>NC_136061.1:1410705687-1411330687 GCF_964261635.1 Lissotriton helveticus
GACAGCGCAGGTGCTGTCTCGAAGAGACATGTTTTTCACAATTCAGTAGGCTTCAGCCCCCCCATAGGTTTACCAATTGTTCGCTCCAGCATTGCTCTCGTATCATTTGTCCCCATTTGTCCATGGTATGGAGGGTCATGCCTCTTTCTGTATTTGGCAAATCCCTAGAACAGGGACCAAGTACTTGTGCCCATCCACTGCTATCGTTTTAGTATTTCCACTCGCTCCGTCTCATCCTACCCTCCCCCATCTCTGGAATTTCACACATTGACTGTAAATCGAGTGTGTGCTTTTTAGATTGATGGTGTTAAATAATAAGCATGATAAACTATTAAATGTAACTAATATTTTACATTATACGACTTTCAGTTTACTGTTTTCTACCACTTTGTCCCACTCTATATACATACCCCACACATATGAATAGCCGCAATAAATAATAAATACTTCTTGAGAAAACCCTCTCCAAGTTGTATCCATGTTCATAAGTAGTCTCGGTTTCTATTCGGTATCATTCTAAAGGCGGTTGGGCTTCTTTTCTCGTTGATGCCTGGGGTGCCCCATGCCTCTCACTGTGCAGAAGACAGCTGCTTACAGAGAGGTAGAGTAGTTAAATTCTCTGTGCACTGTAAGATACCCCTGTAAATTTCCTCTTAGACCCGGTTCTGAGTCTTGTATCACTATTTTACCTGCCTTTGCCCCTGATTAAATATGTTTGAATTTCCTTGTTACTAGCTTCTCTTGCAAAATAAACGACCCTCTTATTAGCCGCAATGGCTTCTTTGTGAGCTACACTGATGCCACGCTTTCCGACCCATATTTGCTCTTAGGCCCTCAGTGCTCCTTTTTCTATCCCACAAAGGCCCCTCTTTCTCACCCACATACACCAATATTTCCCACCCTCTTACATCTCTCTTTCTAACCCAAAAACAACACTCTCTCTCACCCACATATACCCCCACTTTCTCACTCACATGTACCCATCTTTTTCACTCTCTTTCTGACACACAAAACCTCTTTTTCTGACCTAGCATACCCATCTTTCTGACCCATAATCCATTCGTTTTGACCACCAGATCACTGATTCTTGACCCAAATGCATTTCCTCCTTTGAACAAAAAATGCCCCTTCTCCACATCTAGCACCATGATTAAACTTCACATAAATCCACCTCACACTATACCACATAATTACGTTACACATATTTCAACTCCACACCGCATGCATCCACTCCACTCCATAATACATGGTTAATAGACAATGACATTGACAATGCTATTAGCTCTCGGATTGCTGGGACCTTTTGGCTTTGCCAATGCTTGTTTTCTGATGAGACCATTGGTTCTCAATCCTAAAGAAAGAACATGGGAGGATATGAGAGGGTGCAAGTAACAATACAGGAAGAGGCAAGAGCGTGGGAGGGAACACACAACAACACAAGACCTAAAAAAACGTAAGTATGCAGAAGTGCTGTTACAAAATGCACCGCATTATGCGGTATAATATATCTTTTCTGGCTGCATAATTTAATCAACCCTGCAACATAATTCCATACTCCACTGTCACAAAAGTTCAGTAGCCTTGTTCATAAGTCACAAAGGATACATAAGTGAATGAGACTTAAGGCTTAATTGGTATGTTGTTTAAAAAGCATGAAGAAAGAAGAGAAACAGCCAAATACCGAAGTCTAGGAAAGTTAGAGCAAACAGGTGCTTTAAAGGAAGTCCAAAACATGGTAGCACGTGGGTTGAGTGCTCACGAAAGAGATCTGAATGAGAGTAAGCATTTTATTCTTTTCAAGTCTACTTAATGTGATATATTGTTCAATACAACACCAAAACAACAGTAAAATAACAGAAACGGTTGTAATGTTTTAAAAGGCTGTGTTTGAGTAGGTCTGGTCCGTTATACAGTTGTAAAAAAAACTAGATTTTACGGTGTAAGTGAGAGAGAGCCCTGTTGTTTTGAAAATTGTAGGGGTGCACCATAGTCCCGAGTAGTCAGCACCCACATATTTAGAGGGTCTTACTAAAGTAGATTAGTATAACATATAGTATGGTGTCTAATAATCATGAACTAATGTAGTGTCTTGGATAGAAAATAATGTTTGTTTAATGTAGAGAAATAATCACATGGGTAATGTCATATTAATAATGAAATGCCTGTTGAAGTATATACGTGATTATTAATGAGTGAATTAACGTAGGCTTTTAATATGAAAGAGATGTTGCTTACATTGAAAATAGACTTAATGATTAAGAGTGAGAAATTGTATTGTCATGTCATGTTAGAAATGCATTTAACGTGCAAGGGCCTGGGAGATGCTGAAGCCAGCAGAGGCCTAACGGAAATTTATTTTGTTAGCCTGAGTCGAGAAGGAATGATTTTCTCTCTTCGGGAAAGAAGCTGTCCTCAGCAAAATATTCTATTGTAACTTCGAATGTTTGCAGAGATGTTCCCATGTGCTTCAGCTTGCAGGTGCAAGGCCACAAGGCTCGTTAGGTAGAAGAGTCCATTGTTTAGGAGTTAGGATAGTAGGCGCGAGTGCAGAGGAGCTGCCAAAGAATTTGGGAGTGCAATATTCAGCGGAGAAGGTGCCTGGGACCCAAGGACACACCAACGGACGCTTGATGGAGAGGTGCCATACTGGAAAAGTCTGGGGATCTGTACCTGACAGACGGGCGTACCTCTGGGCGTTTCAACTGTTTTTGGGGTTTTGTATTAGGGACAGCACACGCGGGTGGAGAGCAGATTTTGTTAGAAAAATTACAGAGCAGGATGTAGGTAGCCGTAGAGAGAGTTTGGGGGATTTAGGGCAGAGTGGGTTGTAAGAAGGAGCATCTTTGAACGAGCTCGATAACTAGACTACCTGCCTAAAGAAAGTGAATGTACTTCTTTCGAAGTCTTCACTGCTGACACCATTACTCTTGTCTGAAGGGAATGTTAAGTAGGGATGTCACTTTAGAATAGTGTAGGGACAGACTAATCATTTTCTTTCTCTTCTGTAAATGCAGTCCAAACTTCAAGTGGGAACTGTTCTTGGTTGCCTGATGTTACTCGAATTGACTTTGCTTTTTATTCTGAGTCGTCTGAGGATCCTGCATAGAATTATGTTTGTATTAGTGCCAATCTATTTTCTGAACCTCTTGCTGAGATGTTTGTATGTTCAATTATTTTTGGCTTTGTAATAAACCTTCAAAATTTCAGTTTGTAGTCAGTGATCCTTTGAGTCTAATTTGGATTTGGTTGTAAAGCTGTTCAAAGTTATCGTAGAAATTTTCCATTTATACTTCAGAACAGGGAAAAAGGTACAGTCGACCTGGCTTGGTATTCTAGAGATGGGTAAGAAAATCTAGATGAAAATCCCAGCTTCCCCAGTTGGTAGCAGAGTAGGATGGTTCCCTTTCTAAAGTGAGGGAAGATCTGATCTAGATTAGGATAAGAGTTTCCCAAGCCCCATAGAAAGTAGGTAATGATTGCCCAGTCGATTGTCGGCAGACATAGTGTCAGTATATAATCCAGAGCAGACGCGAAGTGGAGGTCCATCACAGATGGGTATGGAAGGGAGCATAAGTGGTGAAGAAATAGTGTGGTGGATGGATTGAGTCAAATGCCAAGGCCTGCAGAATGGAGTACCCCATTGCCAGCGACAGCAGACTCGTCGAGAGGACCGATGGACTTAAGGGGCTCGAGACCAAAATCTTTCGGGGAGTTGAGGCCAGATTTGAGAACATGGGAGACAGTTGAAGGGGCCCAAAGTGACAGGCCGAGGGAGGATTGGGACAAGGGGAACGTCGAGAACAGGACACCTTTCAGAGGCGTATCTGAAGTGAACAGGTGTAGAGAACAGGACAGTGCTTGCGAAGAGAGAAGTAGTGCATCTAGTCGAGGTACTTTGAGTGCAGCAATAACGGCAAAAAGAATTGATGTGATGCGACTAAAAGCAGAAGTGGATGAGATTGTTGAAGGAAACTTGCCTTTAGAGAGGATTGAACTTTACGAACCACATGAGTTGTTGTTGTAGCGAAGGATGTGACTCGGAAAGCTAGGTCGACCCATGAGAAACTGACTGAATTAGCAAATAAGTATGATGTGGACTTGTCTAGGACAGAGAGGCTGCAAGGTAATCACAGATTGCAATATACTGATCAAGAACTAGAAGAGAAGAGGGTGATCGGATTAAAGACTCACATTCGGGAATTGAATATAGGGATACGAGCTTGGAGCAGACTTGATAAATGGGAAGAAAGGTGGTCAAAGAAAAAGAGTGTTAGAAGGAGTATGACTGAGATGCCCCCTCCGGGAGGAGGAATGGCAGGAATTAAAGCATACCCTTTGCGTGAGGTGGCCAATGGAGAATATGTACATGTGTCCTGGAGTCGGGGAGATTTGGCTGAGTTTACGAATGATTTCCCAAAGCTGCAAGGGAACCCAGTTGAATGGTACAAGCAGGTAGAGAGGTTTGTTAAGATCTCGAAGGTGCTGTGGATTGATCTGAACACTTTGTTTGGCATTGTAGTTCCAGGAGATTTGTGGGTAGCATGCAAGGTTGCTGTTGAATGGTGTGAGAAGTTAGCCTGGCATATGATGTCCACTATTCTAGTGGGCACCTTGCACCAGTCTAAACGACCCTTATTGATGGTGGTTGTAAAGTCAACCTTATAGACAAGCTATCCTAGTGGTAGCATGGACCAGCAGTCTTAGGCTAAAACTTCAGAGAGCATGTAAAGCAAGCTGTTTTACCAATTATAATCCCTTGAGTACCAAATGAAAGGACACCACACAAGGTATATATCAAATATATATGTATTTATTTCTAACACAACCCCTCTGAACTCTTTATGAGGTCAGAGATCGAAATACATCAAAAGTTACTCATTAAGCATACTATAAGTTGCACAAATGCAGTTCTACCCTAGGGGCCTCACAAACCATATACTAAGTAAGTGGTATAAGAACCACTTCGAGGATAGTGAAGAGGCCTAGGGCCTAGGGAATCGCTGGGGCTACACTAGACAACCAAAGGTTAGGAAGTAGGAGACCCACGGGAGACGCGTGCAGTGTCTAAACACAGTCGCGAGTTACCATTGACTTATAAAAGCGAACATAGTAGTTACAAAGTTACTGATTAAGGACACTTCCGGATGGACTACGGTAAAACCCCTTTAAACTAGGACACTTCGAGAGTCCACACCCACGAGAGCACCGGAGTACCAGACTTACCTCACCCAGGGAAGCCGGGTGCATAGGTGTCTTTTCGTGTCCGGTTTTGTCGATGTTTTCTATGGAGATATGCAAAGAAGTGCTACAGGCGACCAGAGGAAAAGTGTCTGGGTGGATCCAAGGGTGGATCAGAGACGAGAAGAACCTGAAAGCAGAGGGGACAGAGTCTAGGTCACTAGCCAGTGATCAGGAAGCAACTAGGCGATGTCGAGTTGATTTAGGAAAGAGGTGAAGCTTGTCTCTGCAGCCACGAGGATGAGGAGGCGTCAACGACAACCAGGAGCTAGATTCGAGCTCTCCCATAAAGTATCTAGTTAACTGCAGTGTTGGTATCCAGACTGGACCCAACAAGCCTTGGTAACCGCAATCCACGCAGGGAGTGACGATGGGCTTCAGGTCAGACCAGCAAAGTCTGGGGAGCTTCTCCTTTGGAGGGAAGCTGGGGCAAGCCTGGAGCAACTAGACAAGTGGTGTAGTTTTAAAGAAAAATATTCAAAGGGCTAACTAGCCAACAGGCTAGCAACTGGGAAGACGTGTCAAGCTGAAATGCAGGAGCAGGCCCCATGCAGCACTCGTGGAGTGTGGAGGGCTGAGCTTTGGTGCAAATGGCGCTCGGATGTGGGGCTTTTCAAACCCCAATGTACAACTTCAAGGGTGCCTCAGTAGTTGCACTGTTAGCAAAGTGCAGGTAGTCCAGGGTGTCCGGTCCCACGTCTCTCGTGTCTGCCAAGGGTCTCAGCTTTGCTGTGGATGTGGATCGGATTTGGAGAAGTCTGGAAGTCCAGTTCCTGAGTCACTGAGTCTTCGGGTTCTGGCAGGAGCGTCAACAAAGCAAACCGGCAAGTTACTGGTGGTGCCTGTTTGCACAGGGTGGTCACTCCTTGACCACAAGGGAGATGTCTTCAGTCTTCTAGTCGATATAGAACGTCGAAGGTCCAAGAGTTTCATTTCAGAGTTTCAGTCCAGGATAATCTAAAGTCTCTAGACACAGCTTCTACCTTTATACTGATTTTAGGGGCTGGATTACCTGCTAGGTCCCTCCTATGGGTGGACCTGCGAAGGGGGTGGTTACACACCCTTTTCCCTTTGTCCAGTTTCACGCCAGAGCGGGGTTGGAGTGCCCCAGCAACTGGTTTGCACCAGGCTATGCATGGAGCACCTTGTGTGCCCCAGGCAGTGTCTGGAAAAGCAACTTTCCATTCAACCCACCCTGCCCCAATACACTACAGGCTGTCGGGGGAGGTGATAGAACCTCCCTCGACAGGAAACCTATTGTCCAGGCCTCCCTTGCTGAAGTTTTGTCCAGCTGCAGAAGGTCAGACTTGTGTCTGTGGCTGCAGCATCCACTTTGTGATGCTGAGGCTCTGTTTAACTTTAACCGGATAAAGCAGTAACTACATGTCTTCTCCCTCTATAAGATTGGAATGCTACCCCTGCCACCAGAACTGGTGGTGGGGGGGTAGTATTCCAAAGTGTTTGACACCTTACACAACATGTTTTGATAAAGCCAAACCAAACTTAGCATTAACCGCGAGGATTATAATGCACTTAAGAGTATATGGTATGGCAATATCATAGAACAGCTATAAGGAGATGGTTCCAAAAGCTGCAGAAGGGCTCAGCTCATGCTAGAGCACCCTCTCACATAAAACCAAGCACTCCGCCTTCAGGGTTGTTAAGGCCTGCCATAGGAGTGACTAATAGGTATATATGTGTCTATATATGAGGGTAGATATAGGTATACTATATCTAAGTAAGGGGTGATTACAAAACCTTACCCAAGCTGAGTGATCAGCCTGTGGTGTCAGTTTGGATGGCCAGCAGGGGTGGCATAATACATGCTGCAGCCCCTGGTAGGCCTTGGATGCACCTATGCCCTGGGTACCTATGGTACACTATACAGGGGCTCACAAAGGTGCCCCAATTCACAATTAGGTATGTACCTAAAGTACATGTAGTCCATTTTGTAGAGAGAGCAGATAGCCTGGGGCCCTGAATAGCAGAATCCCAGGCCAACTAAGTAAAAAAACAGCTAAACACTAGGCAACAATTTTGGGTAACCATATAGTCAGATATCCACCTTCCTACAAATGGCCCTCTGTGGAGACAGATAGGGATGCTGCCACAAATGGACCGTCACCTCTTGTAATGAAAAAATACGAACAAGTGATTACGTGGTTTAAATCTAAAGTACAACCTCAGGATATCGACTGGGTTAAGATAGATCGGACGGTTCAGGAGCCTAAAGAGACAGTGCATGAGTATTATGAACGACTATTACAGTTCTTTAAGCAATATAGTGGGTTAGATGTGAGGGACCCTAGGGACATGGGACAGTTTGTTTCAAAGTTCGTTCTAGGGTTGAGGCCTGATATTTGTCTTATAATCCAGCAACATTTGATTAGTTGGCAGAATAAACCCCTGAATGAGATTTTGAGGTATGCTAGATACTGTAGCGATTAAATCGACTCGAAACACAAAAAGCTCAAGGAAAAGCTGATTCTGGTCCAGATGCAATCTGCTGACAAGGGAGGTACCTTAGGGAGGAAACAGAACGGTCAGAAAAAGGGCAATGGGGACGACTCTAAACCAAGGGTATATGAAGCGATGTTGATAAAGACTACCGAGTGCCACCAGTGTCACCAGGTTTGACACAGGAGACGCGGGTGTCCCTATAATCCTGCAAATCAGTAGCAGCAGGAGGAGGAAGTGGTTCAGGAACATGTACCCCAGGTGACGACGACAGCAGTAGCGAAGACTAAGTCAATAAAAGGAGGGACTTCGGCTCCTCGAGTACAGGTACCCCAGCCACCAAGAATATCGACAGGGACTCGGACTTACCGGCAGATGCCACTCTTTGAGGAGAACGATGATTGTTACCTAGACCCGCTGGCATGACGGTGCCTGAGAGGGGAGGAGGACTGCATTCTTGGGGCAGTTTTGGAGGTAGACCAGAGGGGACCATTTGTAGAAGCTGATGTTGATGGTCACCCTACCACATTTTTGGTTGATACTGGAGCTACCCGTTCTACTGTGAGATCTGCAGTAGTCGCCAACCTACCCCTCTCGGGACAGACAATCCAAATGTAGGTGTTGCTAATAGGAAAATGAAAAATTCTCTGACAGACCGATTCCTGTGAAGATAGGAACGTTCAGGAATAGACATCAATTTGTGGTGTGCGATTCAAGTCCTGTTTGTTTGCTAGGGAGGGATCTCCTGTGCAAGCTTAATTGTACCCTCTATTGCACCCCTAAGGGAGTAGAATTGCAGACTAATGATGATGACGCTACTTTAAGGTCGCAAATCAGCATGTGTGCATAGAGATGTACCCTGCCTGCCGTGACAGTGGAAGAGCTTCCTTTTGATTTGAGAGATTCAGTTTCACAGGTGATGTGGGACTTTACTGGAGAAGACATAGGATTAATTACAGGTGTTGAGCCAGTTAAGATTCAGGTCAAGGAAAATGTTGATTTCCCAGGAAAGCCTCAGTATAATTTGACCCCAGAAACGATTACAGGAAAAAAGCCTGTGACTAAGTCTATGATTAAACACGGAATACTGAAGGAGATATTGGGTAGTCCATGTAACTCGCCAATCATGGGATTGCAGAAACCGAAAGGGAAGTTCAGGATTGTGCAGGATTTGCGCAGAGTGAACAATATAGTTGTTCCCTGCTGTCCAGTGGTACCAAATCCATCTGTAATCTTATTTCAGATCCCGTGCCAAGCTGAGTGGTGCACTGTGATTGATCTTTGTCAAGCTTTCTTCTCGATACCTCTGCATGAAGAGAGCCAATTTGTATTTGCTTTCAAGCTGGAAAGTCGTGTCTTAACGTGGTTCGTATCCCTCAGGGGTACACAGAAAGCCCATTGATCTTCAATCAGATATTGAAAAGAATCTTGAGAGTCTAGTACTGCTGCAGAACTCCTTTCTCGTCCAGTATGTAGACGACCTCCTCGTTGCGTCAGAGACTGAGGATGCGTGCAGGATTGATACCATTGCCTTACTGAACCATTTGGCAGAGAACGGACACAAGGTGTCACCAAATAAGTTACAGTACTGCTTGAATGAGGTGTAGTATCTGGGGCACAGAATAGAGAAGTGCAAAAGGAAAGTGTCACCTGATAGGATTGAGGCAATACTGAACATGATGGTGCCTTCAACACAGAGAGAGGCCAGGATGTTCCTAGGGATGGTTGGCTACTGTCGCCAGTGGATTGCCAACTTCTCATTAAAGGCAAAGCCTTTGCAGAGACTGACGCACAAGGACGTGAGCGATCCGGTACCATGGGACAACGACTGTATGAAGGCTTTCCTTGAGTTGCGAGAGGACCTTTGTCGTGCACTGGCACTGGGAATGCCTGACTACAATAAGTCTTTTTCACTGTTCTGCTGTGAACGAGAGCGTTGTGCATTATCAGTCCTAGTTCAGGATCATGGAGGTGTCCGTAGACCAGTTGCCTATTTCTCAGCTACTTCAGATCCAGTAGCTTCAGCGTTGCCCGGATGTCTCAAATCCGTTGTGGCAACAGGTGTCAGCATTGAAAGGTGTGAGAGCATTGTTATGGGTCATCCATTGACTGTTTATGTGGCACATTCGGTTGAGTTGTTAATGACCAGGACCAAGACACAGCACTTGACGAATAACAGGCTCACACGCTACGAGCAGGTCATACTTGCTGCGGAGAATGTGACCTTTAAGAGGTGCTCTGTTTTGAATCCTGCCACCTTGATGCCGTTGCCAAACACGCTTGATGAAGATTGTGAGGACCATAATTGTCTTGATGTGACTGAACTTTGCACCAATCCGAGACCTGACATTGTCAATGAACTATTGATTTACCCTGATGAGATTTTCATTGTTGAGGATTCATGCATAAGAGACAGTGTTGGTCAGTTGAGAGAAGCATTTGCTGTATGCACCATTTCAGGAGTTGTTGAAGCTGCATGCCTGGAAGGAGTATAGTCCGCTCAGGTGGCCGCACTCATAGCTTTGACTCGTGCCTGCCTGGCAGCAAAGGGAATTCGGATTACCATTTATACTGACAGCCAATACGGGTTTGGTGTGGTTCATGACAATGGACAGTTATGGTCTCAGAGAGGTTACATGATTTCGTCAGGATCACCCATCTGGAATGGAGAATTTGTTAGGCTGCTTTTAGAAGCCTTGCAGGACCCAGAAGAAATTGCTGTTGTGAAGTGCACGGCTCATGGAAAAGGGACAGATTTCGTGTCACTTGGAAACTGCTATGCGGATGAAGTTGCACGATTCTGTGCCGAACAAGGTTATTCGTTCACTGAACAAGATATAGAAGGAAGCAAAGAAAGAACCGAGTTAGACATGATGCTTGCCATAGCAGATACTTGGGATGAGCTCAGGTGCATGCAGGAACAGGTGTCAGACCATGAGAAAAATGTGTGGATCAATTCAGGCTGTGTGAAAGGAGATGTGGACATTTGGGTCTCGACTGAATGGAGAGCGGTGTTGCCAGATGAGCTGTTGAGTCCAATGGCGGGACAAATTCATGGTGCAGTTCATTTGTGAAGAGATGTTCAGACAGACATGGTACAATCCAAAGTTTCGTGCAGTGGCAGAAACTGTATGTCAAAGATGTGTTACGTGTCAATAAATGAATGTTGGAAAGAGAACTGCAGTTACCATGAGTCACATTGGGAGGTCTGGGGGACCGTTCAATAGGATGCATTTGGAGTTTATCGAGATGCCCAGATGCAA
Organism: Lissotriton helveticus; assembly: GCF_964261635.1. Lineage (NCBI taxonomy): Eukaryota > Metazoa > Chordata > Amphibia > Caudata > Salamandridae > Lissotriton > Lissotriton helveticus. The sequence goes on from NC_136061.1 coordinate 1,410,716,646, forward strand.
TCATTTGAGGTACATTTTGGTGGTGGTGTATGGGTTCTCACGGTGGGTGGAGGCGTACCCGACACGCAGGTGCGACACACTTACAGTAGCTAAGCTATTGTTGAGGGAACTTGTGCCTAGATTCGGGGTCCCGACCTCTTTGGAATCGGACGGAGGAACTCACTTCCATAGTGAGATTATGAAGATGCTTTGCACAGCACTGAACATTGATCAGAGACTCCATTGTAGTTACTGACCAGAGGCTTCTGGGAGAGTGGAGTAGATCAACGGAACTTTGAAAGCTCGGATGGCCAAAGTATGTTCATCCACGTCTCTTAAGTGGCTAGACGCCTTGCCTATGGTGCTAATGAGTATGCGCAGTACCCCAGACAGGAGAACAGGTCTCTTGCCTCATGAAGTACTGATGGGGAGGGCAATGAGGTTACCAGCGGTGCCATCGACAGCCTTGTTGAGTATCACAGATGATCTGATCCTTGATTATTGAAAGGGAGTCGCTGATGTCATCCGTTCTGTGTCCCATCAGGTGCAGGCTGCTGTGGTTCCGGCTTCCAGTGATCTCTGCTACGACCTGAGTCCGGGTGCTGGTTCGGAAGCACGTGAGGAAGAGCTGCCTAGATGCTCGATGGAAAGGACCCTACCAGGTCATCCTTGTCACGAACACTGCTGTGAAGTATGGAGGGCTACCGAATTGGGTGCATGCTTCACACACCCGTCGAGTTCCAGCACCCTTGGAAGAAACAGCTCCTCTCCCTAATGAAAATGCAGCTGAAGCAGCAGGGCCACAGGAGGGGACAAGTCAAGCTGTGAGGGTGTCTGAAGAAGCTGGTGACTCACCGGATTAAGCTGAAGGGGGTCACAACTGAAGTGAAACTGAGACTGCCTCGGAAAGGGGAAGTGACTGTGAAAGTGACCCAAAGCCAAACTCAGTTGACGAAAACTGTGAGCAAAGTGAGCAAGCAGAAAGCAGGAGAACTAGAGGAGCTGGTAAGCAGTGGCCAGAAAGACAGAGGTGACTGAACCTTAGGTTGGTGTCCGAGAGGGACCTTGCTCCTGTGTCTGAGGAGTCTGAATCAGACAGAGACGAGGAAGGGCAAGCTCGTGGAGGACTGAAAAGATCAAGGCGAAAGAGGGTGCCTTGTCAAAGGTACGCGACTCCTGAGTGGACCTACCCTGTGACTGATGCCAGGCATATTGGTATCGGGGAGGGTGAGGGCAGTGACAGTGATCAGTAGCAGTCTTAACATCAAACTGGACGTGCTGTTATTGGTGCCGGGACTTGAAATTGAAGGTGTACTGACCATCACTGTTCCAAATCCACAGATTTTGAACAGAATTCTTCATCTGATTTTGAGTAGATTGTTTTTTTCCTACAATTGGCACTGAAATATCAGCTCAAGAATCCATTGTTCTTCATCTTGAACTTTTAGAATATTGGCTAGAAGCGATTACAACAAATCTTATTATTGATGATGAGACTTTTGTAAAGATTTGCTGTAAATAACCTAGGTCCGAGTGGAAGAAGAAGAAATTTAGGGACTTTCTATATAGGATGGAGAAGGGGTAGGTTTGTCTATTGTTTGCTGTAAATAAGGAATTGAAATCAACAAAGCGGACTTTCAGCCTCTGAGGTGTGGTTCGGGTGCTTCTACAGGCAGAAGGAAGAAAGAGACTTTTGAACACTGCTGTTGAACGACTATATTGAAAAGCAAGTCCTGAGACCATGGAGGCTGGAAACCCGAATCGTAGAGCTAGGTGCATTGTAGGCACACTTATAGGAGGAGTGATACTCGTCATTATTATAGTAGTTGTAGTTTCGTATTTAGCACCACATGTGCAGGCAGTAGAGGTTGAGGGAACACCTACACCGACTACTCCTAGCAAAGAAGAGGTCAAGGTAGGACACGACAGAGCTTTGCTGCTAGAAGAGAGTCATAGATTACCTGCAGAACTGTCTAAGGGTAATTTTAAGCTTAATGCGTATGCGAAGTTGTTGTATGAGTATATTGATGCAATGGATGTGAAAGATTGCTATGTGTGTATGCAATTGCCTGCTTCTGTAGACGGGGGTATTAGATACCATAATCTTCCATTGACATATGGAATTTCATGTAGTTTGCTGCTTAGCATAATTTATGATTCAGAAAAGGGGGTGGTGATGAACAGAGTGCCTGAATTAAGCAGACCACTCTTACCCAGTCCAAAGATCAGGGCTTGATCCATCACCGTTTTTTAGCTCACTGCACCATCCCAGCTCAGAACTTGGCTATATGCAAATTAGTCTGTTCCTGTCCCAGTGCATGATGGGAACAGGGCAAACCAAACTACCAAGCCAATTCTTGTACTGGGAAGGAAACAAGCTTCCGGGGACCGGTTTCTGCCATTTCAGGCGTCGTCGGCCCGGCTTGCTTGAATCCTGATGGTGCAATGAGCAAGGGACTCACATCTGAGTATACCCTTCCACGCTTATGGTGGACAAAATGATTCAGAAAAGGGGGTGGTGATGAACAGAGTGCCTGAATTAAGCAGACCACTCTTACCCAGTCCAAAGATCAGGGCTTGATCCATCACCGTTTTTTAGCTCACTGCACCATCCCAGCTCAGAACTTGGCTATATGCAAATTAGTCTGTTCCTGTCCCAGTGCATGATGGGAACAGGGCAAACCAAACTACCAAGCCAATTCTTGTACTGGGAAGGAAACAAGTTTCCGGGGACCGGTTTCTGCCATTTCAGGCGTCGTCGGCCCGGCTTGCTTGAATCCTGATGGTGCAATGAGCAAGGGACTCACATCTGAGTATACCCTTCCACGCTTATGGTGGACAAAATGATTCAGAAAAGGGGGTGGTGATGAACAGAGTGCCTGAATTAAGCAGACCACTCTTACCCAGTCCAAAGATCAGGGCTTGATCCATCACCGTTTTTTAGCTCACTGCACCATCCCAGCTCAGAACTTGGCTATATGCAAATTAGTCTGTTCCTGTCCCAGTGCATGATGGGAACAGGGCAAACCAAACTACCAAGCCAATTCTTGTACTGGGAAGGAAACAAGCTTCCGGGGACCGGTTTCTGCCATTTCAGGCATTGTCGGCCCGGCTTGCTTGAATCCTGATGGTGCAATGAGCAAGGGTCCCCGGTAGCTTGTATCCTTTCTGGTGAAGAATTGGCTTGGTAGTTTGGTCTGCCCTGTTCCCATGATGCACTGGGCCAGGGACAGACTAATTTGCATATAGCCAGGTTCTGAGCTGGGATGGGGCAGTGAGCTAAATAACGGTGATGGATCAAGCCCTGATCTTTGGACTGGGTGAGAGTGGTCTGCTTAATTCAGACACTCTGTTCATCACCACCCCCTTTTCTGTAGCATAATTTATGGTCACAATGATTTTGAATATTTCTTTTCGAAGTATGATGCAGTGCTTCCTGAAGTATTGGCATATGAACATTTGAACAAGTATGATTATTATAAGTCAGAGGACAGGCTTGGGACGTATTTTATTCTGACCCAGGAGTTGAATACAGATTAGAAGAAATTCATTGATCAGGTAGAAGATAGATATTGAAAACAAAAACAGTTGCGAGATTCAGGACAAGGCAAAGTAGATTGGACAGATGAAGAGAAGTTGCGCAAGTCTAAAGGGAGTTACGGTCCAATAGCTCTAGATGAAGTACAGAAAGGGAAGTTGTGCATTCACCGACCACAGACATATTATGAGAATGTCAACGTAGGTCACACCACATGTGAGCATACTTTCACTTTGGAGTATTATGCAAAGGATGTCTTGCAGAGTGTGGTGCAAGTGATTCCAACGGTGTAGTTTGTCTGTGGGAGGAATGCTTATGTGCGATTGCCTGAGAAATGGTATGGAATGTGTTATTTAGCGATTATTTACCCTAAAATTTAGCATGCAGAAAATTTTGAACTTCTGGAGGGAGGACAACATGTGAGAGTGAAGCGAGGTAAAAGTGCAGGAGCCATAGTTGGGGATATTTTTGGAGCAATGATACCAACTTTAGGAGTGATCATGAATGATGTGAAAATCAGAAGGTTGGCGACTGTTGTGGATGAGTTGTCAATGACTACAGCTAAATCGTTGGTGTTGGTTGAAGGTGAGATGTTGTCGATAAGGACTATGGTTTTACAAAACCATCATGCCTTAGACGTCCTTCTAGCTAAAGAGGGAGGAGTCTGTAAACTTTTAAAGGTTCAAGAATGTTATACTTATATACCAGACAATAGCAAAGATCTGGAGAAATATATAAGCAAGATTACTGCAATTCATTATGAGATTGAAGACTTGACTGGAGAAACCGTGTGGGAAAAGATTGGAAAGGGTTTTGGTAAGGTTGGAAGTTAGTTTGCGAATCTTGGAAAAGGGATTCTTGGTTACATCTTGAAGCCCATAATAATATTGGTGTGTTGTATGGTTGGATTGTGGGGATTGGTTAGAGCGTACAAGTGGTACAAGTCAAGTAGACTGGAAAGGTCAATGAGAATGTAAGCAAGACGAATGGAGAGACTGCAGGACAGTCAATATCAAAGTCTGAATAACATGGAGTTGCTCAAGAGAGGGAAAATGGCAACACGATCAGTATAAGTCGGTTCTTTCCTAAGGATGGTGTAGTGTGTGATGACACGGGTCATCAAAGGGGGGCTGAGAGAGAGCCATGTTGTTTTAAAAATTGTAGGGGTACACCATAGTCCCGAGTAGTCAGCACCCACATATTTAGAGGGTCTTTCTAAAGTAGTTTAGTATAACATATAGTATGGTGTTTATTAATCATGAACTAATGTAGTGTCTTGGTTAGGAAATAATGTTTGTTTAATGTAGAAAAATAATCACATGTGTAATGTCGTATTAATAATGAAATGCCTTTTGAAGTATATACGTGCTTATTAATGAGTGAATTAACATAGGCTTTTAATATGAAAGAGCTGTTGCTTACATTGAAAGCAGGGCTAATGCTTAAGAGTGAGAAATTACAATGTCATGTCATGTTAGAAATGCATTTAACGTGCAAGGGCCTGGGAGATGCTGAAGCCAGCAGAGGCCTAACGGAAATTTCTTTTGTTTGCCTGAGTCGAGAAGGAATGATTTTCTCTCTTCGGGAAAGAAGCTGTCCTCAGCAAAATATTATATTGTAACTTTGAATGTTTGCAGAGATGTTCCCATGTGCTTCAGCTTGCAGGTGCAAGGCCACAAGTCTTGTTAGGTAGAAGAGTCCATTGTTTAGGAGTTAGGATAGTAGGCGCGAGTGCAAAGGAGCTGCCAAAGAATTTGGGAGTGCAACATTCAGCGGATAAGGAGCCTGGGACCCAAGGACACACCAACGGACGCTTGATGGAGAGGTGCCATACTGGAAAAGTCTGGAAATCTGTACCTGCCAGAGGGGCGTACCGTTGGGCGTGTCAACTGTTTTTGGGGTTTTGTATTAGGGACAGCACCCGAGGGTGGAGAGCAGATTTTGTTAGGAAATTGACAGAGCAGGGTGTAGGTACCTCTAGAGAGACTTTGGGAGACTTAGGGCAGAGTGGGGTGTAAGAAGAAGCATGTTAAAACGAGCTCGATAACTAGACTACCTGCCTAAAGAAAGTGAATGTACGTCTTTTGAAGTCTTCACTGCTGACACCTTTACTCTTGTCTGAAGGGAATGTTAAGTAGGGATGTCACTTTAGAATAGTGTAGGGACAAACTGATCATTTTCTTTCTCTTCTGTAAATGCAGTCAAAACTTCAAGCGGGAACTGTTCTCGTTACCTGATGTTACTCAAATTGACTTTTCTTTTTATTCTGAGTCGTCTGAGGATCCTGCGTAGAATTAGGTTTGTATTAGTGCCAGTCTATTTTCTGAACCTCTTGCTGAGATGTTTGTATGTTCAATTATTTTTGGCTTTGTAATAAACCTTCAAAGTTTCAGTTTGTTGTCCGTGGTCCTTTGAGTCTAATTTGGATTTGGTTGTAAAGCTGTTCAAAGTTATCATTGTAGAAATTTTCCCTTTATACTTCTAGAACAGGGAAAAAGGTCCAGTCGAACTGGCTTGGGATTCTAGAGATGGGTAAGAAAATCTAGATGAAAATCCCAGCTTCACCATAAGTTACCAAAGTCTTGCCGCTGCATAGCTCTATAACCTTGCATCACTGTTACTCAACAAATACCCGGTTTACTGACTTAGGAAAGATTAAAGTACGAGCCAATCACGCTTAGAATCGAACGTGCATCAGTATTTATAAAGCGTCTTTGGCCCCTTGGAGGGACATGTAGCTTTATTTCTTTTGTAACACTTAACACTTTTAATCAGATTCACTTTCTCATTAGCAAACAACAACGGTGATAAAATAGTGGCCATATCTATTCACCAATAGGAGTGTTTGTTTGCAAATCTGTGCAGAAGGCACTTATTCCATTGGGATATAATAAGTTACAACTCCAGTAATGCAAGAACGCCCATATATAGAATTTTTTAACAATTTTGCACCAATCACCTCTACATGCATTTTATGGCTTTCTATTTGGTGGTTTTAATTGTTTTAGGCTGTCCAGGGTGACTGTGTCCCTCTCAAGGAGCAAAGCCTTTTCACACCAACTCCCCTTGTATTCTTCCATGAGTGCTCCTTTCTATAAACAGGCCTGTAAATCTTTTTCTTATCTTTTCACATTTGCTGTGAATTCATTGCTCGAGGTCAAATGTCAGGCTCTGTCTGCCAAAGGAGCTTGCCCCCAGATTCCTCATTGTAATGTTTTGGGAGTCCTTAATAGCGATTATTAAGGAATCGCTATTAAAGACTCGCAAAACGGCATTCATGTAGAAATCGCAAATAAAATTGCGATTTCTACAGCATCCTTATTTGCGATTAGCAAATTGCTAATCGCAAATAAGGAATAACTCCCCATTCATTCCTATGGGCCTAAAGGCCCATAGGAATGAATGGAGAGTTATTCCTTATTTGCGATTAGCAATTTGCTAATCGCAAATAAGGATGCGATTTCAAGGGTGCCAGGGGTGTCCAAAGGACACCCTGTAGCACCCCTGAAATGAAAATGTAGACTGATGTTGCGCACACACATGTCCAAAGAACATGTGTGTTTGTAACATACAACTTAGAAAAATGCACTAAAGTGCATTTTTCTAAGTTTTCGCTATTTACCACGAAGTCAGACTTAGCGGTAAATAGCGGCCAAAAATTGCGAATTCGCAACTCTAAATTGGTTCATGAATTGCATTTAAGGAATCTCAAATAGAGATTCCTTAAATGCAATTCCTCGCAATATAGCGATTTCGCAATTTGCGATTTTTGCATTTGGGGTGATGAATCCCAAATGCCAAAATTGCGCTCGCCAAGGGCCAGATTCTCAGAATCTGGCCCTTTGCGAGCCGAATTTACTTTGAGGAATCTAGCTGTTGGTGTTTACTTTTCTTTCTCTGACTTCAAAGGGAGAGGATGTATGTTACAATCATGCTGGATACTGGGGAAAGGAAATGGTTTTTCTTCTACCACACAACTACATTTAAATGAACTGTGAAAGCATTTCAGAATATATCAGAATTAGGAAAGCAAATCGAGCACATTGTTTGTTAATTCTGAAGATTGTTGGACACAAATACTTTAGTGCGAACAATAATCATTCCACACATTATAGTTTGTGTGCTATATAGTTTTATTAGTAAAATTGTATGTCTGTGCAAATATAATGGCCCTGCACTCACACCAATCCACTGTACATCACTCTAATCTACTTTGCACCACTGCACTCTGTTTTACTGCGTTTGACACCCTTTACTCTGTGCAATTACACGCTATGCCACTCTGCTCCATTCCAATGCACTTCACCCTGCACCACTCCACTCTATGCCACTTCATTCCACGCTGAAACAATCTACAATATGCCACTGCACTCTACACCACTTCACTGTACGCCCCTCTATTCTATGCCAATCTACTCCAAACCATTGCCCTCTACGCAACTACACTCTATGTCACTGCACTCTATGCCATGGCACTCTACACTGCACCACTGTATTCTAAGCCACTGCTCTCTATGCCTCTCTTCTCTATGCCACTGCACACTATGCCACTCTACGCCACTGCACTCTATGACACACTACTCTGCAACACTGCACTCTCTGCCACTGAAATCTACGACACCCTACTCTGAACTACTGAGTTCCTTGGCAGTGCACTCTACACCACTGCATTCTATGCTACTCTGCATCGCTCCACTCTACGCCACTGCACTCTGTAGCACTCCACTCTACACCACTGTACCCTAGAGCACCATATTCAACTCTCAACCACTCTATGTCACTATATTGTACAACTACTGCACTCTAAGACAATACACTCTATTCACCTGGACTCTACATCACTGCACTCCACGCCACTGCACTCTGCATCACTTCACTCTTTGCCACTGCACTCTCTGCTACTCTACTCTTTGCCACTCTCGCCATACCACTGCACTCTGCACCACTGTACACTATACCACTGCAATATATGTCATTCTACTCTGCACCCCTCCACGCTGCTATTCACCACTCTTATCTATGCCACTGCAGTCTATGATGCTGCATTGTAGACCGCTGAATTATTTGCAACTGCACTCTTCCCCACTACCCTCACTATACTCCTCAATGCTCTATGTGAATGCACTCTACTCTATGCCACTCCACCCCACTGCACTCTACTCTGTAGCACTTTACTCTATGCCACTGCACTGTATACCACTCCACTCTACGTAACTGCAGTCCACTGTGCACACTGTACTCAATGCCACAGCACTCTACATCACACCACTTCACACCAGAACACTCTACACCTCTCTACTCTACTCTGTACCACTCTCTTCTATTCCGATTGACTCTATGGCACTCTACTCTACACCACTGCACTCTTCGCAACTGCACTATACAGCACTCCAGTCTAGGCCACTCCAATCTACTTTTCAGAACTCCACCCTATGCCACTCACCGCACTCTATGCCAATACACTCTACACCGATGCATTTTATTCTGTAGCTCTCAAATATGTATCCCTGCACTCTATGCCACTCTAATCTACTCTGCACTCCATGCCACTGTACCCTATAACACCGTATTCTACTCCCAACCACTCTAAAACACTCTATTGTGTAACTACGACACTATATGAAAATGCACTCTATGCACCTGGACTCTACATCACTGGACTCTGCATCACTTCACTCTACGCCACTGCACTCTCTGCCACTCTACTCCACACCACTGCACTCTACATCACTGTACTCTACACCACTGTGCTCTGTCACTCTACTTTGCACCACTCTACTCTGCACCACTGCACTCTACTACTCACCACTCTGATCTATGCCACTGCAGCCTAAGAAACTGAGTTGTATACCACTGAATTATTTGCCGCCCCTCTCTACCCCACTATCCTCACTTTACTCTGCAATGCTCTATGTCAGTGTACTTTACACCACTTCACTCTACTCTACGCCATTCAACCCCACTGCACTCTACTCTGTAGCACTCTTCTCTATGCCACTGCACTCTACTTCACTGCAGTCTACGTCACTGTACTCTACACCACTGCACTCTACTCTGCACCACTGTACTCAATGCCACTGCACTCTATACCACATCACTCTATGTCACGCACTCTACACCTCTCTACTCTACTCTGTACCACTCTGTCCTATTCCAATTGATTTTACACCCATCTACCCCACACCACTGCACTCTTTGCCAACACATTCTACACCACTCCTGTCTCGGTCACTCCAATCTACTCTACACAACTCCACCCGATGCCACTCTGCAACGCAGAACTCTACACCACCGCACTCTATGCCAATACATTCTACGCCGATGCACTTTATTCTTTAGCACTCAACTTTGTGTCCCTGCACTATATGCCACTGTAATCTACTCTGCACCACTGCACTCTATGCCACTGCACTCTACACCACTTTACTGTATGCCATTGCACTCTATGCCACTCTACTCTATGCCACTCTACTCTGTACCACTCTACTATATGGCACTGTACTCTACACTGCACCCCTCCACTCTATGCCATTTCACTCTATTCTGAAACAATCTACTCTATGCCACTGCACTCTACTCCACTATGTGACACTCCACTCTATGCCACTGCATTTCACACCACTCTACTCTTAACCACTGCACTCTATGCAACTGCACTCTACAACACTGCACTCTCTGCCACAGCACTCTACAATGCACTACTGCACTCTACACTACTGCATTCTATGCCACTTAGACCACTGCACTCTATGACATTCTACTCCCAAACACTGTACTCTCTACCATTGAACTCTCTGCCACTCTACTCTGCACTACTGCAGTCAATACCAATGTACTCTACGCCACTGCACTCTTCGCTTCGCTACTCTGCGTCACTTCACTCTATGCCACGGCACTCTGCATCATTCCACTCAATGCCACTTTACTCTACACCACTCCACTCTGGACCACTCTACACCACTGCACTATCTCCCACGCTACTCCAATCCACTGCACTCTACGCCATGATACTCTGTGAGCCTGCACTCTATTTCACTCTAGCCTGCACAACTCTGCAGCACTGCACTCTACTATTCACAGTCATAGGTCCTACAGAAATTTGCAAGTCCAGATCAGAGTTTCTTTATCACTTACACACTTTAATTCTGTCCTGGCCTTTGCTTTCTTCCAACCATCTGCTACTTATTTTGCTGGGTCAGACAGTCTACTTTGGCTCTTCCCCTCATGTATGCCATGCATAAATATCTTGTCTCCCATTACATATCTATTGATTATGAGTTAGGGCATTATCAGATTGATTTTTTTCAACTTAATCTATTTGGTCATTATGATCAAAATCTAAATGTTGTAATGAACATTGCATGTTAAAAATAAAGTAAATGGACAAGAGCTATGCTATAATTTGTTACTAAACAGGCAGCCACAAGTGCAGTTACCTTGCCGACATCAGGGTCATGCTTTGAATGGTGCGGCAGGTGTAGTAGCACTAGGCCCAAAAGTTGTCAGAACTCCTCTAAACACATATAATTGCTATATTTGACTACTATACAGACATTCACAATTGCAGTTACCTTGCAGTTAAGAGGGACAGGATTTAAATGATGCTCCAAGTGCAGTGGTACTGGGCCAAAAGCTCTAGGGACCGCACTAAATGAAGATTATTGCTAAAATGCAAAACTAAACAGGCAGTCACAAGTGCAGTTACCTTGCAGAATAACAGGGTTGTAAATGCAATCGTGCAGCGGGTGCAGTGACACCAGTAACAAATTTTCTTGGCACCCCAATAAAAACCTAAAATTGCTATATTTTACTCCTAAATAGGAAATCAAAAGGGCAGTTACCTCGCAGATAACAGAGTCATGATAAAGGGTGGGCAGAGAACTCCACTCTGCCAATGGAGTATTTGGAGATTTGCCTACTCCGCGCTACACTGAGAACGTGGAGTATAGGGCAAAACTCTGGCTCCACAGCAGAGCGGTGTTAGCCAGCCCCCCTGCTAAATTGGCTCCCCGCCTCCATCCCCCTAATAAAAAATACTTAAAATGTAATTTAAAATGAAATAAAGTCACTTACCTGTACTGCGGCGTTCCCGGGCTGCCCTCCTCCTCCTCGCGGTACATCTTGCAAAAACTGCACATGCGCACGTGCATTTCTCGCATGATTCTCGCAAGAGAGCTCAGATAGGTGTTTTTTAAGAATATGATAATGCTGTCGCTGAGGTCAAAACGGTTTTAGGATGTAGCTTTGGAGAGAGAGGTTCGGGGAAAACCTTAAAGACCAACATCTCCTCAAACCTTATTAAAGGCCAAGAGAAATCACTTAGAAGGCCAGAGAACAGTCCAGCCCAGGGAGTCTTCAACCATGAAAACAACAGGAAATTGTGGAATCTGGGTCCAATAAAGACTTCACTCCACCACAGATCTAGCTTTGGCTCTGCACCCTACAACCCTGGGTGCAAAAGAGGGTACACAGTCCCTGCTGGGCAATGTAAATCAATACCAAGGCAGACCCTTGAAAATATATATGTCCACCAGTGTCAAACCACATCCCCAAAGACAGTAGGCGCATTGCCTCACACTAAAGGTCCCTACCCTCATTAGGACAGATCTATATCATTAATGTCCCCAAGCTTTCCCTAGCTTTTAGATATGAGGAAGAGGACGCCTTAAAAAATAAGGTTGTTCACTGGATACCCAATAAAAGAAATTGCAGTTCTGTTATTAGGGAAGACATCTCCTGTGCTAGAAGACTTCATGCTCATGGTTCTGTTCATGAGTATATTGAGTTGACATTTGTTTATAGGAAAATAGTAGACAGTTTGGTGGCCCTTAATGTGAGAACCCGTCCTCCACATGGCTCCTAAATTCAATTTAAATATCCCTGCGCAGAACCACAGATGATCAACACTATCTTGAGGCTACACTTTCAATCTGATTGTGACTTAGCCCTTGGGAATCTTGACTGACAAGCCAATGAGAATTATTTATCTTCTCCGACCCAACATGCACCACCCTTAGATAGCTACATTAGATAAAAGGTTACCACCTCAGGAACAAATTACAAATTGGAGCTGACTAATTTACTCCGAACCTAATTCATATGGGGAAAGCCTACAACCAACAAGCCACAAACTGTTCAGACATTAAATGCCTCCACTAATTACGCGGTACTACTCGCAAAAACCATTAAGTTAGTAACACATTATTAAATATAAATAAATAGTTTATATGCTAGCAGTGGTCTCCTGGAATGTGGCAGGCTTAAAGTCCAAATTACGATTGCAGATCTGAATGACTTCATCGAAAGATTTGACATATGCATTTTTCAGGAAACCTGGATCATCGAATCTCCGTTTAGGACCGGGTATAATAATTATTGAATCAACGGCCAAAGCAAATTCTTGCGGTCACCCTTTGGAGGCTTGCTAAATGGCTGAGAACTTCACCACAGTGCACAATACACCAGTTGGAAATCGATTACCCAGATATCTAGGGAATCCAACTTTGACTAAACGTTGGCGCCAATGTCAATATCTACAATATCTACAAAAGAGGGGTTAAGGGTGGCAAACCGTCAGATATGCTCCATTTACCAGAGAGGCACTAGGAGAAGATGAATAATTCACAACATGTCATACTGGCCAGTGATTTCAACACTGCGTCTGAACCCTTGGACTGTGATAACATTGAACTATCTTCTGAGGGAAATAAGTGCTGGGATATACCTCAATTCGACCTAACCCGTATAAGTGAGGTACTGAAATTCTGAACCCGTTTCATAAAAGTCGTCGTATCATGACGATTTTGGTGACATTAGACCTAAAATGGCAAGTGTAAGGTATACGAGCATTTTCGTCATATTCGAGTGACGAGATCACCATGAAATCAGGGATTCCGTTCTGAACCCTTTGGTTCCATTTTGCATACGGCAGCCATTTTATGGTTGCCCTCACATAGGCCGATGACAGTGGCCAAACGAGTCTCCAAGCACACATACACTTTAGCTGACTTCTGAATGACCTGAGCGAGTGACCCTCTTGCCTGAAGCCGAAACTTGTTAAGCCAGTTCCTTGCCCAGTAGCTGATCAAGATTACTGAACAAGACACAAGACACCATCAAACCTTTTATTGCGCATCACTATGTCTTATCTTGTTCACACCTGTCTCTGCTCCTTTCTTTATGGTCCGTTTACGATGGGGATGTGCCCGTTTTTATTATGGGTTCGATCGACCGATCTGATGAAGAATGTTAGGTTTGACCAATAGTTGATTGTGGGCTGAACAAACTGAAAAATGGACTTGTCATCATGATCCTGCTTTTCCTTTTCGTGAAAACAGGTGAATGGTCAATTGTAAATAAGGAATGTTTGCCTGAAGCATAATTTTTGGTATAAAAAGGGATGACTAGCTTTGTAAATTGGAGCAGTCTCCTGAGAACATACACCGTGTTGTACTTCTAGGATCTCTGTTACTGGCTGCAGCTAATAAAATTGATCTTTGACGTCACCAAGAAGTACCCCGTGTCTCTGTACTCTAGGACAGGTGGACCCGGAGACTAGGGCGTTTCCCCTGGCGCCGCTGGGTCTTAAATAACCCGGTTCTTCATTTGGCGCCCGACGTAGGGCGACTTCAGCGGTACCGGTCCAAGCCTGAGGTTCGTGAGGAGCTTCGTGTGAAAATTCTGGAGGAAGGCCTGCCACTTCATCGACCCCTGTATGACGTCGTGGTCCGAAAGTCTTTGCTGCGAGGTTCCCCGCTTTCCGACGGCTACGAAGGACTGCTGCCCTGACTGTCGCCCTGTCTTGGACCCTTGATGATTTGTAGAGCGAAACGATAGACAGGTCTTCTGGTGCCGACATCGATACCTCAGTTAAGTATGAGTGGAGCATCTCCCAGTCCTTAGTTTTTGGGTATCCCCTTGGGATCTTTGATTTGGAACTTGCAAGTACCAAAGCCGAGGGACTCGTGTATTCACAAGATTATTGTATTTGATATTCCCTTGAAGTTTGAAGCTAGACTAGTGAGCGAAGATGCCTGGTCTTAGCAGACTTGGAAATTTGTTTTGTTGGGGTCGGAATAGGGATTCCCGATTGGAGGACTCGTGTCCGGTTCCTCCGATTGGAACTCCAACGTATGAGCTTTATGTGAAACATGGCGTGGGCCCCATCACATATAATGAAGTATGGATCCGTTACACAAGAAAGGACGGTGTCCTCAAATGGCCCCAATATGGTAGTTTTGACACGGAAGTTTTAGATAACCTAGAGGTTAGACTTTTTAAGAAGAAAGCCCGGCCGGCGATGTTTGACTCTTTCCGCCTATGGCGAAAGGAAGCCAAACAGAAAGAAATTAAATTAGCAAAAAGGAATAAAAGAGAAAAGGGTATCTCGATAATGCAAGCTGCTATGCAGTATAAAGATGATGAAGAAGAACAAGCGAGTGAGCAGTTGCACAGGCAACGTAAAATGGCGATTGATAAATGCTATCCAGTTTTGCCACCTCTCCAGCAAGATGCAGCAAAGGAACTTTAGAAAGATCCTTTAATGTCACATTTGTTGAGCTCGCCACCCCCTTATGCGCAGAGTGCTACAGCACCTCTGCAACCTTTAGTGGCGCAACCTCTGGTTGCTTTGCCTCTTGCTATTGCACAGCCACCAGCTTCTCTCCAGTTGGCTCCTGCTCCTCTGGTGCAGGCTTCTCAAGGGCCACCGACTTTGCTTCCTGTTCCGTCTTTAATTTGTACGACTCTTCCGCCTGTTCTTGCTGCCTCTTCTGCTACTGCTCCTACATTGGCTCTTACTCAGTCCGCTTTATCTCCTGTCCTGTCAACTTCTCCTTCTGTCCGACATAGAATGACAGATACTGTCACTAGTCTTTTGTCTCCTTTCTTTGGGTCATTGAGCACGACCCCCGTTTCAGAGCGTAAACAGTTGCATAGCCAGCTGCCTGATTCTAGAGAGAAGGGAGTATTGGATCATTTGGCGCATAAATGGGTTACTGATCCTACAAGATATGAGTTAGAGTCTGTTATGGATGTCTTCCGCCAATGGGAAGCACCGAAGCAGAGGTATGTTTTTGACAAAATGTGTGATTTTCTTTGTGAAGAATTGGAAGATGGTGATCTGGGACAAACTCCACCTGAGTTGTGCCATGTACGGTTTGAGTTTGCAAAAGTCACGATTGTGGGTCTCGACGTTGAAAGAGCGGTAGCGACACTGCTTTCGTTTAGGAATGAGTCTCCTTCTCGGTCGTTGTTTGAGCCTGACCCTTCTGTTAGGAGGAAGGTGAGACAATATCCCATGAGAGAAGTCCCCCCAGTCTGGAGGGAAGGGGACCCAACCGCTAATCCAGCTGTTCTGCCCCATTTTCAACGTGTTTGGGTACATGTTCCATGGAAGCGAGCTGAAGTTTTGACTCTTAAGCAGACTTTGCCTGATCCTCGTAAAAATCCTGCAGGGTACTATAAGGAATTGTCACAGACTGCAGACTCATGTATTTTGAATCTAGCTGATATAGATATGTTGTTTGGAAATGTGGTTCCACAACCTTTATGGGGTTTGATTCGTCACACGGATCATGCGCAGGAGTTAGGTGATACCTGGGTTAATATTGCTGCTGCAGAAGGCAGACAAATTGGTGGTGCTAAACCTGAACCTGTAGTTGCGGAACTTCCTGGTAGGATCATTACTTACATGAAGACTTTAATGCCTGCTATGCGAGTAAACTGGTACAAATTGTCTGCATGTAGGCAGAAGAAAGATGAAACTGTCCGATTTCTTCAGTAGGTTTGAAGAAACATTCATTGACCACAGTGGTCAAGACATGAGTACTGAAGGTGGTCAACGGTTGTTTGTTGATAAGTTTGTGCATAATTTGCTTCCCGAGTTATGTACCAAGTTGAATAATTCCGAGAGTTCTTTGGCTGTTTCCTCATCGGCACAGATATTGGCTACTGCACAATACTACGAAAATAGGGATAAGGATGAGAAGGATAGAGCAGAGAAAAAGACTAAAGAGTTGAAGACGAAGGTTCTTTTACAGCAAGCGTACCCGCCTCGTAGTAATCAGCGTGATTATCAGCAGCCTCAGCAGTTTCAGCGAAATTCACAAAGGTTCGAACCTTCTCAACCACGTTTTCCTGTAGGCCCTAATCAATGTGCATATTGCAAGGAAGAGGGTCATTTTAAGAGTAGTTGCCCTGTTTTGTTACAGCGTATGAATGGTGTTTCTAGCACAAGAGGTCGGGGTGTTCCACAAGCTTTTAGAGGTAGGCGACGTGGAGGATTCCCCCAGAACGCGCGTTCCTTTCCTCCACAGAATACAATGAATAGTTTTGATCAGCAGAATAACATGTCTGGTAGGACGACTCAGTACTATGCTGATGACTACTATGTCGAAGGGTACACAGACATAATATCGACTCCAAAATATCGTTTGGACATAATATCGACTCCAAAATATCGTTTGGAGAAAATATCGACAGGACAGAATATCGACAGCCAAAATATCGTTTTTAAGGTAAGTGAAGTAATATCGTTTTTAAGGTAAGTGAAGTAATATCGTTTTTATTTTTAGGGTTCAGGGTCAGTTTTGGGTTTTTGGGTAAAGGGGTATTTTTAGGGTTCAGGGTTAGTTTTGGGTTTTTGGGTAAAGGGGTATTTTTAGGGTTCAGGGTCAGTTTTGGGTTTTTGGGTAAAGGGGTATTTTTAGGGTTCAGGGTCAGTTTTCAGTTTTTGGGCAAAGGGGTATTTTTTAGGGTTCAGGGTCAGTTTTCAGTTTTTGGGTAAAGGGGTATTTTTAGGGTTCAGGGTCAGTTTTCAGTTTTTGGGTAAAGGGGTATTTTTAGGGTTCAGGGTCAGTTTTCAGTTTTTGGGTAAAGGGGTATTTTTAGGGTTCAGGGTCAGTTTTCAGTTTTTGGGTAAAGGGGTATTTTTAGGGTTCAGGGTCAGTTTTCAGTTTTTGGGTATTATTTTATTATATTTTATTACTATATATATATGTTTAATAAATATGAAATAAAAAAAATTTATTTAACTTTCATTAATTATTTAATTATTATAAGTTAATTTAAGTAATTTTAAGTATATTTTAGTAATTAATTATTAATATTAATTTAATTTAACACTGTTTTTAGTAAATACGATATTTTTTACAACTATATTTTTGTAAACGATATTTTTAACTCGATATTTTTGTACTTACCTGTTTGTAGATAGAAACTCGATATTTTGACTGTCGATATTTTCTCAACGATATTTTTGATGGTCGATATTCTTTCAGTCAATATTCTTTCAGTGATCCATGTCGAAGGTGAGAGTATGGATGGTAATGATTGCTAGGACAGCCATAGACAAAGAGAGGGAGTTGTTTCAGTTCCAGTAGATCACAGTGGCCCTTATGTTGAGGTGATTACATCAGGTGTGTCAGAACCTTTTCTGTTGGATACTGGTGCTGCGAAGAGTTCTATTATGCACTCTAAACTCCCTGGCGCACCTTTGTCTGGCTTAACGAATGTTTCGGTAGGTTTTTCTGGCGCCCCAGTTAGAAACCCGGTTTCTAGTCCAATGTCTCTGTCTGTTGGACCTTGTGAATTTGAAGCACCCCTTATTCTGACGACAGGTTGTGGTGAGAACTTGTTGGGATTGGATCTGTTGAAAAGATTGTACGCGACATTGTATTGTTCTCCTTCGGGAGTACAACTTACACTGGGTAAGAAAGTGGTCTCCCCGATGTATTTGTCGAAGGATAAACTTCTGACAGAATTGTCTTCTCTTCCTGATATTCTTTGGGATACTGGTCCTAATGATGTGGGTCTTTTGGAAATTCCGCCATATGTTGTGACGTTGAAAGCGAATGTAAAAATGCCACGCATTCCCCAATACAAGATCTCTAGTGAAGGTGAAAGGGCGTTGCTAGCGATCATTCATGACCTAATTGAGAAAGATGTAATTGAAGAAACGAGAGGTAATGTGTGCAATAGTTCGGTTTTGCCTGTTTTAAAAAGGACTGATTCTTCTCAAATATCTATATATAGGTTCGTGATCGATCTTCGCGAGGTGAATAAGATTGTAGTTCTGCAATTTCCTGTCGTTCCAGATATCACTGCCTTACTGACCATGATTCCAGCTTCAGCCACGTGGTTTTCGGTGATTGATTTGAAGAATGCTTTCTTCAGCATCCCGATTGCCGAGGAGAGTAGGAATATTTTCGGCTTCTCTTTAGGAGGTCGAAGCTTCCGGTTTAAGAGAGCTCCTCAAGGCTATTGTGAGAGTCCATCAATATATAGTCAGGCTTTGAAAACACAGCTTGATACGATTGTTTTACCTGATGGTGCTGCTCTGATTCAGTACGTCGACGATTTTTTAGTCGCTGCAGATACTGAGGAGATTTGTAAAGAAGCCACCTTGTCGTTGTTGCGTCATTTGTCTGATTTGCATCCTAAAGTGTCTCTCTCAAAATTACAGTATTGTCGACAAGAAGTGACCTACTTAGGTCATCTCTTATCGAAGGAGGGAAGAAAATTGACCCCAGAACGAATTCAAGCGATTGCAAAATTGAGTGTGCCAATTACACAGAGAGAAGTGCGTGCTTTCTTGGGTATCACGTCATATTGCAGACAATGGATACCAAATTTTTCCCTACTGGCCAAACCTTTGGTGGCATTAACTTGTAAAGATACACCAAATCCCCTTCCGTGGTCCGAAGAGTGACAGAAAAGTTTTTCGGAATTGCGCGATGCATTATGTTCGGCTCCTGTGTTGGGTACCCCCGACTACAGTAAGCCCTTTACACTGTATGTTCACGAGAGAGAAGGATGTGCATTGTCAGTGTTGACACAATCTTTTGGGGACAAGCAGCGTCCATGTGCGTATTTCTCGTCGACTTTGGATCCGGTAGCTAGAGCGTTGCCGAGTTGTTTGAGAGCTACAGCGGCAGCAGCTGTTTCTATTCGACAGTCTGCTGGTTTGGTGATGAATAATACGTTGATTGTAATGGTTCCACATGCAGTGGATACTTTGCTAAACAGGACCAAGACACAGCACTTAACTAGTGCTCGATTGTCAGGTTATGAGTTGACACTTTTAGCGAGTCATGTGCACATAAAGAGATGCAACACGTTGAATCCAGCTACGTTGTTGCCGATTGTAGCAGAGACAGATGTTTCTGAACAGCATGATTGTTTTCTCAGGACAGAAGAGGAAGCGAAAGGGAGAGTAGATCTTAGGGACACTCCTCTTGTGAAGTGTGATGGTACCTTATGGGTGGAGGGTTCATGCTTCAAGCTTCCAAATGGTGATACGACTGCGGCATATGCTGTCACGACTTTGCATACGATTGTTGAAGCTGCACGTATCCCACATAATTCAGCTCAAGCAGCAGAGTTGATTGCACTTACGAGAGCATGTGTATTATCAAAAGGAAAGAAAGTGACCATATATACTGACAGCCAGTATGCGTATGGTGTGGCCCATAGTTTTGGACGATTGTGGAAGGAACGTGGGTTCCTCACTTCTCATGGAACTAAAATTCAGCATGGTCAGTTGGTGAATGAGCTTCTTGAATCACTTACTTTGCCGTTGCAAGTTGCGATTGTAAAATGCAGTGCACATATTTATTTATTTATTTATTTATTTATTTTTATTATTTATAAGAAGGTTACTGATGACGTTGGTCGCGGTAATGCGTTTGCTGATGAAGTTGCGAAAGAAACGGCAAGAGATGTGATGAGTCGAATGTATGTTGCGGGCCCTGCAAGATGGATTGGTGACGTTGGAATGTGTGAAGACACGATAGACAGTGTGAAGTCTATTCTATGTGTGGAGAGAGAGTACGGGTAAATTAGACGCGAATGCTTGTTGGGTTGAGTTGTCAGAGCATCAGCGATGGTTGTTACCCAATGCGTACGTGCTGGCAGTGGTTACGATGGCGCATGGAATGGCTCATATCAGTGTGAAAGGGATTTGTAAGTTGTTGGCTCCAGTATGGCAAAATGCTGGAATTCCTAAGTGTGCAGAGAATGTGGTCAAGAATTGTGTGATTTGTTTAAAATACAATCCTGGTAAGGGAACTCCAACTCCAGCTGGTCATTTTGCTCCTCCGACGTATCCGTTTGAGGTTTTGCAGCTAGATTTCATTCACATGGAGAGATGCAACAACCTGAAGTACGTACTAGTGGTTGTTTGTGCCTTCTCAATATGGTTAGAAGCATATCCCCTAAAAGATAATACTGCCCTGTCCACAGCTAAAGCCCTTGTCAAAGAATTCTTCCCTAGGTTTGGTTTGCCGAGAATGGTCTGGAGTGATAATGGGAGTGAATTTGTGGGTCAAGTGATGAAGAGAGTGTGTGAAGGGTTAGTAATCCTCCAAAAGTTTCACGCTGCAAATCACCCCCAATCAGCTGGTCTAGTGGAGTGCTATAATGGCACCCTCAAATTGAAACTTGCCAAGATACAAGCGAGCACTGGTCTTAAATGGCCTGATGCTGTGCCATTAGCACTTTTATCAACTAGGATGACTGTGCATTCACGAGTGGAACTTAGTCCATATGAAATAATTTTTGGTCGCCCGGCAAACATTTGGGGAGTGCAGAGGCCGACGAAATTCAGTGAGATTGAACACCCTATACTGCTTGATTACTTGTATGATTTGACGGCTAAATTGCGTGTCTTACACCAACAGGTTCATGATACACTGCCTCAGGCCTCTGAGGATCCAGGGCATGCAATCGATCCTGGATCTTGGATACTAATCAAGAATTTCCAGCGGACAAAGAACGATCAGCCCCGCTGGATCGGCCCCTACCTGGTGCTTTTGTCCACGAGAACTGCAGTGCGGATGCAAGGAAAAAAGAACTGGATCCACGGCGTACACTGCAAGAGGGTTCCTTTACCTCTGCCGTACGACCAGTGGGTCCAGGAGGGCATTCCTGATTCTGAGACTGAAACTGTGCCTCGTTTTCTGCCTTTCAGCGACGCACGTTTAATGGGGACAAGTTCTGAGCGTGAAAGCGACGATCTTCTGCAAGAAGCTGTGCCACCGTCAGTTCGACTGGACACTACCGAGCCTGAACTCTTATTCTGCGATCACACAGTGCCCGGCAAAGGCCATTATAATCTGCGACCAAGAGTCATGGGACTAATAAAATAAAAATCCTTTTTCTTTATTATTTTTTTTTAAAGTTCGGCTCTCCCATCTCAGAAACTGTTTTGACCGATTTTTGTTTTTCGAACCGCCATCCGGGTTCAGCTATAGGGTCGTGGTGTCAAGTCTTTGGAGTGCAAGCCGAAGACACAAGGTCGACGGTTCTGGTTGGTCCTAGGGCGTTCCCTGGACTGACAGACGCATTCCTTAGCACGGAACACCCTACCTCCGCGAGCAGCACGGTTAGAGGATGGAGTTTTTCGAGATGGAGAGACCTGCTGAAGAAATGAATTTTAAAGCCAAAATATGTCGAATTATGACAGAAAATGTTTTTTAATATTGTGTCTTTTTATGTTGCTTAGCTTAATGATGTTTTTAATGGGATATGTTGTATTCTCTTTTCAATGAAGTTTGCACCCACTACACAGCCCATACCTTCTTCTACTGCTTCTTCGCATTCTTTTCATCCTCTGCCTGAACATGAGAACATTAGGAGATTGGAATTAGTTAATAACTCTTTCGTTCAGCTTCTGCACCAACACCAATTAGTAGTTAACACGACTAACTGTTGGGTGTGTGGCCTTATGCCTCATACTACTGATAAAGGTATTCCTTACCTGGTCCTGCCATTCAGCTACAATGGTTCTGTGTGGGCATACAGAATGATGTTTATCTATGCTCGTGAAGTCCACCCCCTACGTTCTGTGAAGGATAATCCAAAGAATAGTGCTCTAGTTAAGGGAATAGTCGATATGATTAAGGGAGCTAGTTCCTATGAGACTATCCCGAAAGATGAGACACTAGTGTATATTGGATGGAACGTGACTGGATGTGGAGCGAGTCTGAGCGAGAACCAGCGAGCAAAAAGATCCACTCCGATTTGGATTGTACCTCATCAGGGTCATCTATGTCTGCAAGGGAATGGCAAGAATCCGAGAGCTTAATTAGGGAAGAGTATCTGTACTGAGACGTATGTTTTTGCGTCCCAGACTTCCCCATCGTTCCTAGCAGCTAAGGGTTCCTATTTCATCTGTTATGATAGAGCATACACATGGTTGCCCCCTGATTTCTCGGGCACATGTTTTGTCTCGTTCCTGTTGCCTCCCACCTACAGAGCTGCAGCAGATTACCACAAGACAAGAGTAGTTAGAGGTGTCTTCAGTAATGAAGATCATGCAAGCCAAGAATTGCAAGATTTCTTGAAGGGTTTTTTGCCGTTTTGGGGACCTATGGTGAACAGCAGGAACATACGGCAATTGACGAGAGTAGTTGAGTCCACCGTAGTTGAAACTGCCGGTGCCCTTAGTAACTTGACTGCTGAGCTCCAGTCGGATCGTCTTATGACTCTCCAGAACAGAGTTGCGTTAGACGTCATACTTGCAGATCGAGGTGGGGTATGTAAAGTGATCCAATCAAGTTGCTGTATTTTCATTCCAGACAATGCTCCGACAGTGTACCAGGCCATTTCCAAGCTGTACAAGATCTCCGAGTCTATACATGTGGACGAAGGAGATTGGTCGTTGATGGGATGGTTCTGGGAACTGTTATCCACGTGGGGATGGAAGATTCTGATGGTCATTGGGATGATCTTAGCCATCCTTATCCTGTTATGTCTTTGTGTACAGTGTGCTCCTGCTATATGTGGCCTCTGTGCCACATCGTGTATAAGGAAACCTGTATCAAGAGACGTTCTAAGTAATAGGATGATGCTACAGCAACATCTTGATGATCTGATGAGTATAGACCTGGACTCAGACTGACATGGGTTTAGGTTATTGCCTATGTAAGGGCAAAAGGAGGGTCTGAGGTACTGAAATTCTGAACCTGTTTCATAAAAGTCGTCGTATCATGACGATTTTGGTAACATTAGACCGAAAATGGCAAGTGTAAGGTATACGAGCATTTTCGTCATATTCGAGTGACGAGATCACCATGAAATCAGGGATTCCGTTCTGAACCCTCGGGTTCCATTTTGTATACGGCAGCCATTTTATGGTTGCCCTCACATAGGCCGATGACAGTGGCCAAACGAGTCTCCAAGCACACATACACTTTAACTGACTTCTGAATGACCTGAGCGAGCGACCCTCTTGCCTGAAGCCGAAACTTGTTAAGCCAGTTCCTTTCCCAGTAGCTGATCAAGATTACTGAACAAGACACAAGACACCATCAAACCTTTTATTGCGCATTACTATGTCTTATCTTGCTCACACCTGTCTCTGCTCCTTTCTTTATGGTCCGTTTACGATGGGGATGTGCCCGTTTTTATTATAGGTTCGATCGACCGATCTGATGAAGAATGTTAGGTTTGACCAATAGTTGATTGTGGGCTGAACAAACTGAAAAATGAACTTGTCATCATGATCCTGCTTTTCCTTTTCGTGAAAACAGGTGAATGGTCAATTGTAAATAAGGAATGTTTGCCTGAAGCATAATTTTTGGTATAAAAAGGGATGACTAGCTTTGTAAATTGGAGCAGTCTCCTGAGAACATACACCGTGTTGTACTTCTAGGATCTCTGTTACTGGCTGCAGCTAATAAAATTGATCTTTGACGTCACCAAGAAGTACCTCGTGTCTCTGTACTCTAAGACAGGTGGACCCGGAGACTAGGGCATTTCCCCTGGCGCCGCTGGGTCTTAAATAACCCGGTTCTTCATAAGAAAGCAGAATCAAGCAACATTGCAACTGAAGGCTTTATCATTAGAACTAGGACTACAAATGGCGGACCAAAATCAGACAGCAGAGGGGCTTTTACTTATAACAAACCTAACCATGAGAGTAGAATCGACTACATACTGATTGACATTATATTCTGGCACAAAGTGGATGATATGGCAGGCAAGTCAAAAGTCATAATAAACTTTATTTTAATCATAAAAGCAGGCAATCATAAAACATGAATATAATTATATCCTTTGCAAAATCAATCTGTAAACACAGTTTTCCTCGTAAGTTACAAAGTTTGCACGGATGTATTATAACAAAATGACAGCTCAATAAAAAACAGCAAAAGAGAGTCTAAAAAAAAATTTTTTTCTCTCACATTGTATGACTTTACACAAATGAGTTACGACCAAATAACATATCGGTAAGGAAGTTAACATTTGCAAATACAAGAGAGCGGGTTGACATCGCTTAAAATCCAAATTGCCAAAAATTGGTACAATAAGATGTTTCCTCAAGTCCTTAAAAAATATGCAGAAAAATCAAATATGTAAAGTGCTTTGTGCAGAAGTATTATCACACAGGCAATTTCTTAAGATATTTGACCGGTCTTTTGGGGAGGGAATTATGCTTAAACAATGGCAGATATTCAGTCTGAAATGGGTCAAAACAAACTTGTGTTGGATTTTTATTGACATACATTAAGGGGCCTATTAGGATGGCGGACGGACCTGCGTCCGTCCGCCACCCCCGAGGTGGAGGCAACGTCCGCAGGGGCTGCGGCGTTCCCCTCCATGCAGATTAGGATGTGACCGCCACCCTGGCGGTCACATACCCTATGTTTAACATTGCGGCTGGTGCTGCTTGAAGCAGCGCCCACCGCAAGGTTAAAAGTGCATGCTTTGCATCTGCATGCACAAAGGGGCAGGCACTGCGCGGTGCCTGCCGCTTTGTGCATGCATATGCAGGGGGGTACCACAGGTACCCCCCATGTGCACCCCCCACCCCCTAACACCCTGGGGGCTTGCTACCAGCCCCCAGAAACGAAAGACCACATGCTTTTCCACGGCAGAAAAGCCGCAGCGGAAAAGCATGTCCTCTGCCCCATCCTAATATGGCTGGCGGTGTCTGATAGACACCGCCACCATATCAAAGCGGCGGACGGTCTTCCTGACCCACCAGCCATCCTAATCTGGCGGTGGGTCTTTGGAGCCTCCGCAGCGGTGAATCCGCATCCTCCGGGCAGCGGTGGCTTCCGCCGGCCCGGAGGATGCGGATTCACCGCGATCGTAATCGGCCCGTAAGTATGGTGGCAGAGTGAAAGGAGCCAGGAACGATTGATTCCTAACGACACTTGGGGGCATATTCTCAAGGATTAATCGCTGAGTTATCGGCACTTTCTCACAGCCAAAGTGGTGATACATTTATCGCCCCACTCACCCGCTGGTGCTAACAGCGCATATCACCAGTTTACCTGCGATAGAGGCCGCAAAAAACAGCGCCACAGATGACCCCGGTAATTAACGCTTATAAAATGCAGGTGTAGGTGTTCCCGGGCAAAATGCAGCGACAACACCATTCCACCACATTCGCAACGACCAGCCAGTTTGGAGATAAGATCACAAAACAGGCGATAAGGCGCATTAGCAGCAGGAATTTAACACCTGCTCTCACCTGGTGTAAAGTCGGAAAACAACCTGCAGCAGAAAAGGGAGTCCAGCCCAGAGCCACACCTGAAAAACAACAGATGCCATGGAGCCACTGAACATGCATCCGAGAGCCCCAAGAGGGCAACAACACCCACCGCTAACCCCCCCGGACAAAAATATGTTACCTCATCGCCACTAAATCATGCGCAAAAGAATTCACCTGATGTCGCACAATGACAACAATCAACATGCATGTGTGTTCAGAAAAAGGAAAATCACTCATTCATATTTGAATCACCAAGCAAAACATTTTATTCAAGAAAAATCAAAACAACTATTATGAGGAGTCATGGCGGATCTTTTCAGGACAATATGTAGGTCACAGCCTGCAAGACAAAATACTAGATAAGAATGAGTGTCCTGTGCTCATCAAAGAAAAGAGAGAGTGAGTGAAAGAGATCGAGTGAGAGAGAAAGAGAGGAGAAAGATAGAGAGAGAGAAAGAGGGAGAGAGAGAGAAAGAGAGAAAGAGACGGAGAGAGAGAGAGAGAAAGAGAAGGAGAGAGAGACAGACAGAGACAGTGAAAAGAAGAGAGAGAGAGGGAGAGAGAGTGCCGACACTGCAGACCCAGGCATCACTGCTCACCTGCTGCTACCGGTGTGTCTCTAACCACATACACTGTAGTCCACTAGGTCCCTTATCTGAAACAGAGTCCAGATTTATGAATGGCATAGTCCATATAATTGCACACGCCATCATCGCTTGCCCGCCCCTGCGCACCCAGGCTGCTGCACCCCAGCCCCTCCCACCGCCCAGCAGTGACTGCCCGCCCCTGCGCACCCAGGCCTCACAGCTCACCTTCTGCCACCGGCGTGTCTCCAAGAGGGCCCACCGCGTGCCGGGGCAAGCCCCAAGCCCAGGCCCGTGAACATGGCAGCCTCCACATCATGCAGCCCTGCTCCGCGGGCCAGCAGGTCACACAAGTGATTCTAGGTCTTGATTTCACTATGGCAGAGATCATATCAGTGCACATGGCATCATCACAGGTTGCACACCACTTTAGGTGCCACTAACTCTGTGAACTGCGAGGCAACGCCACGTGCCGCTAGATCAGCACTGCCTGCTGGCTCAGGTCTACATTGCGGTCCAGCAGGGCTCACACAAATCCTCACCAGTCCGGATCACCAGGACGGGGCATCATCGCAGGCTGCACACCCACTCAGCACTTAAGGTGCCCCTACCTCAGTGCACTGAAAGTCACCGTCCCATGGCAGTGTGCCTGTGCTGGCCGCAGTGTATCCGGTGCCACCAAGTCAGTGCCCTGCAAAACATGGGTCCTTTACGATTGAGTCCCATGGTATGAATGCCATTATATCATCTCCAGCACTGGGGAATGTGAAGTGGCAGGGCCCTAGGCCCTCATGCATAAATAATAACCACATGGATACACCCAGATAGAGAGTTGAAATGGCATCGAGCACATGCGCCTGGCCCTTTTTATTGGCAGGGTCACATGTCTTGTGATGAGTGTGCTGGATGGGTGTGGTGTGGGTGTAAACAAGCCATGAGGGAGTGGCTGTGGCATGCTGACAACTAGACCTATGATCAGCAGATCACCACAGGGAAGACCTGGAACATGTAGCGTTGTCGTCCCCACCTGTGAGCGTAAGAGGAGTGGGCTGACCTGGTGTATGCCAGTCCAGCGTAAGGGTGTGAACAATGTACCCGGGGCTCTGGGCATGGTTCCGTCCTGGGCTGGACAAGGAAGTAACTAATGCGTGTGTCCCTGTTGTAGTACCGGCTCCACCCGGACCGCAATCGGCCATGTGTCACCCTGTGACCCAAGTCCCACGACATGAGCGACATGGACGTAAGGGGGAGTCACTAACCCTGCATTCATCCATACTTCCACACTTAAAAGATCAAAGACATGACACATCTGTCTGAATAAGAATGTTTAATGCACATTCAGTGAAGTGAAGTAGCTGGAGCAGTACAGGGCCATGCAAACCCCACTTTACATTGTTGGCCCGTGGAGGGACAGCCAGAGTCCTTCAAGGAATGACAAGTGCAATGGAAGGGGAAGAGCTCAGTCAGCAGTCTGATCGTTGTGTCATTGGTGACCAAACAGAATAAGGCAGTCCATGTGGAAATCCAAGGTGAATGTCGTAGAGTGTATCGGGGGATAGTTGAGGGTGAGGATGCAGAGGGCAGAACCAAGCAGTAACAGGCCATATGGCAGAGATGAATGATACTGCATCCTTCTGCCCATGAAGGCAGATTCCTAGCATCTTCGTCCTCTGCTGTTTCAGGTGCCTCATAATTGGGTGGTGGTGTTCTGTCTCCAGCACTGTGTGGCAGTGACACTGCAGGGGCCGGAGGTGGAATTTATGCCACACTGTGTGGCACTGACACTTCAGGGAGCGGAGATTTGGATGGAGTGGTAGCAGCAGCATGCATCATCGCCAGGCCTTAAGGCAGCAATGCCATGAGGAGGGTCTTTAGGGTGTTGAGGAACCTTACTACCTCTTGCTAGTGTGCAGCCATGGCAGTCGCTCTTTTTTCACCTGCATCCGCTCCATGGTCTCCATTAACCTCCGCATGTGTCCCAACTCATGGGTGACATCGCTGGAGCCACTCTGACTGGACAATCGTTCTTCTCTCCAAATCAGGACTCCAGCGATGTCAGCCATGGTTCATTGGAGAGCATGGAGCGGACGGTGGGTGTCTGTTAGGGACTGTGAGTGATCCCTGTTGGGACTTAGGCACCCTCGTATGGCATCGAGTTTGGCTGCCATGTGGTCGAACCCCACTTGCACCTGTTCAGCCAGCTTCTCCTGGCACCCCAACACACGGCATTGGAAGGCCATGTGTTACTCATGGGGGTCCTGGGAGGCAGCCGTGGTGGTGGGTGCTGCCTGCTGTGTGGTCTGTGCAGGGGATGAGGTCTCATGGATGCAGCTGGGCTGCCCTGCTCCTGGAGGTGGGGTGCGGAGGCTCTCCACGAGCTGTTGGAGGGCGTCGAAGGTGTGATGGTCCTCTTCATCATCAGAGAAGACAGGTTCGGGCTGCTCTGCAGGAGGTGTTGGATTTCCCTCTGCAATGTGAAGGGGAGATGCATGTTAACATTGTGTTCACATGTATGTTGACGCATTTGACAGGTTTACATACAGACTGCATGACAATGTACATTGTGACTGTTTGGGAGGAGCTGCCTATCTGATGCAGGACGGTGGACATTTTGACTACATTAAGGATGTGTGTTTGTACTTGTACGTTCTCAACATTTCCCTGCAATGCCAAATGTGATTGGCTTGTTTCTACAGACAAGCAGGACCAGTTGTGTCCTCTGTTCTGCTGTGGATGTGTTGCGGTTTGTACCACATCGATGTCAAAGTTCATGTGCTCTGCATGTTATGTGTGTGTGCCCCATTTTGAGGGAGTCGCCCCTGCTGCCCTGATTTTGCTGCCACTTATCCCTTTCATGCGGTGTGTCTCTGACTTCTGTGCTTATACAGTGCTGAGATGTTGCATACTTGGATACATTGGTCTCTTGGCGGGAGTTGGGATTTTGGGGCAGGGTTTGCCCGCAGATGTGCTCTACTTAATTTTGCATGTGTGCCATTGTGCCCATCTCCCCCGTCCCCCGTCCCCCTGGTCATTACTCATCCTGGTGCTGTTGTGTCCCATCATGTTGAGCAGTGTCCGGTCCCGCAACTCCTGCCACCATCTCCCCACTGATGACTGTGGACACCATTTCCTCCATCTCGTCCAGGTCCTCCTGTGGCACTGTACTCCCACCTCCAGTCTGCATTTGGCCTTCTGGTTGTTGGCGAGTTTCTGCTTAGTTTTGTGCTTCACATCATTCCACCGCCTCCTGACCTCTTCTATTGTCCTCTTCAGTACTTCGACTACATTCACCTTGTCCACGATAGACTGCCATATTACATTTTTTGTTGCCAATGACACAGTGGCAGTGATGAACAGTAGTTGATGGTGTTCTACCACCTCCCATATCAGGATCCTGTTTTCCTGTGGACTGAACCGCTTCTTCCTACTCTTCTTGTCCCCGCCCTTGCCCTTCCCTCAGCCCGAAGGTCCCAGGCTGGTCCTCCGGGGGCTTGTGGGGTTCTGGTTGTCCTCTGTACTTGCTCCGGCTACCTCCATTGTGCTCCGCCTTTTTTTCGCTTTTCTTTGTATGTTTTTTGTCTACTTTTTTAGTGGTTTTTCCCGCATGCCGTGTGGGAATTGCAGGACTGTCACTGTTTTTCGCTGATTTTTGTATGGCGATTGGCCTCATCGCTACTATTCTTGCCTGCGTGTTACGCGTTTTTTCAGCATTGCGTTCATTTTTACGCATCCTTTGATGCGTTGGCGTGGGACTATCGCATGGTACAGCCGTGTTGGGAATACAACGTTAACACAACATTATTTTCCTGTGATCGAATGCAATGTGAAGAGTTGCGCTAAGCTAAATTTACGGTAATTATCACACGTTCTTGAGAATAGCCCCCTTGGTTTGGTTAAATCAAGTGACAACCTGCCTACCTCAAAAAACGCAAGACACTTCCTATACAGATCTGTCCTTTGCACAGGCTGTAATGTTTCAAGACATTCGAAAAATTCGGTATACACTCAAAATATCGAGTTTTTAATATCGAGTTACATTAATATCGAGTTAAAAAATATAGAATGGACACAATATCGAATGGACAGAATATAGACTACGAAAATATCGAATAGAATACCATTAATGTCGAATCAAAAATATAGAATGGACAAAATATCGAATGGACAGAATATAGACAACAAAAATATAGAATGGACAGAATATAGACAACAAAAATATCGAATTTGAGGTAAGTAAGTTAATGTTAATTTTTTTAAGTATTTTTTATGTTAGTATAACTGTGAAAAGTGTATATTTATTTTATAAATTATTTTAATTAATTAATTTTATGGCATTTAATTTTTGCGTAATATAATTCTGTAGCGGGTTGTGGGTTTATAGGGGAAAAGGGTGGGAAGTAATTTAATTATAATTAATTAAATATGTTAATTTATTTATTGGTATTTATTTTGAATTAATTGTTAATTAATAATGAATTGGTAATTAATTAAAATATAATTGGTAATTATTTTAATTAATTGATTAATTGATAATTATGTGGGAAGTAATTTAATTATAATTAATTACATGTGTAAATGTATTTATTGGTATGTATTTGGAATTAATTGATATTTAAATTTTTAATTGGTAATTAATTAAAATATAATTGGTAATTAATTTTAATTAATAGTTTAATTGATAATTATGTTAATTTTATTAATTTATTTTCTGTAGCGGGTTGTGGGTTTATAAGGGAATAGGGTGGGAAGTAATTTAAATATAATTTTTTTTTTTTTTATGTATTTATTGGTATTTATTTTGAATTAATTGATATTTAAATTTTTGATTGCTAATTAATTAAAATATATTTGGTAATTAATTTTAATTAATTGATTAATTGATAATTATGTAAATTTTATTAATGTATTTTCTGTAGAGGGTTGTGGGTTTATAGGGGAATAGGGTGGGAAGTAATTTAATTATAATTAATTACATGTGTAAATGTATTTATTGGTATTTATTTGGAATTAATTGATATTTACATTTTTAATTGGTAATTAATTAAAATATAATTGGTAATTAATTTTAATTTATAGTTTAATTGATAATGATGTTAATTTTATTAATGTATTTTCTGTAGCGGGTTGTGGGTTTATAGGGGAATAGGGTGGAAAGTAATTTAATTGTAATTAATTAAATATTGTTATTTATTTATAGGTTTTATTTTGTTGTAATTTTTAATAATTTTTTAATTGTTAATTAATTTTTTGGTAATTGGTAAATAATTTGTATTAATAGGTAATTATTAGTATTTTTGGGGTATTTTTAATTGATTAATTATTATATTATATAAAATTGTTAATTACTTTGAATTAATTTGTATTTTGTATTTATATTTAATTTATTTGTATTCATATATGAAGTATTTACTTTCCCTACAGTTGCACTCTCTGGAGTGGGAATAGTACTTTTAACCCTCCTGCTATCCAACGCTTTCCCTACTGTTGCACTTTCTGGAGTGGGAATAGTTATTTTTACCCCTACGCTATCCAACGCTTTCCCTACTGTTGCACTTTCTTAGGTCGGAATAGTAATTTTAACCCTCCCGCTATCCAACGCTTTCCCTACTGTTGCACTCTCTGGAGTGGGAATAATCATTTTTACCCCTACACTATCCAATGCTTTCCTTACTGTTGCACTCTTTGGAGTGGGAATAGTAATTTTAACTCTCCCGCTATCCAACGCTTTCCCTACTGTTGCACTCTCTGGAGTGGGAATAGTAATTTTAACCCTCCTGCTATCCAACACTTACCCTACTGTTGCACTCTCTGGAGTGGGAATAGTAATTTTTACCCTTACGCTATCCAACGCTTTCCCTACTGTTGCACTCACAGGAGTGGGAATAGTAATTTTTACCCCTACGCTATCCAATACTTTCCCTACTGTTGCACTCTCTGGAGTGGGAATAGTAATTTTAACCCTCCCGCTATCCAACGCTTTCCCTACTGTTGCACTTTGTGGAGTGGGAATAGTAATTTTTACCCCTATGCTAACCAATGCTTTCCCTACTGTTGCACTCTTTGGAGTGGGAATAGTAATTTTAACTCTCCCGCTATCCAACGCTTTCCCTACTGTTGCACTCTCTGGAGTAGGAATAATAATTTTTACCCCTACGCTATCCAACGCTTTCCCTACTGTTGCACTCACTGGAGTGGGATTAGTAATTTTTACCCCTACGATATCCAACACTTTCCCTACTGTTGCACTCTCTGGAGTGGGAATAGTAATTTTAACCCTCTCTCTATCCAACGCTTTCCCTACTATTGCACTTTCTGGAGTGGGAATAGTAATTTTTACCGCTACGCTATCCAACCCTTTCCCTACTGTTGCACTCTTTAAAGTGGGAATAGTAATTTGAACTCTCCCGCTATCCAACGCTTTCCCTACTGTTGCACTCTCTGGAGTGGGAATAGTAATTTTTAACCTCCTGCTTTCCAATGCTTTTTACCCCTACGCTATCCAATGCTTTCTCTACTGTTGTATTTACTGGAGTGGTAATAGTAAATGTTACTCTCCTGCTATCCTATGGGAAAAATATAGTTTATTGTTTATTAATATTGGCGGATGGCTGGTGTAATTGAATGAATAAATAAATCACCGGAGAAAATTGAACGAAAATTTGGGGTTACTCTCGTTATTCCTTCTGGAGAAGAGATATGGTGAATGACGTTTTCGTTATATATATATATATATATATGTATATATATATATATATATACACCTATATATGTATATATGTATATATATATATATATATGTGTGTGTGTGTGTTAAAAAATGTAATTGTAAGTTTATTTATTTTTAACTTAAATTAATTATTTTATAATTTTAAGGTTATTTAAGTATTTTAAGTATGTTTAAGTTAATTATATTTATTATTTCATTACTTTTACATTACTTTTAAGATATTTTAAAAATTCGATATTTTGACTAACTATAGTTTTTTACATCGATATATTTGATTCGATATTTTGGTACTTACCTGTTTGGAGATAGGAAGTCAATATTTTGGTATTCTATATTTTTTAATCGATATTTTGCTACATCGATATTTATGACATCGATATTATGTCAGTGATCCAAAAAATTCTGAGGGCCCTAGGTCACACCAGATCTGTTTAACAAATTTCACCCAGGGGATTCAAAGAAATGCAGATAGCTTGAGCCAGTCCTGGATGACCTTATGATTTAGGTTTGTGTCTTCGCTGGTCCAGATTTTATGCCATAATAAGATGGGGTGGGGACATGCTATGTCAGCTAGAAAAGACATTCCCAATTCTGAATGGCAAACTTGGGATGAGCTACTCTGGGGACAGACAATAATGTTCTAAAAAAATAATTCTCCACCGTCTGGAGAGTTTTAGTATCACAAAAGCCCCAGAGCACAGCACTATAAAGTGCTTTAGTTACACATTTGGCCTTATATACAGTGAGCATTTTATATAGAGTGAGCATTTCTTTGGCTGGTTTATTGCCAAGTGTGTATGCAAAATTGGTCAGTGTTGCAGCTGATTTGACAAAATGTAGTTTCCTGGCATTTATTGCAGCCTTCAATGACCCACTATGTGAAAACATAACCTCCAGGTATGAGAAAGAAGAGGTGCAATTGAACTTGGTGCTATTAATGTATAAGTAACGGCACCTCACTGGATCCTTCCTGCACTTCATGACAAATGTTTGGTCCGGTTGGTAATTAGGCCCAACTTCTTCATGTAATCAGTGGAATAAATAAATAAACATTGAAGATCAATTGTGGTAGGAGCCATAAGCACGGCATCTTCCAAGTAGAGTAGGGCTGGATTCGGACGCTGACCAATCTGAGGGAGACCCCTGTAGCCTTTAACCAAAAATGGTCCCAGATTGTTAATATATAAGGCAAGTAAGAAAGCAGCAAGGATGCATCCCTGTTCCACCCACTTTTTCAATGAAAAAGGAGTGTTACATTCTCCTATCAGGCCATATTTATTTATTTATTTATTTATTATTACATTTCTTAAGCGCTCAGCTACCCGTAGGTTTCCCGGCGCTGGGAGTATAAAACAGTATACAAAAAGAGGGAGGAGTCTAATCAGCGGTCTTACATATTGAAAAGCCAGGTCTTAATTCCCTTACGGAAAGTAAGGAAGCACATTTCAGAACGTAGAGGAGGGGGTAAAGAGTTCCAAAGAGAGGGAGCCAGCAAAGAAAATGAGCGACCTCCCATTTTTGCTCTCTTGATACGCGGAATCCTGAACTTATTCTGGGTGGAAGACCTAAGTGTACGCGGTGGAAGATAATGCTGCACCAGAGTAGATAAGTAAAGTGGAGCTTTTCCGGTCATGATTTTATGCATAAAACATAATGCCTTAAATTTGACCCTGCTCTCGATCCGCAGCCAGTGTAGGTTACGCATGTGGGAAGAGGCTGAGGTTCTGGCGGGTAGATTACAAATAAGACGAACAGCCATATTTTGTACTACCTGGTACTTCTTAGTTACCTCCTTACAAGCACCCAGAAGTAAGATGTTACCATAGTCCAGGCGTGAGATGACAAGAGCCTGGACTACAGATCTCAGGGTGTCAACAGGCAGCATCCACGAGATTTTCCTTAGCCACCTGATGATGGTGGTACAGGTGGCAGAGACTTTCACGACGTGCTGCCTGAAGGACAATTGATTGTCCAGGAGGACCCCAAGGTTACGAGCAGAGGGAGTTGGAGTGGGAAGAGGGCCCATCTCCGGCGGCCAATGTTGTGGGCCCCAGAGCGAGATGTCAGAGCCAAACAGAAGCAATTCTGTTTTCTCCCCATTTAGTTTTAATTTATGCTCCAACATCCATGCCGAAATCTGTTTTAGTCCAGCTTGAAGAGAGGAGAAAGGGAGGTGCTTATTGGTAGAAAGAGAGTAGATGACTTGTGTGTCATCAGCATAAGAATAAATAAAGAGACCTGCCTGTTCCGCCAAAAAAGCAAGAGGTCTCACATATAAATTGAAAAAGAGAGGACTGAGAATAGAACCTTGTGGAACACCGTGATAACAGGGAAAAGTTGATGAAACAGAAGTAGAGGAAAAAACTTGAAATGTGCGATTAGACAAAAAGTTAGAGATCCAGGCCAGGGCAGAACCATCGACACCCGCCTCTCTCAGGGTGGACAACAAGATGGAATGGGAGACGGTGTCAAATGCGGCACTCAAATCAAGCAAAATGAGTGCCACAGTCTCCCCGTTGTCCACCTTTTGCCTGATGGATTCTGACACACCAAGGAGAGTGGTTTCAGTCGAAAAGCCAGCCCTAAACCCAGATTGAGAACCATGAAGAAAGTTAGAAGTTTCCACGTGAAAATTAAGCAGAGAGTTAACGTGTTTCTCCAAGATTTTAGAGAAACATGAAAGTAAAGAAATAGGGCGAAAATATCGAACTCTGTCTCTGCTTCCTGAGAATAAGTCCTGTAGGAACTCAATTACAGAAGAGGCTACACGTAAGCCTTCTAAGATGGCCCACTGTTTATCATGGAAAACATAATCAAATGCGCTTGTTACGTCTGCAATATGGCAGTCAAGTCAAGGATTGAGAGTGACAACAACCCCCTCTGTCTTTGCATATCATAATTTTGGGGTAAAATGTCTGTAGTTTTCATCCCATGAACCTTAACCAGGGACCTTCAGTCATCTGTCAATCAGACAACTGTCAATCAATGACTCCGATCTCACAAGCGCCACCCTCAATCTCCGAAGCAATGTTGACTAAAAACACAAATATCAAAGAAGCCACATGTATTCATTCATGCTTGTTCGATCACTTAGCATTCGATTTCTCATCCCCCTCTTTCCAAGCACCTGGAAAACCTTGTAAGAACAACAAAACCAATAATTAGTTTAATAAGGAATGCAGAAATGGCAGAAGGCAGTTAGCGCTGACCGTTAGATAAAAAATCCCAGGGTAGATTAAAGACCCAAGGAAAGTATGTAAGCGCAAACAACAGAAAGCAAAGAGGGATTGGGAAGGGTCAAGATGGAGTGAGATGCTTAAATCATATACTGCAAGTTTTGGGCCCTGGTGGCATAGGGAGGTAGAGGGGCCAACTAGCAAACCACATTCCCCCACTTGCCTGGTAGAACCACTTTAAGGCATTATACTTTGATAATTCCCATGACCCTAACTGTCCCGCCTGAACAGAATATGATTCCTCACTGAAAGAACTAGCCTTCGATTTAAGTGCCATCAGAATTGCCCTAGATGCTATGTCACGCGGTAAATACATCCCAGGAGATATTTATATTAGTGACCAGCAAATTATTTCAATACATACTAGCACTGTCCAATTCAATATCAAGGGGCTCCTGGAAAGGAGTTGAGGTTGTGCAAATTTACAAAAAGGGAGACAGAAGCTTGACCATAAATGATAGACCCATAAGTCTAATAGACACCATCCAAAAGGTGTTTCGCCGGGTGGTACTGGGAAAAGTACATGACTGGATTGATGATAACATACATTCTAAGTTACAAGCTGTATTCAGGAAGAAAACCACCACCTTGGATCAGGCCTTTTCATCCCTTAGACTATGCTGGAGAATGGTTCTAAATGGCAGGGGGCATTGATATGTGGCCTTTGTCGATTTGAAATCTGCCTTTAACCTAACAACCCCGACAACAGCTACATTTAAGATCTACAGTGTGCCCGAGCCCTATCTAGATTTCTTCACTGACCGTATAGACAGGCAAACTTTACATTCAGCTTCGGCTAGGATCATTGCCTCTTAATACATTTACGGCGAAATGGTCTATTTCTACCTCGCCTGTGCTAATATGTCCAGCCAGCAATTCCTCAGATAAAACTGTAGCTTTTGTCTTGATTGCTTTTCCTGCCTACACTCGCCCGAGACTGTCTTGGATCAAACCAGTTGGCTCTCAGATGGGCACGCAGAGACAGGCTGAAGTCCTAAGAACTTTAGGATCAGGCCCTAGCCCACTGTATTTTGCCTGTGCAGTAGCCAAATTTCCGGGAAGAGCATGGCTTATAAGAATATTATGGCAACACACTATTTTTTAAGAACTACAGTTTAAGGGGCATATTCTCAAGGACTTATCGCCGATTTATCGGCACTTAAGCGCTGCAAAAGTGCAGATAGATTTATCGCCCTATTCTCATGCTGGTGCCAACTGCCGATATCACCAGTTTTCCAGCGATAGCTGCCGCAAAAAACATCACCACAGAGGAGAGCGACAACTAATGCCAATGATATGCAGAGTAGGCATTCCCGTGCAAAAACACATGAAAACACAACTTCTCGACATTCTCAACGACCAGCCAGATCTGCGATGCGATCCAAAAACAGGTGATATAGCGCCTTAGCAGCAGGGATTTAGCACCTGCTTTTTACTGGTGTTAAGCAGGACAACAACCTGCAGTATAAAAGGGAGCCCAGCCCAGAGCCACATCTGAAGACCAACAGATGCCATGGAGCTAATGATCATGCAGCTTGGAGACCCAAGAGGGCCACAACACCCACCACCACCCCCAGGCCCCTACTGACCAACCCTACCTCCGGACTACCACAGAGGCAGCGCAGAAAAAGACAGCAGACCTTCTGGAAACGGTATGGCCCCCAGCCACACATTTGCAGAATGTGGGGAGGGTGGGAACCAAGTATGTCTGAAGGAGGCAACTCACCCATGAATAAGAATGCACACAATAAAGAGGAGACTGAAATCAAATGTTTGCCTACAATCACACAATTGTGGACAAGCAGGGAAGCCAGTATTGATTCCAGGTCATCTGGTTTAACATTGTTTAAACTGAGCCACCAGATCAGATATCTATCTCTCTCTCTCTCTCTCTCGCTCTCTCTCTCTCTCTCTTTCTCTCTCTCTCTCTCTCTCTCTCTCTCTCTCTCCATGCATTTATTTGGGGATGTCACAACCCGTACACCCCCTTAAGCTACTCCCCTGTATACACTCCTCTTCTCTATTACATTTAACTACTTATAAAGGGTTCTGACCCTCCGTGGGGCGAGGTAGAAGGTGATGAAAGCTACGAATAAATAAATACGTAAAAATAATAGCATGTATTTGAACAGGACATATTTACAGCACATTACCACCACCAGGCTTACACTGACACTAAATTCGTCCCGTTCATGTTTCCTTCCTGAAACAAGAGCAAGGCAGAACCCCACTGAGGAATGCAGTGTGTTCAGGGTAGTGCTACCGTATGGGGGATGGGCGGTGCATATCAATGTCTGCTCTCGTTTGACCGGTACGAGCGTTGAGTAAAAAACCTCATCGGGGTTAAAAAGAGGAATTCGAACGTTGAAGATCAATGGTGGCTCCAGCTTTTCATTTGCCTTCCGGGCATTGACTGACTGACTGAGTTTTCAACACTCCGAGTTTAAATATGAGTCTGTCTGACTTCGAAGTGCAAACGCTTTGACTAGGTGGGCCAAGATTCAAGAAAGATAAAATCTAAACTTGTAAAAGCCTGTTCAAGCTTCAGAATCCTGCCCTGAACCAGCTTGAGATAATCGCTGACAATCTGAACACACCGGTTTATTAGAAACACAACGTCTGTTTCCAATACACCTGTATTGAAAGAAAAAAACACATAAACATTTCCAGCTAGGTGTACACACTGTTTTGTTTGTTTCTCAGCAGTGGACTCATGGTTCCTAGAAAGTCTGTTTATTAGTAAACTCTGCAGATTTATTTTGCCCAAACATTCCTTATGTAATGTAGACAGACTCGTTGACTTTTATGGTTTATTATCTCCAGTGCCAAGGTAAGAGTTCTCGCTTGACAATATCACACGGTTTCATCCTGACAGGACTTACTCAGCCTTTTAAACTTCCAAGGACGACAAACCTAGGACAATCGACTTGGTTAATTCCTGCACATATTGCCGAAACGCAATTTAAAAGTATGCAAGTAAAGCAATGGAATCCCATCAATGGTTCCTGCATTACAGAAATGCCTTACCACTTTATTATGATATCTGACCAGAAAAGATAGGGTTTAACTAGAGGTAGTTGAGTGACCAGTGGTAGACTCTGCAGCTTTTTATTACCAGCCTCTGACAGCCGCTAATTAGTATTACTGGCAATCGCCGCGATTATTACAGTCAATTATTAATTAAAAAAGACTGTGAAATAATTGCTGTTCTAATTACGATCTCTAGTTTTTGGTGTCCTGTGTTAAAACGTTCAATATTATGAGGTATTTGAAAAGTGTGAGGCGAGCTTTTGTATATCTTTTTGGAATGAAGATGTCCAAAATTTATTCAAGCTATAATCTTTTTTAACTTAAACAACTTTGGGGCATAGTCACAAGAACGTGTGATAACTATCGCAAGAGTAGCATAACGCAACTTTCAACATTGCAGTCTATCGCAGGAAAATAACCCAGTGTAAACGTGGAATTCACAACAAGGCAGTAGCATGCGATATACACCAGATAACGCGGAAAAAGTCAGCGTGAAAATAAACGTGACATCGCACAAATGCGGTACGCGAACTAAAAAAATATGCGATGAGGCCAACTGCGGGTCAAAAAGTAGTGAAAAACAACCACAGGCCTGTTAATCCCACGCATCTGGCAGGACAATGCACCGCAAAAACCACTGAAAAAATTAATCAGAAACAAGCCAAAGCACGTAGCAACATGGAGGCACCTTTACCCAGCGCAGAGGCCAACTCGAACCCCACAACCCCCACAGACCACCAGCAAGGAATAACGGGGTCGGGGTAAGCCAAGGAAAAGAGGGAGAGGAAGATGGGGTGCAGGCCACAGGAAAACTAAACCAGCGTCACGGAGGTGACAGAACAATACCAGCAACTGACCCACTAGCAGAGGAATCCAGCACCCCCAAACAGTCACAATGTACTCTGCCATATAGTCTGCATGCAAACTAGCACAATGCACCAACATATATGCCAACACAAAGGCAACAAGCACCTCACCTGCACATCGCAGAGGGGCACACAAGACCTGCAGCAGAGCACATAATACAACGCATCAGTGATGACGGAGAGGACCACCACACCGTCGACACCGACGCCCTACACCAGCCCATGGATATTCCATGCAACCCCCCACCAGGACCCAGACAGCCAAAATACTCAGAGGAGAACACCGAGCCTGTAACAGACCACACAGCAGGAAGCACCTGCAGGTACAGCTGGCTCTCGACACCTCACCCACCCACACATGGCACCCCAATAGCATGTGCTGGCATGCCAAAAGGAGGTGGCCTAACAGGTGTGGGAGGGGGCCGAACCCATGGAATGCGAACCAGGACACATATGTAGGGGTCTATCACCCTACAGGGCCACACCCCACTAAGGAGACCCACGCTGCCATAGAGACACATGCACAGCACAAAACCACGCCCAGGGGTGTGCAATTAGCAGTCACACACCCATGTTGGCTGTGAGTACGACGGGCCAGTCTGCATCCGTGGTACACCGCGCAATGTAAAGACGTAGGGCCCAGGGACCACATGCATACTGCAAGACCACAGGGACACATGCAGAAATCATGTTGAACTGGCTATGGGCACATGCACCCGGCCCCTTTATTGGCAGGGCCACATGTACAGTGACGCCTGTGCTGGATGTGTTTGGGGTGAGTGTAAGCCATTATGCACAGAATGTCAGGTGTTGGCGACCACTTGGACGTTGGACACTAGTGCAACGCAAACAGAAAACACATGCAATGCAGAGTTAACTGATGAGCAACATGGAGTGATCCAGATGAAGTCCAGAGGACAGCCAACATGCAAACAGAAGTCTCTGTTAGTCGCAGTGCACTGGGCTGTGAACACTAGAGATGAGTGCGCTGATGTACAGAAAAAATCTCGGAGTGTGTCCCTACGATACATTCCTGATGCATATGCAGTGGGGTGTCGAAGTTTATCAAAAAATGAAAAGGGACACTTGTTACACCTTACAACCTTAGGTTTAAGGAAGAAGAGTACCCTCAAAAAATCAATGCAATTCGGAGTGCGGTATATGTGTTTCATCTGCCCCGCATTGTAGCTATGGCAGTTATCATTGGGATTTCTTCTGTGCGTTAGCTGCCAGCCTCATCCAGAGGCACCTCTGGGTTATTTGGTGCAGTGTCCAGAGATTGAGGGTTTCCCCACTTACAAAGTGAAAAAAGGAAAAGAAAAATGATGTGCAGAAAATCAATTAAAAATTGAGAAAGTAACCCCAGGGATTTATTGAGGGGTAGGTTCCCAATTGGTTTTAAAAAGAGATGGTACTTAATGTAGACCGAGTTACAAGGTCTATAAGTATTAAGCTTGTTGTGAATTCGTCGACATGTTTCAGCTCCTTAGGCCCTCGGGGTCTGTGTAGCTTTCGTCAG
Organism: Lissotriton helveticus; assembly: GCF_964261635.1. NCBI lineage: Eukaryota > Metazoa > Chordata > Amphibia > Caudata > Salamandridae > Lissotriton > Lissotriton helveticus. Next base: position 1,410,758,626 of record NC_136061.1, read on the forward strand.
GACTTACAAGAAAACAAAAATGTATACTCACACTATTTGTGCAGTATCGGTTTGATCTTTTCAGGATAAAAACAATTTGTCTGGTTTCTGAAAGAGAATTGCATGTTAGTACAGACATACATACTCTTATTCATAAATCTATTTCTTCACAATGGGGGAAAAAAATATAGTATTGTCCTTTTGTGGAACAAAGCTAAATTATACTCTATTTGGGAATCAGGGATGGAAGGTGTAAGGTTTCAGTTGTTGCAGACGCATGGTGATTTTATGAAAAAGTCTGGATTGCAGGGTAGAAGTTATAAACTGTGTATTTATCTTTATGACATTTGTTATAATATATCATAGGCAGCGCCAAATCTCTGTCAACATACTTATGCATTAATAAGTGCGTTTACAAAAGGAAAGTTATCTAGTCATTTCGGAAAACGTGGACACTGAGTTTAAGATGTGGTGATATGCACAACACTCGTATTTTTTCTGTAAATTGAGACATGGGGCGAAGGTCACACTAGCAAGGTCTCGTTTTAGAGAGGAAAAAGCCCCTGGAACGCTAAAACGCTTCCATACAGTGCAACCACTTGTAAGTAATTTGTAAATCAATAGCGCTAAGTAAAGCTCAAAGGAAATGAGGTGGGAAACGAAATGGGAAATGCTAAGCGCTGAAGAAATATACAGCGTAGTTTCATATTTGAGAAGACGTCCTACCTGAATATGCCGCATTCGTTGCTACAGCGGGGGAGATCGCTTGTTGAGCGCAGAGCTATTAGAATTGGTGAAAAAAGGTCTTAGGGTTAGACAAGAGTCGGGGGACGCTGTATCTTACCGAGAAGAGAAAGGTCTCTCCGCGTAAAACGCCATTACCCGCATGTGGAGAGTTTCCTGACTGGTGCTAACTCTGCCCCCGGATATCGATGGTGTTCCGGTTGTTCTGTTTTAAAGGGGCAGTATTGAGGCAGTCAGTTGCTTTTAAAGGAGCCTACTTATTTTGTTAGTTGAGAGATAGATAAGGGTATTTCTTTATGCTGTAATTATTATTACGAGACCTACTATTCAATTTTACCTATTATTAGTTGGTGACTAAATGTAGATAGGTTATCTGTACCTTTACAGTATGCAGTGAATGATGTCATAATGGAGGGGGGAGAAAAAAAGGTTAAATTAAACTACCATTGATATGCTGCCAGGTGCATGGGGTCAGCGCGCAAAATGGTGCCATGCGATGTTATCATTTAGCCCATGTTCATAAGTGCGCAATCGGTCCACCCACCTCTGCTCCTTTTCGTACAGAACCTTTTCTGCATTTTGTGACTTCTCCGTCAGCATTTCGATCACCGTCCAATGTATGTCATCACAGGAATGGTTCATTTCAATAAAATGTGAACATAGTTTGGTAGTATTCTTTTTTAACCTGATATTACTTTTATGTTCGCTGATTCGTGTTTTAATTTTGCGACATGTCATCCCTATGTACTGTTTTTTACAGGGGCAGCTCACCATGTAGATGACATGGGAGGAATTGCAGGTAGTATGTTGTTTTTGTGTCCATGTGAAACTTTCCGATAACTGTAATGTTTTGGAAGCTGATGTAGTCTTGCATGCGGCACACATCCCGCAGGGGTAATGTCCTGTTACAGGTGTCATTGTTGCATCTCTCGTTAAGGTTGATGGTTTGTGCTTTTGAGGGCGAGTGTGACCAAGGCGTCTTTTAGGTTTTTTGATCTGCGGTTCGCGAATCTAGGTTTAGGCCAGTCGAATTTACCTGTGTTCACGATATGCCGATTTTTGTTTATAAGTTTTTGTATGGCATACGTTGCTGGATTGAAGGTGGTCACACAGGTTGTGAGGTCCGGTGTTGGTTCTTTTTGGTGAGTTTGTAGAAGGCACTCTCTTTGTTGGTTACTGGCTCTCTTTTTGCATTTCCTGATTGTTTGTTCGGTGTAATCCCTATTTTTCAATTTGGAACTGAGTTCTTCTGCTTGGATTTTATAATCTTCATTTTTGCTGCAATTTCTTTTGAGCCTTACAAATTGGCATAGGGTAAGTTATCTCTTAATGGTTTGGGGTGATAACTTTTATACGATAACAGGCTATTCTTGGCCGTTGGTTTCGTGTAGGTCTTAGTTTGCAGTATGTTGTTTTCAGTGAAGATAGTGAGGTCCAGGAAGTCCAGTTTTTGATTGCTAAAGGTGTATGTAAAATTGAGCCATGGGTCTAGACTGTTGAGCCAAACTATAAATTAAGACAGATCTTTTTGGGTGTCCCAAATCACAAAAATGTCATCAATGTATCTCTTCCAGTATAATATACTGGAAGAGAATGGGTTGGTTTCATTGAGGACATGTTGGGTTTCAAATTGGCTGACATAAAGTCCGGCCACCAAAGGCGCAAATGCGCTGCCCATGGATGTTCCATGGACTTGAATGTACAGTTTGCCATCATATTCAAAAAAGTTCTCCTTTAATGCTAATTTACAGCACTCGAGAATAAAGTGTCTTGGGGAGTTGTAATTCCATTCTTCCATATAGAGGACGTCCTCTAGCATCTGTAGGGTTTCATCCTGTGGTAGGCTGGTGAACAGGGACTCGACGTCTAGCCCAACCATAATCATGGTATTTGGGTCAAACGGGGTATCCATGATTTGTAACAATAGGTCCCTGGTGTCCTTTATGTAAGTTTCTGTTTTTTGTACCAATGGTTTTAGGTATTCATCGGCAAACTTGGATAATGGCTCGAGGACCGACCCTATCCCAGAAACTATAGGTCGTCCAGGGGGTGGTGACCTATTTTTATGAGTTTTTGGGAGAGAATAGAAATAAGGAATTTTTGGTTCTTTGGTTATGAGGAATTCTGCTTCCTTTTTTGAGATCCACATCTTTGTCTCGGCTTCGTACACCATGATAGAAATGGTGTTTTGTAATCTTTCTGTTGGATCTGTTGTAATTCTCTCATAGAATCTTGTGTCTGACAGGAGGGCTAGGCATTGTTGGTTATAGCCAGTTTTATTAAGGATTACGGTGCCTCCGCCCTTATCGGCAGGTTTAATCACGATGCCGTCGTTTTTTTGTAGTGCCTCTAGAGCCAAGCGTTCTTTCTTTGTAAGATTCTGGTAAGGTCTTTTTTCAGTTTTGGTTATTGTGTCTACACCTTTAAGTAGAGCTTGTTCGAAGGTGTGTAGTTCTGGCGGGACACTACCTGTCGGTGGATTGAAGGTAGATTTTCTCCTCAATAGTGTATCTCCTTCCTTGGTAGAAGGTTCTTTACTAGAGAAGAAAGCTTTTAGTTGTAATGTTCTGCAGAACTCTGATAGCTCACATTTGAGCTTAAAAGTGTCTGTTGTAGGAGTCGGTACAAACCCCAATCCTTTATTCAGGATGGCAATCTGTTAGTCTGTCAATTCTATATCTGAAAGGTTCACAATTAGCGATTGGTCTTGCTGGTTGATGGTTGGGCAGCTGCCATGCTCTGCGTCTGCACATTCCTCCGTTGGTCATGCCACATGAGCGACTTCCTTTTTCCTCTGGTTTGATTGCGGCCCCTGGATAAAAAAGGCTGCTCTTGTTGATGTGCACTCTGTTGTCCTGGCAAGTGTTGGTCTCCTGTATGCTGCATCTGCTGCATCCCTTGATTGAAGGGGTCCATCCAGCCTCCATATTGTGGAATGAAAGGTTGGAAATAAGGTATATTATAGGTCTGATGGTATGGTCGTTGCCATCTATTATATTTTATGGTCCTCGAGCCATTATCCAAGTTCGCCGATGAATACCTAAAACCATTGGTACAAAAAACAGAAACTTACATAAAGGACACCAGGGACCTATTGTTACAAATCATGGATACCCCGTTTGACCCAAATACCATGATTATGGTTGGGCTAGACGTCGAGTCCCTGTTCACCAGCCTACCACAGGATGAAACCCTACAGATGCTAGAGGACGTCCTCTATATGGAAGAATGGAATTACAACTCCCCAAGACACTTTATTCTCGAGTGCTGTAAATTAGCATTAAAGGAGAACTTTTTTGAATATGATGGCAAACTGTACATTCAAGTCCATGGAACATCCATGGGCAGCGCATTTGCGCCTTCGGTGGCCGGACTTTATGTCAGCCAATTTGAAACCTAACATGTCCTCAATGAAACCAACCCATTCTCTTCCAGTATATTATACTGGAAGAGATACATTGATGACATTTTTGTGATTTGGGACACCCAAAAAGATCTGTCTCAATTTATAGTTTGGCTCAACAGTCTAGACCCATGGCTCAATTTTACATACACCTTTAGCAATCAAAAACTGGACTTCCTGGACCTCACTATCTTCACTGAAAACAACATACTGCAAACTAAGACCTACACGAAACCAACGGCCAAGAATAGCCTGTTATCGTATAAAAGTTATCACCCCAAACCATTAAGAGATAACTTACCCTATAGCCAATTTCTAAGGCTCAAAAGAAATTGCAGCAAAAATGAAGATTATAAAATCCAAGCAGAAGAACTCAGTTCCAAATTGAAAAATAGGGATTACACCGAACAAACAATCAGGAAATGCAAAAAGAGAGCCAGTAACCAACAAAGAGAGTGCCTTCTACAAACTCACCAAAAAGAACCAACACCGGACCTCACAACCTGTGTGACCACCTTCAATCCAGCAACGTATGCCATTCAAAAACTTATAAACAAAAATTGGCATATCCTGAACACAGGTAAATTCGACTGACCTAAACCTAGATTCGCGAACCGCAGATCAAAAAACCTAAAAGACGCCTTGGTACACACTCGCCCTCAAAAGCACAAACCATCAACCTTAACTAGAGATGCAACAATGACACCTGTAACAGGACATTACCCCTGCGGGATGTGTGCTGCATGCAAGACTACATCAGCTTCCAAAACATTACAGTTATCGGAAAGTTTCACATGGACACAAAAACAACATACTACCTGCAATTCCTCCCATGTCATCTACATGGTGAGCTGCCCCTGTAAAAAACAGTACATAGGGATGACATGTCGCAAAATTAAAACACGAATCAGCGAACATAAAAGTAATATCAGGTTAAAAAAGAATACTACCAAACTATGTTCGCATTTTATTGAAATGAACCATTCCTGTGATGACATACATTGGACGGTGATCGAAATGCTGACGGAGAAGTCACAGAATGCAGAAAAGGTTCTGTACGAAAAGGAGCAGAGGTGGGTGGACCGATTGCGCACTTATGAACATGGGCTAAATGATAACATCGCATGGCACCATTTTGCGCGCTGACCCCATGCACCTGGCAGCATATCAATGGTAGTTTAATTTAACCTTTTTTTCTCCCCCCTCCATTATGACATCATTCACTGCATACTGTAAAGGTACAGATAACCTATCTACATTTAGTCACCAACTAATAATAGGTAAAATTGAATAGTAGGTCTCGTAATAATAATTACAGCATAAAGAAATACCCTTATCTATCTCTCAACGAACAAAATAAGTAGGCTCCTTTAAACGCAACTGACTGCCTCAATACTGCCCCTTTAAAACAGAACAACCGGAACACCATCGATATCCGGGGGCAGAGTCAGCACCAGTCAGGAAACTCTCCACATGCGGGTAATGGCGTTTTACGCGGAGAGACCTTTCTCTTCTCGGTAAGATACAGCGTCCCCCGACTCTTGTCTAATCCTAAGACCTTTTTTCATCAATTCGAATAGCTCTGCGCTCAACAAGCGATCTCCCCCGCTGTAGCAACGAATGCGGCATATTAAGGTAGCCCGTCTTCTCAAATATGAAACTACGCTGTATATTTCTTCAGCGCTTAGCGTTTCCCATTTTGTTTCCCACCTCATTTCCTTTGAGCTTTACTTAGCGCTATTGATTTACAAATTACTTACAAGTGGTTGCACTGTATGGAAGCATTTTAGCGTTCCAGGGGCTTTTTCCTCTCTAAAACGAGACCTTGCTAGTGTGACCTTCGCCCCATGTCTCAATTTACAGAAAAAATACGAGTGTTGTGCATATCACCACATCTTAAACTCAGTGTCCACGTTTTCCGAAATGACTATATAACTTTCCTTTTGTAAACGCACTTATTAATGCATAAGTATGTTGACAGAGATTTGGCGCTGCCTATGATATATTATAACAAATGTCATAAAGATAAATACACAGTTTATAACTTCTACCCTGCAATCCAGACTTTTTCATAAAATCACCATGCGTCTGCAACAACTGAAACCTTACACCTTCCATCCCTGATTCCCAAATAGAGTATAATTTAGCTTTGTTCCACAAAAGGACAATACTATATTTTTTTCCCCCATTGTGAAGAAATAGATTTATGAATAAGAGTATGTATGTCTGTACTAACATGCAATTCTCTTTCAGAAACCAGACAAATTGTTTTTATCCTGAAAAGATCAAACCGATACTGCACAAATAGTGTGAGTATACATTTTTGTTTTCTTGTAAGTCCTGACGAAAGCTCCACAGACCCCGAGGGCCTAAGGAGCTGAAACATGTCGACGAATTCACAACAAGCTTAATACTTATAGACCTTGTAACTCGGTCTACATTAAGTACATTCTCTTTTTAAAACCAATTGGGAACCTACCCCTCAATAAATCCCTGGGGTTACTTTCTCAATTTTTAATTGATTTTCTGCACATCATTTTTCTTTTCCTTTTTTCACTTTGTAAGTGGGGAAACCCTCAATCTCTGGACACTGCACCAAATAACCCAGAGGTGCCTCTGGATGAGGCTGGCAGCTAACGCACAGAAGAAATCCCAATGATAACTGCCATATCTACAATGCGGGGCGGATGAAACACATATACCGCACTCCGAATTGCATTGATTTTTTGAGGGTACTCTTCTTCCTTAAACCTAAGGTTGTAAGGTGTAACAAGTGTCCCTTTTCATTTTTTGATAAACTTCGACTCCTATTCCGGGGAAAGAAACGGACACAGAAATTCCTCATCCCTCCATATTGATGAACTTCTATGCAGTGGGGTGTGTCAGACCTGCATTAATTCAACATCAACATCTCAGAGCCCCCACACTCTTTGAGGTGACATACCGGCGCAACCGCTCCACAGCACAAAACACAATCAGCTGTGGACAATGACCTGCGGTTCACTGAGTCATTGGCAGCTGGAGTGCTGAGTAGGGTAACAGGCTGATGATCGCATCCACGACAGGCCTGAGCAACCAGGAAGTCTGTCAGGACAACTGCTTCAACTCTGGCAGATAGCGTTTTGAGGTGGTCCTTGTGGTGGTGGTATGTGCCTCCTGCGGTGATGCATCGTCCGAGCCAGTCTGGACTCCCTTTGGTGTGTGAGCCCTGGTGGAACGCATTTGGGCCGCGTACAGCGCAAGGCCACAGAGTCATGGCGTTGATGAGCCCAAGCCCACGCCTCAGGGGCCAGCCTATGTCTCCGGAGAAGGGGTACCAGACTTGACCAGCACAGAGTTAGTGGCCCCGGATGCACTGCGGCTGGCACAGGCACCCAGCCACGGGACGGTTATGTAATGTTATGTTAACCCATCTTATATAGCGCAACAGCTGCCTCAGCAAAGAGGCGTCCCGGAGCTGCGAGCAACAAGACACAGAGGCAAAGACCTAAGCCAGGTGGAAGAGATAGGTTTTGATGGTCTTTCGAAACATTAGATAGTTGTCCAAACAGCGAATCTGGGAAGGAAGGGAATTCCAAAATTTAGCTACTAGGCTACGAAACTACCGTCTACCGGCACGCACATGTTTTACCCAAGGGATGGTGACTATACATTGCCCCGTAGAGCACAAGGGGCGCCGAGGGGTATAAGGCACTAACAAATTGGCCACGATCCCCGGGGAGGAGGCCTTCAGAATTTTAAAGGCCAAACAGAGGGCCTTGAACTCCATACGCTTGGCCATAGGTAGCCAGTGTAATTGTCGAATGGCGCCGGTTGTAGGGCAGCTTCTAGGGAGCCCACGCAGGGCTCTGGCTGCCGCATTTCGGACTCTTTGCAGACGTATGACCTCGGCTTTATTAGCCCCCAAGTAGAGAGAACAGGCATAGTGCAACATTGACAAGATAGCCGCTTGGACAATCGTTTGTCGAGTGGACGGGTCAAAATACCCCAGCAGGGGTTTCAAACCCCGAAGTATGCCAAAGCAAGTACCAGCCACTTTCTTGGTGTGATCCTGAAAACTGAGGGTTGAATGCATCCACACCCCCAGATTTTTTACCACCCACTAGGGGGTGGGTGAGCACCCAAGACTATCTGGCCACCAGTGCTCACACCAGAGCTCGGGGTCTCTCCCCACCAGCAACACCTCAGATTTATTGGAGTTGAGCTGGAGGCAGTTGACGGTCATCCACTCGGCAACTGCTGCCAAGCCGTTCTTAAACTTGGGAGCATTGCGTGTAGTGTCGTCGGAAAGGGCAACCACCAACTGCGTGTCATCAGCTTAGGAGACAACGGAAAGACCCCAATCCCGGGCCACCACAGCCAAAGGTCGAACATACAGATTAAACAGAAAAGGACTCAGGGCAGAGCCTTGCGGCAAACCCTGTCGGATGGAGTGGACACGAGAGAGAAAAGGAGGAGCGGTCACTTGAAATGTTCTCTCAGAAAGGAAAGATCTAAACCACTCTAAAGCTGAACCGACAAGGCCTGCCTCTTCCAGACTCAGTAACAGAATCTGACGGGAGACCGTATTGAATGCAGCACTGAGATCCAACAGAATCAGTGCCGCATTCTTCCCGGCATTCAGGACGGTCCGCAGATGTTCGAACACAGCAAGGGGTAAACAACCTTTACAACGCAACTTTCACCATGCAGTGCCTTTACAACGCAACTTTTACAATGCAAACCATTACAACGCATTGCGCTGGGGGGCGCTCTAGGATAGGGAATAGGTTTAATGTACTATCCAAAACCTTCCCTACTATCCACGGGGACTGGAGTTGGAATCGTAAATTAAACAATTCACTATCCAGCGCTTAAAAGCACTATGCGTTGTAAAGGTGTTCGTTGTAAATACCGCATTGTAAAGGCATGCGATGTAAAAGCATGCGTTGTAATGTCATACATCCCAGCAAGGAGCGCAGTCTCAGTGCTGTGACCTGGGCGGAAACCATTCTGCATGAGATCCAGGATACCGTGCCTGTCCAGAAATGTCGTTAGAGTGGAATTAATATGTGCCTCTGTAATCTTACCCGCCCAAGGTAGAAGAGAAATCGGATGGAAGTTTTCCAATTTGGCTGGATCTAGTGAAGGTTTTTTAAGAAGGGGGACCACCATAGCCTGTTTCCACAGCCTGGGGACCACAGAGGTGGAAAGCGAGGCATTCACCACCTGGCTCAGAGGTGTCAAGAGCACAGGCAGCGCGTTCATAAACAGGTCAAGCTTAAGAGGGTCTGCAGGGGAACCAGATTTGACTTTGCTGCATAGCATACAAAGCTCATCCTGAGAGACTGAGGGAAAGGCCGTGAGAATGTGGGTGGTAGGGTGTGTGTGTATAGGACTAGGATGGGCCGCACCCGGAGGAAAGGATCTGTAGATGGTTTCGACTTTCATGACAAAAAAAGTAGCGAGATCCTCACAGTTCTGTTTAGAGGCAATTGTGGGTGCCACAGGGGTTTTCCTTAGTTTAAGATCATTAAGTATTTTAAAAATGCACTTGGCTGGGTTAAATTTCATTAGCATAGTAAGCAGCCCGCTCAAATTGTATGGTCTGATGGTAGCTCTTAATGGCGGACTGATACCATCTTTTAGCTGCCAGATCGTAATCCCTCCTTCAATCCCACTCCAGTTATTTACAGGTTTTACGCTGTGTGGCTAAGCTATACGAAAGAATAACCTGCAGTACTCTTGAGCATGTTGATGCTGTATGTTGTTAAACGCAATTAATCCAAAATGAATTGTAGATTTTACTCAATAAAGTTCATGATTGTTTCAACAGTTTATTTGTTAATCATCATATTCTATTCATATGACTGGATGATCACAACGTATATTCCATGATTAGTTCTCCATAAACAGTGTGTTAATGGTCCACATTATTTAGAATCCCCAATGCATTTCGCACAAAAGTGCGCTTCCTCAGGGGGTCTGTAAGTAAATAGAAATAACACAAATGGGTACACTAGCAGGTATCCAGGAGCAAGGCAATACATGTGTGCACGAACCTATTCGGAAGGTGAATAGTAGTCTGACTGAGGGTTGGTGTCTAGAAAGTAAATACGACAAGGTAGCCCACGTGCACATATAGAGTGAATGGTGAAATATGGCATCTATCAGAAGGTTCGGATTAACACAAATTGTGTGAGCGTGAACCGAAAGTCATCATTAAAAGTGACACGAAATACGAGAGAAAACCCAAGTGTTAAAAAATGGTGAACAAATAGAGAAAGTGGCAATAACATCCCAAAGTTATGCCAAAGAGGCATAGAATATCCGAAGCGATAGTAACGGCTGTGTCTTACCGGTGTGGTGAGAAAAAGGAAAGTCAGCGTCTGGTGATCGAGTGTAGGCGAGAACCAGGCTCCGTGACAAGCAGGAACCTGGAAGACGCCACGCATGCACATACGTGTGTTAAAGTATGCTTCAGAGAGTAAACATGAAAAAAAGACGTGCTGAGCACCCGTGATTTTGAACAAAGAATCGTAAAGTCGGAGACACAGATCTCGTACATCAACAAAGGGTGAAAATGGAAAATAGACAGCGTATAAAAGAGAGTATTAAATTAAGGAGATAATAAAGTAATATCCCGCAATGAGAGATGCATAATGTAAAAAGGTGACAAGAACGGGGTGAACTGAAAACAGCATGGGGGAAAAAATAAATAAACAGTAGGCTATATTTTCTAAGCCCTCATGTTAAACAAATATGTAATACAGGATAATCATAAATCACAACAAGATCACAGCTAAATAGAGAGATATATATGTACAATGAAACTAGTCTCAGATATCACAAAAATCGTGACTGAATCATAAATGGCAACTAAATTCAAGACGTTCATTGAGTCCTTTAGGCTGAACCGCCTGTAATCGATATATCCAGTACAACTCCCGCTGTAGTAAATGTTTGTTATTGTCCATGTGTGGTTGTTTATCAACTGTTTCCAAAATCAAGAATCGTATCTGACTGGGGTTGTGCGAATGTTGGATATAGTGTGCAGCAATATTCGATTTTAGGTTTTTCGTGCGGATGTTACTCCGATGTTCATTTAGCCTGATTTTGATTTTGCGTTCAGAAGACAAAACCGTAATCAACCCAATAGATCTACAGACGCTGAGACATCATCTTCAGAGGATTCCACACGTAGGATGCCTCCACGAGGCAGACCACGACAACAACCTTCAACTGAGAATATAAGACCTGAACAACCAACCACTTCCAAAACTACCACAGAATCAACTACCACTGCTACTGCGGATTCTTTTTTAGATGTTGGTCCCGAACCAATCGACGATCGAGGAGGTCCAAACACCAGAGACAATTTACTCCCACCAGCGAAATCGACCAGAAGTCACAGAATTTAGTAGTTAACATCTCGCAAAGTCCTCTAAACCAAGCACAAGAACAAGTTTTACAAAAAAGCATGAACTTCGTTCTCACATATCAAACCAATTAATTCGATATCTCCATTTCATTCTACAAGTTTATGAGAACACTACGATTAAGACATTTTTTTGATAACATTTGTGTACCTTCCAACACTCAAGACAAAGATACTCTTTTGGGTTTGCGTCCTCCCAGTAATTTTATGGCTCCCACCAGTCATAAGGTTCTGGATGTATTTGAAAAAGCGGTGCAACAGGATTTGCACTCACTGTTTGACAATCAAAAAAACAACCGAAGTAACCTTATGATTCAAGAGAGACAAGCTATTAAACAACTCGCTAACAATCAGACATTGACCATATGCAAAGCTGACAAGGGCGGTGCCATTGTTGTTCTGGATTCCACCTATTACCAACAAGGTCTGTATGAACATCTTCACAATCCAGACTTATACATGCTGTTGAGTTCAGACCCCACATTTGCTTTCAAAGAGACACTTACAAAGATCATCAACAAAGCTGTATCTTCCAACACCATTACTGACAGAGACAAAAGATATCTTATCAAAGATTACCCTCAGGTACCATATATCTACTTAGTACCCAAAATCCATAAGAACTTGAGACAACCACCATTCAGACCAATTGTAAGCACCACCAATTCCATACACGCTCCCACAGGAACGTACATCGATAAACATTTACAAGCTAATGTCAAAGGCATGACTACATTTATCCTAGACACTACGGATTTTTTAAACAAATTGCAACAAATTGTGATCCCTAATGACCAACCTATTTTCTTATGTACGATTGATGTCAACGCCTTGTACACCTCAATCCCGCACAACCTGGGATTGGAAGCATTGGAAACTGCTTTAGTACAAACCGACAAGCCACTGGATCTCCAGGTGTTTATAATGGAATTGATGCAATTCATCTTACACCACAGCTACTTTAAAACTCCTGACAATCAATACTACCTGCAACTGTCTGGAGTAGCAATGGGCAACTGTGCTGCTCCAGCATATGCTAATCTTTTTATGTATGCATTTGAACAACAATACATACTTCACAATGTACTTTGGCAACCTTACATGTGTGCATACTATAGATACATCGACGACATCTTCCTTGTTTGGCAAAGCACGGAGACCCAACTTCTCGTTGCAATCAATCACCTCAACACTGTTAACGAACGGATTCAATTTACTCACACCCTAAACAAGACTGAAATTCCCTTCCTGGATGTACTTGTCAAATTGTGTGATAATCAATTCACAACTTCCATTTACACCAAAGTTACAGACCGCAACAATTATTTACATCACAAAAGTTTCCACCAACCCAGTCTCAAACAGCATCTACCGTACTCTCAGCTATTGAGAGCCAAACGTATTGCCTCCACAGAGGATTTGTACAGAACCAACAGCTTAAAAATTGTAAAAAAATTCCACCAACGTGGATACCCCAAAAACATCACAACCATCGCTGAAAATAGAGTCAATCTCAAGAACCGAACTGAACTACTTAAACCCAAATTGAAAGTTCAACAACAAGATACTCGACCTGTATTTGTATCTAAATACTCTACCCAATCACGACAAATCAAAGAGGTTATTCGCAAGCACTGGCCATTACTACAATCAGAAACTGATTTCAACCAAATTTTTGAAAAGCCCCCCATTTTTGCGTACAAACGTACTAAGACTATACAACAGTTGATCAAGCAACCCACTATTACCAGTCATACCATTTTTAAAGGAACCATTCCATGCCACAATTGCAGCCATTGCAATAGTATAATTCTTGGATCCACTATGACTCACCCTACTCAAGGTACTACCATCAACCTTCTTGTCAATGCTACATGCGATACCAACAATGTGGTATACATGATAAAATGCCCATGTGGTCTCCCATATGTGGGTAAAACTGAACGCAAAATCAAAATCAGGCTAAATGAACATCGGAGTAACATCCGCACGAAAAACCTAAAATCGAATATTGCTGCACACTATATCCAACATTCGCACAACCCCAGTCAGATACGATTCTTGATTTTGGAAACAGTTGATAAACAACCACACATGGACAATAACAAACATTTACTACAGCGGGAGTTGTACTGGATATATCGATTACAGGCGGTTCAGCCTAAAGGACTCAATGAACGTCTTGAATTTAGTTGCCATTTATGATTCAGTCACGATTTTTGTGATATCTGAGACTAGTTTCATTGTACATATATATCTCTCTATTTAGCTGTGATCTTGTTGTGATTTATGATTATCCTGTATTACATATTTGTTTAACATGAGGGCTTAGAAAATATAGCCTACTGTTTATTTATTTTTTTCCCCCATGCTGTTTTCAGTTCACCCCGTTCTTGTCACCTTTTTACATTATGCATCTCTCATTGCGGGATATTACTTTATTATCTCCTTAATTTAATACTCTCTTTTATACGCTGTCTATTTTCCATTTTCACCCTTTGTTGATGTACGAGATCTGTGTCTCCGACTTTACGATTCTTTGTTCAAAATCACGGGTGCTCAGCACGTCTTTTTTTCATGTTTACTCTCTGAAGCATACTTTAACACACGTATGCGCATGCGTGGCGTCTTCCGGGTTCCTGCTTGTCACGGAGCCTGGTTCTCGCCTACACTCGATCACCAGACGCTGACTTTCCTTTTTCTCACCACACCGGTAAGACACAGCCGTTACTATCGCTTCGGATATTCTATGCCTCTTTGGCATAACTTTGGGATGTTATTGGCACTTTCTCTATTTGTTCACCATTTTTTAACACTTGGGTTTTCTCTCGTATTTCGTGTCACTTTTAATGATGACTTTCGGTTCACGCTCACACAATTTGTGTTAATCCGAACCTTCTGATAGATGCCATATTTCACCATTCACTCTATATGTGCACGTGGGCTACCTTGTCGTATTTACTTTCTAGACACCAACCCTCAGTCAGACTACTATTCACCTTCCGAATAGGTTCGTGCACACATGTATTGCCTTGCTCCTGGATACCTGCTAGTGTACCCATTTGTGTTATTTCTATTTACTTACAGACCCCCTGAGGAAGCGCACTTTTGTGCGAAATGCATTGGGGATTCTAAATAATGTGGACCATTAACACACTGTTTATGGAGAACTAATCATGGAATATACGTTGTGATCATCCAGTCATATGAATAGAATATGATGATTAACAAATAAACTGTTGAAACAATCATGAACTTTATTGAGTAAAATCTACAATTCATTTTGGATTAATTGTGTTTAACAACATACAGCATCAACATGCTCAAGAGTACTGCAGGTTATTCTTACTCGCTGTAAGATTTTCTGTATTATTTGTTCATAGCACCTCGGGATCCAGGAGGTGAACACCTGAAGTACCTATAAGACTTGACAATTGGTTTAACCCCCTGTACTTTATATACATTTGGAGTGCAGCGGTATTCACTTACTTTGTTAAGCTATACGAAAACCAAGGGTTGGGGTTGCAGCATTTCGACCATGTGGCCGGAATTGGAGAGTCCAAAACTTGAACAATCCAGTCACAGAGTGTTTTATATGCCGCATCAGGATCATTAGGCAGTTTAGGAGTTTCTAGGGCGAGCAAGGCATGAAATTGCTGAAGATTCAGTTTTCGCCAAGGACGCTCATGACAGGACTTTTGAATGGTTCTAAGCAAAGGTTCAGAAATGAGGAAGAACACAGAGATCAGAAAATGGTCAGTCCAGCATACCGGGCTAGGTGTATTCACAGTAAGGGTAGGGAGGTTGGAATAAACAGGGTCAAGCAGGTGGCCTGCGGTATGCGTGGGACCTGCAACTAGTTGAATAAGTTGGCAGGCTGCCAGGTCTGCCAGAAATCTACTGACTTCTGTATCAGTATGGCTGTCAAATTGTAAGTTGAGATCACTAAGAATAGTAAAATTATCTGTACTCATTGTCAGGGCACTAGAGACTTCAGTGAGTGAGGATTTAAACTCCTTAGCAGGACCAGGAGGACGATATACCAGTAGCCCTGACATAGTGTGGTTGGCACTGAAGGAGATTTCGAAGTGAGCGTATTCACAACCAACCACAGGATCTTTAACAAACGACAGCCATACTGGGACTTAAAGATAACCCCAATGCCACCACCTCTCTATAGCCTATTTAAAGTCTGGATAGTATATCCAGGTGGGAGCGCTAAGCCTGGCTCCGCGACCATATCTCAAAACAGTACAAAACCCTTGGGTCTGTTTAAAGTAAGAAGTAATCTAAGTGTGTGACGAGTTACTACTGGATAATTTATGAAAAATCAGCACAGAACCAATGGCTATCCATCACAGCGCTAAATGTGGGCACTTCCCTTTTAAGGACGAAATCCCTCACTCACCAGAGGTGACATGCTTCATCATATGGAATTCTCCTTCCAGAAGAAAAAACTAGTTCTTCTGAGGGCTACAACCCCCTCTCTGTGAGGGAGGAGCTCAGGGATGTTTTGAATGTTTAGGATATTCTAAATCCACATATGAAGAGAAAATCTGTATGAGCGAGGGCACAGCGCAAAGAAAAAAGATAATGTGAGGATGGTGAGACTAAAACTAGCTAAGGAGTGTAAAATAGTCATATTTATTCAAATACACCCACAGCCAGGATAAAGAAAGCAGTACCCCTGACTGTATGGATTTGAACCGCATTAGTGAGATGAAAAAAGATGGTCAATTTTAGAGACCACAGAGGATTTATTCCCCAACACTCAATCTCAAAACAGTACGAAATCCTTGGGTCTATTTAAAGTAAGAAGTAATCTAAGTGTGTGACGAGTCACTACTGGATAATTTATAAAATATCAGCACAGAACCAATGGCTATACACCACAGCGCTAACTGTGGGCACTTCCATTTTAAGGACCCTCCTGCTTTGAAACTTTTTTTGTTTGGTAGTTTCGCGACCATATCTTCAGAGAGCCAGGTTTCCGTTAAGAAAAATACATCAGGAACTTTGTCCTGAACTAAGTCATAAACATCTAAATAGTGTTTAGCCAGTGAGCGACAGTTAAGACTTAGGATTTCAATAGAAGACCTAGGCAGGGGCGGAGATGGTGGTGGAATCACTTCAGTTAATTTGGAATAGGAATCGAAGCCACAGTGGAAACAGCAAAACGGTGACTTGAGGGACAGTCAGATGGGCCATGCGACCTGAGCGGGTAACCATCATTTTCCGAGGTGTATGTTTTGGAGTGTTTCGTGGGACAGTGGAAGGTGCCCTCCAGGGCAAGACTCCTAAAAGGTTTAATTTTATCAGTAAGCCGCAAATGGAGGAGTGCAATGTGACAGCCCGTTGCCACCACCAATTCCGTATCAGCTGCATAGGGGTGAAAACTGCCCCCTAGTCCACAGGCTGATGCACCACCACTGTTCGACCTGAGAGTCTCCATGAATGACGGGGAACAGACTTAGTGGAACCGAGGCTGAGTGGGGATGCAGACTGCGATGATGCTGTTACACTGATATGGACTCTGCCATTGCTGAATCATAACTCTGTGACCTACTGGACCACAGTGTAGGCCGTATGCAGCCGTCAGCAGTGGCCCACAGCCATGCGTCTTTGGCTCGCGATGCACAGCGCTAGTGACACCAGGGCAGTTGTCGGTAGTGCATGAACCCTCCGTAACGATGATCCTTTTCTCTCCACCAAGTTGCAAGGCGACATCCTCTTAGGCTTCTCCTTGAGTGCAATGATGTGTAATCTGCCTTAGCATACTCGAAGTTCAGTTCCAAATCTGTGGCCTACTAGAGCACAGCCTAGGCCAATAGCAGTGTAGGCCGGAGGCAGCGGACAGCATGGGCCATTCACAGAGTGTCGCCGGCATAGGTTGGTGGCCACACTGGCCTGCATAGTTCAGGTTCAGTGGCACCACGTGTTTGCTCACCTCCATGACTGTGATCCAGCTTTCGTCCGGACTGAGCCGCATCGTCCTCTTACTCCTCTCCGTGCATCTACTGGTGTGGACTAAGCCATTTGTGATTTGCAACTAGGTGCTGGTTGTGAGACCTACTGGTCCACAAAGTTGTCCTGGTCCCTCATCCGCGGCTCGCTGGATGGCGTTGGACAGGCTTTGTGGCAGCACAGCTCGCCGGATGGCGTTGGACAGGGTTTGTGGCAGCTTTGCTCGCCGGATGGCGTTGGACAGTGTTTGTGGCAGGATGTGTCGCAAGATGCGCATATGGCACTATGCCTCACGGATCAAAGGGAGTCTGGTGCTGTGGCCGCTCTCCCGTATTTTGGGTCACTGCCATTCAGGAGCCAGGAGATAGTCTTACATTTGGGACCCCTGGGCCGCATAGGTCGCCGGTAGAATATGTAAACGAGAAATGAGTAATGTGGGCCAGTGTTGGGGGGACAGCAGTGGTCTGAAAGGCTGGTTGGGTCGCAGGCCTCGGGCTTGGAGCTTACACTGACTTGTGGTGGGCCCTCCATAACACACACTGGTGTTGGATGCAGATTAGTGTGGCCTGCCTGCGTAGGGTTGTGGTCCAGCGTGCCGGGGTATGGCAGGGGCACTGGATCTCAGGCAACTCCGCTGATGAGGATAGCATCGGCCTTGTGGTGGGGTGGGAGGCACCACCCTGGCAGAGACGTTGGGCTTTCCAGAAGAGGACAACGCCCAGGGCTACTTGCTTTTCAGTCACTTCCCTACGCTAGCCTGGCGTATGCCGGCCCATCCCACTCTGCTCACGCTTACGGGTGGGGCGTAAGAGGCAACATTTCCGCAAGGACCCCCACTGGCTGGGGTGACATGGTTGCTTCCAATGTCCACTACACTCCATTCATCAGAGGTGTATGCCGCCGTGGATATGGGTGTGTTCTGCATACTGCAGTTTGTTCAGCACTTCGCCGCCACTCTTGGCATTGTGTACTTTCCCAATCATGGTTCTACTGCATCCTTCACATATGCCTGGTTACCTCCTCTCCCAACATTCGTCTACTGTTTGGCTGAGGTGCCATGCCGTAGATTGGTCATGTTGACAGCTTGTCCAGGTTACCATTGTGAGTTGTGCTATCGTGTCTGGTGGGTGGGCATGTTGTTGTGCATCTGGTTGTGGATTTGTGACGTGTGCATTGCCAGAGTTGTGGATTGCATGGTTGTGTAGTTGAGGTGAGTGGGGTGTTACTTCGGAAGTTGCCAAGTGGCTGTGCATTTCCCTTGGTGCCATCCTGGGATGGCTGGTTGCTGTTGGACTGTCGGAGGGTGAAGGAATCATACACACTGGCTGTGTATTTGGAGGCAACATTGGTGAAGGTCCCATGGTGTTTGGATGTTGCCTGCACATTGATGTGTGACCTGTGCTTCCTGTTGCACAGATTGTGTGCTGTGTCACCAAGGGACACAGGAGGGACATGTGTGCAGTGGATTGCCCCCTACACGTGCGTGCATCCGGCCATGGTGTATGGTCCTTGCTTGTTCTCCAGCGGTTCCTGCACATAGTGTTGGCTGTGTGGGGCCTGGGGTGCCTGCCAGGATGATGGTGATGTCCACGACAGGTGTGGGGTCTTGGATGTGGCTTGCTGAGAGACTCGGCCGACTCTGGCAGGTGTTGTTTGAGGTGTGCCAGGGGCCAACAAGTAGTGCACAGCCAGCAGCTTGGTGTCGGTTGGGATGTTGGTTGTCCCTTGTGTTGGTGCCGTAGGCCTGTTAGGCGATGACGGCCAGGATGCATAGGATGGTTGTCCCTTTTAGCCTGTAGTGGACAGTGGCATTGTCAGATGTTGTGCATGTGAGGCAGGTGCGTTTCCTGGGGGGGTTGCTGTATTTGTCTGTGCTGCCTCTGTTGTGGTCCGGGGGTGGGGTGTGCCTGGTGGGTGTTGTGGCCCTCTTGGATGTCCGTGCTGCATGTTCAGTTGATCCATGGCATCTGTTGCCCTTCCGATGACGCTCTGGGAAGGGCTCCCTATTGTGGTGCAGGCTGTGGCCCGACTTTACACCATGTCAGAGCAGGTGTACGTGCTGGTAACACGCCTTATCGCGTGTTTTGTGTTTTGTGTTTTGGCACACAATAAGACTCACTGGCACACTTTTTTGGGAAAAGTTTGTGAAGATTCATCAAATGGCGCCAAAAACATGGGCAAGTAAAAAAAAAAAACTTTTTCTATGGAAACTTTGTTCTAACTATAGCAACCTGCTGGTGAACACAAGTAGGTAATATCATCAATATCACAATTATGTGCAATATTTCTTATGTACTTTTATGGTCTTCTGTTCACAAGAAGGAATACAGATTTTAATGATGATATTACCTACTGGTGTTTGCCAGTAGGTTGCTATAGTTAGAAACAAGTATCCATAGAAAAAGCTTTTTTTGACTTGCCCATATCTTTGGCGCCATTGGATGAATCTTGACAAAATTTTCCCAAAAAAGTGTGCCAGTGAGTCTTATTGTGTGCCGAAGAGTATTATAGACTGTTTTGGGGTGATGTGTCAAGGGGTGCCCAGAAAAAGTAGGGGGTCAAAGAAAGTGTTTTTCCCAAGTTAATTCCTATAGAGATTTTGGACACGACTACAGCCCGAACCACTGGATGGAATTTCCCCAAATTTGGCTGGAAGGTAGCTCTTTATTAGAAAACGCCCATTAGGTTATTACGTGTAAAGTCATTCATTCGTTTTGGAGATATTAAACAAAATCCTAAACTGTATATCCAGAGTCGCGAAGTATGCGCAACTGTTTAGCGATGAATAGCAAATACACGTGGCAACAGGAATGTTGTGATTGGCTGGCCTCAACCTGTGTAGAAAGTTGCAGCTGCCATTTAAAGTACCAGGACTTGGTTCCCAGGGGCTGAAAGTACACATTAAAGGAGATAGTAAGGGACAGGGTAGAGGTTCTCCGACCCCATGGGTGGAATATAGGGGTGTTTGTGGGCCCCCTTATGTGCACAACATGTCAAAAACCTGTTCTTTTCCTTGTGCGATATTTGCAAATTCATTGCAATGCTCAGCGTGGCCCGCCATGTAACGTTGCATGCAAAAAAAATCACAGACTTATTAAGACACTAATGCATTCTCTCACAGACACACTCATACTCTCTTACAACCACTCTCAGACCCTCTCAGAGGTTCTCACACCCATTCACCGACCCACTCAGACACTCATGCACCTACTCTCAGACCCAACCAGAGACTCATGTAACCACTCAAAGAACCACTCAGAGACCCAGGCGCCCAATCACAGACCCACTCAGACACTCAAACACCTACTTACGCTCCCGCTCACAGACTCACCTAGAGACTTATGCACCCACACACACACCTACTCATAGATTTATGACCCACTTACAGATCTACTCAGACAATCATGCATCCACTCAGACCCATTCAGAGACTCATGCACCCACTTACAGACCCATTCAGAGAGTCATGCACCCACTCAGAGACCCACTAAGACATTCACACATACATTCAGAGACTCAAGCGCTTACTCTCAGACCCACTCAGATACTCACACACAAACTCACACACTCATGTGCCCACTCACAGACCCACTCAGATATTAATGCACCCACTTACAGACCCACTCAAAGACCTATGCACCCACTCACAGACCCACTCAGACACTCACACGCCTACTTACAGACCCACTCATAGATTCATGGACCCACTCACAGACCCATTTAGATACTCACACACCCACTCACAGACCCACACAGACACTTATGCACAGACTCAAAGACTCACTCACACATTCATGTTCCCATTAACAGACCCACGAAGTAGTAACCAAAGCTCTCTTGAAACTCAAACATCGAGATTGGACAAAAGTACCACGCATTCATAATCTATCTACCAAACAGAGAGACATTATCAAGTCCCTAGCAGAAGACACGGACATTATTATCAGACCAGCTGACAAGGGCGGTAACATTGTTCTCATGAGCAGAGTGATGTACATCAATGAAGCCCTTAGACAGTTGAATGATTCTAGATTTTACATGAAAATCTATGTTGATACATACAACCAGAGCATATTCAAAACGTTGAATAAAGTAACTGAATGGGCACTTAATGGTATTATTACCTTGGAAGAATACTGCTTCCTAAAGAGAGACTACCCTAAGCAACCCATCTTAAATCTTCTACCCAAAATTCATAAGGATCCGGTAATTCCACCTGGTAGACCTATCATATCATCTATAGGCAGTGTACTTGAAAATGTGTCAAAATATGTTGATCACTTTCTTTGTGATCATGTTACCTCTCTTCCCTCACATGTCAGGGACACTAACGTTTTTTTGTCTAAACTCAAAGGCATGGTCTGGGAAGATGACTTCCTAATGGTTACCCTTGAGGTCAATTCTCTACACACCATAATTGACCACACACAAAGCATCAAAGCATGTTTCCACTTCCTGAAAAATAAACCCATTGGCCTTTATACAAACAGATACTCGGCACAGCTATGGGCACATGGTCCGAGCTTTGCCAGTTTGTTTCTAGGTCAATGGGAGGAGGAGATTGGACGGGACACCACTATGAGCTTAGACTTCTCCAAAGCAATAGTGTTGTTATGCTACATTGACAACCTTTTATTAATTTAGAAAGGCACCGAGGTCGAGGCAACTAAATTCATTGAAAAACTTAATGACAATAACTACAACATCAAACTTACACAAAATATGAGTAAAAAGCACATCGAATTCCTAGATATCAAGGTTATGGTACACCAGGGAACCTAGCTAACTAGCCTTTTTCATAAACCCACTGCAGGCAACACCCGTCTTCATGCTTTCAGGTGACAACTTCAAGTGGAGTATTCCGTACGGGGACCTGGTGAGAGCAAGAAGGAACTGCAGCACTGAGGCAGCATTTAGTGCTGAGCGTGACACAATGATTAACAGATTCCAGATTAGGGGTTATCACAAGTGGGTTTTAGAACAAGCCCTTGAAAAAGACAGTAAGGTCAACAGATCGCAAACTCCCGAAGTTTCCAATACAGAAACCAACAGCACTGATACACCTGACAAGACACCAGAGTGATTATGACATACAATAGCAACTCACAGCAAACACAGAGGATCCTAACACATAATTAGGATAGTCTTACAAATGACCCAGTCATAGGTCACACATTCCAAGGCAGACCTAAAATCACATATAGGAAAGGCCGCAGTTTGAGAGACATCATAGTACACAATGACTTAACCCAGACAGACCATCAAGGGGATCACAACATGAAGGGCTTTTTCTCCTGTAGGGATTGCAAGGCGTGCCGCAATAGTTATTTGACTACGAATTTACCATACCTGGAAGGAACAAAAACAAACCTATAACACAGTTCCTGACATGCAGCATGCCCTTTGTCATCTATGAACTGGAATGTCCCTGTAAACTCAGATATGTGGGAAGCACTACCTTGATGGCCAAAAAGAGGGTTTTGGAACATATGCGAGCAATCAACAACAGGGACTTTTATTACCCGGTTGCTAGGCACTTCCTAGAATACCACCTTTCTAACAGCTCTCTTTTGGGGATTTTTGTTATTGAACAAGTGCACACAGGTCCTAGGTGTGGCAATAGGGTTCTCAAGCTCCGCAAACAGGAATCACAATGGATATTAGAACTCGAGACAAAGTACCCCGGGGGGTCATAATTTGGATGAAGAAATTAGCACTCATTTACATGATGGCTAATGTTTCTCTCTTGTTTCCTTTGCCTTTTCCGGGTGATTCCACCACTCTTGGATGGACACTTCTTGCATGGGTTCCCTACCCTTTTCTTCCCCGGTTCTGGGTATACACATCACTGAGATAAGAAACCACTTCCTTCACTCCTTTACTGTTACACTTGCAAGCACTATGTTCCCCGTTGGTGCATTCTTGCTACACCTGTTCACATGATATTCTGGGCCATACCTAATCGCAATTGCATGTATTGCAGGACTCTCCTTGTTGACAAAACTAGTTTCATCTCTGGTACCAGACCTGATTATACTCGAAATACACATTGCATTACATCGCTCTGGCCATTACCAGTTTTATTATACCACCATGGATACTTTATTTATCACAATCTCTTAGGCCATTCCTTACGGTACATTTTTTTATACCACTATAGTTACCTAAATGCGTATTATGATACTACTTTGTCTATACTGGTTCACCTTACCTGCATAGCATCCATTTAGCCCCTTTCGTGCTGTTCAACCTTATGGTTATCACATATTTTGCTATTTGCTACAGGCAATCCCACTAAGGGATCTGTTTACCACTATGGTGACTGCACTTAAACGCTTATCGCCTAATTGCCATTTAGAATCAGCATATGCTTTACCTCTCTGAGGTTTCCACCTCTATGCTGATGCCATGGTGATTCCAGGAGATACACACCAGTTAAGATGGCGGGTCACATTATTGCCACTGTGTGCAATTTCAATATCGATCTAACACTCTGTGTGTCATACCACCTGGTAACAGAATGTACCATATTGACTGTCTGTATTGTTGTGTCTTACATTCTGAGTTATGCTGATAGGGTTTCTGTTTTTATGAACTGCATTCACGCAGCTTTGGTCGGAGAGATTTTTCCAGAGTTTCTGGATGGACATAATCACCACTTGGTGATGAACGATTTAAACCATTTGGTTTTGATGTACTTTTGTATTGATGATTGTTCTGGCTCTCACATTACCTACTGACCTTAAGTAGATAGGCCATATGTTTTGTTTAATAAACTACACCATTTCAAAATGGCCCCATGTTTGTCACAGACTACCACAGAGTTGTATGTGTAGTCCTTCCTCCATGCTTACAGGTGTCTATGTATAGCAACCTGCTTCTGGCATTTCCTGAGTGTGTGTATCATTTTGGTTTCATGTGGCAGATGACAGCTGGCTGCCTCAGCCGGCAATGCGCACCACCTCACCTGCCTATGGGCCAAGGATTTTTTGTTAGGCATGGGAGATTAAATGATTTGCCCAGAATCACAGGATGTTTAGCGTTGTTGCCGAGACGCGAACCCAGTTCCCCAGATTCGAGGTTGACCGCCCTAGCCGTTAGGCCAACTCCTCTCCCCATTGAAAGTGATTTGACCACTTCCATTTCTGTCTTTGGCATATATTAGAGTATACAAAGAAAGTTTGAGGCAAAAGCAACATCAATTGTGCAAAGATGTCTGTCATTAGCAATTCCAGACCTACCCCAGTCAATGTGCCTAGGTCATTGCCACCACAGTGCACAATCATAGGTCAGCGAGTTGGAGATGCAAAAAGGTTTTAACCAAAGATATCAATTGGTGCCACTTTAATCCTCTCTGTGCAATCCATTTAATATCCACATTTTGCAAAGCTAGGTTTTTGTCAATACCTCTTTGTTCAGCATACCTTTTGCACAAAAATCATAGCTGTTTCCAACAATCCATACTGTAAGCATCTTGAAGGGATGTCTGGAAATAATGAAAAGATGTCTGTAGCTGAGGTAGTCAGTTGGTAGAATGAGAGTTATCTAAAATGGTGGACAAGATGTTGTTTTTGAAAAAGCAGAAAACTGGCTGTTCATTAACACTGTACACTGAAAAATAGGATGCATGTTAATTTGTTAAAGAAGCATGTTTCTTATGGTTATTAAAAAATGTTAGAACGGTACGGTAGATAGGATGAGGTAATATTTTGAAAAGTCAAGCACACCTGCTATTTGCATTCGTAAGCTGCTGTGCTTAGCTTGAAAGTATGTTGATAGCGTGACCTGGCAGTACAGTTGAATGTTGCAGAAAGTGTTACTATATAAATTTGGATTAAGCAGAATGGGGGAAGGGTTGAAATTTAGCTATGGTTTAAAATATGAAATTGTACATTGTATATAATTGATATTATATTAAAGTAAGAATTCCCAAATCCCTAGTATATTTAGAAGTGGTGTGTTACTCAGTTCTGCAGTTACTCATGGTGTTGGGCCTAGCGAAATATAGACCAGTAACCCTTTGCATGTCTCTGCTATAGGTCTCATGCATATGTCTCTACTTTTTCCTACTGACACCATATATAAAAGAAGCAAACAAATAGACCTATACCTGTGTTTTATACGTCTTGCGTCTTGAGATGGATAACACATATCAGAATACATGTGCAAATAGAAACTTACCTCAGTCACAAGACCATGAAGACCTTAAAACTTGACAGACTGCACTTCAAATTTCAAATACACACCTAGATTTATGCGGCATACTTCAAGTAATCTTTTACACAGACTCACACAAAGTAGCAAACTCACTAATACTTCTGGCAAGATGTCTTACACCTTACATTTGTGCTGCAGCTTCAAGATTCTCCAACTATTCAGGGTGTTGGGCTTATCGAAATATAACCCAGCAACCCTTTGCATGTCTCTGCTGTGGACCTTACTATATTCCTGAAAGCATGCATGCATATGTTTCTACCTTTTCCTGCTCACACCATATATAAAAGAAGCATACAAATATATGTATACCTGTGTTTTATACATCTAACACAGTGGTCGAAGAGGGCGGGAACGGCAGGGCATGGCGTGCCCCTACTTCTTTAATTCTGTAGATTCTGTCCCCCTACTTTTTTATTATGAACATGCGTCCCTGGACGTCAGAAATATTCTGTTCGTGGACGGGCGGGGAGCAGAGAAGGAAGAGGTCTCTGTATCTTACTTCCTGCCCAGACAAGACAAGGAAGGTGTCCGCTTCTGCTCTGCCGCTGGCAGCTGCCCCCTCTTTCTTACTCCTATTCCCTCTCGTTCTAACTCCTTCTCACTTTTCCGAAAATCATAAATCAAGAAATGGTTCTCACCGTCTCTTCCTGTCGTCCATTTGTACCCCTGCAAAATGGATGCAAAAAAGAAAACCACTTTTGCTGGACATACCGTTTTGACATTTTTCTATTCCAAAGTACAGCCTCGGAAATAAAATGTTCAAACTCTGAAAAATAATTAAATAAAGCAAGATGGAGTGTTCTTAAAGTGGCCAGATACTTTTTTTCAAACCCCAACACATTAGTGCCACTTTACAGAGTTTGCCATTAAAGCGCTACTTTTGTTTTGTTGTCTTTCTTTGACTAGCATCGTTTTCCTCCAGTACCCCCTACCTGGAGGCAGGGCCGGTGCTAGGCATGGGCAGTGTGGGCAGCTGCCCAGGGCCTGGCACTCTGCCTGCAGGATGGGGCCCCCCACAATGGCAATTAACACCCCACTAGTCCTCGTATATGTCTGCCGATCAGAGTGAAATAAATGCTTCACAAACGGGCTCATGGGAGGGGCCCCCCCCTCCTGGGGCCTCTAAGGGATGGTGTGGGAAGGCCTAGGGGAGGGTACACCTCTCAGGCAGCCAGTTCAGAGACTCGGCAGGGCGCCCATTGTCAGCACTTTAGCCCACACAGGTTTAACTCAGCCCCCAAGCAATTCTCACACGTTCAGTTCGAAATGGGCTGTACAAGAGTTGCTTGGGGTGGCAGAGAAGAAGAGCTGCAGCCCAAGTGGAGTCTGCACAAAGCAGCTTCCCCGAAATCAGAAGGTGTCACTTATGTAGATTTCAGGGGGCTCCCACATTCCCTTTTGCCCAGGGCCCCGAAAATCCTAGGACCGGCCCTGCCTGGAGGTACTGCAATACCTGGTTGATGGGTGGATTGAAAACAAATGTGTACGGCGGCTTTGTGTTCACAAATGTGGTCTTTTGAAACCATACTGCTTACGTTTTGTACGCATATAAGCAGTGGACATGGAAATGGTTCCTTTCTGGGCCCTGTAGTTATGTCCTTAACTTTTCAGGCAAACATACCTGTTGATTTCTGAATAATGACTGTAAAAGCGTTAAGTTCACCATGTTCCTGCTTACATTTTACATGCTTTATTAAATCTTTCATTCCTTATGAATGTTTGCTTTTTCCAGGATGTTGTTACCTTTTCTTTTAGGCAGCATATTGCTCTTGCCTAGTGTGTAATTTCAATTGAGTCGCATCCATTTATTTATAGCAGGTCAATTTGATTGTAGCTGAAGGCAGTATGAGTTTCTCTCAGTGGGGCAGTATGGTGTTCAGTGAGGGAGCAGATGTGCACTGGGGGCAGAGCTGCTAAATTTAGAACTGGGGAACCAGGGTCAGCCTTCATGAACAGTCCCCCAGACCACTCTCCTGAGGGAGCACATTTCCATGCCAGACCTTAGAAGGTACCAGAAAAGCCCTGGTGTGTTAGCACCAGCAGGTGGACCCTAGCAGTGGCAAGTGTGGGTTCACCTTGAAGGCTTGCCCACCACAGTCCATACTGAAGTTCACCTCCAGTCTTGCGGGCAGGCCTTCGAAGTAGCAAACCCTAGAGCAACAGTGACTCTGTCACTGAGGTCAGAGGACCCCTGAGAAGAGCTGGCTTTAGGGCGGTGCGACTGGTGTGATCGCAACGGGCGCTGACTTTGAGTGGTGGCGTCGTATATTATGGTTTTAAAAGCACTTACTGCCTCCTTCCTGGCCGCCAGCTATTTTCGGCAATAATACAAATGTCATGATAACTCTGATGAATAAACTTCTTCCTAGAGCGAGATCGGAGATTTGTCTAGTGGAAGTTTTGACTCATGGAAAGATAGCGCAGAGGGTTAATGTGCCTCCTGCAAAGAAAATGTACCAGGCCCATCACAAAGTGCACATATTGTAAATAGGTCAGTGGGTTACTGCTTTTGTCAGTGAGATCCTTTTGCTACTTGCAGTTTATAAGTTAAAATCCTAACAAAGAACAGTGAGCTATTAACTTTCATCTAAGAGCTGCATACCAACTGCAAGGTATACATTAGAGCGTTATGGTTTTTTCCCTAAGCCTTTGATTATCCTAATGTTGCAAAAAGTGTTATTTTTTATACAAATCAATAATGATTTTTAAAGAGAACCCCCAATCATGGTATTAAGTTTTAAATTCTGAGTTTGTGTTTCTCCAGGCAAATCACTATTAAACTATACTGTCTACTAGTATGGTTATCATGTGACTCCTACACCTTGTAGTCCTTTGTCTTATGTAACATTTCCTATACAGTCATTTACACATGTTAAATTGATTGTCTCTGTGTATATTGCTGATGACAGAAACTCCATGGCTCGGAAACAACTGGCTTGTGCTTCCACTTTTATGCATTTTTGGGACATTCTGTGATTAAAATAAATTCACAAAGTGGAATATGTTTCTAATGTCAATAGTTCATATTAATCGTTAAATAATCATGTTTATCCATTGGTTGAATTACATAACATAATAAGCTGTAACTGGTCAGTGAAATGCCACACAAATACTAAAGATTGGGATGTTTTGCGCATCCTGGCCACACCTTTAACTCCGCCCACTGATCCAATCCTCAGGTTATTCCCGCCCTCTGATTCTCCGCCCACAGTTCCCCTACTTTTTTTCCCCACTTCGACCACTGATCTAACATATTGAGATACATAACACATATGAGAACACATGTGGAAGTAGAGAGAAAGCTCAGTCACAACACCATGCAGACCTTTAAACATGACACACTGCACTTTACATTTCAAACAGACAACTACATTTATGCGGCCTACTTCAAATGTACCTTTCCTCAGATTCATACAAAGTAGCCTAATCACTAATCCTTCTCCCAACATTTCTTAAATCTCACTTTTCTGCCTTTGGCTTGGGCCTTTAATGCTGGAATAGGCCTTTAATAGCCGGTATAGTTTGCTACGGTGGGCTATTAGGCTATATTATAGTTTTGATAATATGTAAAGTATAACATTCTAAATATTTATGTGTTATGGAGACATTTGGAATGCAAATGAAAGTATTTGTTTATTTATAGATGAGAATATTTGTATATGATTATTTTAAAAATATATTATTTTTAGAAACTATTTAAACTTTTCTTTTTTTCCAGATATTTACCATTATTACTAAGAAAGATTTAGTATGGGAAGAAAAGAACAAAAGAAAAGACGAGAGAAAAACAGTACTATTTAAAAAAGATAAAAGCAGAAATTAGATGAAATTCAAAATGATACATTGAAGTAAAAGACTTCTAGTAAGAGAACTAAAGAGTTTGTTAAAACACTTTTAAAGAATGTAAAGATTTTTCAAAAGGTGGACAAGAGAAAGGAAGGAAAGTTCTACAAGCAATTGGAAGGAAACAAAAAAGGACATATTAATAGAAAATCTAGTTATGGGAAAACAATCCATGTTGAAAGGAGGCTGAAAGAATATAAGAACATTAGAAAGAGAATGTATAAAAGTACTACAAAATTCATTGAAAGATTGCAAACAATATAAAAAGAGATCAGCAGCTTCTAAAAAAAGCAACAGATTGAAAGTGTTGTAGAAAAAGCTTTTGAATTGAAACACAAATTCTTTATATTGATATTGAAGAGAATGAAAACATTAGATAACACAATATTGTTTTTGAAGGAGAAAAACTAAATAAAATGATTTGTTAATGGAAGTAACTTCTGCAAACGTTTTACTGGTGAATGGAAACACAGTTCCACCACTGAGCCTTTCTTTAACGAAGAAAGCAATTTCAACAAAATACATTAGTTCATGCAGGTGATACCAGCGGTCGTTCTTATGAAATGAAAGATGGTTGTCCAATTCAAAAAGAAAAGATGGTTGCTAGGGATGTAGAAGAAGTAATAGATGAAGAAGTCCAAGGAAGGCATACACCAGCTCCAGTATATAAGTGGGATTGTAGTAGTATTTGTAGTATTCAACAGGAATCTATTAACATATTACAAGTTTTATTAGCAAATTTATTGAAAAAAAATCTTAAACAGGAGATTAAGATGTTACAAGGACTAGATTCATGTAAAGTAAGAAAATATCCCAACTTGCAAGGTCATTCTCTGGCTTGTCTTTCAAGAAAAGTGTGCCAAAGTACTTTCCATCATTTAACAATGTTAGCAGTACATCCCTCACAAATGCAGAAGTTAGTAAGGAGACTCTACTATGTAAAAAGCCCTGCATTATCTTTAAGTAAAATTACCTCAGCTCTTTTGCATGGTTGACTATTAGATGCAAAAAATGTTTGTAATGATATATAGTTTCATTATTTTGATTCAGAAGAGGAGTGTAGAGAAAGTGAGAGCTTGATAAGTGTAGATGTTGAAGAACAGGTGGAAGATATTAGCACTGAGAAGTTTGCAGAAGAAATTACAATCTTTAAGATGCTTTCATGTGAAAAACCAAACTATGTTTGCATTTTTTGTCGAGGGAATCAGTATTCAAATGTAAAAAACATTGATTTGAAGACAACTGGAGAACTGTGTTCCTTGGATCCTGTAAATGTGTGCAGATACTTTAATCATAGGTTTCAAGCTATGATGTCTTTTATCTGCAATAAAAATAATCCATCTGTTGGAGAAGTTACAGATTTTTGGGGGAGAAAGGAGTATCAAGCCAGGGGTGCTCCTCATATACACATGCTGTTATGTATCAAGGATGCACCAAAATTTGGAATTGATACTGATGAAACTGTTTTGTCTTTCATCGAAAAGTATAATACCAGTGACATTCCGAAAAAAGGAGCAAACAGCTTGAGACAACAAGTTTTACGGTTTCAAAGACATCAGTGTGGAAAATATTGTTGACGACAATACAAGTCAAAGGAAAATCTTTATACAAAATGTCAATAGTTTTATGTCAGCAGTAAGGCATACTATAACTCAAAAATCTCCACAGAATACATACAACTTAAAAAGAACTGAAGATTCAAAGTATATTAATGGCTACAATCCAGTGATTTTGACAATGTGGAATGCAAACATGGATATTCAATATATATTCAATTGCGGTTGCTCGGTATGTTACGTCATATATAACCAAATCTTAAAAGACAGAGTTGAAAGAAATGTGGGAAGAAATTTCACAGGAAAAGAGTCTTAGCAAGAAATTGTACAGCTTTAGCTTGAAAATGCTTTCCCACCGAGAGACTGGATCCTATGAATGTTCGGATCGGTTGAGCTCTGCCAGTTTATATTCAAAGTCCAGAGGAATCATTTGGGTCAGTCTAGGTCTTGCCGCCACATGAAATAGAGTATTGAAATCTCTTCAACAAATCGAATAATTAGCATTGAATGAACCGGAAAGTACAGATATTGTTAAAACTAATAAGCTGGATACGTACTATCCCAAAAGGAGTCCACATCTGGAAAACCTATGTCTGTATGAAGTACTACAACATTACAGCTCTAAGAGAAATGTCACAGAAAATGTAAATGAAAGAAAAATATGCAGTGATTGGATGTGACGGATGTTTGGTAAAACATGCCAAAGGAAAACTTATTAACCACAGAAAACTCAGTTGTGAAAGTCCAGATAAGAAGGAATTTTTCTATTTAGCACTTCTGCAACTGTTCAAGCCTTGGCGTCGAGCAGCTAATTTACTTGGAGATTTTGACTGCTATGAAGATTCTTTTAATGCATGTAAAGATAGTATTCAATGCACAATCTTCCCAACTTATCTACAAATGTTAAATGATGAGATTGAACAAGAAACTACTATTGCAGCTGAAATAGCTAGAGACAGTTCTCAAGATAGTCAAAGTTCAGGTACACTAAGTCAAGATGCACTAGGACAACCAATTAATGAAAATGAAGCAGCAATAGCCATGGATGAAGTGAAAACTGCAATGCTACAAGCGCAACAGGATATTATTCAGTTAGAAGAATAACTGAAACTTAAGCAAAAAGAAATACATCTACAAGTGACAGAACAGATACAACATTGTTTGCAACATGAAAACAAAGAATGCCAATGCTCATCACTTATACCTATTTTAATGTACATCAGTGGGCAAGCTGGATCAGGTAAAAGTTTCTTGATTAAAGTTTTGACTAGTTATCTATACAAAGCTACAGAATCACATTTATCTTGTGTTATAACAGCTACACTGGATTAGCAGAACACAACATTAAATACACTACTTTACTTCAATTACTCATGCTACCAGTTGAACATAAAAATAAATTGGAATATCACAAGCTATCTGGAGAAGCTTGTTATGAAGTCTCACGAGTACTGAAGAAAATGAAACTTGTAATCATTGCTGAGGTGAGCATGGTCTCAAACTTAATGCTTGCCTTTGTTCATTTAAGAATGCAACAGATTTTAAAAACAGATTACGATGTTTTGTTTGGAGGAAAACATGTATTTGTATTTGGCGATATACTACAACTTACTCCTGTAAAAGGGCAGCCTGTTTTAAAAACACCCTTCCATGAACAGACACGGACATCTTTGGGAAGCATTAGAAATGTGACCATATGGTCTCATTTTGAATATAAAGAATAATGCGACAAGCAAGTGATGAACAATATGGAAATATTCTTCAAGATATAAGAATTGGTGCCTTGAAAAAATAGGGTAAAGAAGCTTTAGAAAGTCGACTACTGGGGAACTTATTTACAACTGGAAACACAGTGGCTGAAGTAATGTACAAAAACCTTGAAGAAAAGAAGTTTATAGTTTGCCTAATGCCTACTTTGCAAGAGTGTTCTACATTTAATCAAGACATTTTAACACTCACAAAACAACAAATAGTGGAAATTGAAGATATTGATAAAATTGAACATCCAGGAATGACTATTTTTCTCACAGAGAAACTACAGTCAAAATTGAATTTGTTTTAAAAGTCTGTGTCTAAGACTGCAGACTTAGGAAATACTTTACATGTATGTATCAACTGTTGGGTAATTTTTAGGCATAATTTTAATGTAGAAGAAGTTTTAGTAAATGGAGCAATGGAAAAAGTTGTTGAATTTGTAAATTTTCAGAACAGAGATGGAATAGAATTTTTGAAGATAAACCTTGATCAGATTAAAGAGGTAAGGCAGATTGGACATTGTCTTGTACGTTTTTCGCTTGTAAAAGACTTGTATGTTTGCAGAAAACAGTTTCGTTTGTCTTTAGCTTATGCAGTAACTGTTCATAAATCTCAAGGTTTTAGTACAGACACTGCTTTTGAAAATATTGGAAGTACAGTGTTCAAAGAGGGAATTGCATACGTTGCATTGTCTCAAGTAAGAACATTATCTGGTTTGTATTTGAATAATTTTGATGAGAAAAAGGTTAGTGCCGATGCAAATTGTGTAAGAGAGTACAATCTTTTGAGAAGACTTTATATTCCTCATTTAGCTGAATATCTGGTATATGAGAAACGTGTAGTGTTTCCAAAACGGAAATATGTAAAACATTAAAATGAGGGTAAAAAAAGAGAACCATTCAAGAGAGTCATGAAGACATAAAGAAAATGAAAATGGAAACTTTTGATGAGATTGTAGGATACCAGTTGGAAAACAGTTCAGGTAACAACTGTTATGCTAATGTAATTTTGAATGTTGCCTTTTATCTTGAAGAGCTTCATTGTGAAATTATGGGAAATCATGAAAAAAGATTTTGTTCTTTATTATGTCATGTATTTAACCAATTGGTAACTGACCGAAGTAAAATTCATACTGCTTCCGGTGGTCGACATCTTTTGGATATATGTACTGGTTCTTTGACATTCACTCTTAATGTTCAACAAGATGCACAAGAATTTCTGATGTTTATGCTTGGAGTATTAGTACATGAAGGAATACTGATTGAAAACTTATTAGGACAAAGTTACAGATGGGATCATAAATGTGAAGAGTGTTCATTTACTTCCAGCACTGAAATAGACACAGAACGATCCATATACTTGCAAATCTGTACCTTTTAACAAATTAGTAAAAACAGCAAATCAGGATATGAAATGTTTGCATTGTAAATCAGAGACGTTGTCTACATCTATCTATATATATAAAAACGAATGTATGTCTGTCTGTCTGTTTGTCCTTTATGCATTACTACACCATTCATCCGATCGCCATGAAACTTTAGGAAGTTGTTGAGTACACTCCGGCGAAGGTTTCTGGCATATGCATTACTACATTATTCATCCGATCGCCATGAAACTTTAGGAAGTTGTTGAGTACACTCCAGCAAAGGTTTCTGGCATAAATTTTTTTAGGAAATATCGGCCCCCCCAGGGCCCTCATAATCTTTCGAATACTGAATTTTTCCATTTACGGAATACCAGGCGAAACCACAACGTATAAGTCCATCGATACTGTGATGAATCAAGACGAAGTTGTCAATTACCCAACGGAATTCTTGAAAGCACTAGATTTGCCAGGTATGCCACCGCACATTTTTACATTGAAAATTGACGTGACGATCATTCTTCTCCGAAACATCAATCCACCACGACTTTGCAACGGTACAAGACTTTCGGTGAAAAAGATGATGAAGTATGTCATCAAAGCTACACTTTTGAATGGGAAATTCAAGGGGGAAGATGTACTGTTGCCGCGTATTCCAACTGTGATGAATCAAGACGAAGTTGTCAATTACCCAATGGAATTCTTGAATTCACTGGATTTGCCAGGTATGCCCCTACACATTTTAACCTTGAAAATTGGCGTGCCGATCATTCTTCTCCGAAACATCAATCCACCACGACTTTGCAACGGTACAAGACTTTCGGTGAAAAAGATGATGAACAATGTCATCGAACCTACAATTTTGAATGGGAAATTCAAGGGGTAAGATG
This sequence comes from Lissotriton helveticus, assembly GCF_964261635.1. Classification (NCBI taxonomy): domain Eukaryota; kingdom Metazoa; phylum Chordata; class Amphibia; order Caudata; family Salamandridae; genus Lissotriton; species Lissotriton helveticus. Next base: position 1,410,793,757 of record NC_136061.1, read on the forward strand.
TACTGTTGCCACGTATTCCAATGATCCCAACAGATATGCCTTTTGAATTCAAATGTTTACAGTTTCCGGTGCGATTCGCTTTTGCTATGACCATCAACAAAGCAGAAAGACAATCGCTGCAAGTGTGTGGACTAGAGTTGAAGAATCCGTGCTTCTCACATGGACAACTGTATGTGGCCAGCTCACGCGAAGGAAAACCCTGTAATTTATTCGTGTACGCACCAGATGGAAAACCAAAAAATATCATGTATCCATAAGCACTCGAATGAATAAATAGAATTAAAACATCACTTTGAAATGTTTTCTATATTAAAATGAATAAGTTTCAATAAAAATGACACAATGTAAATTGAATGTTATCATAACGAGTTTCCTTGAATTTCCTTTCTTATGAGATCGCAGCGGGTAAGCTAGCTACATATAGAAAGATTTGGAAAATATCTCATTTTAATGCTACAACGTTGTAGAGCAAATGGAAGAAAATGAGAAACCAAAATAATTTTTTTTGTTGCAAGTCAAATATTTATTTCAGGAAAAACTTTTCTAGCAGTAGCTATTATTTTACATGATGGACCTACTACAACATCTGGACACTATACTGTGTATTTAAAATGTAATAAAGGATGGACACTTTTCATTTCACTTGCAATTCAAATCTAGATTGGTTTTCTATTTACAAAATTCATATTTGATATTTTTGAAGCCAAAGTTTTGAATGTATTATTCGGCCTATTGGGAAGATGTCAACATGAATTATTAAATTTATATTGGATTTTTTTAAGTGAAAGTTTTGAATACATTATTCTGCCTATTGGGAAGGTGCGAACATAAATTAACACATTTAAAATGGATTTTTACCAAGAAAAAGTTTTGAACACATCATTCATCATATTGGGAAGATGTGAACAGAAAGTGGGCAGGATTGAAACAATCAGTATTTATAGTTCGTGTTTATGTTATTATTTGTGCTAATTGACATTGGATTTGGAAATTTGTTTTTAAAAGCAATAGTTTATATATATGTTGTCTATATTGTACCAGATATAAATGAGTGTATACATTTAGGAATTGTTTTTCAGAGTAATAAAAGACTTAATGTATTAGATGGGCGTAATTTAGAAACTATAGATAGGTAAACATATGGGTCTACATATTGGAAATAATGCTTTGTGGCAATTTGGTATTTTTTTATAATCTCGCTGATTGTTTTTTCCCCCACTGTTGTATGATGATACTATGTTGAAATCAATGTGGTCTTTGGCTATTGAGCCATTTTATAAGATCAATGTCTTGCACTAATTATTGTTATTAGTCTCACTGTTTTGATTGTTATATTCAGTAATGTGTTTTATTCCAAGTGCTTTTAACCTTACATTGTATGTACTGTTTTTTATGATTATTTTAATCGAAATAAAGACATAATGAAATGAAATGAAATCAAATCACTGTGTATGGTGAAGTTCAGTAGAATCTGAAAACAGCAAAAAAAGAAACTTCAAATGTTACGTAATTCTAAAATGATGTGTTCTTAAAAGTGCAATAGTCTAGTTTCTGTAATGCATTACATTCTATAACATTTTTTTTCTTCTTCTTTACAGTAGGTAATGGTGAAGTTTGAAAAGAGTTTTAATTCAGTTCACGACAATACTATTCAAAATAGTTCCACAGAGCTGTGTATCTAAATTACTGAAAATAGGTAAGAATACATAACATAATATGTATGTTACCATTCATTTATGTATTATTTATTTCTTTAAAAAATTATGTTGAATCTTTACACTATTTACAAAGTTTCAGATATCATCAGACAGGTAGTATCCCTGCACTCATGCAATCACCCAGGCACTACACATGCACTCATCCAATGATTGAAACACTATGTTTGCACTCATGCAATCAGCCAGGCACTTCTGTTGCACTCATTCATTCCTTCTAACTCTACCTATGCACTCATGCATTCACTCAGACACTACTCATGCACTGCTCCAATCATCTAGGTACTACTTCTGTGCTCCTGGAATCAGGCAGACACTACCCATACACTCATGCTACCATTTAGACACTACTGTTGCACTCATCCTTTCCCTCAAACAGTACTTAAGAATGAATCAATATACTCAGGTACTACCCATCCACTTCTCCAAACATGCAGGCACTACCCCTGCACTCATGCAATCAGCCAGCCACTACTCATACACTCCTCCATCACTCAAGCAGTTCTATTGCACTCATCTATTCCCTCAAACACTACCCATGTACTCATCAATGCAGTCAGGCTATACCTTTTTTTATTTTTTTTTATTGCTTTTTATTTTATTGCAAACAATTCAGAAAAAGTACATACATTTTTTTTCCTTTTGTTTAAAGCACATAATGCATACATTTTTCAGTATAAACAGAACCGAACATAAATTTTTAACATCTTTAAGATAGCCAATTCCATACTATGTTCTCATTTCCTCTTGAATCCAAGATTGTAATGGTAACCAGATTTTCTTTCCCCTTTGCTTTTTTTTCCGTCCTTTTGTTTCATAGATTGCTGATTCAAGATTAAATTTAGCTAATAGCCGAGCTCTCCAAATAGAAAAAGAGGGTGATTCAGAACTAATCCACTTTTGGGTGATACATGCTCGAAACACAGACATCATAATAAAGATCAAAGACCGGTGTTCATCTTTGAGGGGAGCAGACGAAATCCCAGTTATAACCCATTCCGATGTTAATATGACTGATATACCCAAAATATTTGAGAGAAAACTCTGAATTTCACTAAGTATTTCAGTTAGTTTAGGGAAACCATAAAACATATGTATTTCGTCTGCTCCTCTCAAAGTGCATCTATTACAATATATGCCTGTGTTTGCTCCCCATTTCATAACTCTAGCCGGTGTATAATAAAGATCAAACAAAACCATATAATGCTGTGTACGTGAGCGTCCAGACAAAAGAATGGAATTTGCAAGCTCTATTGATTCCTCTATTAAAGCATTATCCACCCCTAATTTTTCTGACCATTTCTGTTGGATCACAGTTAAATCATCTGGAAGCATAGAGATGAGTACATTATAAAAATAACCAATCCTTTTCTTAACATAGAGGCTATCTATCAATACAATCTTTTGAAGACCCTGTTGTTCAGAAGATGTAATAGAGCTTAAAAAGCTATATATCTGAAGATATTTAAAATAATCCTGTACTGTAAGATTAAACCGTGATTGAAGTTCGGGGAATGTGATTATACGATTATCTTTCCACAAATCTCCAAGGTGAATAATCCCCTTATTCTCCCATTTTCTCATAGTGAGATCTCTGAAGATTGGGGGGAAGAAATGTGGTGAGGTTAAAGGAGTATATCTTAATAAATTTGAGATCCTTGTGATTTTCTTAATAATTTTCCATGCCCTGAATGCTGCAATTATCACCTTAAATTTTGTTTTTTTATAGTAGCTTGGTTCAATGATACTTAGTAAATGGCCGCAAGCTTCTGTACCTAGAGCGAATTCATAGATAGATGGTGCATGTGCTGGAGATATTGGGGCTTTAACACCTACTATTAAAGGAGCTATAAATTGCAGTACTGCAGCAAGGTAATAAAATAACAGATGTGGGACGCCCCACCCTCCTCAAAGTTTTGGAACAATCATTTTTTTGTAAGCTCTTCGGTTACCCCTATACCCCCATAAAAATCTACCTAGCATCTTTTCCAGTTGTTTAAAAAAATCTAATGGAAATTCCAGCGGTATTGTTCTAAATAAATATAAAAATTTAGGCAAAATTATCATTTTTAAGACATTATTTCTGCCGTACAGAGATAGGTGTAGCGGGTCAATACGCTCAAGAGTAGAATTGGCCTTTTTCAAGGTTGGAATATAGTTTAATTCAGTATGTTAGAAACTGGAGTTGTTAAATTTATACCTAGATATATTGTTTCAGAAACTATATTAATTCGAGGAGGAGGATTTTCGCCTACATACAATGTTTGTGTCTAAGGAAAATCAATTTATAACCTGAAAAGATTCCAAAAGTAGTTGCTAGCTCCTCAATCTTAGGGAAAGCTTTATCTAGATTTGTCGTTACCACCACCACATCATCCGCATATGCCAATGCTCTATAGGTAACACCTGCAACCCTTACTGGAGCTATATCTTCTGCTCAGTTTAGCTCATTCAAAAAAATATCTATATAAATAGCAAAGAGAAGTGGAGAAGAGGGGCATCCTTGTCGGGTACCTCTCTGAATAGAAAATGAGGCAGATTTATTAGCTCAGAATTTAACACAGGATGTTGGATTTGAATAGAGCGCTTACAGTCAGGCTATACCTATTGAGTTCTACATGCACCCAGATATATCCCATGCACTCATGCAATTACTCAGGCACTACTGCTGCACTCATGCATTCCCTCAAACAATCCCTATGAACTCATCAATACACTGAGGTTCTAACCATTGACTGCTGCAATCACCGAGGCACTACCCCAGTACTCATACAATCTTCCAAACAGTACTCATGTACTGCTCAAATGATGCAGGCACTTGTTTTGCATACATGAATTCCTTCAAAGACTATGCATGCACTCATCCATGTACTCAGACTCTACCCCTGCAGTCATGCAATCACTCAGGAAATACCTATGCACTCCTGCAATTACCCAGCCACTACCCTTCCACTAATGCAATCCCCTAGGCACTGCCTTTGCACTCCTCCAATCACCAAGGTCCTACCTGTGCACTCATGCAATAACCCATGCACTACCCTTGCACTCCTCCAATCACCCAGAGACTACCCATACACTCCTTCATGCACTGAGGCAGTATGTATGCACTCCTTCAATCACCCCGGCACTACCTCTGCACTCATGTAATCACTCAGACCCTACCCATGCACTCCTTTAATCACCCAGGCACTAACCATGCACTCCTCTAAACACACGGGCACTACCCATGTACTCATACAATCACACAGACACTACCTGTGCACTTCTCCAATCACCCAGGCACTACTCCTGCACTCATGCAATCACCCAGGCACTAACCTTGCACTCCTCCAATCACTCAAGCAGTTATATTGCAGTCATGCAATTACTCAAGTAGTACTGTTACACTCATCCATTCACCAATGCACTACCCTTCCACTCCTCCAATCACCCTGGCACTGCCCAGGCGCCCATTCATAGACTCGGGCAGTACCCCTGCACTTATGCAATCATCCTGGCACTACCCATACACTCCTTCAATCAACAAGGCACTACCCCTGCATTCATGCAATCACACAGGCACTACCATTGACTCCTCCAATCTCTCAGGCACTACCCATGAACTCTTCCAATCACTTAGGCACTACCATTGCACTCTTGCAATCACCCAGGCACTACCCATGCACTCCTCCAATCACATAGGCACTACTCATGCACGCCTAAAATCACCCAGTTACTACACATGCACTCCTTAAATCACTCAGGCACTACTGTTGCACTCATTTATTCACCCAGACACTACTCATGCACTCATCTATGCACTCAGGCACTACTGTTGCACTCGACCATTCAGCCAGGCATTATCCATGCACTCCTCCAATCACCAAGGCACTACCCCTGCACTCATTAAATCACCCAGGTACTACCCATGCACTCCTCATATCACCCAGACACTACCCATACACTTATGCAATCCCTCAGGCACTACCCATGCACTACCCATGCACTCAGGCAGTACCCCTGCAGTCATTAAATCACTTGGGCAGTACACATGCACTCCTTCAATCACCAGGGCACTACACATGCATTCAACCATGTACTCAAGCAGTACCCCTGCACTCATGCAATGACCCAAGTACTACCCATGCACTCTTCATATCACCCAGGCACTACCCATGCACTCTTCTATGTACCCAGGCACTACATGCATTCTTCCAATCACCCAGGTACTACCCATGCACTCATTCAATCACTTAAGCACTACCCATGCACTCATCCATACACTCAGGCACTACTCCTCTACTCATGCAATCACTCAGGCAGTACACATGCACTCCTTCAATCACCCTGGGACTACCCATGCACTCATACAATCAACCAGGCAGTAACCATGCACTCCTCCAAACACATAGGCAAAACCCCTGTACTCAAGCAATCACCCAAGCACTACCCATGCAGTCCTCCAATCATGCAGGTAGTACCCCTGCACTCATGCTATCACCCACATACTCCCCATGCACTCCTCCAATCACCCAGGGACTACCCATGCACTCATGCAATCACTCATGCACTTCTCCATATATTACACTTGCAGCAATGCATACAACACATAGAAGTTTGTCTATTTGTAACCAAATAGGCGGTTCTAACAAGAAGCATTTTTTTCTTGAAATTTGTTTGTGTTTTTTTAGTCTTTTTGTATTTTTTTGGTGTGTTTTTTTATAAAAATGAAAAAATCAACAGAATGAACTGAGAAAACTTTTCAAACATTTTGCAATTAAGAACTTATTGCAAGAACAAACAAACAAAAATAATTGACAGTGTTTTTTTTGCAGTCCCGCAAACTCAGGTATGATTTGAGTTCTTTGGGTTGTTGTTGAAGAACCTGACGTGGAACTAGGCCCTGCGACTTGATCGTCTTGTGAAGTTTGTTTTTGCAGCTCGCGACGATGTTGCTCTCCCGCATGACAACATGGATTCATTGTCTGCAGGTGTCTAAGCATAGATGAAGTGCTACAGGAGTATTTTTTTCAGATCCACGAGAGAGGACCTTTTCACAGAGTGTGCACGTCATCTTGCGTGCGTTTACCTTTTTTTCACCTGCTGGAATTGAAAAAACCCTACACAATGCTTTTGTATCACTGCTTCACAGGTTCTTCCAAATCTTCTTCTCCAGGAATCTGTTGTAGTGGAATTGAAGAAGCCATTTTTTATGAAGTAAAAAAAAAAACAGCAAAAGAATTCTATAAAGAAGAGCAGACAACAAAAGAGCTGTGTCCCTGAAAATGTTCTTGGAAGAATGAAAAGTTTGGGTGGGGTCCTGCAAGTTCTAGAATAAAAAGCTCCTAAACCAATTAAATGCTTTCTTTTGAAGTCACATGGGATTTGTGCACCCAAAGCGTAACCAGCGCGCACCAGATGCAAGACCCAAAAAATATATTTAATAATAATATATCTTTATTCCAGTTACAAATATTTACAATTGTGTATATTAATCTCCTGGTATAATATATATAATTAAGTGATATACATGTACTTTTAAAATTAAATAACTTGCGCTGGATTCGCGTACCTGACGCAACCCGGTAAATACGTACGTGACGTTATCCGGGACCGTCCTGGCTCCCGTAACTTCATTAGAAGACGTTTAACATCCATATTTTTTATGTAAATATCACTTTTTTAAGTCTTTCAATAAAGCATATACAATTGATTTAATACATTTATAGTATGTATTATGTATTTAAAATGATTTAAAAAAGAAAATGAGAACTGTGGACCTTTCGCATGCTGTACGTGTATTGTGCACGACTTAACCAATATGGCAGCAAAATTCTTGGATTCATGCACCCACGTGACTGGTTCATGATTGGTACGCGAATCTCACTTAAAAAAAAAAATGATGTAAATGCATATTTTAAAAAGGATAAAACATCACATTATTTTTTTATAAAAGCTTAAAAACTAAGTAGAAGCATTTTTTGGACATTGTAGTTATGAATTAGCATTTAAAAATCCTTTGAAATTCACTGAAGAAAACCATAGGTGTCAGGGTCGTTATAGTTAGAAATTAACATTTTTAAAAAACGTTGAAATTCACTGAAAAATTCATAGGTTTCAAGGATGTTATAGTTAGAAATTAGCATTTAAAAAACCCTAGAAATTCATTGAGGAAGAGGTGTGGCGCCGTGGCCAGGGCAACTGACTCAAGAATCTGGGGATCACGGTTCGATCCCTGGTGCTGGCGGCAGATTAGCCCAGCACCATGTGACTCTGGGCAATAGCTTGCTTAATCTTCCTGACGGCCCCTAGTGCCTAGAGACCCTTACGGGTGATTGTTCGCGCTTTACAAATGTGGTTTATTATTATTAATATTATTGAAAAAACCACAGGTTTCAGGGATGTTATAGTTAGTTGGACATTTCACTCATACAAAACCAGAGAAATTCAGCGCTTACAGTTAGTTGAGCTAACTATAACTCGTGTCCCTGCAATGCACTGCTGATGATATCACACATTACATCACTCATGATATGGTCAGTGACATCATTGATGACATCACTGATGACGCATGGAAGGGGTTAAAGTAACACGAAGTCTCAAGGGCAGAAAGTACACATTAAAAGAGATAGTAGGGATCAGGATAGAGGAACACCAACCCCATGGGTGGAATAGAGGCGTGTTTGTTGACCCTCTTATGTGCACAACATATCGAAAACATGTTTTTCTCCTTGTGCGATATTTGCTAATTCATTGCAGTGCTCAGTGTGGCCCCCCATGTAACGTTGCACGCAAAAAAAACACAGACTTATTAAGACACTAATGCATTCACTCACAGACACACTCACACTCTCTTACAACCACTCACAGACCCACTCAGAGGCTCTCTCACCCATTCACAGACACACTCAGACACTCATGCACCTACTCTTAGACCGAACCAGAGACACATGTAACCACTCAGAGACTCAGATGCCCAGTCACAGCCCTACTCAGATACTCACTCACCCATTCACGCTCACACTCACAGACTCACCTAGAGACTTAAGCACCCACACACACAACTACTCAGAGATTTATGCCCCACTTACACCACCGTCTTTACAAATTTCACTTGTTGCAGTAGCTGTTTTTCCTGATCCTGATGAAGGCCGAGACACTTTTTATAGGTTACTAGCGGCCAAAACATGTTGATCTCGTTAATGTAGCTGTCTTGAATCCTGACAGTCTAGTTATCCAGCTTATTGTTTTTAATCCTGTCACAGGGTAGCTAAATAAAGTTTGTGACAGCTAGCTCTGGAGGCAGTTTTAACTCACTTTCACATTCACGCTAGCACTGCACAATACATTCATTCATGCACCACGCTCACATAGGGTTCTTAGTACAACCCATGTGCTCAAATTGAAAAAACATCCCTGAGCTCCTCCCTCGTAGAGAGGGGGTTGTAGCCTGCACCAGGATTAGGATGAGGCACCCCCATGATGAAGCATGACACCTAAGGTGTGTGAGGGGAACAGTCCTTAAAAATGGATTCCTTCCCCTCACCAATCGGTCCCCATTTTGGTGTCTGGTATATGTGTTCCTCAAACCCAGTAGTTCTATATGTTGGAGAATGCCAAGGTAGTCTGAGGGAAATGCATCATAATTTCAGCAAAGGTACTCTTCATGGATTCAGGAAGCGATTGAAAACTCACCTGTTTCCCTAAGCCCCTTTTTTCTTTCTCCCCCTCTGTCATCCTCTGGTCTGTCCTGATCTTAGCGCTGGGATACTTACGGGTGACTACGCGCTCTACAAAAACATAATAATAATAATAATTAGGATTTCCAGTCCTACCCCAGTAGGTGTGCAAGGGTCATTGCCACCACAGTGCACAAATCTTCTTCTTCCAGCACTGCAAAGGTCAAACCCACACCAAGGGATCAACCCTACACACTCTCATAGCTCACCAAAAACACTAGCTATTGACAGCATCCGCCCCGTCGAATGGTTTGACCGGATGTATGACGTTATAACGCATACTTTAACAACGCATACCTTTACAACGCTATTTTTACAACGCAGGAACCATTACAACGAATTACCATTACAAAGCATTTTTTACAACGCAATACTTTTACAACGCAATACCTTTACAACGTTTTAATGTAATTAATTAAATTTAATATAACTTATTTTAATTTAATATTATTTTAATTTTATTTGTACCCTGTATCCTTGTATTGGTAATTATATAATATTTTTTTTTAATGTAATTAATTAAAATTAATATAATTTATTTTAATTTAATATTATTTTTAATTTATTTTTACCCTGTATCCATGTACCCCAAAACCCAAACCTGACCCTGAACCCTAAAAATACCCCTTTTCCCAAAAACCCAAACTTAGCCCTGAACCCTAAAAATACCCATTTACCTAAAAACCCAAAACTGACCCTGAACCCTAAAAATACCCCTTTACCCAAAAACTCAAAACTGACCCAGAACCCTAAAAATACCCCTTTACCCAAAAACCCAAAACTGACCCTGAACCCTAAAAATACCCCTTTACCCAAAAACCCAAAACTGACCCTGAACCCTAAAATTACCCCTTTACCCAAAAACCCAAAACTGACCCTGAACCCTAAAAATACCCCTTTACCCAAAAACCCAAAACTGACCCTGAACCCTAAAAATACCCCTTTACCCAAAAACCCAAAACTGACCCTGAACCCTAAAAATACCCCTTTACCCAAAAACCCAAAACTGACCCTGAACCCTAAAAATACCCCTTTACCCAAAAACCCAAACTTATAACATTTTTACTATAATAATATACTTACCAATACTTACGTTGTAAAGGTATTGCGTTGTAAAAGTATTGCGTTGTAAAAAAATGCGTTGTAATGGTAGTTCGTTGTAATGGTTCCTGCGTTGTAAAAGTTGCGTTGTAAAAGTAGTCCATTGTAAAAGTTTCGTTGTAATGGTAACATACCGGTTGGACCACCACAACATTTCATTCCACATCAACAAAGTGCATTCCCACCCAAAGTGCACACAAAAAACCTTCCAATGGATGAGAAACATCAGGCAAGTTCCGCAAGTGGACCTTGAAGAAAGAATGTTAGCTGTACTACCCCTCCATCAGAGAACCTCTCAACAACTGAACTCACTACAACTCAATGATGTCTTCCATCCTGGACCAAGTAGCCCCTCAAAAACTTACAGAGATGAGAAACACACCATAAAGATCCTGGTTCAACAAAGACCTCAACATGGAAAGTAGACAGCTCAGAGCAGCGGAAAGACTCTGGTGAAAAGATCCTTCCACAGCCTACCTGGACCAGCTCAGGAGAGAATGTAGGAAATATAAAAAACATATCATGAACAAAAAAAGCCTCCTTCTTCTGTAAACCCCTGAACAAAGCAAACAAACACCCCAAAGAACCCTTCAGCATCATCAACCAACAAACCTCCAAACCAGCCCCAAACTACCCGCAGACAGTCAAAGAAAGGTGTGCTAAATTGACCAGTTTCTTCAATGATAAATTCATAAAGATCAAGCTCTCCGTTTGACAATCACAACCAGTCTTCCTAGGAGAATTTCCCTCCTGGGAATGAAGTTAACAACCCACATCCAATGACCACCCCATCATCGACTACACCTCAAGACAACAGCGAATGTAATAGATCCTAAGGGCCCCACATATCCCCAGGGACTAGAAGGTATTCTACCCATTCTTGGAGGCGGACATATCGGTTCTGCTGACTACGTCCAAACTCTCCTACCACCCAGCAGACCCACTTCGACCTCCATGGCAAAAAACTTAACCAAACACGAACCTCTCGCTGGACTTAAATTATAATTATAAACAGCTTGCTGATGGCTGGAGTGATGCCTGACTGTCTCAAACTCAGGCAAGTCACACCACTACTTCCAAAACTGGAAGCCGACCCAAATGACCTAAATACCTTCTGACCTTTTTCCAATCTTCCTTTCTTAGCCAAATCTCTAGAGAGATGTGTTCCCTCACAACTCAACGAACACATCTAAAACAACAATCTCCTGAACCCTCACCAATCTGGTTTCAGAAAAGGATGCAGCAAGGAAACAGCTATTTTGAATGTAGTAGATCACCTTCACAAATCCCTGGATGCAGACCAATGCTGCCTGCTCATACTCCTTGACCTATCGGCGGTCTACAACATAGTCGTTCACAAGCTCCTACTAGACTCTCTTCAAAAAAGGATTGTATAAAGGGGTGGTGCTATGCTGGTTCACATTCTTTCTACAAAACCTCAACAAATAAACATTTTCAACCAGACTTTTGCCCACACTATTTATTAGCTACATGGACCCCCTCACCATCATCCTCAATGAAGCAAACATCCCTTTCCATCTATACACAGATGACACCCAGTTATACATGGAAATTTCACTAGACAGCATACATTGGGTAAACTCCACCCTCAAAGAAGTCCAACACTGCCTATCTCACCACCACCTAAGACTCAACCAAGACAAGACCACAATTCTCCTCATATCAAAATCAGAAGGGTCACCACAGATGCAAGATTGGATAGCCCCAGAGATGCTGTCAAATGCAATCTAACCCTAGCTGACTGTAGTCAACTCTCTAGGAATCACACTGGAGCCCAAACTGACCATGAGAAATCACATAAAGAATAGTGCGAAGAGTGCATTTTCCAACCTGAAACTTTAAAACAAAATCAAACCCTACCTACCGCATAATGTTCTCAAGTCTATCACCAATTTCAAGGTCTGTCTAGATTGGATTACTGGAACCCCACCAAGCTCACAGGCTCTATTTACTCCCACCATGCTCCCTTCAGAACCACTCTCAATGCAGCAGCCAGAATGGTCACAGTAATCACAAAATACAACCCCATCTTGCCTGCCTTGAAATAACTGAAATGGTTACTGATTGAAGCCTGATGCAGCTTCATAACTGCTTGTCTTACTCACAGAGCCTTCCACACTGGGAAGCCTGCTTACCTTACCTCAAAACTCAAAAAAGCAGGTCCGACAAGAAAGCTAAGAAGCTCACACACCCTCATTCCGCCCAAAGCCTATAAACAAAAAGCACAGGCACGCTCTTTCTCAAGCAAAGCCCCAAAAATCTGTAGCTCCTTACCAATACACATCAGGATGAACCCCTCGTTCCTGAGCTTTAAGAGAAAGCTAAAGGATCTCCTCCTCAACCAACACCTCAACTAGGGGGTCATCAGTCGCGCAAAGTGACAGGCTCTCCAAACCCTTCGCCCTCTATAACCCATCCTTACTATTTCTTTCCGCTCTTGCTCAACCACCGACTTGATTGGGGTGAAATCAGCTGTCCTGATCTTACTTGTGTTTTTATGAACATGTACCACTGGAAAGCGATCTGATACCCATGGGTCTTGCCAGCCAGACGCGCAACACCCATTGGACTCAAAGGGCTTCAGCCCCCCCGCCGTGTGTGGCAGACCTAGATGAGACAGCTTCCCGGGCACACACACAGCCGCTCCCGAGCACTTCACAGGTCTTTAAAAGACAATTTGCATGTTAATGAGGCCTTGCTGTTGTTTCACCCCTTCTAAGAGCACCTGCAGCTGCACTCTGCATGTTGCTTAAAGATTCAGCCCCCCCCCCAAATTTGGCTCTAGTTGCGCCTCTATTGCCAGCGCTATATAAAACTCTTAATTAAATAACTAAAAAGATAATAAAGATTAGAGCAGTTCTAAAGTGTTTAGAGTTCGATTGTAAATGCTTTTTTGGAGTCCGGTAGGTATTTGCAAAGTCATTGTGAAGTTGCACTAGGAGGCCATACTGAGGGTCGCAACACATTTGCGAAAATGCCCAAAAACACTATCAGATTGGGCTTCTTCACTTAAGTGCAAGAAAGGGTTAAGAAATACTGAACACTGAAAAGTACAACAATAAAAGTAAAATATGAAAGGGACGTTTTGATTTGCTACCTTCGACAGTTGAAGGTAGTGTTGTAAATAGATGCTGGAGCCTGGTATCATGTAGGTTACTTTATTCAAGTCTTCAGGATATTAAGTCAGGTTACAAAGAAGACCCACCAGGAGTGACTAGCTTGCCACTCAGCCTGCCTGGTTCCAACTGCCAGTTGTCACCAGGTCAAGCCGCCAAAAATGTTGTAAATAGATGCTGGAGCCTGGTATCATGTAGGTTACTTTATTCAAGTCTTCAGGATATTAAGTCAGGTTACAAAGAAGACCCACCAGGAGTGACTAGCTTGCCACTCAGCCTGCCTGGTTCCAACTGCCAGTTGTCACCAGGTCAAGCCCCAAACACTCCATGATGTCACCCAAGGTTCCAGTGGTGACATCATGTGAGTGACCATGAAATCCCCAGAGGTAGAAAGAAGACAGGCTAAATACAACAGGTAGGTCATAGGGCAGGGTGCAATGTAAGACAGAAGCTAAGACATACACTTTGAAGTCTCAGTCAGTCACATATGTACTTTGTGACCCCTAGGCATAGCTAAATATCAAGGCTTTCACCCATACTGCAACTTACATATGTATTTAAAAAAAGCAGAGACACTCACATAGCCTGTCAGACTGAGACAGAGGCACATAGACTTCCTGTCTAGTACATATAAGCCTAAGGTAGAGTGTGGGTAGGGCAGTGTACTATGTGGTTACACTATAAGACATGCACTTTTACTTTCAGTGAGTTACATGTACATTTGCAGACTTACGTGTCATTTGTGAGGCTTTCCCTCTTTTGTGTACTGAATAAAACATTTAAGGGAGGCTGAGGGTTGCCCCAATTTAGTCTTTTGCTTCCCCTTGTTTTTCAACTGCTGATCCTTACTGCCACCAGATGCCATTTTACTTGGAATATTTTTTTATAACTCTGAAGAAAACAGCAGTTTCTGACTTGAGGACTGGGGTTTTTCAATAATTGTTTTGATTGTTTTTCCCCTCTGGTCAAGGAAGAATCTTTATACAGTACATTATTTATGATGTACAAGTACAACATCTAAAAAAAAGATAAAAGGAAATGCTTTATTATAATGTGAAATACTACTACTGCCTAAAAAGTCCACTGTTTTGTTTCTAATATCAACTTATGAATTGCAGATTCTAAATGTTTATTGTGGAATTTTGTAAAGAGTAAACTAACTTATATTTATGTTATTTTTCTTTTTAAACAGATAAATGACACCATCTATTGGAGCAAAGTAATTTCCTGATGACTTCTTTCTGTGTGGTTCATCAAACTTACTTTGTCAGGGTACATACAAAGGGAGAGCCTGATACAGTCACTGAGACATCCACACATACCTATACAACCACTAACACATCCAGTCACTCTCCCATGTAATCCCTAACACATCCAATCACTCATCCATACAGTTTCAAGCACATCCAATCACTCGCCCAAATAGTCACTCATACACCCACCTGTACAGCTACTAACACAGCCAGTCACTCACCAATACAGCCAGTGACACACACACTCAGTCTCGTATACCCTTGACCTTCTGGTAGGTCGCTCTCCCCTCCGCTGCAGGGCCACCAATGCCAGGGCCACTCTTGTGCCCTCTGCCGCCTCCCCTCGCTCCTGCTGCCTCCCTGCCCCTGGTGCCCCTATCGCCGACATCGCCACCTTCTGTGCCCGGTCCCTACTGCCTTCTGTACCCTGTCTGCCTATGCCTCTGCCTGTTCTCCTCTGTACCCCGTGAGCCTTCCCTTCTGCCCTGCCCTACTGTTTTTCGCCGCTGAGCATGCTTGCCTTTCCCTGGCCTCGCTCTACTGCCGTTTTTCCCGCCGCTGCCTCCCCTGCGGCCCGCCCCCCGTGCCCATTCGCTGCCCTCTTCCCACCTCACGCCTCCCAGCAGACCCTCCCTCCCCACCTCCCCCTCATATGGTGCCGCTGGCGCACCGAAGGCATGCCTAAGGCAAGCCCGTCTGCGCCCATCCGTGCCTGGACCACGCCCACCACCAGAACCCCTGGCCCCCGCGCCGTCGACGAAGCACGACTACACTACGACGCCAATCCCTCATCGCTCTCAACCACAGACGGGACCACCAACTACTACAAGGCCACCCCCAAGCGCACCAACGGCCCCTTCACTGCCGGAATTGCAACTTCGCCTGCACCAACGACACCGATGCACCCACAACGACAGAACCCAACCGACTGCGATGCATCCTGCTCAACACCCGCTCCGCACACAAGCACGCCGTCGAGCTCTAGGATCTACTCACCACCACATCACCTGACGTCGCCTTCCTGACCGAGACCTGGCTGAATGAAACCTCCTCCCCAGACATCACAGTGGCCATCCCCACCGGATACAACATCTCCCGCAGAGATCGCACCAACGTAGTCGGAGGAGGAATCGCCATCATCCACAAGAACACCATCAAGGTATCAACAAACACGGACGACACCCTCACCACCGCTGGACACCTGCACTTCAAGATTCACACGGACCCCAAGACCACCCTAAGAGGCACCCTTGTCTACAGACCACCCGGCCACGTCCCCAATTCTGCAACTCCATCACCGACTTCATCAGCTTGCACGCACTGACCTCCACCAACTACATCCTGCTCGGTGACCTGAACTACCACCCGGAAAACAACAACGACAGCAACTCCTCCACCCGGATCGACAACCTCGCCACCCTCAGAATGAAACAGATCGTCACCACCCCGACCCACATCGCTGGCCACACGCTCGATGCCATCTTCTCCTCCAGCCCCCACGTTGCCTTCAGCCACGCTTCCGAGCTCACCTGGACCGACCACCACTGCGTCCACTTTACCTTCCAGAAACCCGTCACCCATCACCGCACCCTACAGATCCCACGCCGACGCTGGGGCAAAGTCACCAAAGAACTACTAGAAACACACCTCGCACTCAATCCACCGACCAGCCCCACCGACCCCGATTAGGAGGCCCGCACCCTCAGACTCTGGATGGAAGACTGCGCCAACACCGTAGCACCAGTGACACAACCCACCGACAGAGGCACCAGCCAGAGAGCCAGCTGGTTCACCCCGGACCTCCTGGCCTCCAAACGAACCTGCCGGAAACTCGAAAACATCTGGCTCAGCGATAGAACGCCCGCCAACCGTGCAGCCCACAAAGACGCCATCCACACCCATCACCACCTCTTCAGGACCACCAAAAGAGCCTCGTTCTAAGACCGCCTTGACAACAACGCCCACAACAGCAAACAGCTCTTCAACATCGTGAAACAACTCTCCAATCCTAGCTCTTGCACCAACTACATCCCGCCGTCACAAGCCCTGTGCAACACCCTCGCTGCCTTTTTCCACCGCAAGATCACCGACATTCACAACAGCTTCAACCCCCGGCTGAACCCCGCCATGACGAACACTCCAAACCCCACCCACCACGACTTTCTGACCACCTGGACCAACGTAAGCACCGAACACATAATCAAGACCATGAACACCATCCACTCAGGCTCCCCGTCTGATCCCCTTCCGCACCACATCGCCAACAAAGCCGACAGCCTCATCGCGCCCCACCTGTGCAACATCATCAACCTCTCCTTCGGAACCGCCACCTTCCCTGAGAGCTGGAAACACGCCGAGATCAACGCCCTACTAAAGAAACCCAAGGCGGACCCGAGCGACCTCAAGAACTTCCAGCCCATCTCCCTGCTTCCGTTCCCAGCGAAAGTCATCGAAAAGATCGTCAACACCCAGCTCTCTCGCTACCTAGAAGACAACAGCATCCTGGACTCCTCCCAGTCAGGATTCCACAGCAACCACAGCACCAAGACCCCCCTCATCGCCGCCACAGACGACATCAGAATACTATTCGGTACAAAAGGGGTTGGTGATGGACGGATCATCTGAACCAATCAAACACTCATACCAAGTCAACAGATCTGGGTTTAATCCATCACCATTCTTTAGCCCACTCTGCCACCCCAGTTCAGACATGGCCATATACAAATCAGTCTGACCCTGCACCTCATGGGAACAGTCCAGCCCGAATTCCAAGCCTTGCCTTCTCTGGACCGGAAACAAGCTTCCTAGGACTGGTTTCTGGCATTCCAGCCGTCTTCAGCCAGGCTTGCTTGAATCCAGTCACAAAGTGAGCAAGGGACTCACGTCTGAGCATACCCTGCCAACTTATGGCGACAAAGCGGTACAAAAGGGGGTGGTGATGGACGGAGAATCTGAACCAATCAAACACTCACACCCAGTCAACAGATCTGGGTTTATTCCATCACCGTTCTTTAGCCCACTCTGCCACCCCAGTTCAGACATGGCCATATGCAAATCAGTCTGACCCTGTGCCTCATGGGAACAGTCCAGCCCGAACTGCCAAGCCATGCCTTCCCTGGACCGGAAACAAGCTTCCTAGGACCGGTTTCTGGCATTCCAGCCATCTTCAGCCAGGCTTGCTTGAATCCAGTGGCAAAGTGAGCAAGGGACTCACATCTGAGCATACCCTGCCAACTTATGGCGACAAAGCGGTACAAAAGGAGGTGGTGATGGACGGAGCATCTGAACCAATCAAACACTCACACCCAGTCAACAGATCTGGGTTTAATCCATCACCGTTCTTTAGCCCACTCTGCCACACCAGTTCAGACATGGCCATATGCAAATCAGTCTGACCCTGTGCCTCATGGGAACAGTCCAGCCCGAACTGCCAAGCCATGCCTTCCCTGGACCGGAAACAAGCTTCCTAGGACCGGTTTCTGGCATTCCAGCCGTCTTCAGCCAGGCTTGCTTTAATCCAGTGGCAAAGTGAGCAAGGGACTCACGTCTGAGCATACCCTGCCAACTTATGGCGACAAAGCGGTACAAAAGGGGGTGGTGATGGACGGAGCATCTGAACCAATCAAACACTCACACCCAGTCAACAGATTTGGGTTTAATCCATCACCGTTCTTTAGCCCACTCTGCCACCCCAGTTCAGACATGGCCATATGCAAATCAGTCAGACCCTGCGCCTCATGGGAACAGTCCAGCCCGAACTGCCAAGCCATGCCTTCCCTGGACCGGAAACAAGCTTCCTAGGACCGGTTTCTGGCATTCCAGCTGTCTTCAGCCAGGCTTGCTTGAATCCAGTGGCAAAGTGAGCAAGGGACTCACGTCTAAGCATACTCTGCCAACTTATGGCGACAAAGCGGTACAAAAGGGAGTGGTGATGAACGGAGCATCTGAACCAATCAAACACTCACACCCAGTCAACAGATCTGGGTTTAATCCATCACCGTTCTTTAGCCCACTCTGCCACCCCAGTTTAGACATGGCCATATGCAAATCAGTCTGACCCTGTGCCTCATGGGAACAGTCCAGCCCGAACTGCCAAGCCATGCCTTCCCTGGACTGAAAACAAGCTTCCTAGGACCGGTTTCTGGCATTCCAGCCGTCTTCAGCCAGGCTTGTTGAATCTAGTGGCAAAGTGAGCAAGGGACTCACGTCTGAGCATACCCTGCCAACTTATAGCGACAAAGCGGTACAAAAGTGGGTGGTGATGGACGGAGCATCTGAACCAATCAAACACTCACACCCAGTCAACAGATCTGGGTTTAATCCATCACCGTTCTTCAGCCCACTCTGCCACCCCAGCTCAGACATGGCCATATGCAAATCAGTCTGTCCCTGCGCCTCATGGAAACAGTCCAGCCCGAACTGCCAAGCCATGCCTTCCCTGGACCGGAAATAAGCTTCCTAGGACCGGTTTCTGGCATTCCACCCGTCTTCAGCCAGGCTTGCTTGAATCAAGTGGCAAAGTGAGCAAGGCATTCACGTCTGAGCATACCCTGCCAACTTATGGCGACAAAGCGGTACAAAAGAGGGTGGTGATGGACGGAGCATCTGAACCAATCAAACACTCTTACCCAGTCAACAGATCTGGGTTTAATCCATCACCGTTCTTTAGCCCACTCTGCCACCCCAGTTCAGACATGGCCATATGCAAATCAGTCTGACCCTGCGCCTCATGGGAAAAGTCCAGCCCGAACTGCCAAGCCATGCTTTCCCTGGACCGGAAACAAGCTTCCTAGGACCGGTTTCTGGCATTCCAGCCATCTTCAGCCAGGCTTGCTTGAATCCAGTGGCAAAGTGAGCAAGGGACTCACTTCTGAGCATACCCTGCCAACTTATGGCGACAAAGCGGTACAAAAGGGGGTGGTGATGGACAGAGCATCTGAACCAATCAAACACTCACACCCAGTCAACAGATCTGGGTTTAATCCATCACCGTTCTTTAGCCCACTCTGCCACCCCAGTTCAGACATGGCCAAATGCAAATCAGTCTGACCCTGTGGCAGTTCGGGCTGGACTGTTCCCATGAGGCACATGGACAATATTTTTCATCTGGTAGCAGATAACACCGTGACCAGATGGCTTCAGGTGGTCCAGAACTCTGCCACCAGGCTGTTGTTACAGCACCCCAAATATTCCTCTGTGTCCTGCCTCCTTCATGATCTCAATTGGCTTACAGTGGACAAGCGCATTGACTTTAAGGCACTGTGTTACATGTAGAAAATCTACTCACACACAAGTCCTCAGTATCTGCAAAATATTGTTGTTCCTTTTCACCCCTCCAGCACCCTGTGTTCAAGTAATCAATCTCTTTTCACAGTTCCCACAGTTAGGTGCGCCCAGATGGGTGGTCATTCTTTCTCTTCACTCTGTCCCAGATTGTGGGAAGACTTCCCGGTGTCCCTGAGTCACAACACCTCCCTACTTGCTTTTCGCAAAGAGCTGAAAACCTGGTTATTCTAATCTACTCCTTGCCGCAAAGCTGAAAACCCAGTTAATCTATTATCACTCCTTAGCTGTCTAGCGTGCCATTTAAGTGCTGAGAAATCCTATGGGTAGCTACGTACTAAATAAGAATGCAATACTAATAATAATACATCCACTCACACACCCACTGAATCACCGACACAGCCAGTCATGCATCCACTCATTCACCCATACACCCCCTTATGCAGCAATTATATACCCATACACCCAGTCACTCATCAATACAGCCACTAATACACCCGGTCACTTACTCATACAAACACTCACACTCATTCATGAACCCATACCTACACTGTCACACCCACTCACTCACCCATACACCCACTTGCTCAAACACATCCAGTTACTCACTAGTGCATCTACTGACTCACTAACACAGAAACGCACTCACTCATACTCTTTCTTATAGATACACACACATACATTTGATCTTTTTTAAACCAAGAAAAGTGGTTCAAACAAAAATAAATGGTGAATAGTGAGCCAGCTTTTGAAGGTGGCCTTGGAGGTGTCCTTCCAGTTTGTCAGAATTGTTTTTGTTGCCGACGTGAGGAGAAAGTCCAGTAGGTTCTTATCTTCTTGGGTCAGCATTTCCTTTGATATCTGTGATGTCACTATAGTGGCGAATGATTCCATGAGGGTGCAGTTGAGCGTTTTGTTGGTGAAATCTAGCACCTGTTTCCAGACATTTTTTACTTTGGAGCAGCTGAAAATGACGTGTTCTAGGTCTCCTTTCCCTGATCCGCAGTTCCAGCAGGTGTCATTGTCTGTTAGACCAACTGGTGCCAGGCGTGCCGGCGTCCAGTAGGCTTGGTGTAGTATCCAGAATTTGGTTTGTGCGAGCACTGGAGATATTATGTTCTTGGATGGGGACTCCCAGAGCTTTTGTATTTCCTGTTCGGATAGTTTGGTCTCCGTTAGGCTTTCCCAGTAGGCCCTCTTTTTATCGTTGAGCTTAGTCATGGTCGGTCGGAGTATTTTGTACAGTAGTGATACTTGGTGGCCTGTCCTGTTTATGTTCTCCATGAGCTGGAAAATCGAGGGCGTTTGTCTGTGTAACTTTGTTTTCATGGGGCTGTTTTTATGGCTCGGAAGTTGTAGAGTTCTATGTCTTGTAGGTTGTGTTCTCTTTGGAGGTTGTTGAAGGTGTTTGCGTCCCTTCGTGTTCTAGTTGTACTGGGAAGTGTATCCCCTTCGTTTTCCATGTGCTCATGTCTAAGGGTTTGCCTCTGTATTTGATCTTGTTGTTCTCCCATAGTGTCTCCCACTTTGAGTCTTTGATGATGACCTCTATGTTGCGGTCTATCTTCAGCAATGCTTGTTTCGTGAACTTTAGTATCGGATTGTTGTTAAGTGATTTTTTGTTCGCCGTGAGTAGTATCAGTTGGGTGGTGTTGTTTAGCATTGCTTTCTCTTTGGCTAGCCAGGGTGGTGTGTACTTTTGTTTCGGTAGTAACCAGTGTATTCCTTGTCTGGCTACGAATGCCAGTTGGAAGGTTTTCAGGTCCGCTAGATTGAGTCCGCCATATGAATTTGTTGATCATTAGGTCCAGCTTTTTGTGGAAGTCTTCTGTCATGGGCAGGGGGAGCATGTTCGCTAGATAGTTGATTATTGGTGTTATCATCATTTTGATAGTGTCTATGCGGCCCCACCAAGTGATGAAGTTGGGAGACCGTGAGTCTAGTAGGTCTTTTACCTTTTTCAGTGTGTTGGACTCGTTCAGTTCCAGAGTCTCCCTCAGGTTTCTTTTGAAATTGATACCTAGATATTTGTTCGCATTTGGCTGCCACGCTAGACCAATGTTCCCTATGTCCTCTCTGGTTGTGTGGACATTTAGTGGCATGCAGTCTGATTTTTCCTTGTTGAGCTTATACCCTGAGTGTTTGGCGTATGTTTCTATAGTGTTCATGAGTGCTGGTAATTATTCGGATGGGTTGTCTGTAAGAATTAGCAGGTCGTCTGCGTAGGCTGCAATTTTGGCTGGTGTGTTATTTATTGTTATTCAGTGATGTTTCTGTTTGCCAGCATGTCCGTGATCAAAGGTTCCAGTGCTAGCAGGAATAGTAGAGGTGATAGTGGGCACCTTTGTCTTGTGCCTCTTTCGAGTGTGAATGGAGCAGATGAGCCGCCATTTATGGCGATTTTTGGGGTTGGTTTTTTATAGAGTGCCATGACCTTCTTAATGTATTCATTCCCTATGTTGTATTCTTGCATGCACTTATCGAGGAAGTGCCAGGAGACTCTGTCAAACGCTTTTTCGGCGTCTAGCGTGATCGCAATGGCTGGGTTGGATGATTTAGAGCAGTGTTCGATCATTTGGCAAAGGAGACTGGTGTTGTCATGTAACATGCGTGTTTTCATGTACCCTACTTGGGAGTTTCCGATCAGCTGAGGTAGGATTTTGTTGTCTGGTGGCTAGAACTTTTGCATAGAGCTTGCAGTCAAGGTTGATTAACTAAATTGGGCAGTAGTTTTTGGGCCATTGTGGATCTTTGTCTTCTTTCGACTATGATATCGGCTTGTGTCATTGTTTCTGTTATAGTGCCATCCTTTGAGCATTGATTGAAAGCTTTAGTTAGGACTGGGCTTAAGAGTTCTTTGAATTGTTTTATAGAAAGGTGCTTTATAGCCATCTGGTCCAGGTGCCTGGTTGTCTTTTAAAGCAATGATGGCGTTTGCTATTTCAGGATTCCTTGAAGTCTTGGCCTAGTTGTCTTGCTTATTCGTCTAGTAGCTTGGGTAGATTGAGTCTTTTTAGGTAGTCTGTAGTTCCTGTCTCATCTAAGTTGTCGTCCTTTGTGTAAAGTTCCTCGTAGAACTCTCTGAAGGTTTGTAGTATTTCTGGGTGGCTTGTGCGTGTTTTGTTTTGCTTGTCCGTGACATTTGCTATGGAGTGCTGTCTCTGTTTGCGTTTGAGGTATGACGCCAGTATTTTCCCCGCTTTGTTGGCCTCGCACAGATTGATTTCCTTGTACTTCTTGATCCACATACCTGCTCTCTCGCTGAGGATTCTATTGTACTCATATTTCTTGCTTGTGAGCATGAGTGTCTTCTATGTGTTTTACTTCTAGTCCTTTTATGTCTCTTTCTAGTTTGTTCAGCTGTGAGTTTGTTTCTCTGTCCCTTCTGGCCTTGATTTCGATCAGGTTCCATCTTATGGTCGCTTTCAGGGCCTCCCACAGGCTTTTCGGATTCATTCCATTCGTGTCGTTTTCCGCTATGTAGTTTTTGATTGCGGTTTCTATTTTATCTCTGTCCGCTTTCTTTGCTAGCGTTATGTTGTTGAACCGCCACTTGCGGGTAGTCTGGTCGTTATATCTCCCTGACATATGAAGGCTAATGCATGAGTGGTCTGAGATCGTTCTGGCTGCTATGTCTGTGTGTTGTGTCAAGTGTGTGTGACTTAGAGATGAGAATGTAGTCGATTCTGCTGTAGGTGTTGTGCGGGGTGGAGTAAAAGGTGTAGTCTCTGGTGTTGTAGTCTCCATGGGTCTTGTAGCTGAAGTCTGTTGCACATGTTTTTCAGGATGTTTTGGGTGGCGTGTGGTCTTGTTCTGGAGTGTGTCTGTCTCTCTAGTGTATGGTCTAGGACTAGATTGAAGTCGCCTGCTACTATGTTTAGGTTGTTTGTGTGGTACTTTTCTAGTTTCTTTGTTGCCCCCTCCCAGAACTCTGTGTCATCTGTGTTCGGTGCATAAATATTAGTTACCGATATTATTTCTTCCCCTCTTTTCAATCTTGTGTGTAGGAGTCTGCCATCATCGTCGTGTTCTAATTTCTCGATTGTTATTTTTGACTTAGAGCTTACTAGGGTGATTACTCCCCTCTATTTCCCTATTGCCGGTGAGCTGGCTGTGTGGCCTATCCACCATCACTTTACATGTCATATTAGTAAACTACTGATCACAAACATTAATTGCAATATGCGTATATGTTTTTTATACTTTTTTTTGGCGGGGGTAAATGAACAGCTGAGCTACAGGCACAGTAACAGCCCGGGTCAGTGCGAGGTGCCTGCAGCTGCATTGTGACTGGCACCATGATTCAATTTGGAGCGCCACCAGCAAAACGGCCAGCACGGAGGGGCACCTCCTCAAAACTCCATGCTCCAGCAGCAGAATGGATGTGACGTCCCCGGTGGCGCTGCAAAGTACTAGCACAACCTGACTGGGCCTGGCATTATAGTCACCAGATCATGACGTCAGGCTTTCGGTCAGAGCTGTGCTGCGGGGAATTACAATAATAAATCATGATACATTTGAAGCACTAGTGCAGTTGAGTGAGTTGTGAGGCTGCCAGTAGTTCGTGACCTCACAGTGCACGCAGTGCACGACACTGGGGGCACGGCGCCTGTGCCACACTTTGTGCTTTGGGAGTAGATATGTGTGACAATGCATTTTATTGTGGGAATGCAGATTACCAATGCATTAGTGTCACTCCTGATGCGTGATACTTGGTAGGACGTCTCAGAACCACACAGACACTGATGCAACCACTCACAGACCCACTCTGACACTAACGTACCCACTCGTAGGCCTATTCAGACTCATGTGCACACCCACAGACTAAGACAGAGACTCCTGCCTTCGCACCCAGACCCACTCAAGCATTCATGTACCCACTCACAGACCCGCTCCCATACCCACTCACAGACCTACTCAAACACTCATGCACCCACTAGCAGACCCATTCAAACACTCATGCACCCACTCATAAACCCACACAGGCACTGATGCACCCACTCATAGACTCACAGACCCACTCACAGACCAAACTCAGACACTCACACTCTCAAAGGTTACAGGTTACAGTTAGGAAATCAAATAAAACTTTTTTGAAATTCACAACAAAAAAAACAAAGGTTACAGGGACGTTATAGTTAGGAAATAACATTAAAAACCAGTAGAATTTCATTGAAAAAAACAAAGTTTACATAAATGTTATAGTTAGGTAAAGGAAGTAAAAAAAAAATCATTAAAAAAAACAAAGAATACCGGGAAGTTGCAGTTAGGCTCAGATTTCACTCATAGAAAACTATTGAAATACAGCAGTAATGGTTACCTGAGCTAACTATTATTTACACCCTGCAATGCGCTACTTACGACCTTATATATGACTCATGACATGGTCAGTGACATCACGGATGACATCACTGATTCACTCCTTGGTTTTCACTGCTGCTACATTGTTGTCTGGGGTGGGACTACGTCCCCCAGCATTTCTGCACACAGAAGGGGCTGACTCTACCTGAACACAGCTGCCTTTTATTATCATCAAGTGCTTAATAGCGCTATGACCCTCCTGCAGCACGGGATGTGTGCGCATGTGCGCACAAGCAAAGACTGGGCCAAGACAGGCCGTCTTAGCTGGTCACAGTCAGGAATAGGCCTCACCATTCCCCCTGATTTCCAGCTTAAAGGTACTGTTAATATCCCTCTACTTCTTTTTGGGATTCTTTAAAAGAGGCTGAACTGTTTGCTACGCATGATTTGGGGTGAGATTAAATTCCTCTGCTTGATGATGGGTAAAATAAAACCTGCAGTGTGTAACTCTGTTCTGACCCCACCTGTTAACTGCACCAGGATTGACCACATGTTGGAAAGAGCTATGGGAGTCATGAGTTCAGAGACAGAACTAACAGAGAGAAGATTATCACTGACTCTGAGTACTTATTTTCCTGGCATTCCTGGCATTACCCCGGTGAGGATCGCCCCAGCGTTTCAGTGACAACACCACATATCATCTCATCCCCTGTTACTGGAACTATCATTTCATCAGAGGCTATTAATCCAACAGTCCAGGTTGTAGATAGTCATGATAGTGCCAATCATGATGCCATGAGGAAGGCTAAAAGGGCTACTAGTACCAAGCAAAGTGGTATTAAAAGAATGACAGGCCAAACCACCACATGCTGTAGGATTGGAGGTTTAGGATTCAAATACCTCCCCTTGCACTCATGTAAGGGCGGTGGAGCTCTTTTTCTTATTTTAAGACACACTGAGCCTGAGTCAATTTATGGAGGGCTGTTTTGAGAGGTTTGGGGAAGTGTTAAACATCTAGCTCACTCCCATTATTTTGTGCCTTGAATCTATTGAAGACCAACTTGTGGCTTTGGCAAACTTGCTTCTTCCCAAAATGTTGGATCTATCACAGAAGTTAGAGGCACATCACAGACACCATTTTGCAGAACCCTCAGGTTTCCAAGGGTTCACATGAACCACCATATCACCCCAGCCAGAATGATGGGAATATCTTAGGAGGGTCAGCACAACTCCCCTAGAGGGCACAAATGATAAAAGTGTGAATAGAGGCCTCAGTTGGCATCTCTTTGTCCTATAATCATGGGAAGTCTAGTATCATTTACCCACAATTACCTCCAGAATTCACACCCTATGTAATGGTTCTGAAGGGCGTCCCAGTGTTACCATGAAAAGGAGCTGAGGATCATACATTCCTGAAAAACAAATCCATCTTCTGGTTAAAAACCAGTTGTGGCTGGCCACATGGCCTAGTCAAAGTAGTCCTTTCAATGAGAAGGACAACCTGGCTGGGAATCCATCTGAAAGATTCTGCATGGAACTGTGTGATTATAATTTTTTAGGGGCAGATTTACAAGCCCCTTGCGACACTTTTATGCCGCCGTTGCATCACTTTTGTGACGCAGCGGCGGCGGAAACCATGCGCCATGTTACAACTTATTTACAATGTAACGCATCTAGGCAGATGTGTCACGTTGTAAAGCCCTGCGCCACATGAAACCTGCGTCAGGTTTCATGTGGGCGTTCTGTCGCAGGGTGGGCGTTCCTTCGCAGGAAAGCCCCGTAAAACTGACACAGTGAAATCTACAAGATTTCACTGAGTCAGTTTTACGACGCTGCTCCATCAAATCCTTACGATTCAAAAGGGGGGTGGTGATGGACAGAGTATCTGAATTAAGCAGAACACTCCTACTCAGTCAAAAGATCAGGGCTTGATCCATCACCGTTTTTTAGCTCACTGCACCATCCCAGTTCAGAACCTGGCTACATGCAAATTAGTCTGACCCTGGCCCAGTGCATCATGGGAACAGGGCAGACCAAACTACCAAGCCAATTCTTTACTGGAAAGGAAACAAGCTTCCGGGGACCGGTTTCTGGCATTACAGCCGTCTTCGGCCCAGCTTGCTTGAATCCTGATGGTGCAGTGAGCAAGGGACTCACATCTGAGCATACCCTTCCACACTTGTGGTGGCCAACACTATTCAAAAGGGGGGTGGTGATGGACAGAGTATCTGAATTAAGCAGAACACTCCTACCCAGTCAAAAGATCAGGGCTTGATCTAATACCGTTTTTTAGCTCACTGCACCATCCCAGTTCAGAACCTGGCTACATGCAAATTAGTCTGACCCTGGCCCAGTGCATCATGGGAACAGGGCAGACCAAACTACCAAGCCAATTCTTTACTGGAAAGGAAACAAGCTTCCGGGGACCGGTTTCTGGCATTACAGCCGTCTTCGGCCCGGCTTGCTTGAATCCTGATGGTGCAGTGAGCAAGGGACTCACATCTGAGCATACCCTTCCACACTTGTGGTGGCCCAAACGATTCAAAAGGGGGGTGGTGATGGACAGAGTATCTGAATTAAGCAGGACACTCCTACCCAGTCAAAAGATCAGGGCTTGATCCATCACCGTTTTTTAGCTCACTGCACCATCCCAGTTCAGAACCTGGCTACATGCAAATTAGTCTGACCCTGGCCCAGTGCATCATGGGAACAGGGCAGACCAAACTACCAAGCCAATTCTTTACTGGAAAGGAAACAAGCTTCCGGGGACCGGTTTCTGGCATTACAGCCGTCTTCGGCCCAGCTTGCTTGAATCCTGATGGTGCAGTGAGCAAGGGACTCACATCTGAGCATACCCTTCCACACTAGTGGTGGCCAAAACGATTCAAAAGGGGGGTGGTGATGGACAGAGTATCTGAATTAAGCAGAACGCTCCTACCCAGTCAAAAGATCAGGGCTTGATCCATCACCGTTTTTTAGCTCACTGCACCATCCCAGTTCAGAACCTGGCTACATGCAAATTAGTCTGACCCTGACCCAGTGCATCATGGGAACAGTGCAGACCAAACTACCAAGCCAATTCTTTACTGGAAAGGAAACAAGCTTCCGGGGACCGGTTTCTGGCATTACAGCCGTCTTCGGCCCGGCTTGCTTGAATCCTGATGGTGCAGTGAGCAAGGGACTCACATCTGAGCATACCCTTCCACACTTGTGGTGGCCAAAATGATTCAAAAGGGGGGTGGTGATGGACAGAGTATCTGAATTAAGCAGAACACTCCTACCCAGTCAAAAGATCAGGGCTTGATCCATCACCGTTTTTTAGCTCACTGCACCATCCCAGTTCAGAACCTGGCTACATGCAAATTAGTCTGACCCTGGCCCAGTGCATCATGGGAACAGGGTAGACCAAACTACCAAGCCAGTTCTTTACTGGAAAGGAAACAAGCTTCCGGGGACCGGTTTCTGGCATTACAGCCGTCTTCGGCCCGGCTTGCTTGAATCCTGATGGTGCAGTGAGCAAGGTACTCACATCTGAGCATACCCTTCCACACTAGTGGTGGCCAAAACGATTCAAAAGGGGGGTGGTGATGGACAGAGTATCTGAATTAAGCAGAACGCTCCTACCCAGTCAAAAGATCAGGGCTTGATCCATCACTGTTTTTTAGCTCACTGCACCATCCCAGTTCAGAACCTGGCTACATGCAAATTAGTCTGACCCTGGCCCAGTGCATCATGGGAACAGGGCAGACCAAACTACCAAGCCAATTCTTTACTGGAAAGGAAACAAGCTTCCGGGGACCGGTTTCTGGCATTACAACCGTCTTCGGCCCGGCTTGCTTGAATCCTGATGGTGCAGTGAGCAAGGGACTCACAGCTGAGCATACCCTTCCACACTTGTGGTGGCCAAAACGATTCAAAAGGGGGGTGGTGATGGACAGAGTATCTGAATTAAGCAGAACACTCCTACCCAGTCAAAAGATCAGGGCTTGATCCATCACCGTTTTTTAGCTCACTGCACCATCCCAGTTCTGTACCTGGCTACATGCAAATTAGTCTGACCCTGGCCCAGTGCATCATGGGAACAGGGCAGACCAAACTACCAAGCCAATTCTTTACTGGAAAGGAAACAAGCTTCCGGGGACCGGTTTCTGGCATTACAGCCGTCTTCGGCCCGGCTTGCTTGAATCCTGATGGTGCAGTGAGCAAGAGACTCACATCTGAGCATACCCTTCCACACTTGTGGTGGCCAAAACGATTCAAAAGGGGGGTGGTGATGGACAGAGTATCTGAATTAAGCAGAACACTCCTACCCAGTCAAAAGATCAGGGCTTGATCCATCACCGTTTTTTAGCTCACTGCACCATCCCAGTTCAGAACCTGGCTACATGCAAATTAGTCTGACCCTGGCCCAGTGCATCATGGGAACAGGGCAGACCAAACTACAAAGCCAATTCTTTACTGGAAAGGAAACAAGCTTCCGGGGACCGGTTTCTGGAATTACAGCCGTCTTCAGCCCGGCTTGTTTGAATCCTGATGGTGCAGTGAGCAAGGGACTCACATCTGAGCATACCCTTCCACACTTGTGGTGGCCAAAATGATTCAAAAGGGGGGCGGTGATGGACAGAGTATCTGAATTAAGCAGAACACTCCTACCCAGTCAAAATATCAGGGTTTGATCCATCACCGTTTTTGAGCTCACTGCACCATCCCAGTTCTGTACCTGGCTACATGCAAATTAGTCTGACCCTGGCCCAGTGCATCATGGGAACAGGGCAGACCAAACTACCAAGCCAATTCTTTACTGGAAAGGAAACAAGCTTCCGGGGACCGGTTTCTGGCATTACAGCCATCTTCGGCCCGGCTTGCTTGAATCCTGATGGTGCAGTGAGCAAGGGACTCACATCTGAGCATACCCTTCCACACTTGTGGTGGCCAAAACGATTCAAAAGGGGGGTGGTGATGGACAGAGTATCTGAATTAAGCAGAATACTCCTACCCAGTCAAAAGATCAGGGCTTGATCCATCACCATTTTTTAGCTCACTGCACCATCCCAGTTCAGAACCTGGCTACATGCAAATTAGTCTGACCCTGGCCCAGTGCATCATGGGAACAGGGCAGACCAAACTACCAAGCCAATTCTTTACTGGAAAGGAAACAAGCATCCGGGGACCGGTTTCTGGCATTACAGCCGTCTTCGGCCCGGCTTGCTTGAATCCTGATGGTGCAGTGAGCAAGGGACTCACATCTGAGCATACCCTTCCACACTTGTGGTGGCCAAAACGATTCAAAAGGGGGGTGGTGATGGACAGAGTATCTGAATTAAGCAGAACACTCCTACCCAGTCAAAAGATCAGGGCTTGATCCATCACCGTTTTTTTAGCTCACTGCACCATCCCAGTTGAGAACCTGACTACATGCTAATTAGTCTGACCCTGGCCCAGTGCATCATGGGAACAGGGCAGACCAAACTACCAAGCCAATTCTTTACTGGAAAGGAAACAAGCTTCCGGGGACCGGTTTCTGGCATTACAGCCGTCTTCGGCCCGGCTTGCTTGAATCCTGATGGTGCAGTGAGCAAGGGACTCACATCTGAGCATACCCTTCCACACTTGTGGTGGCCAAAACGATTCAAAAGGGGGGTGGTGATGGACAGACTATCTGAATTAAGCAGAACACTCCTACCCAGTCAAAAGATCAGGGCTTGATCCATCACCGTTTTTTAGCTCACTGCACCATCCCAGTTCAGAACCTGGCTACATGCAAATTAGTCTGACCCTGGCCCAGTGCATCATGGGAACAGGGCAGACCAAACTACCAAGCCAATTCTTTACTGGAAAGGAAACAAGCTTCCGGGGACCGGTTTCTGGCATTACAGCCGTCTTCGGCCCGGCTTGCTTGAATCCTGATGGTGCAGTGAGCAAGCCCTGATCTGTTGACTGGGTAGGAGTGTTCTGATTAACTCAGATACTCTGTCCATCACCACCCCCTTTTTGAAAAATCTGCATCAAATCCTTATGCCTGCTTGAAGCAGGCGTAAGGAGTGACGCACCACATTAAGTATGGGCGGCCCCTGTGCATTGCAGGAGTTGTGTCGCGCTTGCAACGCAACTCGAGCATGCGCAGCCCGTACGCCACAAGATGATGCATCTGCCCCTCCTTGCACCATTGTAAATGCGACGCATCCGTGGTGGTGCAAGGGGAGGATTGCGTGAAGAATGTGTTCTGGAGCATCCCTGCTGATTTGCAGAGGTGCGCCAGAAGTTGTAAATCTGCCCCTAAGAACTGCCAAGTTGTTAATATGCTGTTGCAGCGCCTTAATTGGGGGATACTTACGCAGAGTAAAATTTAGGCTATCCCACTGGGCTATTTCTATACACATGGTAGGCCAAGTAGGGATGTGGGCCCTAGGGTAGGCTCTTCTGCAAATATGGAACAATTTCTTTTCATCCTGCCTACCAAGAACGATTTCTCTCAAGGAATGTGCATGGGCGGGCGCCCGCACATGCACGTTTTCTTCAGGATTACCCAGGTAGCGAGGAAGAGGAGGAAGGCAGCCCGGGGACGCCGCAGTACAGAAGAGTCTTCGATAATTTAATTTTAATTAATGTATGGTTAATTGTTAATAAAGGGGGTATAGGCGGGGGCTGGCCAACTCCGCATCACTGTGGAGTGTTCGGAGATTTACCTTCTCCGCAGAAAGCAGAGGCAAATCTCTGCACACTCCGTGGGTGGTGCGGAGTTCTCCACCTGGGCTTAGCCCTAGTATGCTGGTGGTGTCGCTGTGGCAGCACCAAGCATATTAGGAGTTTCCTCACTGTGGTGAGGCCACCATGAAACCTATGGCAGTGAAGAAAGCAAAGGGTCCCCCTGTTTCCTCAGGGCCATGGGGTGCCTGCAGTGGGGCACATGTTGTGCTCCCCTGTGTGCATTCACCCCCCTTTCCTCAACAGTCCATGCCTTTATCAATTAATATTAATGATCATGCTGAATTTATTTGATATTCTTTAAATTATGTTTTACTGTCATGTTTTTGATGACAATTCAACTAAGGTTATCGATGTCCTTGAAGAGGAAATAGCACATGTACAATAGGGGTATAGGTAGGAAGGCCTCATCATTTGGGCAGCAGCTTTTAACTTCCACTTACGTGAGGACAGCATCACCGGATCGTGAGGGCTGAGAGACCCGGAAGGGAGATACGTGCCATACTATAAGCATATACCATATGGGGATGCAGCTAAAAGAGTTTTATTTGCAAGGGATTTGAGCTTTGATAGGGAATTTAGAAGCTCAAACGTAGTTCTGCCACAAACATTTAGTACCAAAGGGAAGAGAAGTAACATTGATCATGTTATCATCCTCTCTGATGCAAGATTTTGATGTGGTGGCCAGATGTTGCAGTAATCACAATCCTTTAATCGTCTCTCTCCCTGGACTTATCAGAGGAAGGACAAAACAATTCTTGCCACCCAACTGTGCTGTCACATAATGGAGGCTTAAGAGAGACTCAAACGGGAAATGATGGATAGCGTTAAATTCATACAGGATATTATTAAGGTAAACAGAAGTGTTTTTGCAATCATAACATGCTGTGTAGAATCCTCCTTGAGAGTCATAGAGGCCTAATGTGATATCTGTGAATCCATTTCTTCCAAGATATTAATAGGTTAATACGTAAAACCGTGAGGTAATCATACCTATACTACAGCCCACAAGTGATTCAAAACAGCCCTAATGAAAAAGCCCTGCTCCCAGGAAGAAATTAGGTTATGTAGGAATGAATATAAGAAGGCCTTAGAACTTAGGAAAGAAGAGATTAGGAATGAGGCGTAGAAGGACCTGGAGAAGGCATTTACTCTAAGAGATAATGTAACTTTCTGGAAGACAGTGAAGAAACCCTTTTTTGCAGGACATAAAAAACACAGTATTGGTACTAACATCACTGTCCAAACGTAGGTGGAAATTTTTTCAGCATATTCAATTGTGAAAAGGATCTTTCTATACTATCAACCCCTGTTGATCTTCAATCTAGTCAAGACAAAATCTCCTTATTAAGTCAGTCTAACCAGGTCAAGGACGTAGCAAGCGCAATTAGTCAGAGTTGCTCAAGAAAAGTTCCAGGCCCAGACGGGTTCCCTATGGACCTTTTTTAATCAAATATAATCTTGTGGTCACTGATTTCAACAAATGTGTTCAGGCTTTTATTTTGGCTCGACTTATCCCATCCTGGAAAGAGGCAGTGATGGTAACGATTAGTAAAAAAGGGAGCAAAAATATGCCTACCCTCTACCAACCAATTTCCCTCTTGGATAGCTCATGTATAATCTTGGGCAGAGTCATTGCATCCAAATTGGAGGCTTGGAAAGAGATGAGGCAGTTACTCTCTAGGGAACACTATGGGTTCCGTAATAGTGTTGGCACACTCGATCAGCACCTAAATCTCCAACTGATCCAGGGAAAATATGTTTGTGCAAAGGAGGGGGTCTATACATCTGGCATTTATGAACCTCTCCAGTGCATTTCACATGGTTAACCTCCAAGTCCTGTGGACCATCATGGATAAACTAGGGTTTGATTAACCTTTGATAAACTTGCTGTATAGGATGCTTTCAGGCACCATGGTGAAAATAGGAATCCGCTTAACTGGGAACTTTCTCCAGAAATCAAGACCAGGATGGGGGTCTGAAAGGCTGTGTTATAGCCCCTCTGCTGTTCTTAATTTATATCAATTGCTTGGAGGACTAGCTTCATGGTATAGGGAAAGAGCTACCCACATTTAAGGATCTATCAATTCCTGTTTTGCTTTATGCAGATGATGCTCTGCTAATCGCACGGTCAGCTCTGGGGTTGCAAACCCTATTAGACAGTTTAAATATTTCATGGATACCCTTAGTTTAAAAACAAACTTGAGTAAATCCTTTGCTATGAAGGTGGACCCAAAAAGAACAAGAAGAATGAAATTCCGATTAGGCAGCACAGAGATAGCCAAAGTAAATAGTTTTAATTATTTAGGAACTGAGTTAGATTCTAAAATGAGTTGGGATTTTTTTTTAAATCCCGCTGCCTTCTCTGTCGGAGAGCAAATGATGCTGTTGTAATTTTGCTAGAAGGTTGGGTCAAAAACCAGCGAAGGAACACTCTGCAATTTATAATGCTAAATGTGTTATGATAGCAACCTATGGAGCAGGAGTGTGGGGTTATAGAAGTAAGGCTTCTCTCTAAACAACTGTAAATACATTTTTGTGTCATCTATTGGCAATACCTCAGTTGCTTTCTACTGTAGCTTGTCATGGGCAACTTGGTGTTCACAGTTTGGAAGACAGAATTAAAATCAGATCATTATTTCAATGAGTAAGAATTTAGTTGACCCCTTAAGCTATCCTTACAAGGCAGTTCATCCTGGGCTACCTCCACTTGGATAACACTGCGGCTATCCCCTGACTGAAGTATTTCAAATCCATTTTTAGTATTTTGGGAATTGAGGGGTATCATTTAAATCCAGACACTATGACGAGTTGCACCAAAATGCTGATGAAAGAGTTCTTTTACAAATGGAAACAAGCAGGTTGTCAGTGAGTTCTTTAACAATTGCAGACAGCTCTAAACTATGTTCCATTAAATCTTCATGGGGATTAGATATTTATCTGTCACTTACTCATAATGGAGAGTACAGATTTTATCATACAAGGTTTCACTTTAATTTCATTCACTTCCTTGTAGCCTTCCCCTGTCAGGGTTCCTGGTT
Source organism: Lissotriton helveticus (assembly GCF_964261635.1). Taxonomy (NCBI): domain Eukaryota; kingdom Metazoa; phylum Chordata; class Amphibia; order Caudata; family Salamandridae; genus Lissotriton; species Lissotriton helveticus. The sequence goes on from NC_136061.1 coordinate 1,410,829,011, forward strand.
TTCTAATCTTCCTCATTGTTCCTGCAACCCACTTGTTAAACATAGAACTTTGTACTTTGGACTGTTTTATAGTTTGTATCCTTCTCATATGGAGCGCTTCCTTGTTCCAGTTCTCCATGCAGCAAATTGTAGACAATATAGGACAGCTTTTAACATACTGCAAAACCTGGATACCCCACAAATTTGTTTTGCGATGATTACTTTTATTAAATGTGACTTCAAGCACCAGATATATAATAATTATTGCTGTAACTCATTTTATCAAATGTGCTTTACCTGTTAAAAAGAGATATGGCCAATCGTCAGACATATTGGTTATTTAATATAAAGATGTGCCTTTTGAATGTGTTGATTAGTTTTATGTTTCTTAGTCTTGTATACTGTATTTTTATGACCAAAACATGTTTAAAATATTTTATGCTCTGTGCTTTTATAACTGAAAGTTCAGTTGAATAAAGTTTATGAATACATCACTGATTACATCTCAAATGACACCAACCACAGAACCACTTACACCCCATAGAAAGTCTCATATACCTACTTCTATCCCCACACAACTACTCACATACCTATTCACAGACCCATACAAGCACTCACACACCCACTCACTGATCCATAGAGATACTCACACATCCACTCACCCATACACTGACACACAACCACTAACACACCCATATAGCTATTCATATACCTATTACTTCACCCATACAGCTACTCACACACCTATTCACTCACCTATACCGTCACCCACACAGCCACTAACAATTACCCATACACGTGCTTACACAACAACTCCCTTACTGATACATATACTAACACATGTATTCACCCATACAGTCACTCACACACCTAGTCACTCACACACCTACTCACTCACCCATATAACATGTATGCACCCACTCACTCACCCATACAGTCACTTATACACCCAGCCCCTCACCTATACAGCCACTCAGTCACCCATACATCCACTCACAAACCCACTCACACCCATACAGTAACTCACTCAGCAACTCACTCACCATATAGCCACTCATACGCCCATTCACTCACCAATACAGCCACTCACACAGCCATTCACTTACCCATACAGCTAGTCACACACCTACTTTTCACCCATACAGCCACTCACACACCCAACCACACACTCAAACAGCCATTCACACACCCACTCACACACACAGTCACATAGCCACACAGATCACATATGTTAGAACATCTATCACTTATTAGTAATAGAGAGAGAAGAGTAATTTAACCTATACAGTACCTTAGTATATATCTTTAAGTCTTAGAAACAGTTACAAAATACTTACACTCACTGGTTGATGTCATCAGTGACATCATTTGAGATTTCCTCAGTGATGTCATTTGAGATGTCATTAGTGATGTCACTAATCATGTCATAAGTGATGTATTTGTGAGATCATAAGCAGTGCATTGCGGAGGCGTAATTTATACTTAGCTCAGGTAATTACAACTGCTGATTTTCCATGGTTTTGTATGAGGGAAATCTGAGCTCAACAATAACATCCCTGTAATCTTTTGATTTTTCACAAAAAATAATATTATATATATATATGGGTGCCTCCAACCTGCTCAGCAGTTTAAAGAGTGGCAACTGTGGTGCGAGCTTAAAATGTTTTACTGCCTGATCCGCCGCTGTCAGGAGTGAAGACACACCTTCTTATGGATATCAGGCTATTACCATGGGTCTAATTTAGACTATTGGCAGTGCCGGTGCGGCACACTGCCACCACGCCCCCACACTGCCAAGAGTCACAACCGTCCGCCTGCCAGATTGCAACTTAAAAGTGGCCTGCTGACGTGCCGGCCCCACAGCAGTACCACTTTCAAAGGTAGAGGTGCCTTTTAAAAAGGCACCGCAATGGGAATGCCACACAAGGTTCCAGCATGGCATGGACTGTTAAGTTATTTTGTGCAGGAACTGGTGTGCATGCATACAGGAAGCACATATTGTGCCCCACTGTGTGCCCCCACATGGCGTGAGGCACCCCCTTTGTTTGCTCTCCCCCACAGTTTTCATGGCAGAGTAACCACCATGAAAACCGTGGCAGAGAGGAAACTCGTAATATGCTTGGTGGGACCACGGTGGTCCCGCCGAGCATATTGCAACCTCAGAACCGATGTGCCACCTCTAGGAGGCGTCAGCAGTCTCATGGCGGTCCAACTGTCTAATTTGTAATGCGGTGGTCAGACATCTGGTGCGGTGGTGGCTCGACCACCACCACCATGCATCCACAAGCCTGGTGTACGTCGGGCCATCAGACTCGTAATCGGGCCATTAGTCTTTGAGCACAAGGTCAGCAGACTAATGCTTGCAGGTATGTGCCATGACAACCGGCATTGATGGCTTGACTAGGTGAGCATAGTGCAATTTATTATCAGAGACATTGCCCATTTGAAGTTATGTCACAAATACTGTGGGTGTGATTTGTGAGGAGAACTGCACATATTATGTCCCTGTGCATGTTTGTGACATTTTCAATCAGATTATAAATAGCTGAGAATACACGCAAGTATGGCTCACAAGGAAATAAGTATTTCACAAGTATGTGTGCTGACCTCTTTCACCTGCCACAGACTGTTCTCCAATGAATGGGGCGGGTCAAGCTATTTTTAATGGATTTTCAAATGATATCCTCTATTTTAAACCGGCATTGAGAAAAGTATTTTTTTTAAAACGTGTTTGCTGGATAATTAACTAATGGTCTATTATGAGCACATCGAGTGCATATATATTTGTGTCGCACCACAATGGTTAAATTTTTTCCTATTTTGTGCAGTACCAGCCAGTACAGAAGGAACCACTATTGCATAAATTACTGCACAAGAAAAGTGGTACACAAGAAAACTGTGACATTTCCATTTTAGTATGCATTTAGTAGGAATAGCACGTCCGCCAAAATATAATGTTTCAACTGGGTCTTGGTCATGTATATGATCCATGATCTATGCCTATACCTTATATGCATTTTTTCTTTTATGTATATGTACCACAAGCCATGTGAGGAGGTCAGTGGAAGAAAGCACAAAATAAAATTCCAAGATTGTTTTGACTTTGATCTCTTGGGTGAGATTTACAATGGAAATTTGCAATTTTGTACCAAATTGTGATAGATGGCCATCTTCACACGTGCAACTGGCTTGAGACCACCAAACTCAGTTCACACAGTCCATCTACATGTAATTGGTTGATAACTTCGCTACACCTCTTGACAGGGAAACTCTTAAATTAGGGACCTAGAAGAGAATGGTTTTATAACAGCAGTGCAAATTTGTTGAGGTCTCTGGGGGAGAATTCTTTAAAATGTGTTTGATTTTTTTAAATGCAATTAATTTAGTTTCATTTATAAGCACATAACGCATTTAAATATTTAATCACATCAACACATACACTTGCTATGCAGGCCTTATAACAAAGATAAAACATCAAGAAATGTAAATTTCAGCCACAACTTCAGGAGGGATTGGAGTCAGGAAAATCGAGGCAAAAATATTAAGTGGTCACAATTTTGTGAACAAAATATCAAAACCGAAATATTGAGACCGTAAGTGTAAAAAGGGATTTATAGATGTACTTTTCTTAACTCTACAAATATGTACCTTGTTGATATATATTGAGAAGGTATATGTGTGTGTGTATGTGTATGGGGGTGTGGGTGTGGGTGTTTGTGAGTGTGTGCATATATATTACCCACTGGCGCACCTGTAGGTAGTTATAGTTAAGGCCATGTTTCCATAGGAAAAGCATTTTTTAACTTGCCTATATCTTTGGCACCATTTGACAAATCTTCATAAAAATTTCCCCCAGAAAAGTGCCCAGGTGATTCTTGTTGCCCATGGAAAGTTTCGGGGTGCTCTGTCATGCTGAGGCAGAGAAAAAGGGGGTCAAAAAAAGGTGTGTTTCCCATGTTAATTTCCATAGGACCATTAGTCAAAGCTGCAGCCCAAAGCACTGGATGGAATTACACCAAATTTGACAGAAAGGTAGATTTAGTTACGCAGATCATGCTTTCAGTTAATAGGTGAAAATCCTTCAGTAGTTGTTGAGAATTTTTTTTAAAATAGTGATATTAGTGGCCGCGATGATTTCGTGAAAAAAGACTAGCTCATGCAGGGAAATGCAGAGCTCTAATTGACTGCCAACACTTCCAACAGGAAGTGTTGGCGACCATCTTGGGTCTCAGCTTCAGCTCAGTCCCACAAAATAACATTAAAAAAAAAAACAGAAAGTAGGCAGTGTTGGAATACCCTGATCTCATAAGAAGGCCAGAAAAGCATTTTTAAAATAAAAAATATTTGAAAATTTGCAGGAAGAAAAAAAAAAGAATCACTGCCTCCCACACTTCTTTTGTAATCGGCACCCGGGTGAGCAAGGTCCTGGTGCACTTTAAAAATAAAGTTGGAGAGCACATGAGGTCCCTACCTGGGGCTCAATAACTTCCCCGGGACCTCCACAAGGAGCTACTTTTTTAGCAGCTCCCTATGTTTGAAAGCAATGCCGGCTCCTGCAGGATGTGTGAAGCCAGCAGGAGCCTTAAGGCTCCCCAGCGGTCCCAGTGGAAACTGGGTGCCACGGGCACCCAGCAGATATGGGCAGGCCACAGGGAATGGGGTCCGAAGGGCTGAAAAGGAGGACCATGCTGCCCTCTTCCCAAATTACAAATAGGGTGGGCCCCAGGGGATGTGGTCCCCAGAGTCAAAATCGGCCTGGGGAGGTGGGCCCCTAAGTAGAAGAAAAGGCTGGGCCTCAGGGGATGGGAGTCCCGGGCCTAAATTGGCCTAGGAAAGGGGGGCCACGCAGCCCCTCCCCTGTAATAAATAAAAAAATAAAAAATCGGCTGGCACAGGAGAAGTCCCCCCCCCTTTATCAACCACTCTGCAAAGGGGCCTCCTGGTGCATAGCTGGTTGGGGATGTAGTCTTCCTGGCCGCTGGGGGTCATTAGGGGCCACAAACCCCTCCTGTTAACTCCAGTTGTAGTACTGAAAATTCTGGACTCGTGTAATGTGTCTGCACTCGAGAATAAAACTTCATCGTAAATGGGCGAATTTAGTACCAAAAGACCGAGAATGGCGAGTACGTCCTGTACAGGTATTTTCAGCATATTCAAGTGATGATTTCACTTTGAAATCGTCACTCTCGTTCAGAACCCTCGGCTTCCATTTTGTGTATGGCAGCCATTTTGTGAGTTGTCCTTTACATAGGCTTATAAACCAGCTGGATTCGACCCCAGAAGGACACGTACACCTTGATCGACTTTTCCATGACCTGTGCAAGTTGGAACCATTGCCCCAGGCCGAACTCGTTAGGTCAGTTCCCCTCCCAGTGGACGAGCAAGATAGCATCTAGGCTCAACAAGCCATAAAACCATTTCAGCGCGCACACCTGCCGTATCTTGCTCACATCTGTCTCTACTCTTTTGCTTCACTTACTTTATGATGGGGAGGTGCCTGTTTTTATTGGGGGTCCACTGATATCTGATGAAATGTTGGGCCTTGCCAAGTGATTTGTTATGGGCAGCACGACGTGAAATATGTATATGTCATCATGACTCTGCTTTCCTTTTGTAAACCAATAACTGTAAATGACATACCACAAATTCGAAGAATGTTTGCCTGAAGCTGAATATTCTGTATAAAGAGAGAAGCCTGACTTTGTAAATTCGAGCAGTCTCCTGAGAATATACTTCCCCGTGTTGTACTTCTAGGACACTTGTTACCTTGGTTGCAACCAATAAATCGATCCTTGACTTCACCTAGAAGACTCTGAGTTTCTGTGGTCTGAATCAGGAAAAGGACTCGAGGTCTTTGGGTGTGTATTCCCTGACACCGCTGGGTTACCGGTTAAGTACCGGTTCTGAAAAACCCAGTACCTCACAGTAAGGGGTGTAAGTCCCACACAGCGGGACTACTGAGAGCTGGTTGGAGGCCCCGCCCCCTTTCTCCACCGTTCTTGAAATGGTGGAGTAGTGCACTACTGGTTGCGGGATGAAGTCCTCTTGGATGCTGAGGGTCTTTCGGGGGCCAAGAACCCCTCCTGCTACCTCCAGTAAGTCCCACATAGCCCCCTTTTGCCACCACCAGTGGGTGTGTGAGTGGCTCTATGGATAAGCAAGTGGGCGTATGAGTACTTTTATGGGTCTGTGAATGGGTATGTGACTCTTTGTGTGGGTGTCTGAGACATTGTATGGGGTGTGAGAGGATGTGTGAGTGGTTCAGTGGATGATGTCGCCAGTGATGTCATGAGTGATATCATTTGATTTGTCATCAGTGATGTCATTGACCATGTCGTGAGTGATGTAATATGTGAGGTCAAAAGGAGTGCATTGTGGGGGCATAAGTTATAGTTAGCTCAGGTAACTATAACTACTGAATTTCTATGGTTTTATATGAGTGTAATCTGAGCCTAACTATAACTTTCCAGGTAAACCACCTCTGGATGACAATCTGTAGAGTTTTAATGGGTGACCAAGTGGCGCTCTCATCGCTTTTATGATCTTTTACCTGTTGACATCACATATAAACGTGCAAATGTGGTAAGCAAACTCAGGCATGTACTTCCCACATGCTTTTTAGCGTGTAGATTGAAGATGCCTAGGTTTTACCAGAAGTTGTCTTTTCCCGCAGACAACAAATTGAAATATAGAAATCTCAACAGATACTCAATACTTTGAAAATTGTCCACACAGTGAACAGATGCTCATGTGAATAAAATCTCCTAACAGTAAGCAAAAATGCCCCAATATATTTTTGGAGGATTTGTCACACACTGTGGTATGAAGCTCCTTGTTACACACACTCACCTGCAGAATGCATGCAAAAGAAGAGGGAGTGTGTGCCATGGAAGGGCTTTAGGCCTAGAGACTCCTGTGTGTTTCCATAAAAAGCATTGCTACCAGAAGACATCTGATAGGCATGCAAGGGAAACGGTACCCGGCCCCTCTTCCTTCCTAGAAACCTGTAACCGGATAGATATCACCTAATTTTCAACAAGGTAGACAAGCTCTCTCAAGGATTTATTTTTCGTTTTCTGAGTAAGATGTCTTACACTTGTCACTAAAGTCATATTTGACAGTATTGCGGACTTAGTATTTCAACAAAATATTTAGAATTTCTGTCAGGCACCTTTCTATGGAATAGTAACACCTATTTACATCAGTTAGAAGAGGCAGAAAAGTGGCAAAATAATAATAATATTATTAATAATGATATTAATAATAATAATAATTAATTAATTGATTAATTATAATATTAAGTATTATTATTATTAATGTTATAATTGTTGTGCTGTTGGTTTGTTGTTGGTATTTTTATTGTTGTTATATTTATTATCATTATTTATAGTATTGTTATTATTATCATTAGTAGTAGTAGTAGTAATAGTAGTAGTAGTTGTAGTAGTAGCAGTAGTCTTAGTAGTAGTAGAAGTAGTAGTAATAGTATTAGAAATAGAGGTAATGTCTGTGCTGGGCTATAGTCACAGCCCTGCAATAATGATTAAACTTCATAAAGGAACTAAAGCTAGTTAAATATGATAAGGATGGGACAGTAACATGGGAGTTTTCATAGTTTAAATATCACTCAGGGCACGTATTCACCTGATCCTGCTTAACAACTTCTTTAAGGACCTTAGCCTTTGATTGTTATTGGCTAATTTTCCCAGTGTGTAATCAAGAGAGATTCTTGTGCTTCCTTCTTTTTGCTGACTACATCGTTGTATGGACCCGGGTGGAAAGGCCTCTGCAGTTATTGTTAGAAGACTTTATGGATTACTGTTTGTAGAACACAATGAAATAGAATATTTCAGAAACCAAACTAATGGTGCCCACCAGAAGACATTTTCTAACAAATGGTTCTCTGCTACTGTTATTGATTTTGTATTACTGGGAGAAGGTTATATTCCTGCCTCAAGTGAAAGAATCAAACTGATAAGAATCAATCTCCGTGTGTCAGAGCCCATCAACGTCTCAACCCGACTAGAGGTTCTGTCAGTGCCATTAGCCTGAAAACCCCCCTTTACACTAAGAAAAAGGTGTTATTCAGATTAGGGAGGTACAAGAAGAATTCCAAGATGACCACCGGAAAACAATCCTCAGTGTAGCAGACTAGTGTTTCACCAGAGGAAACACAATTAGAATGTCCTGGAGCGTCTCCTCTGGAATCTCGCACTTCACCTTAGATTCCAGAGGAGTAGGACCCTTTTTCTTATTTCGGCGCAAAAGTTAGTCAGGGTAGAGCGTCCCTTTTTTTTGTTCGACGTTTAGCTTCACCGCGCCATAGAAATAGCTTACCTGAAGTGTTGGAGCCATCAGCAGTTTCCAAGTAAGGTTGTTAATCCTAGACTCAAGAGAGTCTGCGCATGAATTCCTGTTCCTGATTTAGCGACTTCACAGTGATTGGAATTCCTTGCAGTATTCCTGGAAGACACAGTGAGGTAATGTGTGTCTTGGCATGCGCGTAGAGGGAAAGCGTCTTGCCATTTGCATGCGTGCAGTTTTAATTGTGTACTTGTCTAAAACTAATTGACAGTGCAAGAGGCTTACGTTATAGTTATATAAATTTGTATAGAGCTTCAGTAATTGGTTAAGTGTAAGACTGTTAGGGCATTTGTTTCCTAGTATCTAGTTTCCCTTGGAAGTCTTCTTGTACATGTCCTGGGTTATTTGAAGTTCAGGAGAGGAAAACTTTTTAGAACTGGTCATAATAAAAACTGCAAGAGTATTTGCACTTACTTGACTACAGAGAGAAGTCATCCTTCTTAGTCACATTTTTTCTTGGAACCTTAATTCTGAAAGGAAGCAACAAAGATAGATTAATTAGGAATAATTCCGGTCTAGAACAGTCTAAGGGGGTCATTAGGATGGCGGGTGGACTTAGTCCGCCCGCCATCCTATCGGTGTTTGGGACCACCCGCCATAAGGGCGGGGGTCCCGTGGGGGGGATTAGGATGTGCCCGCCACTGTGGCGGACGCATACTGCATTTTTAGCATTGTGGGGGGCGGTGGTTTCAGCACCGCCCGCCACAATGCTAAAAATGCACATATGCATTTGCATTAACAAAGCGGCAGGCACAGTGCGGTGTCTGCCTCTTTGTTCATGCAAATGCAAGGGGGTATCACAGGTACCCCCTGTGTGCACCCCCCACCTGTCCTTCACTCCGGGGGCCCGCAGTGACCCCCGAAGTGAAGACCGCATGCCTTTCTGTGGCGGCATTGCCGCCACGGAAAGGCATCTGTTTTGGGTCATGCTAATATGGCTGGCGGTGTTTAATAGACACGGCCACCATATTCAACCTTTTCCGCCCCGGCCGCAAGGCGACTGGGGCGGAAAAGCGGCGGACGGTCTTTCCGTCCGCCGCGGTCCCCCGCCATCCTAATATGGTGGGGGGAATTTAGGTGCGGATGGCGGGCGGATTGCCCCCACCAGGCTGGCGGTGGCTACCATCCTAATGGGCCCCATAGTATCTGCAAGGTTTACTAGAGACAAGAGACAAGAAGGTGCAAAGTATGTATTAAGATAAATGTAATATACTAAAGAATATTCTAGCAAAAATGAGAAAGTAAGTGTTACATATTTATTGCAGAACCTCACTAAAGTACTGTGCTGAGAAGCTAAGAGAAAAAGAGCGTGAAATTATCTACTTTAGAGGAAGTAAAAACAATAATTAAATCAAAAGAAAGAACAGAAGAGAGGCAAGAGCCAAGAAAATGATAAGTATGTAATTGGGTAAATGTAAATACTAAAAGAGTTATAGTAGAAGAGTGTGATTAAATGTTACATGTTTGTTGCAGAATCTCACCAAGTTCAGCACTCAGAAGATAAAGAAAATAGGAGCGTGTTTGAAGACTGAAGAAGATCTGGTGAAAGCTTGGCAGTCTCTTCTCTGACCCAATCCCCTTTCCCCCCTTTGAGTTTTCTTGTCGTGCAAGTAAATTATTGACGACGAGGAAGTCGGAGTGGGACATTGGGTTCTGGGTCGTTCTGCTCCTGTGCAAGTTGCTCGAGAGGCATTCCTGACAGAGTGAAGTGACCAAGTTGATCTTGCACCCGAGTATAATGGCGGAGGGTTTGGATCTAAAAAGATTAGGTGAAATTTTAGAAGGAATTCAAAAAGAGTTAATTGCAGTAAGAGATAAGAATAGAGACTTGAAACAAGATATAATAATGGCTAGGAGAGAAACTGTAGATTTAGCTGTCAAATTAAATGATGTAGTGACTGGTCAAGGTTACAAAATTTCAACCTCACAGGATGAGGGTCTTAGTAACACTACAAGCACTCAGCCTAAGTTAGCCACCCAGGTTATACATTCCTTATCGCCAGTAATACCTTTACCTCCTCCAGAGCGTTTTATTGGAGATCCACAGAAGGCTCAAATATTTTTGACACAATGCACCCTACACTTCATGTGTCAGCCAGCTGTTTTCCCGCACGCTCAAACTAACCTGCCTGCAGTGGCGGAGAAGCCGTGAGGGAAACGGCCAGGCGATTCTTCACTCCACCGCCGTGAGGGAAACGGCATTCCGGGCATAGCAAACTACACAACCCAGCAGCCCCGGGACCTGGCGCGCTCGTGACGCTACCGCTGCGCTTGCAGGCGCTTGAAGAACGCGGAGCACGGAGCGTGCCTTGGGGGCTCAAACTAACCTGCCTGCAGTGGCGGAGAAGCCGTGAGGGAAACGGCCAGGCGATTCTTCACTCCACCACCGTGAGGGAAACGGCATTCCGGGCATAGCGAACGACACCACCCAACACCCCCGGGACCTGGCGCGCTTGTGACGCTACCGCTGCGCCTGCAGGCGCTTGAAGAACGCGGAGCACCGAGCGTGCCTTGGGGGCTCAAACTAACCTGCCTGCAGTGGCGGAGAAGCCGTGAGGGAAACGGCCAGGCGATTCTTCACTCCACCGGCGTGAAGGAAACGGCATTCCGGGCATAGGGAACTACACCACCCAGCAGCCCCGGGACCTGGCGCGCTCGTGACGCCACCGCTGCGCCTGCAGGCACTTGAAGAACGCGGAGCACCGAGCGTGCCTTGGGGGCTCAAACTAACCTGCCTGCAGTGGAGGAGAAGCCGTGAGGAAAGCGGCCAGGCGGTTCTTCACTCCACCACCGTGAGGGAAACGGCATTCCGGGCATAGCGAACTACACCACCCAGCAGCCCAGGGACCTGGCGCGCTCGTGACGCTACCGCTGCGCCTGCAGGCGCTTGAAGAACGCGGAACACCTCCTGCACCCCGGGACGCGCGCGGGTGGGCGCCGGGAGAAGCCCGGGACAAGGGCGGGACAGTCTGTGCAGTCCGGGCAGAACGAGGCAGGGCTGGGCTATCCCCCTAAGAAGTAAGACCCCTGTATTTTTATTATTACATGTTTAAGTCATTTCAGTTCAAAAACTACAGAAGTACGTAGATATTTTAAATTTGTTGCTACAGTTCTCCTGCTCCGTCGCTAGTTATGGCTAAAAATAAAACAACCATGGACAATTATCTAGTGAAAATCGTGAGCAAAATTAACAATGATAGAAGGAAGTCACTGGGACGGGACAATTTACCTGAGACAATAACGGCTGTATTTGATGCCAGTGGTGGATCGGACGCACTCCACCCTTCCACTACTGACGTCACTCCTAGCACTCTTATAGTGGAACCCCAGGAGGTAAACTTGATAGATCAGGAAGCTTTGGATGACGACGCACCGGATGATCCTATGGATCCTACAGATGTTTCCACTCACTGCTCCCCGGTGAAGAGGGCAGTAAGACAATGTAGGAAAACTGTGTCCAAAAGGGGAGGAACACACCTTAAGAAAAAGTTGGATACAACTAGGAGTACTCCCAGCCATAAGTGAACCATGACCACTGACATTGTTACTAACACAAACTCTGATCTTCTAGATCATATCTCTAAGTTGCTGGAAGTCAAACTAGAAGTACTTATTAAGCCTTTAGTGGCAAAAATTGATGCCCTCACCAATGAAGTGTCCAGACTGGGGGAGCTTCTAAACCAAACAACCAATGGTGAGAATCTTAAAAAGCAGGATAGGATAGTTTCAACCGATAATGCTGTACAGCCATTAACGGTGGGTGAATCAAATACTGCCACAGTTAAGGCAATGAGTGTAGTGAATGGTCAATCTATCCAGTCCAAAGTGACTTCAACAAGTATGGAGGGGCCTTCTATCCCAGTAAGGAGAATACGACCAGTTAACCTCCCACCAGCTTGTGAACCGTACGTTGTTGTGCTTTCAAATGTTCCACCTGTACACCCAACTGAATTTAATTTCCGCCAGGAGCCACACGACTCACTGAAATACAAAACTGTCTCCTGGCTGAACAAAAACTGTGGGTTCCCGATACATTTCTCTGACCAGATCTTATCTACTAGACGGGCATCGTGGATTGGAAATGCTAGAAAAACTTGCAGGGGTGACTGTGTTATTGTCAACTTTAGACAGCCCCAGCATGTGGCGACTGTATTGCTTAGAGCTGCCTCTCTAAAGCAGGGGGAGAACAGTTAGCCATTTAGACAAGGCCCCCCAGCGTAATAATCCACCAAGGCCCCCTAATTCTCATGGGAGTCCAATCCTTGGGATCACAACGCACAACAGATACCAGGCACTGAGTGCGATGGATCAGAATGATTGACTCCCACTGATTGATAGAAATTGTATGGGGACTACCCTCAGCAATGAAGTAGGCAAATCAAATGCGAATAGTCTAGAAGCTGATTACTCGCAGGAGCAGGTAGTGGTGTACACACTTAATAACATTGACAGGCTAACACATAGGCCTGTTCAAAAGGTGGTTGAAATAGATAAGATTACTAACTGTGTTGGTGATAATTGTGATATTCCAGATGAGGGGACTACATGCCAGCTAGATAGGAGTGTGCCTCAGGCTTCTAATATAGTAAACAATATTGTGAATGAAATATGTAGTCAAGCACAACCCCTGGCCGCAAAAATCACACAAGACCCACTGCTGGATGTACCCTTACCCAGTCCCAGTATAAAATTAATATCATGGAATATAGCGGGGTTAGCCAAGAACCTACGGGACCTCGAATGGTGTACTTATATTGAGGATTATGATATCATTCTCCTTCAGGAGACTTGGTCCTTAATAGCTCCACACAGACTTGGGTTTAAAACCTTTAGTTGCGACGCAATTCCCTCAATAAGAGGAAGACCATCAGGGGGCCTGGTGATCTGGGTTAAAATTAACCTAGAAATAGAAGTTACCCCTTTAAATATCTCTTCCCCAGATCTGCTAGGAGTAAAAATGGTGACAAGGGGGAAGGATATTATATATCTAATAAACATATACAATAGGCCACAGGCAAAAAATAAAGAATCTAAGGTAATAGAATTATTAGATATCTTCTTAGATACCTTAGGACCCAATGTCCAAGTAATAGTAGGAGGGGATTTTAATTGTAAATATGAACTGGTACTGGGCCTGGACAACTTACTTGAAGAGCAGGACACTGCAAATGATATTCCAAACTTGAACGCTAGTGGGCCAGTTAGATGCACTGTAGCGGTAACCCAAATCTTCCAGTTAACTGTAGGTCATGAACTAAGAGCTTGTAATGGCCGCTTGCAGTCAGACAGACCGGCAGCCCCAACTTTCTGCAAAACAAATTGCAAGACACATATAGACTTTATACTGGTCTCCCTGAGCTTATGCTACCTACTCATTGATCTAAAAATAGACACCAGAACTGAGAGTGATCACCTCCCACTCCAATTATGGGTAAACTCACAACCTTTTATATCCAATCGAGATGAGGAGGTAGCACGAAATAGCTTTTCAGGGGAAGCACAGATATCTAATAATAGACGTGCAATAAGATGGCCCAATATTTTGTCTAAAGAAGATGTAATAACAAATATCTATAATACTTTTTCTGATATCGTTGCATCTGGCAAGGATGCCTTATTGGGTAGCCAGGGTGTCTTAGACCTTCACTATAAACTGGTTGATGCTCTAGGCCCACTCTTGAGTAAAGCTTGTAAAGGAGAAAAGTCCCCAAATCATCTAGAGTTGGCCAACCCTTGGTACAACAAGGAATGTCGCACAGCAAAATCTAATCTTATTCAGGCCGTTAAAACTAAAAATTCCCATTTTAAAAGGGAATGTAGACATGTCTATAATAAAATTTTGTCCCAAACTAAAAAAACCTGGGATGACGTACTATGGGAAGATTTACTAGTAGCAGCCAAACTAAGAGATCAAGGCACCTTTTGGAGCTTATTATCCAAAGGGAACAGAAAGGGTAGATCACCCAGGGACGTTTATTTAGACGAAAAAACTTGGTGCGACCATTTTGGTAAACTTTACTCAGAAGATGTAGAGGGGTTATACATACAAAATCCAGAGTTCAACTTAGAGCTGAGTATTGTACCATTAAAATTTAGTTTGGAGGAAACTAAGCAGGCAATAGGGGCTATTAAGGCGGGCAAAGCTCCAGGACCGGATAGGATCCCTGGAGATTTATTAAAACACGATGTGGAAGTATGGGGACCATACATCAACTTCTAATGTAATTCTATAGTGGCTGGAACGCCAATTCCCGAGAGTTGGAAAGGGGCAGAAATCGTAACAATATTTAAAAAAGGAGAGCGTTATGATCCAGGCAACTACCGCCCAATTAGTTTAATTGACCTTTTACAGAAGGTTTTTGCCAGGCATATTTTAAACCGACTTATAGAGTGGATAGACGAGACCCAAATATTATCTAAATACCAGGCAGGGTTTAGACCAAAAGTTAGTACAGTAGATCAAGTGTTCAGGTTCATGTGTATCTGCTGGAAGTACATTAACATAAGGAAAGGTAGCCTGTACGTGGCATTTATAGACCTGCGGGCCGCCTTTGATCTCGTTCTACGGAATCTTCTGTGGATAACATTACGAGACATGGGGGTCCCAGGTGAGCTACTTAACGAATTAATTAGATTACGCACAGATAACTATGCAAAAGTTAGATGGGGAAAGGATGGTGAATTATCAAAGCCCATACCTGTAAGCCGTGGCGTGCGCCAAGGATGTGTTTTGGCACCCACGCTATTCTCACTGTACGTTAATGATATACCAGAGTTTTTAAGTAACTGTGACCATGACTCTCCAAGGTTAGGAGATGAGGCAATCACGGCATTACTTTTTGCCGATGATACAATCCTCATCTCACAAACCCCGAAGGGCCTCCAAAACCTGGTGAATTCCTTTAATGGTTACTGTGAAAAGAAGGGGCTGGAAATAAACTCATCCAAAACAAAATATATCTCAATAAACCCACAAAGTCTTTTCAGAAAAATTTGGCCTTAAATAAACAAAAATTGGAACATGTGGAGAGGTTTAACTATCTAGGTATCACACTGGACAGTAACAACTCATGGAAGGGACACCTGACAAAGAGTAGGTTGGCTTTTAAGCAAAATTCCATGCCCATCCTAAAAGTGCACGGAGCTAGTTATTCTAAAGCCATCACACCAGCACTGGAAGTCTTCAAAGCAAAGGCCCAATCGGCTGCACTTTACGGCGCTGAGGTTTGGGGACATTGCTGTAAACATAACTTTGGACGGGAAGAAAACCACTTTGTGCGCAGGTTATTGAAAATACCAACTAGAACCCCACTAGTTCCAGTATTCCTAGATCTGGATCTTAGACGGACAGATCATCATGCAGCTCTGAGGCCATTGATGTATTGGGTAAGGTTATGGACAACCCCCGAGTTGTGTAACTATAAAAAGGGATTGAAAGAAATTACCCAGATTGACGAGTACAAGAAAATTGCATGGCTAAAACACATTGAACATTGGTGTATCAGGTTAGGGCTGTCCCATTTTTGGGACGAACCCCATAATATGACTTCGGTGTGTAAAAAGATTTTAAAAACTACCTATTGGTCCCATGTTAATGACGAGCTATCTCATTGCCCATCTACTGGTATATTGACCCAGAAATTTTTGTCCATAAAAGACACTGCTGCATTCGAAACGTTTATGGATGAGATAAACCCACCACTAGCAAAAGCATTATATTTACAATTTAGATATGGGGTATTACAGACCCATGCTCATACATGCAAATGGGGAGTAAGAAATGAGGATGGTATCTGTACCCTTTGCCCACTAAAGGCCAAGGAAGATGATGCCCATCTATTGTTTTTCTGTCCCGTTTATGCGTCACCTAGACAGCGTTGGTTAAAACCCTTGTGTAAAAATGTGGGTGTCAGGACGTATAAAGAGGCTGAGCGTATTATAAGGTCTAATACCTCACAACTGGTGGTTTTTGGCATAAGCAGATTCTTACTCAATGTGTTCCTTATTAGAAAACGTTTTGGACATAAACTATAATGTAATAATGACATCTGCAGTCTTCCCCTACAATGTTAAATAACGTAGAATGCACTGAGTCTACTTTTTGTATAAATTACGTGTTTTTAAAGATTTTAATCTAGGTTTTATTCTGGCTTTTTATAAAGAATCAACCTTTTTTACGGTTTTAATTAGATTTTATGTAATATGAATAATTAATTACACAGAATTAACTGTTACTCTGCCCCACTATATATGAACTGTAATGTGTCCTGTGATCAATTTTTGTCAAATGTATTCTTTTAGTTCCCGTTTGTAAATGTCTTTTTTTTATCTGTACTTCCTGCTGTTATGGCTATAAGCCGAAATAAAGTTGAACTGACTGACTGACTGACCAAGTTGATCTTGCACCCGAGTAGAATGGCGGAGGGTTTGGATCTAAAAAGATTAGGTGAAATTTTAGAAGGAATTCAAAAAGAGTTAATTGCAGTAAGAGATAAGAATAGAGACTTGAAACAAGATATAATAATGGCTAGGAGAGAAACTGTAGATTTAGCTGTCAAATTAAATGATGTAGTGACTGGTCAAAGTTACAAAATTTCAACATCACAGGATGATGGTCTTAGTAACACTACAATCACTCAGCCTAAGTTAGCCACCCAGGTTATACATTCCTTATCGCCAGTAATACCTTTACCTCCTCCAGAGCGTTTTATTGGAGATCCACAGAAGGCTCAAATATTTTTGACACAATGCACCCTACACTTCATGTGTCAGCCAGCTGTTTTCCCGCACGCTCAGTCTCGAGTAGCCTTTGTACTGTCATATCGAATCTCTGACAAAATATTGTTTACAAAAATATCTACCTACAAAAATATTGCAACAAAAATATCGATTACAAAAATATCGACATGCTATCTCTAACAAGGTAAGTACAAAAATATAGAAAAAAAAAATCGATGTCAAAAATATAATTATTAAAAAAATATCGTTTTTTAATTAAAAAAATATGTAATATAAATAACATAATACTTATAAATGTAATAAACATAGTAAAAAATATGTTATAATAATTAAAATTAATAAAAAATACATAATTTAATAACAAACATAATTAATTATATAAATATAATACATAGTATATACTTCCTTGATACTAACTTTTAAAAATAATTTTAATAACTTATAAATAAATACAAATATTATAAATTACACATAAATGTATACACATAAAATATTAATACAAATAAAAATTAATAAAAATGTAAAACAAATTAAAAAAAGTAAGTAAATGTTGGATAGCGTCGGGGTAAAAATTACTATTCCCACTCCAAAGAGTGTAACAGTAGGGAAAGTGTTGGATAGCGTAGGGGTACAAATCACTATTTCTACTCCAGAGAGTGCAATAGTAGGGAAAGTGTTGGAAAGCGTAGGGGTAAAAATTACTATTCCCACTCCAGAGAGTGCAACACTAGGGAAAGTGTTGGATAGCGTTGGGGGAAAAATACTATTCCAACTCCAGAGAGTGCGACAGTAGCAAGTCAAACAACTTTATTCGGTTATTCATGTAAACAACCATAAAAGCACAGTTCATTAAACAAACAGTAACATATGAAAAAAAAGTTAAAAAGACAGTATAGAACAGGGAGGTCACAAGCAGAATATTCAGTAAAAAGTATAAAAATTGTCAACATTAAAAACAATATCTATAGCACTATTGCCCCTCCATACTGTTCCTAAATTTTAGTGCTAATTTTAAAAAACTGCTTACATATAAAGTACAATCATAACTTAGCAGCTGAAGGTAAAAAAGTGCAGGTTTAATTTGTGTAAAGTTCAGTTTTTTAAGACATGGTTTTAGATAGAGCCTCCGGGGTATAGCATAGTAAGGGGCAGATAAATAAAAAGTGTGCCAGGTCTTGCGGAGACTTTTCGTCGCATCCGCAAGCCGGCAACACTTGACCACGATGAGATCCCTTAGGTACGGCCAGTAATAAATGAAATTGGTCCAGGCGAAACCTCGTCAACAGGAAGCGATCATAACCTTGCATGGGCCTGGACAAATATGGTTCCATATGTGGTGAAGTTTTTAATAGCACATGTTTCCGTACGCTGCCTTTCTTTAGTTCGCCCTCCTCCCGGGCCAGATACCTGGATGTGATAAAGGTTTTCTTCACATAAATAACATCCGATTTACTGATGGATTCTGGCGTTAAAAGGAGATCAGGGCGCCCTAATTCAGTGAAGCAATCTTTTAAATACTTAATCCAGGGGACTTTAAGCCTGTTATCCCATGTTAGGGCTTCCCTCAAAATTTGCTGTGTGAGGGATAGATCACTATTTAGCCAGCAGTTTAGCCAGCAAAGTAAGGGATTTAGGGCTATCTTGTCACATAAATATGACATACCCAACTCTTCGTGCATGGTGAAGTTTGCTGTTCCCCTTGGGACCCTCAGTACCTGCTTCAGAAAATTATTTTCTGTTACCTCCAAATCGCCCAGTGAAGTGTACCCCCAGAGCTCGCTTCCGTAACAGGTAATGGCAACGCTCTTCGCCTGGTAGAGTTGAAGCATTGCGGCCACCGGGCTGTTGCCCATTTTTCTTGAAAAATCAAGTATTGCTGCATTTGCCCGGGTTACCTCCCCCTTTTTCTTCTGTACCGCGGGTCCCCAATTCAGTTGGTGGTCGAAGAGGACACCGAGGTAGGAGAAGGTCTTAGTTACTGGGATTTTTTCCCCGTTATCATTAAGAGAGTTGGGCTTTTTGCTTCCTAGGCCTACCTTCATTACGAAGGATTTGGAGTTGTTAATGCTCAGGTCTCGGGACTTCATAAAAGCAAAAAAAGAATTTAACAGCGTTTGGAGGCCGATCGCAGTCCTGGCCAGCAGGACTGCGTCGTCCGCATAGAGTAGAACCGGCAGACCTTTCCGTCCGACGTAGGGATAATCTGCTCCCGTTTTTAGGAGGTACTCCTCCAGATCATTTATGTATAGATTGAAGAGGAAAGGGGCTAGGATACAGCCCTGCCGGACACCCCGGTGGACTCCAAATTCCCTCGTTACTGTTAGATCTTGTGTGTACCGGACATTGGCTCTCGTATCAGAGTGCATATCTGCTAGCAGGTTGATCAGATTCTGCTCCACACCCATTTGGGCCATGGCATCCCAGAGCCTACCACGGTTTACGCAATCGAATGCCGACGATAGGTCCATGAATGCCATGTGAATTGTGCCTTGCCGGGCCATGGTGTATTTCCCTAGAACCATATACAGGTTAAGACACTGGCTAACTGTAGAGTGACCAGGCCTAAAGCCGTATTGGATTGGGGACATTATTTTGTTTTCGTCTGCCCATGTTACTAGTCTGTTTAAAACTACTCCCCCCACTACTTTGACCACTGAGTTAATTAAAGATATGGGTCTGTAGCAGAGGGGGCTATTTCGGTCTCCTTTCTTGAACACGGGTACTATAGTAGAGACCCCCCATGACCTTAGGCAGCCGGAGACCACCGCTGCATTGAGTACGGCGGTGAGGACAGGCGCCCATAAGGATGTACATGATTTAAAGAGGTCCGGGGGAAGGTCATCTGGCCCCGGGGCCTTGTTACTTGTCAGTCCAAGGATTCCTTTTTCGACCTCATTAATTGAGAAGAGCAAATAGTTCTCCTCGGGGCATCAAATCTGTATTCTGCTTGTGGCACGGTACTTTTAAAAATGGAACTAAAATGGGAAACCCACTCCTCATCTGGGATGTTTGTGCCAAGGGCAGAATTACTGGGTTGATCAAACAGAGGCTTATTTATAATTTCCCAGAACTTAGCGCTGTTTCCCAAGATTTTGGGGTCTAAGAGGGTCTCCCAAACCCTTGCCTTCACCTCTTTCTTTCGCTTAGCAAGAGATTTGTTATAGTTAGTGCGCAGAGCCTTAATACGGGCCGGGTCTCTAGGTTTTGTCTTTAAGGCAAGATCTCGGCTGGCCTTAGAACAAGAGTGGTCAAACCATTTTGGGTCACTACCTGCATGCCCTGTGGATGGCACGGTTAACAATGTCCCTACTGTTAATACAACGCCCTCAAATGCAGACAAGGTTAGTTGTGGTGACGATGCTGGCAACACACAAAGCGAAAGTTCAGAACTACACAAGTTATTGATTGAAGTGTACAAATCGTTGGAGTTCACCATTGTCCATTTTAGACAACGTTTTCCGTCAGTACTCTTCAAGGTCCCATGGGCTTCATGTGGCTTGCGCAGATCAAAGATTCCTCCACTCAATTTAATACAAAGAGGATTATGGTTGCTATGTATGTTTACTTGGATAGGAAAATCCAACATGAAATTGGCAAGTTCACCAGATAATAATATATGATCTATATATGAGCCAACTGTGTGTCCTTTATACGTGGGATTGGGGTGAAGGGTGTGATCAGCCACCGTGGACATAGTAGCAGTTAAATTATTTTCGTTCATCAGGTTATTCAGTTGGATTCCTCGTCGAGAATGATCGAAATGAAAACCTCTCAGGCTGTTGCACCCCATTGACCCATAGTAGTCACTCCTGTATTCCCGCAGGGGTGTGAATTAAAGTCACCTGCAATGAGTATTTGACGCGGCAAAATATCCACATTATCTCTCAAAAAGTCATAAAGGGACACTAAACTACATTCTCCATTCTGGTTTACTGCGTTGTAAAAGTTAATCAGGGTTAAAGAGTTTTTACCCTTCTTCAACACTAAGAATTGGATGTTACTGTTACCAGGAAGGTGCTTGGTTATTTGACATGGGAGTGCCAGGTTGACATAAATTGCCAAGCCCCCCATTGCTCTTCCGCTACGCGATGGTTCAGCTGGTGTAAAGAAACTTTGATACCCCTCGATGAACACGTTTTTTTCTACCAGCCAGGTTTCTTGGAGGCATATCACAGCATGTTGTTTAATAGAAGTCAGCCAGGTGGGATCGCAGACTTTATCTGCCAACCCTGCAATGTTCCAGGAGACTAAGCTTGAGTTACAAGGTGTCGAAGAACATGAGGTTTTAGTAGCTATGTTTGTGTACTCCCTATCAGCTGGATTTGAGCCGAGTGCCTCTATATAGGTGATAACCTGTTCTCCCGTGGTGTTACAAGTTTGGTCTATATGGAGGGTGACAGGGTTGTGATCGTTTAGTGAAACACTGCCTGAGCTTAGCCAGGCTTGAGGTGGCAGGGCCTCCAATGGAGATCTCATTTCTTGCGGGAGTAATCTTGCAGAATCAGAGCCTTACCGGGACGAGAGGAGCACGTAGCGCCATCGGGCTGAGCCGTGAGGTGAACGGCTGTGTTGTGGGTGGTCCAGGAGCGCCGCTAGCCACCATTGGACTCCAGCCCCCAGCAGCGCCAGGGGCGACGCGCCCGTGGCGCGTAGGGAGCGCCAGGAGGTGCTGAAAAGGAGACGCCGCCCGGAGCTCAGGGGAGTAATCTTGCAGAATCAGAGCCTTACCGGGACGAGAGGAGCACGTAGCGCCATTGGGCTGAGCCGTGAGGTGAACGGCTGTGTTGTGGGTGGTCCAGGAGCGCCGCTAGCCACCAGTGGACTCCAGCCCCCAGCAGCACCAGTGGCGACGTGCCCGTGACGCGTAGGGAGCGCCAGGAGGCGCTGAAAAGGAGACGCCGCCGGGAGCTCAGGGGAGTAATCTTGCAGAATCAGAGCCTTACCGGGACGAGAGGAGCACGTAGCGCCATCGGGCTGAGCTGTGAGGTGAACGGCTGTGTTGTGGGTGGTCCAGGAGCGCCGCTAGCCACCATTGGACTCCAGCCCCCAGCAGCACCAGGGGCGACGCGCCCGTGACGCGTAGGGAGCGCCAGGAGGCGCTGAAAAGGAGACGCCGCCGGGAGCTCAGGGGAGTAATCTTGCAGAATCAGAGCCTTACCGGGATGAGAGGAGCACGTAGCGCCATCGGGCTGAGCCGTGAGGTGAACGGCTGTGTTGTGGGTGGTCCAGGAGCGCCGCTAGCCACCATTGGACTCCAGCCCCCAGCAGCACCAGGGGCGACGCGCCCGTGACGCGTAGGGAGCGCCCGAGCTAAGCCCGGGACAAGGGCGGGACAGTCTTAGACAGTCCGAGACTGGCCGTGACTGGACTGGGCCACTCCCTTTGTCTCACAAGTAAGGACAATATAATTATCTATCAATACCTTTCTTCCTGTGTGAATGCAAAGCGGAGTATTTCATTCTCGGTGTATGACTTGTATGTTCTAGTTTCAGTGTCTTGGTATACTCATTTCTGCTTAAGCCAACACGTAATCTGATACTGTCTGCGATCCTATTGGGCCATTTATATGCCGGTGAAGTAAGAGCCTCTGTTTGCTAATTCTTCTTGCCAATCGGGATAAGCACAACGCAGTGTTTAACATGCCAAAAAATATGTCAAAGAAACTTCCCCCAGATAACACAAAAACCATAGACAACTATATGGTCCAGGTGGTTGCTAAAATTAATAACGAAAGGAGACAGTCATTGGGTCTATGTCAGTGTCCCAATTTACAGCTATTAAGCCCAACCCAAAGTCCACAACAGACAGTTTCCACAGCACTTGATGTCCCTACGGATCTGATAGATATTACGGTTCATTCGAACCAAAATCATGCTGACCAAAACAGTCTCATGTTGGACGATGTAGTAAATATGGTGCCATCAGATTTAGAAAACAATAATGACTCTGATCATGAGATTACGGCCCACAATTCTGATGATCTTTCATCTCCCGAACAGGAAATTCGACCTGCGAGAACACGTAGAAAAACCCAGCAAAAACGGACAGGTCTACGCTCGGGAAATAGGAAAAAAAGAGCAACACCCACAGGGAAAAATAAGGTCAAAACCACCGAATATGGAGATGACCACGACCACGATAAAAGCTACAGGGACGATGATCTGCTCCAGAAGATAGCTGACATTATAGACTTTAAAATTAAAACCATAATTAAGCCTCTAGTTGCTAAGATCGACAAACTAAATGCCGAGGTAAAAAGAATGAGTGGTCTTCAGTCTAAGGCTGTGGATGGGGTTGACAAGCTAACAACTCTGGTAACAAAACCGGGACATCCAACTGAGAATAATGTGAGAAGTTCCACAGAAAAGGGGAGTGGGCTGATGCTCCCTGTTTGTGCAGTCCAAAATCCAACTAACCCTACCAACCAGTCCCTGGCTATTGACGGTGCACCGGCAATAACAAGAATTCCGCCAATAATATGTCAGGAAACGGACCCCCTCCAATTTATTGAAGAAGCCTCTCCAGTGGTATTAATGCTGGCTAACGTTCCTCCATCAATGGATGGCCAAACGGAATCGCCAGCATCTTTGTCCAGTAAGGCACTGCACTGGCTAACGGGAAACATGCAGATGGCACTAGGAGGCAAGCAACAGCTTGCATGCGAAATTAAGTCAGTGAAAAGGGTCGCTTGGATTGGGAATCGACCGAAAAAGTTTAAAGGAGACTGTGTTATAGTGACTTTTTCTCATCCGGCTGTTCTACCCAATGTCTTAAATCATATTTTACCCCCACAAAGAAGATCTGGGACTGTTATCCCCCTCACCCTTAAATTTTTCTATGGGGAACAACAAAATGTAACATTTCCCAAGATTCCGGGACCTGTGTGGGACATTGTGAGAAACAACAGAGGAATAAAGGTTCCACTTAACGAATGGGGTATGGCCCTAGGAAACAGATATGAAGCTCTATCAGGGCTAAATGATTGTGATTGACTGGGTAGATGTAATTCTGCTTTCCTCACTCCCTCTGGTGATCGAGCAGGGGGAGACTCGATAGATTCGATAGCCCAGACAAATGTTGAGACAGCCGATACACTGATAAATGTTAGTAACATACAGGCCGATCTGGGCGCTACAAAAGATGATCATCACCCCATTGGCCAATCTGACCACATTGTTGAAAGTGATCAAAATGTAAATTTATCCCCAAATTTGATTGTAACTGGGAATAATACAAATGAATATGATCTTCCCCAACAACATAGGGAGAGCCAATCTAGCAGTATGAAACCCAATAATGACAATGTGCATGCTCAATTTATTTAAAAAAAAGGGGTGGTGACAAACAGAGTGTCCGAATTAAGCAGACCACTCTTACCCAGTCCAAAGATCAGGCCTGATCCATCACCGTTATTTAGCTCACTGCCCCATCCCAGCTCAGAACCTGGCTATATGCAAATTAGTCTGTCCCTGGCCCAGTGCATCATGGGAACAGGGCAGACCAAACTACCAAGCCAATTCTTCACCAGAAAGGAGACAAGCTTCCGGGGACCGGTTTCTGCCATTTCAGGCGTCGTCGGCCCGGCTTGCTTGAATCCTGATGGAGCAGTGAGCAAGGGACTCATGTCTGAGTATACCCTTCCACGCTTATGGTGGACAAAATGATTCAGAAAAGGGGGTGGTGACGAACAGAGTGTCCGAATTAAGCAGACCACTCTTACCCAGTCCAAAGATCAGGGCCTGATCCATCACCGTTATTTAGCTCACTGCCCCATCCCAGCTCAGAACCTGGCTATATGCAAATTAGTCTGTCCCTGGCCCAGTGCATCATGGGAACAGGGCAGACCAAACTACCAAGCCAATTCTTCACCAGAAAGGAGACAAGCTTCCGGGGACCGGTTTCTGCCATTTCAGGCGTCGTCGGCCCGGCTTGCTTGAATCCTGATGGAGCAGTGAGCAAGGGACTCATGTCTGAGTATACCCTTCCACGCTTATGGTGGACAAAATGATTCAGAAAAGGGGATGGTGACGAACAGAGTGTCCGAATTAAGCAGACCACTCTTACCCAGTCCAAAGATCAGGGCCTGATCCATCACCGTTATTTAGCTCACTGCCCCATCCCAGCTCAGAACCTGGCTATATGCAAATTAGTCTGTCCCTGGCCCAGTGCATCATGGGAACAGGGCAGACCAAACTACCAAGCCAATTCTTCACCAGAAAGGAGACAAGCTTCCGGGGACCGGTTTCTGCCATTTCAGGCGTCGTCGGCCCGGCTTGCTTGAATCCTGATGGAGTAGTGAGCAAGGGACTCATGTCTGAGTATACCCTTCCACGCTTATGGTGGACAAAATGATTCAGAAAAGGGGGTGGTGACGAACAGAGTGTCCGAATTAAGCAGACCACTCTTACCCAGTCCAAAGATCAGGGCCTGATCCATCACCGTTATTTAGCTCACTGCCCCATCCCAGCTCAGAACCTGGCTATATGCAAATTAGTCTGTCCCTGGCCCAGTGCATCATGGGAACAGGGCAGACCAAACTACCAAGCCAATTCTTCACCAGATAGGAGACAAGCTTCCGGGGACCGGTTTCTGCCATTTCAGGCATCGTCGGCCCGGCTTGCTTGAATCCTGATGGAGCAGTGAGCAAGGGACTCATGTCTGAGTATACCCTTCCACGCTTATGGTGGACAAAATGATTCAGAAAAGGGGGTGGTGACGAACAGAGTGTCCGAATTAAGCAGACCACTCTTACCCAGTCCAAAGATCAGGGCCTGATCCATCACCGTTATTTAGCTCACTGCCCCATCCCAGCTCAGAACCTGGCTATATGCAAATTAGTCGGTCCCTGGCCCAGTGCATCATGGGAACAGGGCAGACCAAACTACCAAGCCAATTCTTCACCAGAAAGGAGACAAGCTTCCGGGGACCGGTTTCTGCCATTTCAGGCGTCGTCGGCCCGGCTTGCTTGAATCCTGATGGAGCAGTGAGCAAGGGACTCATGTCTGAGTATACCCTTCCACGCTTATGGTGGACAAAATGATTCAGAAAAGGGGGTGGTGACGAACAGAGTGTCCGAATTAAGCAGACCACTCTTACCCAGTCCAAAGATCAGGGCCTGATCCATCACCGTTATTTAGCTCACTGCCCCATCCCAGCTCAGAACCTGGCTATATGCAAATTAGTCTGTCCCTGGCCCAGTGCATCATGGGAACAGGGCAGACCAAACAACCAAGCCAATTCTTCACCAGAAAGGAGACAAGCTTCCGGGGACCGGTTTCTGCCATTTCAGGTGTCGTCGGCCCGGCTTGCTTGAATCCTGATGGAGCAGTGAGCAAGGGACTCATGTCTGAGTATACCCTTCCACGCTTATGGTGGACAAAATGATCCAGAAAAGGGGGTGGTGACGAACAGAGTGTCCGAATTAAGCAGACCACTCTTACCCAGTTCAAAGATCAGGACCTGATCCATCACCGTTATTTAGCTCACTGCCCCATCCCAGCTCAGAACCTGGCTATATGCAAATTAGTCTGTCCCTGGCCCAGTGCATAATGGGAACAGGGCAGATCAAACTACCAAGCCAATTCTACACCAGAAAGGAGACAAGCTTCCGGGGACCGGTTTCTGCCATTTCAGGTGTCGTCGGCCCGGCTTGCTTGAATCCTGATGGAGCAGTGAGCAAGGGACTCATGTCTGAGTATACCCTTCCACGCTTATGGTGGACAAAATGATTCAGAAAAGGGGGTGGTGACGAACAGAGTGTCCGAATTGAGCAGACCACTCTTACCCAGTCCAAAGATCAGGGCCTGATCCATCACCGTTATTTAGCTCACTGCCCCATCCCAGCTCAGAACCTGGCTATATGCAAATTAGTCTGTCCCTGGCCCAGTGCATCATGGGAACAGGGCAGACCAAACTACCAAGCCAATTCTTCACCAGAAAGGAGACAAGCTTCCGGGGACCGGTTTCTGCCATTTCAGGCGTCGTCGGCCCGGCTTGCTTGAATCCTGATGGAGCAGTGAGCAAGGGACTCATGTCTGAGTATACCCTTCCACGCTTATGGTGGGCAAAATGATTCAGAAAAGGGGGTGGTGACGAACAGAGTGTCTGAATTAAGCAGACCACTCTTACCCAGTCCAAAGATCAGGGCCTGATCTATCACCATTATTTAGCTCACTGCCCCATCCCAGGTCAGAACCTGGCTATATGCAAATTAGTCTGTCCCTGGCCCAGTGCATCATGGGAACAGGGCAGACCAAACTACCAAGCCAATTCTTCACCAGAAAGGAGACAAGCTTCCGGGCACCGGTTTCTGCCATTTCAGGCGTCGTCGGCCCAGCTTGCTTGAATCCTGATGGAGCAGTGAGCAAGGGACTCATGTCTGAGTATACCCTTCCACGCTTATGGTCCCCGGAAGCTTGTTTCCTTCCCAGTATAAGAATTGGCTTGGTAGTTTGGTTTGCCCTGTTCCCATCATGCACTGGGACAGGAACAGACTAATTTGCATATAGCCAAGTTCTGAGCTGGGATGGTGCAGTGAGCTACAAAACGGTGATGGATCAAGCCCTGATCTTTGGACTGGGTAAGAGTGGTCTGCTTAATTCAGGCACTCTGTTCATCACCACCCCCTTTCTGAATCATTTTGTCCACCATAAGCGTGGAAGGGTATACTCAGATGTGAGTCCCTTGCTCATTGCACCATAAGGATTCAAGCAAGCCGGGCCGACGACGCCTAAAATGGCAGAAACCGGTCCCCGGAAGCTTGTTTCCTTCCCAGTATAAGAATTGGCTTGGTAGTTTGGTTTGCCCTGTTCCCATCATGCACTGGGACAGGAACAGACTAATTTGCATATAGCCAAGTTCTGAGCTGGGATGGTGCAGTGAGCTAAAAAACGGTGATGGATCAAGCCCTGATCTTTGGACTGGGTAAGAGTGGTCTGCTTAATTCAGGCACTCTGTTCATCACCACCCCCTTTCTGAATCAATTTATTTTAATGTGTTGGAATGTTGCAGGTTTAAAAAGTAAAATTCCATCACAGGACTGGTCAACTTTCCTGGACTCGAAGGACATAATCCTTTTCCAGGAAACCTGGCAGCTAGATCCAGAACCTATTCAAGGCTATTTACATTTTTATGTCTCAGCTATACCGAGTTTAAGGGGAAGGTCTAAGGGTGGCCTGGTGACATGGGTCAAACAGAACAGTGAACATTCAGCTTTTCAATTGGTTACTAACAGTCCTGATATATTGTTGGTTAAATTACAGCGACCCCATTGTAAGGATCGTTATATCTTTAATATTTACTCGAGGGGTTTACCAGGTGGCAAACCTACTGAGGCGGTTGCTCAGCTAGATTCTCTTTTAAAACAACATTGTTTGAACGCTAATGTTATTGTTGGCGGTGATTTAAATTGTTGTTTTGAACCACTTGATAACCAAGATGTAGATCTTACGACAGAAGAGGACTATATCTGGGATATCCCTCAGCTTTCCTTAATACCTATTAAAAAGTGGTCTGAGGCTGCATTACAATTAAAAGTCCTATGTGTAGAGTATGGGTTGCGGGCCACTAACGGAAGAACGAGCTCGGATAAACAGGGTGCCCCTACTTTTACCAATGGCACTTCACATAGTCGCATCGACTATATTTTGATTAATAAAGAGAACAGGGCTAGCGTTGATGATATGTGGATTGAGCCAAGGGTTGAAAGTGACCACGACCCATTAATTTTGACATTTAAATTGTTTGACCTATCGAAAGGAAATGAATTGAGAGAAAATGTTCAAGTAACTCTCTCAAATGATAATAGACGTATCAGATGGTCAAATTGTGCAACTAATGAGGAAAGCATAATAGCTATGAGGGACTTAACAACTCAGGCCATTAGAGAATTAAGGAGAAAATCCACTATGGACACTCCGACATCTGAAATAACTATGATCCATGATGAGTTTTTTAATAAATTGAAATCCTTTTTTGTAAAAAAAGTTACTAAAAAGCAGGGTAGGCCAATAAGGAAGGAAGATCAGTGGTACGACAAATCCTGTAGGGTTGCCTATAGGGCCCTATCCGATGCAGTAAAAACAAAAGATAAAAACAAGATAAGGGACGCCCGAGTCACGTATAAAAAATGCAAACTAGAGCAAAGGGGGACTGGGAGGAAGGCTACTGGAGGGATCTCCTAAAAGCTAGCAAAGAAAGGTCTATGACCTCCTTCTGGAACATTGTTAAATGGGGAAGGGGGGCCAAAAGAGGTGAACCCTTGAACCACGTGTCACCAGAAGCATGGGTTTCCCATTATTCGACCCAGTTTGCTGCTGAGGATAGAGATGAAGAAGAGTGTGTGGCTCCTATAAACACCACTATGAGCCACCTACTCTTTACTAAAGCCGACGTCCTAAAAACATTAAACAACATACCCAAAGCTAGAGCTCCAGGATTGGATTCTGTTCCTGCAGACTTGTTTATACATGATAAAGACCTATGGGCTACCTATATCCAGCTGCTAGCCAATGGTATCGCGAAGGGCTCGCCCATTCCTGAGACTTGGAAGGGAGCCGAGATAATCCCCATCTTTAAAAAGGGGGCATGCTCGGATCCAGGTAATTATAGACCTATTAGCCTGATCGCATGTATACAAAAAGTATTGGCGAGGCTTTTACTGCAGCGCATCCATGGATGGATTGACGAACAGGACATATTGTCACCCTTGCAAGCAGGTTTTTGCAGCCACACTAGCACTATTGATCAAGTTTTTAGATTTGTTTTAATATATTGGCGCATTGTTCTTCTTGGGGGGGGATGCTTTTTGCAGCTTTTGTTGATTTAAAATCTGCATTTGATTTAGTTCCTCGCCCCAAGTTGTGGAATACTCTACAAGAACAGGGTATTCCAAATGAAATTTTGTCCTTATTAATTAGAATGCATGAGAACAATTTTGCACAAGTTCGCTGGAACCAGCAGGGCAGCGTTACCGAGAAATTTCCTATTGAAAAGGGAGTACGCCAAGGATGCGTTTTAGCTCCAACGCTCTTCTCGCTATACATCGACAGGGTGATCAGGTACTTCGAACAACAACCTACAGATGCCCCAAAGTTGGCAGGAAGACTGATCCCCCTGTTGATGTTTGCGGACGATACCCTGCTGATATCTAAGACTCAACAGGGACTCCAGAGGGCCATTGGAGTTTTTGAATCGTTTTGTGCAGACCATGGTCTTGTTATTAATACAAGTAAAACAAAATGTATGGTCTTGCACAAACGAAGACACATTAGAGGGAAGGCTATTATGGACGGGGTCCAACTTGAACAGACCCAGGTCTTTAAGTACCTCGGTATTACCCTGTCTTACAACCTAGACTGGAAACAACACACTAACGAGCTAGCCACAAGACATGCTCAATTGACAGGAGCCCTTATCAAGGAATTATTTTCCTCACATTCTAAACCTATTAGTCGGGTTTTAAAAATTTATAACGCAAAGGTTGGAGCGGCGGTTCTATATGGGGCAGAACTTTGGGTGCCTAGTAATCTCACAAAGTTGACGGTAGCACAAAATAAATTTCTCCGCAACATCACTGGCTTACCAATGTCAACCCCTTTGCTACCTCTAAATTATGATCTGGGATTCCATAGCTTCGAGGATATGGCCAGGTATAGATCAGTTGCCTACTGGAGGAGGTTATGGGTAACCCCAGAACTCTCTCAGTACGCCCAAGGCTTCCTTGAGGTTAGAACCCAGGACACAAGACACAAAATAGTATGGATGAGAGAGGTACAAACTATCTATAGGGCTATGGGATTATCTCAATTGTGGGATGACCCTGTAAATAATGTTTTCCCACCCCAAAAAATACTTCGAGATTTGTATTGGAGCATGATTGAGACTAAGTGCTTTGGAAGTCGTATTGATCGATCTTTTACTAATGACTTCCTAGAACTCAAGCATGCACCGGCCCTAGAATCTTACTGGGATTGGATTACCATCCCAGATGACCGGAAGAGGTATCACCAATTGAGGGTGGGGACACTACCATTAAATGCCCTAACTGAAAAATGGTATAAGAACCAAACTTCAAGGTGCCCCTTTTGCCCTGATCATAAGGAAAATATTGGACATGTGTTGTTTGCTTGCCCCGAATATAGCGCCCCAGACGATCATGGCTAAAACCGATTTGTGTCCAGTTGGGCTTAAAATCAGCAAACGAGGCTGCTAGGATCTTAAGAACTGACACCTCCCAGCCTGTTGTTATAGCCATGTCGAAATTCCTCCACTGGATGTGGATAATTCGGGCACGTAAAATGAGCTTGGAGTAACCTTAGGGATAGCCATCATATCCTGCTATTCAAATTTTGCACATTGTATTTAGTAAGTGACATACTATGAATACTGCATAAGTAACTGATATATTTTGTATTGATGAATTTTTCTCTTATAACTGTTTTTATAATTGTTTTAATATTATATATTTAAAAATATGTAAATATGTAAATAGGATGAGTTAGGTTGATATATTCTTTTTTAGATTAGACTGAAATGATTCATTGTGGATATTGTATTCTTGTGGGATGTGGGTGGCAACAAAAACAACTTTTAATTGTAAAATGTCTTTTTATGATTGAAAAAATATCGAATAAAGACTAATTTGAATTGATCTCATTTCTTGTGTTGTAAAGAAACTTAGCTTAGTGTTTTCAACAGCTATTGTATAAACCTCATTTGTTGGTCCTCTATCAAGATTAGTATGGTCAGTAGTATTGTGGGCAGTTGATAGTACATGTAGTCAGTCTACCCCCTCCAAACCACCCTGTCCAAGGAAGGCATTAAACCTATTGGAAATGGGAACCCTATACTGGTTGTTTAGATAGTTAGAGTGAGGCTACTCATGTTGGTATGTTTGGTATGGGTTTTCCCTCCTCTCTAGTTGTGTGACAAAGGAATTTATAATTCTATAGTCCCTGGGTATGGCCCGAGTTAAATACTGTGAGTCATTAGGGATATAGTGCCTGTAATCCCCTGAATTGTCCCAGAATGGATGCTGATTAACATGGGCATTCAATGTCCCCTGTTCCAACGGGTGGTGTTGGTACATATTGCTAAGCCCTGAGTCGTTTGTGGGATAAAAGTAACTGAGGCCCACGGTACAAATCAAACTGTTTGTGGGACCATCCCTCCAATTGCTGATGTAACTTGCCACACAATTGTCTTTAAAGTTTATGATGATGCACTCTCCCTCTGTAGACTTAAATCTATGTCCCACCCAATCTACCCTTCTGACATGGGATATTTGACCATTAAGGTGTGAGGGGATCTGTCTGTGGCTAGTAAGCCAATGACTTACTTTGTTTTTTAGTTCCCCGTAAGTTTCCATTTTCCCTTCACCAAGTTTGGGGACGCCTATCATTACTATGGTGAAGGGGTGAGATTCAGGGAGAAGGTTAATATAGATGGGCATTTTGACTGATTTCAGATTAGTGGGTTGGTCAGGCCGGACATTATTAGCCGTATTGTGAGATACCGGGGGTTTTGGCTGGCCAGGCTGGTTATTATATTCATAGGTGCTTGAGCCTTCAGCAGCCCACTCACTCTCGTCATTGTCAATTTTAGCAGCCTCTGGTGCTGCATTGGAATCTATGCCCTCTGACGGTGGGGCATTTACACAGGCACTTAGATTTTTGATTAACTCATTTTGGACTATTACTGCAGAGGAAGAAGTCGATGTCTGCTTAGTTTTACTGCTGTATGATGGTTTCTTTACTCGAGGGTTTTTAGTATTGGTCACCTTTGGTGTGGTTATAGCCAATGTTGAATTTGCTTTTAGCGGCTGGGATCTAAGGGTTTTTAACATAGTTTCAGTGTTTTCTTTTTGTGTGACCTCTAGTTTCTCTATAGTTTCACCCAACCTGATGACTCTTTCACGAATGGGAAGCAGAAGGGACCTTAAAAGAGACTCCACTTGTGATAGGAATGTATTATCGCTTAATTGTTTTTCATCCGCCTGGCTTGCATTGTCTATACTGGCTATCACATTTTCTGCCTGCGTCTTTATTAGTTGTTAAGATACCACTGAACTAGGGGGTGGCGATGCCAGATGGTATGGTATTTTATTTATCAGTTTGACCAGTCTAAAATTAGACCAAACATCCTTTACAGAGGACTTATGTTTACAGAAGGGCCGCGAGATTTTCCTAACTGTTGATTTTGTTTTCTTCCCTTTCCCTCGTTTGCACTTAATTATTGGACTGTCCTTATCAGGGGTAGAGTCTCCTTTGGGAGGTGTACGTACAGTGTACCCATCGCCTACGTGTGGCGTAGCTGTGAGGGGGAGGGAGCCCTGGTCTTTTTGAGTGCTGCAAATCGGCAAAGGGCTACTTTCCCTGATGTTAGGATCAAGTGGTATGGTTAGATCTGGTAGTGTATTTTCCCTGTCTTGGATGTTAGGCAACCCTGTAAAGGATTGCATTAAAATTGAGTCCTGTGAGTTTATGGTAGTGTCAGAAGTGTTAATAGTCACAGTGTTATGTAAAGACAAGTTGGGGAAACACATGTTTGGGGTTAACGAGAGAGCGACAGTAGGGAAAGTGTTGGATAGCGTAGGAGTAAAAATTACTATTCCCACTCCAGAGAGTGCAACAGTAGGAAAAGTGTTGGATAGCGTAGGGGTAAAAATTACTTTTCCCACTCCAGAGAGTGCAACAGTAGGGAAAGTGTTGGATAGCGTAGGGGTAAAAATTACTATTGCCCCTCCAGAGAGTGCAACAGTAGGGAAAGTGTTGGATAGCATAGGGGTAAAAATTACTATTCCAACTCCAGAGAGTGCAACAGTAGGGAAAGTATTGGATAGAGTAGAAGGTAAAAATAACATACTTATACATAAATTAATAATTTAAAATAATACAAAAATTAAATATTAAATAAATATAAACTATTTACAAATACTAATACATAATTATTAAAAACATGATTAGCAATAAATAATTAAGTAAAAATAAATTAATAATAAATACCAATTAATAATAATAAATTACAAATTAATAATTAATTAACAATAATATAATTAACAAAACAATGAATTAAAATAAATTATGACTTAATTACATTTAAATTACTTCCCACCCTATTCCCCTATAAACCCATAACTCGCTAAAGAATATATTTATCAATTAATCAATTAATTAAAATTAATTACCAATAAAAATTAAATACCAATTTATTAAAATTAATTTATATTTCCTAAAAATTAATAATTAATTTAGTATAATTAAATTACCTACCACCCTATTCCCCTATAAATCCATAACCTGCTACAGAACATAATGATCAATTATTCAATTAATTAAAATTAATTACCAATTAATAAAAATTAATTACCAATTTATTAAAATTAATTTATAATTCCTAAAAATTAATAATTAATTTAATATAATTAAATTACTTCCCACACTATTCCCCTATAAACCTATAACCCGCTACAGAACATAATGATCAATTATTCAATTAATTAAAATGAATTAACAATTAATTAAAATTAATTTATAATCCCTAATAATTAATAATTAATTTACTATAATTAAATTACTTCCCACCCTATTCCCCTATAAACCCAGAACCCGCTACAGTACTAAAATACAAAATTTACTTAAATTACATAAATAAAAATGAAATACATAATAAATACATATTATTATATATAACAATCATACAAAAATCGATATTAGTAACATCGGTATTACTAACATCGATATTAGTAACATCGATATTAGTAACATAGATATTACTAACATCGATATTAAACATATCAATATAACTTACCTTCTATAATATGTCTCTTCGATATTTAAACATCGACATTATTGTATGTTGATATTTAAAACTCGATATTTTGTCTGCCTACTGTCATATCTCAGTGATGACGCAGCATCATGGTCCATGCCATTGGTCTCTAGAAACAGTCCAATATTATATAATCTAGAGGAGTTCAAGAAGGAATTTCTTCAAATTTTTGACCGAAGGAGGGCTTCCCAAGCCACAGATAATGATCTATTGGAGTTGAGACAGGGTAATCGAGAGCTAATAGCTTATCTAGCTCAATTTAACAAACTGGTAGCAGAGACTGATTGGCCCGAAAGCAAAAAATCTGCAGTGTTTTATCGGGGATTGAAAGACAAATTAAAAGATGCCTTTACAAAGGTGCCTAACAGACCTACAGAGTTTTCAGCTTTAATAGATTTGGTACTTGAAAAAGACTTCCGACAAAGTGAAAGAAAAGGAGAGAAGAGATCAGACTTTTGTTCTAGTATTCCACGGTTTGATTGTGTTAGGACAGATGTTTCAAGGATTGGAGAAGGTCAACATGGCGTTGCACCAATGCAAATAGGGACAATTCGTGGACCATTCACCAAAGAAGAGAAGGAAAACAGAATACAGAATAAGCTATGTCAATATTGTGGCAACAGTGGTCATTTTGTTCAGAATTGTCCAAGAAAACCAAAACAACCTGTGAAGGAAAACTTGCAGCACCACCAGTAACCGGAGTTAGACTGGTGGATGCAAATTCAAATTCAACTCCAATAGACCATCTTTTGGCTTACAGTCTACAGACATCTTCTCCCCATCTCGTGATATCAATGTCACTTAAGTTCCAAGATAAACACTTGAAGAATATTTCCGTGATGGTAAATTCTGGGACCATGGGGAATTTTTGTGAATTAAATTTGCAGAAAGGTTGGATTAAGATCACTAAAAAAGGAGAATAGCATGGCAGTTCGGGCAGTGGATGGTGCCAACTTATCATGAGGACCATTAACCAGTCACACAGAGCCAGTAGAGTTGGAAACCCCTGAAGGTCATTGCGAAGTACTGCAATTCAATTTGATTGATGCTCCCCAGTTCCAGCCAATATTGGGATTACCCTGGCTTACTGAACATAACCCCACTATTGATTGGAGCGCTCAATCCATTGTCTTGGACTCCAACTTTTGCAAAGAGAATTGTTATCGTCATGGGAAATCCAGGGTACAGCACTCGACAGCAACGCTTCATGTGAAGGAGGAGCAACAGTTTGTGTGATTCACACCAGAGCCCTACCTAGTAAGTATGCTGAGTATGAGGATGTATTCAGTGAAATTCAGGGTTAGAAACTACCCCCACACAGAGAATTTGATTGCAAAATTGAATTAGAGCCAGGTGTGAATTTGCCATGTAGCAGAATATATGCATTAACTGAGAAAGAAAACTTGCATTTGAAGGGTAACATCCAAAAATACTTAGAAAATTGATTCATTTGTCCCTCTCAATCACCAGTTTCCTCCCCGCTTTTCTTCTTACCAAAGAAGGAAGGCAAGTTGAGAACACGCATTGACTACAGAGCTATCAATCGAATTACAGTAACAAATTGCTATCCCCTGCCTTTGATCTCTGTGTTGTTAGATCAGGTTAAAGAAGCTGT
Organism: Lissotriton helveticus; assembly: GCF_964261635.1. NCBI lineage: Eukaryota > Metazoa > Chordata > Amphibia > Caudata > Salamandridae > Lissotriton > Lissotriton helveticus. Next base: position 1,410,865,537 of record NC_136061.1, read on the forward strand.
GGTGTATACAAAATTAGATCTGAGAGGGGCTTATCATTTAGTCCGAATCCGAGAAGGTGATGAATGGAAGATGGCCTTCATGACTAAATATGGGCTCTTCGATTATCAAGTTTTGCCCTATGGACTATGCAACGCTCTGGCTGCATTCCAGCTTTTTATAAACAATGTGCTAAAAAATGTAATTGATCAGTGTGCCATTGTTTATATTGATGACATTTTAATTTACTTGAATTCAGAAGAGGAACATGAAGGACAAGTGAAGGGAGTTTTCCAGGAATTAAGAGAGAACAGCTTGTTCATGAAACTTGAGAAATGTGCCTTCAGTGTTATATCGGTGGAATATTTTGGATTTGTGTTGTTTCCTACAGGTATAAGAATGGATCAGCAAAAAGTCAAGGCAGTGACAGAATGGAAATCACCAATATCGGTAAGAGAAGTCTAAAGTTTCATCGGATTTGTGAACTTCTACAGACGATTCATCCAAGATTTTTCCCGAAAATTAATTCCCCTTACTCGTCTTTTCAGGAAAGAAACACCCTTTGAATGATCGAAGAATGCTGAAGTTGCCTTCATTGCACTAAAAAGAGATTTTACTATGGCTCCAGTGTTACTCCATGCGGACCCTCTGGAGCCATTCTTTGTGGAAACAGATGCCTCTAATTTAGCCTAAGGAGGGGTGTTGTCTCAAAGGCACAAGAGAATGGGGCAATTGCATCCAGTGGCCATCCGCTCACGAAATTGACTCCAGCAGAGGTAAATGAAACAATCACAGAAAAAGAGTTGTTGGCAATTAGGGACGCCTTCGAATAGTGGGGGCTCTATCTTATGGGTGCTAGGCATACTGTTACAGTCCTCACACATCATCGAAATTTGAAGTTTTTAAAATGTGCCAAAACTCTTACACCAAGACAATTTAGATGGCCTCTATATTTTTCAGATTACGATTTTGTCATCACTTATCGTCCTGGGTCAAAGAATGGAAAAGCGGACGCATTAACTAGATTAGGCGCTGAAGATTTATCAGAAAAAATTGAAAACAAAATATAATTCCTATGGAAAAGGTTATTAGCGCAACCTTGCAATAGGCAGAAGATAATCCAATTCAAATGTCAATGAATCAGATCGAAATGGAAGAATGGGCAGCTCAAGATCCTAAAAGAGAAATTAGAAACAACCTACATATCATGATGGAGCCTTGTACTTACTCACCCTAGAGTTACAGAACAAGGCCTTAAAAGAATGTCATGACTATCAACTGTCTGGGCACAAAGGAATTCACAAGACATGAGAGTTAATCAAGTGTAGATTTTGGTGGCCTAAGATGTCCAAAGACATTCAGCAGTACTTGGCTACTTGTGACTTGTGTGCTTGGGGAAAACCAGATAGGCATTCTCCATTAGGATTGTTAAAACCCTTACCAAATCCACCACATCCATGGCATACAGTAATGTTAGACTTGATAGTGGACTTACCATTGAGCCAGGGTTATGATATCATTTTAGTTTGTGTGGATGCTTACAGTAAAATGGCTCGTTTTATCCCCTTAAAATGAGTGCCAACTGCAAAGAGGTTAGCACAGGCTTTTAGTCAACACAATGGAGCCGATACCGATGTCGGAAGGACTCAGGCTCATCTGACATCGGTCAGGAGCCGTAACCGACCGACCTGCTGTTGTCGGTTACGGCCCTGCAAATACGATGCAACCAAACCCTATTCGGTCACATTCGTATACTTCACAATGGCAGCATGCATTCCGAGCAGAATGCATGGCTGCATTGTGTAAAGTACGGGTGCAGTTCATCCCTGCACCCTGTGGCCTGCACCCCAAGGGGCCTGCCACCGGGTGCAGGGATAAACCCATTCGGCAGCCTCGCACCCATGGGGGCCCCCAGAGACAGTTTCTGATGGCCTTTTCGTGACGGAAACACCGGGGGAGTACTGAAGGATTTCCAGACGGCAGACGGGCTCTCCAAGCCCGTCGTAAGCCATTCGTAAATCCGAGTTGGATTCCATTCTGACCGATCCCATTGGAATGGCTTGCTCGGAAAGAATCCGGCTGGCACCTTCCGACCAGAATCGGAATCGGCCCCATAGTGTGGGCACATGGCATTCCCAAGGTATTATTTCTGATCGTGACTCCAAATTTCTTTCTCATTTTTGGTAGGCCTTTGCTAAAAAATTGAGTATTGAAAATAGGTACTCCACTAGTTTCCATCCTGAAACAGATGGCTAGACGGAGAGAGTCAATCAAGAATTAGAGCAATACCTCCGATTATATTTATTGGATCAGGAGGGAGATTGGCCAGAGTATCTGTAGGCAGCTGAATGTGCATTTAATAATGCAGAAAATGCTTCCACCAGTCATTACCCCTTCTTTATGAATACAGGCAGGCATCCAAATCTATCAGTACATTTCCAAAAAGCAGCCGTCCTAGCAGTAAAAGATTTGGTACAGCATATGGCTCAGATACATAATTCAGCTATGGAAAATTTAACTAAAGCTAAAGAAAGTTATAAGTTCTATGCAAACAAAAAACTAAGACCAGGCTTTAATTTTAAAGTTGGGGATAAAGTTTGGCTAAGCACTAAAAACATGAGACTGAAGGGGAATAGAAAGTTACAACCAAGATTTGTAGGTCTGTATGCAATAGAGCAGATAAATGCAGTCACTTACAAGTTGAAGCTCCCTAAAAGTCTAAAGATACACCCAGTGTTTCATGTTTTGTTGCTATTGGAAATGCACCTTTTTGCAGGGTTATCCCCAAACGTTTTGCTTCTTCCTCCTATTTTCTTCCTGACTTGTTTGTGTTGGTGTTAGGACTCTGGGCACTTTACCACTGCTAATCAGTGCTAAAGTGCATATGCTCTCTGTGTAAAGTATGTAATAGATTGGTGCTTCCATGATTGGCTGTTTGGTTTTCTTGTCAGCCCCTAGTAAAGTGCACTAAGTGTGCCAGGGCCTGGGAATCAAATGCTACGCGTGGGCCTGCAGCACGGATTGTGCCACCCACATGAATAGCCTGGAAAAGGTACCTCAGACCTGCCATTGCGGAGTCTGCACGCAGTTTGTAACTGTCATGTCAACTTGGCCCGTGCACACACTAGCTAGTCCCTAACCTTCCCTTTTCTTAAATGTCAGGCACCCCTAAGGTAGGCCCAAAGTACCCCTGTGGGCAGGGCGCAGTGTGTGTGAAAGGTAGGACATGCCCTGGTGTGTGTGGCATGTCCTGATAGTGAATTACAGCCCATTTTGTTTTTCACTATTGCAAGGCTACCTGATCCACATAGGACAGAATGGAAAGCTTATTTATACCATCTTATAAACATAACTGGCCCTGGGAACTAGGAGGGAAAATAAAATGTTGTATGCTTTCAGCTCAGAATCTAACGATGCATCTTTTAATAAAGGTGATTTTTACATTCTGTGTTTGAAAATACCACTTTTAGGAAGTAGGTAATTTCTTGCTCAGTCATGCCGTGTGCCTCTGCTGGAATGTGGATTGCCTGTCTGGGTTTTGGACAACAGGTGGCTAGGAAGCAAGGGTGGCTCCCGGTAGTCTAGGTAGGCCAGGAAAGGGCTGAATAGACCTGGGCTGCGATGGGGGAAGAGGGAGGAGATTTCCTTGCACCTCAAAGGGCCTGGTCTGCCTCAGACAATGCGGTCTCCACCCCCGGCCGGGATATCATACCAGAGAAGGCAGAACAGGTTCTGACTGGGCACAGACACCCTCTGCCTAGGGGATCAAAGGTTTTTTGGATACAAATACTGGGGCCCAGACCCCTGAACTGTAGAACTCTTTTGGATCAAGAAGACGAAGACCTGGAGAAGCTGCGAGGAGAAACTATCACTTTGCTGTGTTGGCCTGCAGTGGCTGCTTCTGTCTTGGGCAATGAAAGGACTGGACTGAACTTTCTGCAATCTACTATGTGAGTTTCTCCAAGAGCTTGAGGTAGAGCTTGCCCCCTGTTCAAGAAGTCTCAGGAACAGCAAAGACTGCAAGCTCTTATGCCCTCAGCACTGGGGACTCTGTGTTTTGTGCTGCAACAGAAGAAAAGCAACCAGACGACGTCTATGGCGACGCTGCCGACTCCGTGTCCTGAAGTAATTGCAGAGGGCACCGCTGCAACGCCGCACCATGACCCTGGTCTCACCAACGGCGCCTGCTGATGCTGCCACTAAGCCGCTGCTCACACCGTGACCTGTGGGCACCGCACTCTGCACCATCATGCTTCAAGACGACGCCTTGGCACCACAGAGGGCACTGCCGCAACGCCGCACTGCAAACCTGGTCTCACCGACGACGCCTGCTGATGCCGCCACCGAGCCGCTGCTCGCACCGTGACCTATGGGCACCACATTTCGCACCGCCTTGCTTCACGACGACACCTGAGCCTCCCCGACGATGATGCTTTACGGCAAAATCGACATTGCTGCTTGCACCGTGGTTTGAGGGCACCGCTCGTAAAGTTACACGATGCACTGCCCTCATCCTGCACTGCAGCCTTGGCCTACCAACGCCGACGCCATCGACTCCAGTTGGTCAGAAGACGACAGCCCTTCAGCAACAACAATGCCGCTGCTTGCAGGGTGACCTGCCAGCACCGTGCCGAGTACCGCCTTCATCTCGCACCGCGACCTTGGTTTCACCGACGTTGCCATCTGATACCACCACCGAGCCGTTGCTCGCATCGCGACCTGAGGGCACCGCACGCCACACCGCTGCACTTTGCACACAGCACACAACGCCTGCGGAAGCCAGCGCTCCTGACTCCAACAGAGAGGCGATCGACCTGCAAAGCATGTGACTTCGAGGGTCCCAATGACTCCTGCAACGACCTCCGAAACTGATGCCTGCAGACGCCGTGTTTTTGGAAGCTCAACGAAAGGTCGCCGACGCCCTGCATTTCTAAAAGGTACTGATTGTGGGTCTTCCTGACACCGTAGCTGGCCCGCGACGCCGCGGTCAGCCAGAACTGTTTGGATTTGTTTGCTCATGACGCCGTGATAGCCCCGGACGGAGCTATTGACATCAAGGAACTGTTTTTAAAGCATATTTTTTTAACTGTGGGTTTTTAAGTACTGTATTGTGGATTTTTATCGTTTTTGGTCTTGTCTTAAGTATATAAAAATATTGGGGGCGCTAGGCGGTGCACTTGCAAGATGGCCGCATGTAAGTGAGGCTCCTGCCGCCCGGTGACCTTATCCTATAAAATATCCTGCCAAATGGTATCATCTGCGGTATCTGACACCGCTGACTGGGAGAGCTGTCCTGCCTGCTGCACCACAGCGAGAATCAAGAGAATCCGCCATCATCTGCCCCTACAAAGCGTTGCCGAAGAGGGGCCCGACGAAGGCGACTGAGCTGCGGGAGGGCCCGTGACTGCGCACGAGGTGCCTAGGCCGCGTGGAGCGCACTGTCTGACGAGAGTGGCGGCGTGACCCCCGGACCCCCACGTGGTGATGGGAGTTGACAAGGGCTGCGGATGGAGGCACTAACCTTTTGGCAACCGAGCCGTGGCAGACTTAACGGCAGTGCTGAAGAAGCAGATGGTGAGTGGTGAAGCCTACCAGTGCAGCGGCCGGCCCACGACCTGCAACGGCGGGGAGAAGAGCTGCTTGGAGGCACTATTGAGAGGCTGTACTGCAGGGGGAACGCTAAATGTAATCTGCGCCCCCTCCGCCTGAATTGAATAGATGACGCTGCGACCTGTTGGCTGTTTGGCTGCGCTGCCTTGAGGTGCCAGTGGAAGACACAGCATCATCCGGCTGCGATAGCTGCGGCTGACTCTGCTAGTGGGCCGCAAATGACGCGCTAGCGGTTGAATTGAGCACTGGGGCCGGAGTGTGACGAGAACCCGACCAAGCCTGAAGACGGAGGTGAGCACCGTTACGAGACGGTTGCCTGTTGTGTGTGTGGAAGAGAATACCCTCCTATAGGATGTGCTGCCTGGACGAAATGTGGTGGATAAAGTGGAGGAATAAGGTAGCAGGAACTCAAGCATCTGGAATCGAGCAGTTGCGAAGGGCCCCCCGTTACCCAAGAGGAGCACTGGATAGACTGTTGCCCCCCCCCCCCCGAGGTGGTGAATAACCTGCTACACAGCATTGCTTAGATTGAGGTTGCAGAATCGCACCAGAACTACCACATTGTGCAGGGGGTGCCTGGAGGTCCTTTGGGGAGGCAGCCTAGCTCGGGAATACCGAGTTTGCTGCTGTGTTCGTGCTTAGTGAACTAAGAGCGCCATCAGGGCATTGCTGTTTGGAGTAACTGGGAACTGCTGGCTGGGCGCTACTGACTGCCTCTGCACAGGAACGCTACTGAGGACACCTTGTGCATAAAGAGGGAGCGGTTGCACCGCCAGACACAGGGAGTGAAAGAGTGGTAAGCGCGCAGCAATAATACACGCGTTTAGAGACAACATGGGCAGGCTGGATACCAGGCAGTCGAAGCTGAATTTTGACGCAACAAAGAGAAGCAACCGAAACGCACAGGAGGATCAGGAACAGGCAGGGAGAAATGGGACTCAGGAGGAGGCCGCTGGACAGTCCACTGATGTGCAGGACATCCTTTGTGAAGTTCGACAGGAATTTGCCACCATAGTGGATGAGGTCGATAGAATGTCGTCGCGGATGGACGCCATTGCCCACAAACTAGATGGCCATGAGGACAGGATCAAAGAAACGGAAAGACGTATCTCCGACTAGGAAGATACGACCTCCAGGCACACAATGCAGCTTACCCGCATAGATAGCCTACTGAGGATCATTGCTGCGAAGAATGAGGACTTGGAAGCGCACAGTAGGCGCAATAATATCCGCATTTTAGGTATACCAGAAACGACCAATACTGGACGGATGGAAGAATACGTGGAGAAAATGCTACTAACGGCGATTGGCTCGGATGCCTTTTCCAACCAATTCATTGTGGAGCAAGCCCATTGATCGCTGGGTCCTAGGCCCCAGCCCGGCAACACTCCAAGGCCCATAATAGAGAGACTTTTGAATTATAGGGACCGGGATGTGGCTTTGCGAGCTGCGAGAAGTAAACAGACCTTATCGTACGACGGGAACTAATTCTCCATTTATCCTGATTTCACACCTGTAGTCCAGGAAGAACGACGGAAATTCTTGGACGTCAAGAATAAGCTGAGTAAGGCCCAAATTGACTAAGCACTTTTGTACCTGGCACGCCTGAGGGTTACGCACCAGGGCAAACAGAGGTTCTTCACAAAGCCGCAGCAAGTGAAGGATTTCCTCAAGCAAGTAAAAAAAATGAACAGACCTGACGGTGGTGCAGAGGACTCCCGACGGTCCCCGTTGGCAGGGGCAGAGGACGATATGCAGTGAGGCAATCTTTGTGGGCTGTGGACATTGTAACAAATTTCTGTTTTTAAGACACCTGAGTTATTTACTGGCAGGTAGGGGACGTATGTCTTAGTTGAATGATGAACCATAATGTGCTAAAATAACTGCTCACCGGGCACCTTCTGCCCATTAGGGCCTGAAGCTTCGGCTGCGGAGTGCTCTATGGGCGAAGGGTCGCTGTGATGCCACCTAGAGCTGGCCCCCTAAGGGAATAACCCCAGGCTTGTCCGCTGCATACTGCTTGCAGGGACTACACTGTTGTTCTTGTTGGGGAAGGGATGGGTGTGGGTAGGGTGGGTATGCATTACTGGCAAGTTGGGGGTGCTTCAGTGGGGGGAGTGGGTGGGTGAGGGAGTTGAAAGGGAATTGGTTAATTTGGCATGGAAAGAGCGTCTTGTCACCAAGATCACAGAGTTAACAGATAGACTACGAGTGGAAGGTATGACAGGCAACATGACATTATGCATAGTGCACACATGGTTACAGGGGCGACGCACTACAGAGACTCGGCTTGACCATTACAAAGATACGGGCATATGACTGACACAGACATGACACAGACATGACACAGCTGAACATTATTACGTGGAACGTCAGGGGGTTGGGGGATCCGAGGAAAAAACGGCAAATCCTGGCTTATCTAGACAGGCGCCAGACACACATAGCCATGCTGCAGGAGACTCACTTAACACCCCAGAGGGCCTCTACATTTGCATCCAGGTGGGCACCGCACAGAATATTCTCCTCTTACTCAAACTATGCAAGGGGGACCGCCATACTGGTCAAAAGGCAAGTGCCCTTCCACCTGGCTGGAACTTCCAGTGATGACCAGAAAGGTACTGCCTGGCTTGGGGGCGCCTCGGGTCAGAGTCAGTAACTCTAGCGTGCTGTTACGGACCTAACATAGATGCCCCAGATTTTTTTACCTTGTTGTGGGCGGCGATAAGAGAGATAGGCTCTAATCAAATCATATGGGGGGGTGATTTCAATGTTACCTACGCTCCGAGCCTGGATAGGTCTCACCCTGCCCCCCACCATTGCACAAAGGCAAGCACTGTAATGCAGGATACCATTACTGAAAAACAATTGCTTGATGCGTGGAGACACACCAATCCCCTAAAACGTGAAGGGACACATTACACAGCACAAGCTGCGTCATGGGCGAGGCCAGATTATTGGATTATATCTCGAGGACTGGGCTCAGCAATCTGCAAGGTACAACACTTGGCTAGGACATACTCAGACCATGCACCAGTCAAACTCACGCTCTCATCAGCGGACTTCAACCCCGCGATGTGCTTGGAGGCTTAACGCGCGCATAGTTTTAGATATCGTTTTCCAGGAAGAACTGTGTGAGGAGATACAGGATTTTTTTAATGAAATGAAGGCACAGTACAGAGTGTGGAAATCGTCTGGGAAGCATTTAAAGTCACACTCAGAGGGTTTTGCATATATAAAGGGGCAGGGGTGTCAAAAGACATCACTAACCCACTTCGCAGACTGGACACAAGGCACTGGAAGCATCGCTAACGCTCAGACCGGATGGGGCTACACAGCGTGAGTTCAGAGCAAAGCTTACGGAATACATGGATATGGCACAAAGGGAAACACTATTTAGAGGCAAACACTGGGTGGCCCGCAGGTACGGGGAGGGAGAGAGGCCCGGTAAGGTGATAGCAGATACAATTAGAAGGCTACGCTTTTCCAATTACGTGGTAGAATTAGAGGGGCCAGAAGGGACACACTGTTGAGACACTGCGAGCATACTTGAGGCTTTCACAATCCACTACACAGATCTTTATACCACTACCAGGGGGCATGATCTGGCTATTGAGGCATATTTGGAGGATGTAACCCTGAGTTGGTTGAGCGACGTGCACTGTGAATTTCTGTGTGCTCTCTTTGAAGTGGACGAGGTTAGAGAAGCCATCATGCAAATGCAATCGGGGAAGGCCACTGGCACGGATGGCATTCCAATAGAATTTTACAAAAACTATATAGATCTGATGGCCCCAATCCTGCGCGAGGTCTACGAGGAGTCACTGGAAATGGGCTCCCTCCCACCATCCATGAGAGAAGCTCTCATTATCTCTCTTTTGAAACCCGAGAAGCCGCCTCACCAGTGCGGGTCCTACCGACCGCTCTCCCTTCTCAATTGTGATGCCAAAATTCGGGTGAAGCTCATTGGCAATCGTCTTAGCTTGATGCTAGAACATTTGATTCTTCCGGATCAGTCCGGATTTGTCCCCGTAAGGGCCACTTCCCCTAACCTGAGGACCATTTTTACAATTTTAAACAATGTTTCCCCAGACTTACCCTCAGCGGCAGTCTTCCTAGATGCCACTAAGGCTTTCGATTCCATCGAGTGGGATTATATTTTTGGGATAATGCTACGGATGGGATTCCCACCACTTTTTCTTTCTTGGATTCAACTGTTGTATCACCGACCAGGTAATTATAAATGGTCATGCGTCCCAAACCTTCTCGATTACTAGGGGTACCCGACAATGATGCCCATTGTCCCCCTTGCTGTTTGCCTTGGCAACAGACCCATTAGCGGCAAGGTTGCGACAGCACCATAACGACAAGGCCCTGCGGTGTAACATGAGGCAGATATTGATTTCAATGTATGCCGATGATATTACCTTATATGTGAGAGACCCCCAACATAATTTGAACCCGCTCCTTTGGGAATTCATAGTATTTGGGGAAACATTCGGGGGTCCAGATAAACTGGGGGAAGTCCTGCCTCTTCCCACTGATAAACTCAGTGGTGCGCTTTCCCATTGGAGTAGTGCGATGATGAGCTGCGGTACCTGGGTGTCCGAGTTACCAGAAATAAGGAAGAACTTATGCGGCTTAATAATGGCTTAACTATGGTGTTGCGCTGAACAGCACAACGGACCGTGTGGCCCGCTGGATAACACTGCCGCTTTCTATGGCAGGGTGGGCGTCCCTAATCAAAATTGTGATACTACTCCAATTACTCTATCTATTTTTAAATATACCGTATTACCCAGGAAAAATGTCCGAACAAGGCTATATTCGACCGGGGGGGGTAGGAAATCCAGACTTTGAACTTTCCTACATAAGCGCACAGGCCGATTATGTATACTTCTGGGTAAATCAACCGAAATACATGCCACAATTGGCGGCAGAACATGGGCTTGCACACCCGATCCCGATAGAGGGAGTCCTTTACGCTGCTCTAAATACCCAAGAATGGGCGCAATACACTGTTAATGCTACAATCACGGCATGGCGGCACATTGGACACCTACTGAAGGCCCCCATGATTTATTCCCCGCTCTTCCTGCTTGCATATCATCCAAACATGCCCCTCTTCCAAGAAACGCTATTTCATAAATTTCAGGAACGAGTGGCTATCAGAACCTGGGGAGACCTATGCCAGGATTGACAGTTTTGGACTCGGAGAGTGTATTTCAGGGTGTGCAACAAACCCCGCTGGATGCCTTTCTGTATATACGGCTCAAACAGGGGGTCCGATCTCTGGCTTCAGAATTCCCAGCTGAACCCCCGTCACTTGCCCCCCTGCACTTGATCCTCCAACAAGCATCACCCAGACGCCTAGTCTCACTGATAAATCGTACAGTGCACACACAGCGGGAGGTATCAGCTTCGCAATCCCAGACACGCTGGGGAGAGGAACTGGGATTTACACTGACGGATGACCAATGGGAATATTGCTGCTCACAGACTGAGCGGGTCTCTGCTAGCAGCAGGCTGTGTATCATAGATTATAAATATTTACATAGATTGTATTATACACCAGTCAAGATGCACAAGTATCAGTTAAGTAACACAGATAGATGTGACAGATGCCATGCACCACAAGCCAATTTTTTACACCTGGCCTAGGAATGCCCAGGAGAGTCTGAATATTGGGGACATGTATTAGAAGCAATCCAATCCAATCCAAAAATTCTTTATTTCGGCCATTGAGGCCATAAAAGATACATATGATCATTCAATAAAAGAATACATATTAGTAAAACATCACGTAAAACCATTCTTATAAGAGATAAATAACTAAGAACAGCAATCAATTCCCAGATGTTAGGCCAGAGATACATTCACAACACTGTATATATAACAGAGCCATCCTTAAATTATCAGTTTTTTAGTAATTTCCTCCTGGTATGCCACATGGCCTTAGAAATTTTGCAATCGCGAATACTATGTGAGGGGAAGTATTGGTTTTCAATATTCTGTATGAGATTGCATGGCTCCTTATGCCCAAGTTCCTACACAGAGGCGCTAGCCAATGATTCCTGGGTCTGTTGTAGGCTGGGCAGAAGAACAGAACATGAATTTCCTCCTCCTCACAAAGATCACAACCGGGACATGTTTTATCTTCCCCCTTGCCCCATTTACACGTAAAGGATTTGAGTGGCAAAGTACCAAGCCTCCATTGAATAAATAACTTTCTAGCCAATAATGGGAAAATGATGTCCATAAAATTTTCAAAACAATAAGAATTTTTAGACTCCAGAAAACGTTGGGTTAAAATCCCATTGTGGGGTGCAAGCACAGTGGAAGCAAGACTACTTTCTTTGTGGATTTCTATAAGTCTTTTCCGAGAAACTTTATAGCAGCCTGTCTCGGGAGCCTCCCAGAGCTCATGGAGACTCAGGCGATGCAATTCCTTTTTTACAAAGGCCAACCATGGAATTTTGCCACATTGATTTAAATTCAGTACATGGATAAGATCTTGCCTGTAGTGTTTAAGCTCATTGGTGGTCCAAAGCCTGTGCCAAAATCTTAGTGGGCCTAGTTCAAGGTCTTCCCCTATGGGTGAGAGTCCCATATCTAATCTTAGAGGAGTCAAGGGTGTGCCACGGGGGAGGCCCAGAAGTCGTCTCATGAAGTTATTTTCTACGCTCGTCAGCGCTTTTCCAAAACAGGGTTGGCGCCAGAACGCAACCCTGCCTTACCCCCCTAAGGACAGGAAACTTGTTTGACAAAAGTCCGCCCCTCCCACACCGGACCTGGGCAAAATTGCCTTCATGGAGTCTGATTATGGCCTGTAAGAGATGCGCCGGGACTCCCATCTCATTTAAAACTTCCCAGAGTTTTTTTCGGGGGACTAGGTCAAATGCTGACCTCAGGTCTACGAACACCATGTACAGCCTCCTGCCCTCAATCCTCACAGTTTTCCAATAGAGGAGAACAAGGCGGAAGATCTGGTCCATGGTGGACGTTTTTTTCCTGAAGCCGGCCTGAAGGGGACTTAGAATATCTCTATCCTCCATCCAGTCCAGAAGATGGTCCAATATGAGGCGGGAAAAGAGCTTTTGAGGCACGTCTATAAGGCTGATCGGCCTGTAATTGACTGGGAGAAGGGGACAGCCCTTTTTAAAAATAGGTACTATCTCCGCCCCCAGCCAAGTACAGGGGATCTCCATGCCATCTGCAATAGAATTGAAAAGAATGTGGAGATACGGGGCCCAGATTTCAGAGTGGGACCTAAAAAGGTCACCAGGCAGCTTATCAAGTCCCGGTGCTTTCCCCATCGCCAACCTATCTATTGCACTGGCCACCTCCCCAAGACTGAACTCCAACTTATCACTAGGCTGGGCCAGGAGGGCAGCAACCACATCACTGGTATCATCAGAGCTCTCTTCATAAAGTTTGCCAAAGTGGACTTCCCACACTGAGGCTGCGATATTGGGCTCTACTGCAGCTTTTGGTTCAACTGAACCGGTATTTACCAGTGACCAAAATCTCCTTGAGTCCCTCATTTCAAGGGCACCAGAGAGATCATGCCATCTATCCCAGTCCCAGTCTGACCTTGCCCGGGCCATTACATCCTTGTATTCACGCCTAAGCTCAGCCACTCTAGTCCTATTTGTACCTGCTTTTACTGCTGTAATTAGTTCAGTCTTGGCCTTTTTACAGGCTGAGTTGTACCAGGAAGAGGCCTGAGTCTTTTGCTTGCGCCGCACTGCCTCTGGGTAGAGGACCTCGCCCAAAGCACCCATCAGCTCCTCATGGATTTGAGTTAATCTCTTTTTAAAGTCCTGGGAGCTAGAGTAATTAATTAATTTGTCCAGCTCTTCTAACTTGGGGAGTACTAGCTCATACAGTTTCCTAATACTATCTTTTGAATTTGCCAGTTTCTCCCATTTAACCCTACGCCTATTCGAGGTGAGTACCAAATTACATGGATCCTCCCTAATCTCAGAGGGCTGGGGGCCGGGTGCTAAAACAGAGTGCGTCAAGTGTAGAAGAAGTGCATTGTGGTCACTGTCTGTACGTGGAATTATTTTAAAATCCACGACCTTGGGCCACAAACTAATGTCTACAAAAATATAGTCCAGACGCGACTCATGGTCTTTCCTATTAAAGGTACAATTAGAGGGGGTATCTGAGATTGTTCGTCCATTACACGCCCTTATCACTGAATTAAGCGTCAAGGACATAATTTGTACCGCCAGTGGGGACCATGATTTGGGATGGGGAGATTGGCACACCGGGACACCCCAGAAGTCGTCTTCTGCAGTGAGAGCTCCCTCCCTCAGCCCTTCTAAGGGTTCAAAATGACAGTTAAAGTCGCCACCCATCACAATTTTGCAATCTGCAGGTAACTGGCCCAAAAAGGACGAAAGGTCCTCCAGTGTGGGAGGCTCCATGGTTGGACCAACAGGACGGGAGTACACATTTATAATTGCTAACTTAGGGGCGTTAGGCCACTTCAATATAACACACTGTATATCCTGCGAGGATGTTTCTATGTTCTCTGCAGTACAGCCGATGTGACAGGCTACCCACACCGCCAAGCCACCTGAGGGTCTCCCCTTACCAGTCCAACTGGCCTTAATTTCAAAAATTGCATATCCCGTTCTGGACAAAGATTCCCTGGCCCAGGTCTCTTGAAAGAGACATACATCACTGTTGGTCACTATGGAATCCCACTCGTCAGTGTGAATTTTATTGGCAATGCCAGCAACATTCCATGACAAGACCTTCAAGATTCCTGGTTGAAGTTTGGATATGGGATCCAGAACCCTGGTAGTGGAGTCATATGCCTTTTGCAAGACAGGGGGCCCAGGTGCAGATGTCATATCCTGGTTTGGGAGAACAGAGGATGGTGAAGTCGTGCCGATCTGGTCACTATAGATCTGTGCATGAACTTGTATATTATCAGGCAAGATATTGTCTGAACACCGCTCACTACCAGGAGTTGGATTATCCAGTTGCGGCCTATCATTTCCACAACTGTTACTGGCAGCAGTTCCTCCCGCCTTCCCCTGGTCGAAGTACACAGTAGTAGTTGAACTGGTCTGTTTACCACTACTTAGCTTCTTGTGTTTCCTACTACTCCTTGGGAGTAGCGATGTGTTGGTCTGAAGATCCAACCGTCATTCGCAATCGTCGAGGCCTGATAGGGCCTCGAATCTATTGTTGTATTCCAGAGGTGTAAAGGGGATCAGAAGCCCTGACTCTGATGACCAACACGCATATTGAGCCCATGCCGCTACTCGCCTTGTTGAGTTATGTTAAACATGTGCCGGGGACACATCGTCAGTATGTAGCCCTTGCACTGCTCATGGCCAAGAGACGGATAGCCTGTAGGTGGGGCAGGGGGAGAGCACTCAAATGTAAGACCTGGCTCAATGATATGATTTATTGTCAGGAACAACTCACCAATTATGCCTAATTGCTACCTAGCGCATCCAGACCCAGGGATATCTGGTCACCACTAACATCCTACTTGCTGGCGCGGTTCCGTGGATCTCCGGAGGCTATGCCGTCAGGTCTGGCCCCACAAAATACTCAACCGGGAGGGTCTGGTGTGGGGGATTGCAACTTCCTATGGTGACCCACATGTAAGGTGTTCTGGGTTAGCTGCATTAATTGTCGTACACATGGTTACACGTCAATAATGGGTCTGTATAGCCAATGCCTCTTCAAGTGCACCGAAATGAGAGATACCCCGGTGGAAGACTGCTAGTCCTCTGACGATTATACAAAGAATGGTACTGTAATATGTGATGCACTATGATGTAATCAGAGTTATATACCCGCTGAAATGTATGCATGAGCCGACCGTACAAATATGGACAGTAATATAGCCTGCCTGGTAGTTTGTATTAATAGTTAATTAGGAAAACAGTTAAAGTTCAAGACCAACTGTTTCATTCGACGCGGCCGGCCTGAAGCGGTTGTAGCAGGCTTGCTGTGTATTTATACGCTGCTACTGATGCTATTTATCTGACTGATCACTACGCTCCCGGCCTGAAGGAGGTTGTAGGCCCCAAGCTATGTGTAACAATACATGCCACCAATAAAGGTCTTTGAAACTTAAAAAAGAAAGTATATAAAAATATTGGATATTTTTCTAAACTAGTGTGGTGTCCTTTTGTAGTGCGTACACTATATTAAGCAAATGCTTTACACACTGCCTCTAAGGTAAGCCTGACTGCTCGTGCTAAGCTACCAAGGGAGTGAGCAGGGGTTATTTTAGGAGGGTAACTCCCTTATCCTGACTAGAGTGGTGGTTTCTGCCTGGCTTTGGCACATGCCCTAGCCTGCCAAAAATCCCATTTATAACAGTTGCTTAAAAAAACAGTAAAAGGTTTACGGAAGACTTTACCCCCCACTCCAGTACAAACCGAACAAGGAACCGAGTTTGAGGTCAAACAGATTTTAGATTCAAAACAAAAGAATGGCCAGGTTTACTGTTTAATAGACTGAAAGGTATATGGTCCTGAAGAGAGATCTTGGGAGTTGTTCTCTTAGGTTCATGCCCCCAGAGTTGCCAGAGCTTTCCATAAAAAGTTTCCATGCAATCGTCGGCCCGATGGACCTGCCTTGCGAGGGGGTACTGTCAGAGCCCATCAACATCTCAACCCAACTAGAGGTTCTGTTAGTGCCATTACCCTGAAAACCCCCTTTACACTAAGAAAAAGGTCTTATTCAGATTGGAGACAGGAAGAATTCCAAGATGGTCACCGGAAAACAATCCTCAGTGCTGCAGACTAGTGTTTCCCCAAAAGACGCACAATTAGAATGTCCAGGAGCGTCTCCTCTGGAATCTCGCGCATCACCTGAGATTCTAGAGGAGTAGGACCCTTTTTCTTTTTTTAGGCGAAAGTTAGCCAGGGTAGAGTATCTCGTTTTTCATTCAACGTTAAGCTTCACCATGCCATAGAAATAGCCTGCCCTAATTGTGTTGGAGCCATCAGCAGTTTCCAAGTAAGGTTGTTAATCCTAGACTCAAGCGAGTCTGCACACGAATTCCTGTTCCTAATTTAGCGGCTGTGCAGTGATTGGAATTCCTTGCAGTATTCCTGGAAGACACTGTGAGGTAACGTGTGTCTTGGAAAGCGTCTTGCCATGTACATGATTGCATTTATAATTGTGTACTTGTCTAAAACTAGTTGACAGCGCAAGAGGCTTATGTTATAGTTAAATTAATTTTGTATAGAGCTTCAGTATTTGGTTAAATGAAAGACGGTTAGCGCATTTTTTCTTAGTATTTAAGTTTCCTTTGGAAGTCTTCTGGCTACATGTCCTGGGTTATTTGAAGTTCATGAGAGGAAACCTTTTTAGAACTGGTCATAAGAAAAACAGCGAGAGTATTTGCACTTACCTACAGAGTACAGAGAGAAGTCAGAGGTGTGGTGCCGCGGCCAGGGCGACTGACGCTGGAATCTGGGGATCAGGGTTCGAACCCCGGCTCCGGCGGCAGGTTAGCCCAGCACCATGTGACTCTGGGCAATAGCTCGCTTAATCTTCCCGATGGCCCCCAGTGCCTAGAAACCCTTACGGGTGATTGTGCGCTTTACAAATGTGGATTATTATTATTATTATTATTATTATTATTATTATTATTATCCTTCTTAGTCACGTTTTCTCTTGGAACCTTAATTCAGAAAGAAAGTAACAAAGATAGATTAATTAGGAATATCCCTGTCTATAACATTCTAAGTATCTACAAGGTTTACTAGAACCAAGAGACAAGAAGGTGCAAAGTATGTATTAAGATAAATGTAAAATACTAAAGAATATTCTAGCAGAAATGAGAAAGTAAGTGTTACATATTTATTGCAGAACCTCACTAAAGTACTGCACTCAGAAGATTAAAGAAAAAGAGTGTGAAATAATCTACTTTAGAGGAAGTAAAACCACTAATTAAAACAAAAGAAAGACCAGAAAAGAGGCAAGAGCCAAGAAAATGATAAGTATGTAAGTAAGTTATCAGGTAAATACTTAAGGAGTTGTAGTAGAAGAGTGAAATTAAATGGTACATGTTTATTATAGTATCTCACCAAGTTCAGCGCTCAGAAGATAAAGGAAACAGGAGCGTGCTCGAAGACTAAAGAAGATCTGGTGAAATGCTTTGCAGTCTCTTCTCTCTCCCAATCCCCTTTCCCCCCTTTGAGTTTTCTTGTCGTGCAAGCTAATTATTCATGACGAGGAAGTTGGAGTGGGGCATTGAGTACTGGCATCGTTCTGCCCCTGTGCAAGTTGCTCGAGAGACATTCCTGACGGCGTCAACACATAAAAATAAGTAACTATACATATTTTACTAAACTAGACGGGTACTCAATTAACTCTCTCTGAGGGATCTGTACAGCCAAGTCAGTCAATCAACGATATATCAAATCAGATGATTGGATGTCTTGTTTATCGACATTTTTGTGGTCACACTCAGTAGATTTTCTAAGCACCAAAGGGAAACTGCAAACATGTTGGACAAAAGGAAACTGGCAGGTGTCTCTCACATTACTCCAAGGTATACTGGGGCAGGGAAGGTGTTGGGTTTCAGTCAAAACCGTCAAAGAATCTCAGCAATAGGTGATATAAGAAGCAACACCCGAAACCACCAAATCAGCACACAAACGCAAGTGTTGATATTTTACAAGAGACTAATATTTATTATGAGTAAATATTATTCCATTTATTATGGCCATGACAATTAGTAACTCAGCTAACAAAAGAAATAAAATCGTGAACCCTATATACACTCCTATAGAATTTCCTTACAGTTCCCTAACCAATTAGCTTAGTACAGGTTTATGTCACCGCTAGCCGAATTAAAGCAGAATTTGTTTTAGAATATCTATGGCAAATTAGTATTACCCCAAATACCTTTATCCTTTATAAACTGCTACTTTCAGGTTTCGCGTTGCACATTGGAGAAGCGAGTGACCGAGCCGCAAGCAGGAGACACCGCCATTGTTTGTCGTTCCTGAGTGGTGGATTAAAGTGAAGTGCGGTGGGTTGAGGCTTTTCAGGGGCAACAGAGGCAACACAGTCACATGCATTGCTCTGTTTGCCAACACCACCTAACGCATTTAGGAAGACAGGCGGCTAGTGGCCCTAAAATGGCACAGCCAAATTCAGCCATTGAAACCCACCCATCCACCTACTTCAAGGTCACATGGCTCACAGCCCACGCTGTACACCTTCTGGTTACATTTGGGGCTACTAGGGCAGACCAGGCTTCTTGGCGGAGGGCACCTGCAGCTCAGAGTGGAGAGAAGCAGCACCAGGATCACCATTTGCAGCAGCAAGGGAGTGCACAGCTGCTGTTGCGTCCTCCAGTGAACCAGAGCACCTTAAAATCTAAAAAGAGGCAGGTGGTAACTGGTGGCAATGAAGTAGGGTGGCTGCCTAGGGCACCACACAGGGATGAGCCCGGCCACACAGAAGAAGCCCACTAGGTTGGGGTGCGGCTTGTGCGGCCTGTGTTTGCTCCCCCATGCCCTCATGCCTTTCTCCCCTCATGCTCCCACCGTCCCCCCAACTCTGCATCTTCAAAGCTTCCCTTCCTTAACACTGTCTCCTCTGGTTCCAAAACCTCAACAAAGCTCATGAGGGATAGCCCTTCAACTCCCCCAATTGTAATACAAAATCCACCCTACCCAATGATAGTGCCACCGGCATGCTGGACTACTGTTGTATGTGCTCTTAACACCGCACAGACCTCCGGGGAAGGTCCATTGTTAAAAACCATCAAAACCTACACTAACTGCTGACGAAAAACATTGGAGGTTCGATATACCAAAACCTAAACAAATTTAAACCAAGAGCTGTCTGGAACAGTCTTAGAATTCAGCTAACTGCCACATTCCAGTGTGATCAAACATCTCCCCTTATGATGGGATAGTGCTTTGTGGGGTAATAAGGTCCTTGGGCTGGAGATCATACAATCAGGAAAGACAAGGGTGGCACCGACAAACATGAGGCGCAATCAAAGGCACACATGTTCACTTAAAATCAACTACACACTTGAACCCACCTGGAAATGGCATGACAGACCCAGTAGGGTGACAGTCTTCACCTATCTCCAAGGCGTGTTGCTCAGCAGCAAGAACAACAGATAAGCACCTTGAGCAAATTCAGTTTTCTTGAAACCCAATGGATGCATTATAATTTTACTCAGCAAGGATGCAGGAGGCCTACAAACTACAACCGCACCCCTTTCCCACAACCGTTCAACAATTGATAGGTGCCCAGGATGAGCCATGGTCCCAGCAATAACAGAGCAAAAGAAAAGGCACCTTTCCAGTGGAAGGAATGGGAAATAAAAGTCTGGAAGCAAGAGAGAAGTGGCTAACCCTGACAGATAATCTCCCAACGGCTAATACAGCAATGGAAAATCCGAGGTCTACCTCCATGCAGGCAACCGTGGCAAACTCTATGGAAACATTCTCATTCAGTAGCACCACTACTAAAAGACTCAATGCCACTCCAGCCGAAGCCAATCACCTGGAAGAATGGAAGGGTCTCCTAGATATTGCGGAGTAGCACAATGTCCCTACACAAACAACACCAGCTATATAGCCCTTGAACACTCCTCTTGACATTTAGGGTCCTGGCATATCGGCCAGTCCATGAACAAAATAGTAGCAACCCTCAGACAGCCATGGAGCTGGTCCCTTCATCCAGAAAGATCATCAATCCTGTCATTAGAAGTTCCCTAACTCCAGGAGTTGAGCCCAGCAGCCTCCGATTTAAACAGGCACTCAATCGACCCTCACATCTCCCCTCTCCCCGGTATGGACCAGCTCAGAACTAGACAATATGATTTCAGAAGTTCTGCAACACGACGAAAAGAGGGGTCAAGGTACACTTGGGATGTTTTGCTATATTTGTTCCAATTAGTAGTCAACACACTAACATACCAGTCAAATAAACTTAATCGGCAGGTGTACCATGGCAATTTGCATTATGGCAATTGAATCCAAAATAGACACCTTAAACTCAAACTCACTGATACACGAACACAGTCTGAAACAGACCCACTCACCGTAATTTCCTCATGTGGCTCGGTGACATAAACTTGCAAGCCTCCCTGCCACCCTAGCCACAGTACTGTCAGAAATAAAGCTAAAACGAAATCCTAGATCTTCGGCAACATATGAATCAACTGCTCAAAATGCTATGGACAGTGCTCCAAACAGGAAGCAACAAGCAAAAGCATCAAATGCAATTTGTCACCAGAGCAGCGCAAGTGCCACCCCCCTCTAAGATGGACGCACATAGCCCTGGGCCAGTTACCTCTCAGTGCATTGGAAAAATGCTACTATCAAAAAACAGAGCGCATATCCTCAATTCCTAATACAGAGTAACTCTGATTAAGGTCCCCTCCTATAACCTTGTCAAGGGCAATGAGCAAAAAAGAATCTCTGGCCCCACTGCACGACCAGCTTCAGACAACGTCAGTCCTTAGAGAGGCAAGGAGACACTCAGTGATGTCATCAGCCCCAAGGTCAACAACAGTGGCAGCAACTGTGGTGTTAAATGAACACTAAGTCAAGTTCCAACTGTTTGAATAAATGAATCGCAAGACTTGTAAAGTGCACAGCCACTGCCAGGAGTGTCCAGGCACTAATGAACAAGCAAGAGCAGAAGAGATAAAAAACAATCAAAGAGTAAAAAGCTGTAATAATGACGCAGCTGCTTTGCAGCAGAGAATGTCTTTCCACGCAGCCTGAGGCACAGGCAGCATGAAGAAGCACGCTCATAATGGAAAGTAAAAATATACAAATACTATACATCTTCACTTCATCTTTTTGTCTAAAAAAACAAAACAAAGAAACAAACCAGAAACAAAACAATTCAAAGAGAGACAGAGAAACAAGGAAAAGTAAACTTACTCCTGGAACCTCTTGGGGTAGATAGAAGCTCTTGAGCTCCTTCTAAGAACAACACGATCCTTCCCAGACCCCTTACTATCGTGCAAAACAACTTTGTCAGAATCATCATTGACATCAGAGCAAACTTTAACAATTCTGGCAAGATTCCACCAATGACCACCCATGACTTGAACAGCATTATTGCCAAATCTGACAATTTTGATAGATTTACCAAACTTGTTTTCCCCTTTCTTTACATGGAAAGGTGATTTAATCCTGACCATGTCACCTACCACAAGAGGAACAATGTTGGCACCTCTCTTACGATCATGCCAAACCTTCTATTTAATTTGGGTCTAGGTCAAATTATTTTTCACTACTTCCATGAGTTTCTCCACATCAGACTCAGATTTGAGCCATTTTCCCATCCATCCATGGTGTTAGCTTTGCGTCCTCTAAGCAGTTCAAAAGGTGAAACCTTAGTAGATGAATGGGGAGTAGTTCTGTAGAACCACAACATTCTATTCTATGATTTAACATGATCATGGTTCCCAGCCTTTGCTTAATTAATGCACTTTCCCACCACACGGTTCATCCTCTCGACAAGACCATGCATCTGTGGGTGTCAGAGTGAACTCTTGGAATGCTTTATACCACACAAGAAAATTCTCAACCTCACGACACACAACTTGTATGCCATTGTCTGAGACAAGAGTTTCTGAGAAACCTTCCCTCATGAACACCTTGCTCAAAATAGTAACAATACTTGAAGCATCGGCTTCTCTAACCAGCTTAACTTCAGGCGATCTGGATGCATAGTCCATTAGTAGAAGAACAAATCTTCTTCCACCAGACAACAATCAAAGGGACCCAGCACATCATTTCCCAATTAGACCCATGGTCTAGAGGGACATTCAATAGGCAATAAAGGAGGTGACACAACTCTTAAACTTTTATTAGTGGTACCACACACAACACAATTAGCCATTGCCTCTTCAATCTCACTGTCCATCCTTGGCCACCAAAAACTTTCACAAATGCGACGTTTGGTAAGCGTGGCTCACAAATGCCTATCATGAGCATTCTTAATGATGGCCTGTCTAAGTGAATAAGGGGGAATAAGCTTATCACACCGTCACAGCAAACCATCTTCAACAGAAATTTCATCTTCCACCTTACAATAAGGTTATAAAAGAGGAGACAAAACCTTTTCCGTGGGCCACCCTTTTTTCAACAAATTCAAACACTTGCTGAAGAAGAGTATCATCACATAAGGCACTCCTCCACTGTTGTTCAGAACCACTTTCAGACTCAGTTATGTCTAAAGCAGAACAAAACAATCATTACAGTCCTCATCACAAAGTGCCGCAAAATCCACATCAACACTTTCACCCTTTTTTTGTGGAAAATGAGACAAAAAATCTGCTCTCCTGTTCCTCCCACCAGTAATATGAAATACATCAAAATGATACTTCAATAGTCTGGAAACCATCCTCAAAACCCTAGGTGTGCAACATTTAGTCACAACAGCACTAAGAATTGAAACAAGCGGCTTATGATCAGTTTGTAATTCGAAGCGCTTGCCCCAAATGTAAGGACTTTTTCGAAGGCCCACAGACAAGCCATTAGTTCCTTCTGTATGACTGAGTAATGTACTTCAGCATTTCTCAACACCTGGGATGCAAGAGCCATCGTGTCTTCAGCATTGGCAGTTCCCTGCGTAAATATGGCACCAAGCCCCACTTGGCTAGCATCAACAGTAATGCAACATGGTATATTCGGATCAAACGGTTTGAGGGCTTTACTTTTACTCAAAGTGGATTTGATGACATCAAAAGCCAAAACACACTCATCGGACCAACCAAATTTTGCACCTTTCTTGAGCAAGTTGCTAATGGGGTGCACAATGGTGGCAAAATCAGGGATAAAACATGAATAGTATCCACATAGCCCAAGTACAGACTTAACACCAACCTTGTTGTTAGGAGCAGAAGCGTTAATATTAGCTTCAATGAAACCTACTCTAGGTTTAATTCCCTCTTGAGACAACAAATGACCAAAATATTCAACCTCAGTGCACAGAAACTTACATTTTCATCCTTGAGTACTACACCCTTGTCTTCAAAACTTTTGAGGATCTTACTTAAAATAACATCATGTGAAATAGAATCTTTTGCATAGATCAAAACATTGTCTTGGAAAACAAAAACACCTTCCACCCCTTTTAATATATCTTGCTTCACTCTCTGAAAAAGAGAGGAAGCCAATGCCAACTTGAATGGCATACGTCGGTAACGGAATGTGCCAATAGGTGAGACAAATGCAGTAAGGTGACATGACTCAGGATGGAGTTCTATCTGGTGGTACGCAGTAGCTAGATCTAATTTGGAGAAGTACATGCCACCTTTATAGATCATTAATTTTGGGTAAAGGATGCGAGTCAATCCAAATCTCCATGTTTAAGGACCTCAAGTCTACACAGACACAAAGTTGTCCACACCTCTTGCAATCTACAACCAGAGGAGACAACCATAATGAGGATTATGGAGGCTCTATGATCCCTTTATCACACAAACTCTTCAACTCTTTTTCAAGGTCATCTCTTACACTAAACAGAACACCTCTGAGTTTTTGTTTAACAGGGATGGTGTTGTTTTTAACAATGATTTTGTGTTTGAACCCCTTAATCATGCCTAGCTTGGCACCAAAAACAGAAGGAAACTTTTCCCTCAACTTCGATGCCTCATCATGGGTACCCACAACCAGGACCTGTTCCTTATCCCCTGGTCTCAAAATCATCCCAAATAAGCCTTGGTGGAACCATCCAAGTATATTGAGTTCCTTGCCTTTGAAATTCATTTAATCCTCAATGTACCCTAGTAATCCAATACGGCGTACTTCATAAGAAACAGGACATCGATCAGGAGGTGTTAATACTCTGTTACCCCATGTTTTTTTAAACAATTTCTTAGAAATCATGGTGATTCTGGCTTCCGCATCCACCAGGAGGTTAACCTCTTCCGTGCTCGTGACCGAACCACGCTGTCATGAGACACAGGCAGCATGTGCTCATGACGGCGTGGTTCTGTCATGCTGCGGCCGCTCCGCCCATGCGGCACTGATTCCCCGCCTGTGCCGGGGAATTGATGTGCGGGCGTGGTCATGATGGAACCACGCCGACATGAGCACTCGCCACCCGTGTCTCATGACGGCACGGTTCTGTCACGAGCACGGAAGCGCCACGCTCACCCCACACCCCCCGCGCCACGGCAGAATTCGTGCCAAAGGGGTTAAGAACTTTCCCTCCAACGCTGACCTCTATAATAGGATCAACACATTTCAAAGGATCCCCGGAGACAGTAGTTTTGGAATCACTTTGACAACCCACAAAACTTTCATTGGAATCACTTTCACAACACATAGGACCGTCTCTGATGACAGAAACAACCTCAAAATCAGACTCAACATCAGATTCTACTGCACAGGCTACCGATTTTTTAGGATTTCTTTTTAGTTTCAAACACACTATGGCAAAATGTCCAACCGTTTTGAAATAATTGGATAACACATTCATCACAGGACACTTCTCACCTTTAGGATGTGGAGAATTACTGTATCGTAAACAAATGTAAGCATTAACAAAATTGGAAGCGTCAGTTTTGGTCTTGGAACAAACAGCATTGCCACTATGCGTACCCTTTTGTTTGTGTTTGGACACTTCCACAGCCGCTATAGGCTCTGAGGGTTTATCTTCTAATTCTTTTAGAGAAACTATACAGATTTCTATACTCTTAGCAACTTTGATAGTTTCTTCTGAGGACGGATTATCCAAAGCTAATAGCTTTTGTCTTATTTGTTTCTCTTTGCAATGACAGACAAACTGGTGAGGGATTAATTGATCAGTGAATCCCTCAATTTGAAATACAGCAGATAATCTTCTTAGAGCTGAAATGTATGCATCAACATCCTTCCCATCACTTTATTTTCTCTTAAAAAACTTATGTTGAAGAACCATTAGACTACAATGCTTATCAAATCTATTTTTAAGTTTAAGAATAGTTTATTGATACTCATCAATGCCCTTCTATTTGTGTAATATCCGGTAGATGTTTGAAGATGGATCTCACTTCAAAACCCAGTGAGTGAAGTAGCAGGCATTTTTTCTTTCTGCAACAAATCTAGACGCTCCTATGGCTCCCAAGTAAGTTTCAAAGGCATCAAACCACACTTCCCATCTCACTGGTGGTTCACCTGGATTGTCTAAAAATGATGGTGGTGGAGTTACAGCTTGCATAGTACACATAAGGGTGAGATGAAAAACCTCTCAATGGCGAAAAAAATTAAAACAAAATCAACTGTAACCTGCAGTGTATAACAGTAAACGTGAGCCAATAGACAATAGAAATATAATGAAATGAAAATAAAGTGGAGATGGCACTAGATCATATTTAATCTCCTTTAGATATGTGTAAAATTAAAAACACACGTAAGAAATTAGCGTTTCACTGGTGGTAACAGGCAAAAAAAAAAGAAAACAAGCATTTACAATGCAATGGTTTTGCCTTTGTTAAAGTTAGAGCTATTGGCATTGCTCTTGACATTATTTTTATTTATGTTTTTTTTAACATAAATAAATGGCATTGTCATTTACAATGCCGCTAGCTTTATCTCTCGCAAATGACACACACAAACACCCACAGAGAGCCCCCCCAAACACACAGAGCCCCCCCACACACACACCCACACAGAGCCCCCCACACACACAGCCACACAGAGCCCCCCACACACACAGCCACACAGAGCCCCCACACACACAGCCACACAAAGCCCCCCACACCCACCCACACAGAGTCCTCCACACACACCCACACAGAGCCCCCCCACACACACCCACACAGAGCCCCCCCACACACCTTCTGGCCCATTATCTTTTCTCCTCATCAAAATAACTGCCACACCCCTTTCTTTGTTCTGAAAATGGTAGGTAGCAAGCCATTTCAAATCTAGGGGCCTGTGGCCTAAAGAGAACTTTCTGAGGGCATGGAAAGAACAGCAGCCTCCTTTTTCATGGATGAGCATCCCCTAGCTCGGTTCTTATGCTCCACCTGTCTTTCTTTGATACTTCCTCCATTCTTTCCATAGTGTCAACAGTGGGTCAATATGCTTTGTCCTTTCTTTCCATAGCATCATGGCCGCTGTTGGATTCGATACCAAGTCCCCTCTTTCCATTGCTATCATAAACAGTCTGTCTCGATTCCTCCTCTTTTCGTTCAATAGCTTTCAAAGACTGTCTGGGAAAACGCGTGCTCTAAATGTAAGACTGGAGGCAAATAATATCTAGAGGCAAATAATATCTGGAGGCACTCGCATCATGCACACTCCCAGACTTGCTTGTGCATGTTTTTTTTGTAAAACAGATAAACAAATGGCTTTGTCGTTGACTAGTAAATAGCTTTATAGTTACGAAATGTGAGACCTATTGCATTTGCACTTATACACACATATAGGTATATGTACACAGAGCTATACACACACACACAGAGCTCCTCCTCTACACACATTGACAGGCTTTGTATACACAGCTACATACACACACAGCTACAGACATGCACAGTTATACAGACAGACACAGTTCCACACACACACACACACAGTATTGTACATACATAGCATCACACACACATAGCATTACACACAGACAGCATCACTCAGCTCCTGGACACATATCTGCACACATACACAGCTACAGACACACACAGCCACACATTGCTACACACATACACATAGCATAATACACACATAGCATCACACACACATACACAGCATCACTTAGCTCTTGTACACATAGCTGCACACATACACAGGTACAGAGGTGCACAGTTTGAACTTGTTATAGACACATACAGCATCACACACATAGTATCACACACACATAGCTCTACACATACACAGCCACTCACTGGCACTCTGGACTCGCACTCTGGACTCGCACTCTCAAGCAGGCAACAGGGTCACAAGCAGGCAACAGGGTCACGAAAACGGAGGCACAAGCAGGCAACAGGGTCACGAAAACGGAGGCACAAGCAGGCAACAGGGTCAAGAAAACGGAGGCACAAGCAGGCAACAGGGTCACGAAAACGGAGGCACAAGCAGGCAACAGGGTCACGAAAACGGAGGCAAAAGCAGGCAACAGGGTCCCGAAAACGGAGGCACAAGCAGGCAACAGGGGCACGAAAACGGAGGCACAAGCAGGCAACAGGGTCACGAAAACGGAGGCACAAGCAGGCGACAGGGTCACGAAAACGGAGGCACAAGCAGGCAACAGGGGCACGAAAATGGAGGCACAAGCAGGCGACAGGGGCACGAAAACGGAGGCACAAGCAGGCGACAACAAGTTATTGTGGGCACAAACAGTGGACCAGTCCCACCCACTAGCCAAATTGACTGGTCAGGATTTTAGTTGACATGGTTTTCAGCCATACTGTAAAATTACATAGGCCAGGTCTCCTGTACAAGATTCCTACCATAAACACAATTTTCGTACAATAAAAGAGGTGGTTGCAAAACCAAAACACACGTGTAACTGGTAGCTGAATTTCGCACTAAAGGAGGGGTCAGTAGGGGTCATTGAAACAAACCAGCAAGTGAAACTGTGGGAGGACCCCTGCCAGCCGGAACAGGGAGGACAAGGGTACCCCGTGAGGAGGGGGCGTCGAAAACAAAGAGGAGGGAGGGGGCAGCGAGGACAAAGGGTAGCACTAGACATGAAACAGAAGAGATAGGCCGAGGCACAGAGGTGTTTGAAGCCCTTTCGCCGCTACAACCTAGAGTACCTGTTTTCAAATGCCTAGCACCCCCTCTAGGACCAGTGCTCCTAATGAAGGCGGGGCGGGGGGCTTCCTGTCATTGTGATGCGAGGCACATAAACATCGTTCAAGGGCAAACGGAGGGAGGGGGGCTATGTCTGATAGCAGTTTAGGGTCATGAAAAGAGATTTAACCCCCAAAAACATCCCTTGTGCCCAAGTAGACAATAGAACTATCACAGCACTGATACAATTGATCAAGTACACCGTCCTCAACAAAGTGCTACAAATAAAGGTACGTTTTGTCTCGCCGTTGCCTACGTTAAGCATGAAGCCTTTGTTGACCCTGAGGTAACGGGTTTTTAGGAACCCGCTGGTGTCAGGGGATAACACCCGAAGACCTCTGAGTTCCCTTGTTCCGGACCACAGAAACGCGTAGTCTTCTAGTCGCAGTCAAAGATCAAGTTTTATTGGTAGCTACCAAGTAACACGTGTCCCAGAAGTACACCACACAGAGAGTAGGTTCTTGGGAGACTGTTCGTTTTTACAGAACCAGCCGTCTCCTTATATATCAAATATATGGCTTCAAGCAAGAATTCTTGAGTTTATGGTATGGCAACACACATATTTCTACAACAATACAAAGAGCGAAGTCATGTAAGCAAGCCCATATTTTAGATGTCCAGTTTGCTGATAGATTACCCAGTTGGATCGGGAACTCCCATCAGATATAGATGAACCACCAATAAAGGAAGGTACAACCCAGCCATAAAAAGGGCCATAAACAAGATACGGGGACAGGTGCGTGTTTGAAGGAAACATGGGCTGTATGTAGTGAATGGTTCGTGGAATGTTATGCGTAGATGCTATCGTATTCGGCCACTGGGCGAGGAGCTGCCTAAACAGGTTTGGCCGAAGACAGTGGAGTCAGTTGGGACAGGTCAGGGGAAAGTCACGAAAGGTGGACGTGTCTATTTGGATCAAGCTCGACCTTTAATTGACTTATCATGAGGGCAAGATGCAAGATGGATGCCGTTCACAAAATGGAGTTTAAGGGATGGGACGGAAACTGTGATTTAGGGGTGTTGGCAACCCTCGATTGTAACGCAAATACATAGGAATGATGTCCTAATCATTATCGGTTCGTAGACACCAAAATCGTCTCGGTACGTTGAGGTTTCGTGACACGGGTATTGGACCTCGATATCGAGAAAACCACAGGGTCCGGATTTTGGGAACCACAGACCCTCCTTTTGCCCTCATATAAGGCAATAACTCATGCTAATCTGAGTCCAAATCGGTATGAAGAAATTCGTGGAGATGTTGCTGGAGCATCATTCTGTTACTCAGCTCGTCCTGTGACACAGGCTTCCGTACACACGAGGTAGCACAGAGGCCACATAGTGCAGGAGCACACTGTATACACAAGCAAAACATGAACAGAAGTGCCAAGATCATCCCGATGAAAATCAAAGTTTTCCATCCCCAGGCAGTGATC
Source organism: Lissotriton helveticus (assembly GCF_964261635.1). NCBI lineage: Eukaryota > Metazoa > Chordata > Amphibia > Caudata > Salamandridae > Lissotriton > Lissotriton helveticus. The sequence continues at coordinate 1,410,895,317 of NC_136061.1, forward strand.
AGTTCCCAGAACCACCCCAGCAGGGACCAATCCCCTTTCTCAATGTGAAGGGAACCAGATATTTCGTGTAGTTTGGAGATGGCCTGGTATACTGTTGGTGCGTTATCAGGGATGAAAATGCAGCAACTGGATTGGATGACTCTACACACACCACCACGATCGGCGAGTATAATGTCTAAGGCAATTCGGTTCTGAAGGGTCATAAGTCTCGCCGACTGAAGCTCTGTTGTCAAATTGCCAAGAGCTCCGGCCGTTGTGGTCACGGCGGATTCAACTATCCTCGCTAACTGGCGAATATTCCTGCTGTTCACCATAGGCCCCCAAAATGGCAGAAAACCCTTTGCGAAGTCAGCGAATTCCTGACCCGCGGTGTCGTCTTTACCCACGACACCTCTAGCTGTCCTTGTCCGGTGGTAATCTGCTCGGGCCGTGTAGGTAGGAGGCAGCAGAAATGAAATGAAACATATACCTGAGAAATCAGGGGGCAACCACGTGTAGGCTTGGTCGTGGCAAACGAAATACGTGCCTTTAGCTGCCAAGAGTATCGGGGAAGTTCGGGAAGCAAATACATATGTTTCCGTGCAAATGCTCTTTCCTAACTGTGCTGTGGGGTTCCTACCAATACCCTGTAAGCATAAGTGACCTCGGTGGGGAACTATCCAAACTGGGCGAGATTTCTGTGCTGCCTGGCTCTTGACCAGGTAAACCCCATGTTTGGTCACGTTCCAACGGGTGTAGGGACTCAGTTCATCTTTGGGGATTGTCAGATAGGTGTCGATATCCCTACTCATGTTCCTTATCCCTGCAATTAGTGCCTTGTTACTGGAGTCGCTCGCAGCGGAACGGGTCGGGTATGGTTCTAGGGCGAATAGGAACATGATCTGGAAAGCCCACAGAGAACCATAGTAGCTAAATGGCAAAACGAAGTATGGGATACCCTTATCGGTTGTGTGTGGCATAAGTCCGCATATCCAACAGTTTGACGTGTTCATTATGGACTGGTGTTGGTGTAGAAGCTGGATGAAAGAGTTGTTTACAAATTCGAGTCTTCGGGCAGACTCGTGTTCAGGTAAAGGGTGAAAGTAGTGTGGAGAAATAGTGGGAGGAGGTGGTGTCTGGGTGTCATTCGAAAAGGTAACTTTAAATACGAACAAGGTATAACCAATAAAAAACACAAGTATGCTACATAACATTAAAACACATAATATCAGGAATCTTCTTCTGGACAGTATCGTGCATAACTGTTTTTCGAAGTTCGTGAGTCTGACAGGTCTCTCTACCCTTGGAAACTCCATCCTCTAGTTGCTGCCCGCGGTGGTTGATTGATTCTCCCAGGGAGCGCGCTCTGCTCAGTCCGGGGTAACTCCCGTGGACCAATCAGAACCGTGGACCTAGAACTTCCCAGTTGCACTCCCCAGACTTCAACCGCGACCCTAGCAGCAGAACCGGATGGCGGTTCGAAAAATCAAAAATGAGCTAGTTCCCTTGGGACGAGAGAGCTGAAAATTCAAAAATAGTTCTTAGGGGAGAAGAGGAAATTACATTAGATCAAGCTTTTATTAGTTCTTTTGTCTAGACCGCAGGTTGTATCGTCGTTTCCCAGGTACGGTGTGATCTTCAAACAGCGTTTCAGGGTCAGTAGTGTCCAATTGCATAGATGGTGACACAAGTCCTTGCAAAATATGATCACTCTTCTTTTCGGTGCTAGTTTCTTTCAAACGGGCATCGCTGAAAGGGATGAAGCGAGGTACGGATTCTGTCTCAGAGTCAGCAAGTCCTTTGTTGACCCACCGGTCGTATGGAAGGGGTAGAGGGACCCGTTTGCAGTGGGTCCTATGTACCCAGTTCTTCTTGCCTTCAACCCGAACAGCAGATCTTGTTAAAAGTAGTACCAGGTGCGGTCCGGTCCACCTCGGTTGTCCGTTGTTGGTGCGCTGAAAATTCCGCAACAAAACCCACGAACCGGGTTCGATGAGGTGACCTGGATCGTCAGAGGCTGGTGGAGAAGAACTGTGAACCTGTTGGTGTAAAACACGCAATTTAGTTGTCAATTCGCACAAATAGTCAAGCAGTACGGGGTGCTCTATCTCGCTCAGTTTCTTGGGTCTTGGCACGCCCCAGACGTTGGCTGGGCGGCCAAACACGATTTCATGGGGGCTAAGTCCTAACCTGGAGTGGACAGTCGTCCTGGTTGACAAAAGTGCTAGAGGCAAGGCATCAGGCCATTTAAGACCTGTACTGGCTTGGATTTTGGCTAGTTTGAGTTTCAGAGTGCCGTTGTAGCATTCTACTAATCCAGCCGATTGGGGATGATTCGCAGAGTGGAATTTTGGTGTATGCCAAGACATTCACACACTCTCTTCATCACGCATCCTACGAATTCACTTCCGTTATCACTCAAGACAATTCTAGGCATACCGAATCTAGGGAAGAACTCTTTGACAAGGGCTTTGGCAGTCGATAAGGCGGTGTTGTCCTTAAGGGGGTACGCTTCCACCCACCTTGAAAAGGCGCAAACAACAACGAGAACGTATTTCAGGTTGTTGCACCTCTCCATGTGGATGAAATCTAGCTGCAAAACCTCGAACGGGTACGTTGGAGGCGCAAAATGACCAGCTGTAGTTGGCGTTCCCCTACCGGGATTGTACTTCAAACATACCATACACTTTCTGACCACGTTTTCTGCGTACTTTGGGATATTGCTATTCTGCCATACTGGGGCCAATAGTTTACATATTCCTCTCGAATTGATGTGTGCCATTCCGTGAGCCATCGTTACCACTGCAAGTACGTATGCATTAGGTAGTAACCATCGCTGGTGTTCCGATAGTTCGACCCAACAACCATTCGCATCCAATCTACCTGTGCTTTCTCTCCATTCATTCATCTCGTTCTCAGTGGCCTCGGCTTGTATTGATTTTACGCTTTCAATGGTGTCCTCACACATTCCTACATCAGCAGTCCATCTAGCGGGACCCATGACATACATCCGATTCATTGTGTTCCTTGCAGTTCCTTTCGCAACCTCATCTGCAAATGCATTTCCGCGGCCAACATCATCCTGAATCTTTCTGTGTGCACTACATTTTATAATGGCGACTTGTAGGGGCAAGGTGAGTGACTCAAGGAGCTCATTAACTAGCTGGCCATGTTGTATCTTTGCACCATGGGACGTAAGGAACCCACGTTCACGCCATAATCTCCCAAAACTGTGAGCCACACCAAAGGCATATTGGCTGTCAGTGTACACATTCACTCGCTTTCCTTTCGCCAGCACACATGCTCTAGTAAGCGCTATCAACTCTGCAGCTTGTGCAGAACTGTGGGGAATGCGTGCAGTCTCTACAATGGTGTGTAACGTCGTTACGGTATATGCTGTAGTCGTATCACCATTCGGCAACTTGAAACATGAACCATCAACCCATAGAGTATCATTGCATTCGGGAAGGGGAGTGTCCTGTAAGTCTACTCTCCCTTTTGTCTCTTTCTCTGTCCTGAAACAGCAGTCATGCTTGTCAATCTTGTCTGTCTCTGTCGGGATGGGTAATAACGTAGCGGGATTGAGTGTATCACACCTCTTTATATGGATGTGACTTGCTAGCAGGGTAAGTTCGTAACTGGATAGTCGAGCGCTAGTAAGGTGTTGTGTCTTTGTCCTATTTAGTAAAATGTCTACTGCATGCAGAACCATAACGATCAGAGTGTTATTCATGACTAATCCAGCAGACTGTCGAATGCAGACAGCTGCTGCGGCTGTTGCTCTTAGACAACTTGGCAGTGCCTTAGCCACTGGATCCAGAGTTGCCGAAAAATACGCGCATGGGCGCTGTTTGTCCCCAAAGAGTTGCATTAAGACTGATAATGCACAACCTTCTTTTTCGTGGACATACAATGTAAAAGGCTTACTGTAGTTGGGGTTTCCCAACACATGAGCCGTACACAATGCATCGCGCAACTCGCGGAAACTCGTCTGACAATCTTCAGACCAAGGCATAGGTTTAGGCGTGTCTTTGCGGAGTAGTGACAGTAAGGGTTTGGCTAGTAGTGAGAAATTCGGTATCCATTGTCTACAGTACGATGTAATGCCCAAAAAAGCTCGGACACCTCTCAGTGTCCTTGGGGCACTTAGTTCTGTGATTGCCTGTATTCTTTCTGGTGTCAGTCTCCTTCCCTCCTTCGATAAGATGTGACCTAGGTAGGTTACTTCTTGTCGACAAAATTGCAGTTTTGAAAGGGAGACTTTGTGCTTCATGTCACATAGGTGACGTAATAGCGACAACATAGCTTCCTTGCAAATCTCTTCAGTGTCTGCGGCGATCAGTAGATCGTCTACGTACTGAATCAATGTTGACCCATCTGGCAGTACAATTGTGTCTAGTTGTGTTTTCAGAGCCTGACTGAATATTGATGGACTTTCGCAGTAGCCTTGAGGAGCGCATTTGAAGCGGAAGCTTCGTCCTCCTAAATTGAAGCCGAAAAGGTCTCTACTCTCTTCGGCGATCGGGATGCTGAAGAAAGCGTTCTTCAGGTCAATCACCGAGAACCAAGCTGCTGAAGCTGGAACCATTGTCAATAAAGCAGTAATGTCGGGGACGACTGGAAACTGCGGTATAACTACCTTGTTTACTTCTCGGAGGTCAATCACAAACCTATACACAGGGGGCTGTGAAGGATCAGTACGTTTCAAGACCGATAAAACTGGACTGTTACAAATGTTTCCTGTTGTTTCCTCGATAACATCTTTATCGACCAAATCATAAACGATCGTTAACAATGCCTGTTCGCAGTCGTTAGAAATTTTGTATTGGGGAATACGTGGCAATCTGACGTTTGCTTTCAAAGTTATGACATACGGTGCTATCTCTAAACGACCTACATCGTTGGAACCATTAGCCCATAGTATATCTGGAAGTGATGACAATTCGGTTGGGATACCTTCTTTGGCCAAGTACATTGGAGAAATGACTTTTCTCCCTAAAGTAAGCTGTACTCCCGAGGGAGAACAGTACAAAGTCGCGTACAACCTCTTTAGCAAATCCAATCCTAACAAATTTTCACCGCAACCTGTTGTAAGAATGAGGGGTGCTTCTAATTCACAGGGGCCAACAGAAACGGAAACAGGACTAGAGATCGGGTTTCTAACAGGGGCGCCAGAGAAGCCTACTGAGACATTCATTTCGCCAGACAAAGGTGCGCCAGGAAGTTTTGAGTGCATAATAGAACTTTTTGTAGCACCAGTATCCAGCAGAAATGGCTCTGACACTCCTGAGGTAATTACCTCGACATAAGGTCCATCCTGATCTACTGGAACTGAAACAACTCCCTCTCTTTGTCCATGGCTGTCCTAGCGATCGTTACCCTCATTGTCGTGTTCGGTGTAATAGTCGTCAGCATAGTACTGAGCTGACTTGGACGATGAATTACCCTGTTGATCAAAGCTATTCATTGATTTCTGAGGTGGAAAAGAAGTTATATTCTGAGTGAAATTTCCACGGCCTCTACCTCTAGAGGCATGCTGAACACCTCTTTCCCTTACACCTTGTGCACCGTTTAAACGTCGTGCAAGAGCCGGACAATTATTCCTAAAATGGCCCTCTTCTTTGCAATACGCACATTGATTCGGGCCATACGTAGGACGCTGATGGGAAAGCTCGTTTCCTTGCGCGTCTCTAGAGTACTGCTGATTCTGTTGATAATTAGGCTGGCTAGCCATACGAGGCTGATAGGCCTGTTGGAGAAGAACTTTAGTTTTCAAATCTTTCGTCTTTTTGTCTGCCTTGTCTAACTCGTCTTTACGCCTATTTTCATAGTACTGGGCTGTTGCTAGAATCTGCGCTGACGTAGAGACAGCCCAAGCACTTTCTGAGTCTTTTAGTTTAGCACACAATTCAGGAAGCAAATTGTGTACAAACTTGTCTACAAACAGTCTTTGGCCACCCTCGGTAGCCATATCCTGACCACTATGGTCAGTGAAGGTTTCCTCAAATCTCGTGAAGAAGTCAGACACATTCTCGTCTTTCTTCTGCTTGCACGCGGATAGCTTGTCCCAGTTTACACGTACTTCAGGCATAATTGTCTTCATGTATGCGATAATTCTACCAGGAAGTGCAGCTATTAACGGCTCAGGCTTGAAACCACCGATTTGTCTAGCATCTGTAGTCGCAATGTTTGCCCATGAGTCACCTAATTCTTGGTCATGATCCGTATGACGTATCTTACTCCATAAAGGATGTGGAACAATGTTCCCAAACAACATGTCTATATCCGCTAAATTCATTATACATGAGCTTGCAGTTTGGGACAACTCCTTATAATACCCAGTCGGGTTTTTACGGGGATCGGGTAGTGTCTGCTTGAGTGCTAGAACTTCGGATCTTTTCCAGGGGACATGTACCCATACACGCTGGAAATGAGGCAGAACCTGTGGAACTGCAGTTGCGTCACCTTCCCTCCAGACCGGAGGAACCTCTCTCATGGGGTACTGTCTCGCTCTTTTCCTACTATACGTACCACTGTCAGAGGATGACCCAGAATTACCACCTGTACTTCGATGTGATAATAATATCTCTACTGCTCTTTCAACGTCGGGACCAACTATCATACCCTCCCCAAATTTAAATCGTAACCTACACAACTCCTGCAGGTTGCTCTTCTGACCATTATCTTCCAAATCCTCACACAGGAAAACACACATCTGCTCAAAGACGTATCTTTGCGTTGGTTCATCCCATTGACGGAAAACGTTCATGACAGACTCTACATCATATCTCGCTGTATCCATAGCCCAATTTCGTGCTAACTTATTCAATGTTTCCCTTTCCTGATAATCAGGCATTTGGCTTCGCAATTGTCTTCGTTCCGTGTTAGGGGTCGTTTTAGGCGACCGAAAAAGTGGTGAAGGAAAGTTAGTAACAATGCTGGCCGTTTTATGCCAGACGAAAGGTGAAAGTGGAGGAATAGCTGGTAGTAGAACAGAGTCACGCAAAGCAGAAACAGAAATGTTCGTAGAACGAGTATCAGAGAGACTAGAAGGTGCGCTAGGCGAAATTTTAGAAGGAACGGTAGGAGAAATAGATGTGATCGGTGAGCCTTGAGGAGGCTGTGCCAAAGAAACAGGAGCCAGCTGAAGAGTAGCTGGTGAGTGCGGTAAAGGAGCCTGTATTACAGCTACCAAAGGTGCAACGAAAGGTTGCGGAGGTGCTGTGGCATTTTGTGCATAGGGTGGCGGAGAATTTAATAGGTGGGACATCAATGGATCTTTCTCGGATCCTTCCTGTTGACCTTTTCCTCTATTTGGCAGCATTGGGTAACATTTATCTATCGCTAGTTTCTTGCTCCTAAGCATCTGTTCGCTCTCCTGCTCTTCCTCGTTATCTCTGTATGCAACGGCAGCTTGCACCATTGACATACCTCTTTTATTCTTTTTTGATAGTCTTATTTCTTTCTGTTTGGCTTCCTTGCGCCATAAGCGGAAAGAGTCAAACATTGCCGGCCGGGCTTTCTTCTTGAACAATTTGACCTCTAAGTTATCTAATATTTCTTGGTTGAAACTACCATATTGGGGCCATTTTAAAACACCATCCTTGCGGGTGTATTTTATCCATACCTCGTTATATGTGATAGGACCTACGCCGTGCTTCACATAGAGTTCATACATTGGAGTTCCAATTGGAGGAACCGGACAAGAATCTTCCAACTGGGAGTCCTTACTACAACCAAGACAAAACAAGTTTCCAAGTTTGCTAAAACCAGGCATCTTCGCTCACTGGTCTAGCTTCAAACTTCAAAGGATTATCTGTTACGATATTTCTCGTGAATAAACGAGTCCTTCGGCTTTGGGGCTTGCAAGTTCCAAATCAAGTCGTATCTCAAGGATACCAAAAACTAAGAACAAACTAAGGACTAGGAGACGCTCCACTTATACTTAACTGAAGTATTTGAAGATCGATGACGTCGCTAGAAGACTCGTCTATCGTTTCGCTCTACCAAGGATCACTGGGTCCAAAACAAGGCGATAGTCAGGGCAGCAGTCCTTCGTAGCCGTCGGGACGCGGGGAACCTCGCAGCAAAGACCTTCGGAACCACGTCGACATACAGGGGTCGCTGAAGTGGCTGGCCGTCCTCCGGAATTTTCACACGAAGCTCCTCACGAACATCTGGCTTGGACCGTCACCGCTTGATATGGCCCCACGTTGGGCGCCAACTGAGGTAACGGGTTTTTAGGAACCCGCTGGTGTCAGGGGATAACACCCGAAGACCTCTGAGTTCCCTTGTTCCGGACCACAGAAACACGTAGTCTTCTAGTCGCAGTCAAAGATCAAGTTTTATTGGTAGCTACCAAGTAACACGTGTCCCAGAAGTACACCACACAGAGAGTAGGTTCTTGGGAGACTGTTCGTTTTTACAGAACCAGCCGTCTCCTTATATATCAAATATATGGCTTCAAGCAAGAATTCTTGAGTTTATGGTATGGCAACACACATATTTCTACAACAATACAAAGAGCGAAGTCATGTAAGCAAGCCCATATTTTAGATGTCCAGTTTGCTGATAGATTACCCAGTTGGATCGGGAACTCCCATCAGATATAGATGAACCACCAATAAAGGAAGGTACAACCCAGCCATAAAAAGGGCCATAAACAAGATACGGGGACAGGTGCGTGTTTGAAGGAAACATGGGCTGTATGTAGTGAATGGTTCGTGGAATGTTATGCGTAGATGCTATCGTATTCGGCCACTGGGCGAGGAGCTGCCTAAACAGGTTTGGCCGAAGACAGTGGAGTCAGTTGGGACAGGTCAGGGGAAAGTCACGAAAGGTGGACGTGTCTATTTGGATCAAGCTCGACCTTTAATTGACTTATCATGAGGGCAAGATGCAAGATGGATGCCGTTCACAAAATGGAGTTTAAGGGATGGGACGGAAACTGTGATTTAGGGGTGTTGGCAACCCTCGATTGTAACGCAAATACATAGGAATGATGTCCTAATCATTATCGGTTCGTAGACACCAAAATCGTCTCGGTACGTTGAGGTTTCGTGACACGGGTATTGGACCTCGATATAGGGAAAACCACAGGGTCCGGATTTTGGGAACCACAGACCCTCCTTTTGCCCTCATATAAGGCAATAACTCATGCTAATCTGAGTCCAAATCGGTATGAAGAAATTCGTGGAGATGTTGCTGGAGCATCATTCTGTTACTCAGCTCGTCCTGTGACACAGGCTTCCGTACACACGAGGTAGCACAGAGGCCACATAGTGCAGGAGCACACTGTATACACAAGCAAAACATGAACAGAAGTGCCAAGATCATCCCGATGAAAATCAAAGTTTTCCATCCCCAGGCAGTGATCAGTTCCCAGAACCACCCCAGCAGGGACCAATCCCCTTTCTCAATGTGAAGGGAACCAGATATTTCGTGTAGTTTGGAGATGGCCTGGTATACTGTTGGTGCGTTATCAGGGATGAAAATGCAGCAACTGGATTGGATGACTCTACACACACCACCACGATCGGCGAGTATAATGTCTAAGGAAATTCGGTTCTGAAGGGTCATAAGTCGATCCGACTGAAACTCTGTTGTCAAATTGCCAAGTGCTCCGGCCGTTGTGGTCACGGCGGATTCAACTATCCTCGCTAACTGGCGAATATTCCTGCTGTTCACCATAGGCCCCCAAAATGGCAGAAAACCCTTTGCGAAGTCAGCGAATTCCTGACCCGCGGTGTCGTCTTTACTCACGACACCTCTAGCTGTCCTTGTCCGGTGGTAATCTGCTCGGGCCGTGTAGGTAGGAGGCAGCAGAAATGAAATGAAACATATACCTGAAAAATCAGGGGGCAACCACGTGTATGCTTGGTCGTGGCAAACGAAATACGTGCCTTTAGCTGCCAAGAGTATCGGGGAAGTTCGGGAAGCAAATACATATGTTTCCGTGCAAATGCTCTTTCCTAACTGTGCTGTGGGGTTCCTACCAATACCCTGTAAGCATAAGTGACCTCGGTGGGGAACTATCCAAACTGGGCGAGATTTCTGTGCTGCCTGGCTCTTGACCAGGTAAACCCCATGTTTGGTCACGTTCCAACGGGTGTAGGGACTCAGTTCATCTTTGGGGATTGTCAGATAGGCCGGGCAGCAGATAGATGGTTTAAATGTGAAGGGGGCTCTCCCGGTAACACCCTGTCTCCCAATAACGGACAGAGTGTATGCACGATGATATGTTACCGTTAAAAACAATTAAAACTTCCAAAACCACACCAGCGGTGTATTGAAACGAGTCACTACACAACGTTCAGCATGGAAATAAAATACAAATTACAAGCCACAACCCCACAAGTCCGGGCAGCAGATAGATGGTTTAAATGTGAAGGGGGCTCTCCCGGTAACACCCTGTCTCCCAATAACGGACAGAGTGTATGCACGATGATATGTTACCGTTAAAAACAATTAAAACTTCCAAAACCACACCAGCGGTGTATTGAAACGAGTCACTACACAACGTTCAGCGTGGAAATAAAATACAAATTACAAGCAAATAAAAGTGAAAATCATGAATATACAAGAAACGTCTGTGTTTACTGGGGAGGAGGACCACGCAATCCCAGTGCCCCCCCAGCCTCTTTCTATTGCAAGTCGTGACCTACTGGTCACACTGGCAGCTGGGGACTTTTTTTTATTTATCATGAATGTAATTTTTAAATGTTATGCGTTTTTATATAGCGCGGACTTTACCCGAAGGTGTCAGAGCGCTTCACCAAAGGAACAGTACAGCCACTCTGAGAAGCAACCCCAGAGAATGTAGGGCTCCAACACGCCGCCCAGTGCCACTCTTACATCGCGACTGCTTCCCCCATGAGCCACACCAATGCCCTCAGAGTCACCGAAGCAAAACCAACGCCAGACCGCAGGCCCGAACTCCACTCTGGCTGGAAAATCTTCGGTGCTGAACCAGCTTCTGTGAACTCTGCAGCGCATGGTTAAGTACGGCCGTGACAGGTACTGTGAGGAGAGACGCTGACGATGGGCACACGGACAGTGGGAGGGGGGGGGCGGGAAAGGAACGGCCAGCGGGAGGGGGGGGAGCGGGAAAGGAATGGCCAGCGGGAGGGGGGGTGGGAAAGGAACGGCCAGCGGGAGGGGGGGAGCGGGAAAGGAACGGCCAGCGGGAGGGGGGGCGGGAAAGGAACCGACAGCGGGAGGGGGGACAGGAAAGGAAAGGAACCACTCACCTGGACTTCCTCGGCCGGCGGTCGGCCGCCAAATGGCCCAAACAAACCTCGACGACCCCAAAAAAAAGCCCCCGCCCACCGCTGCATGACGTGGCCAAAAGAGAAAAATTCTCGGGAACGCCCCCGAATCTGGTCCGGCCTTGACGGACAGATCCGGCTCCCAATGGCTAGCCTCCATTTATGGAGCTAGCCAATGGGAGGAGGGGGCGAGGAGGGGGCGGATACCCGACCCCACAGAGAAAAACATAAGATTTTGCTAGCGTATGCGTACTTCGTACGCATTGGCTAGGCAAAACCTAAAAATCATGCTGGAATAAGTGTGCCCATCACTGACGTGCAGAACAGAAAAACGCAAAGGGATAATGACCGACTGTGGGTATAACTGCAGTATGCAGAAATTAACTTTAAAATTTAGACCTAGGTCAGAAGGTGTGCGAATCACCGTAGTTCGCAGTATTAGTTTTAGCAGATTGAACATAGCATTAATAATGCATAAACTGTGTGAATCACAAGGTATGTGATTCACCGTGGCTTTAAAAGTAGAAGGTAAAATTACTAATGTATAAGGTGTGCGAATCACCCTGGTCCGCTGTGTTGAAGAAAAGGAATAATGGAAATGTAAAAATACCTTCCAGGGTGTTCAAATCACTGCGATTCACATCTCGCACCATTCTGTGAGGATAGATGCTGCATGGTTCTGTGTAGATCTCCATATAGCAGTGTTGCTTGGTAACGGTTGGAGCATGTGAGATCTCATGCACAGTCTGCTGCGCGAGAGCACGCAACCAAGCAGTTTGAGAGCACGCACCCCCAAAGCAACAGCACAGAAAGGCAAGATGAGCGCAATCTCCTAAAACACACTAAGGGAACGGAGAATGACCCCAAACCTAGGCAGAACGACAACCAGCACAGCAAAACGGCACCCTCTGGCGTCTTTCTTTGACTTTCGCTGGATACGTAGGCAGGAGCAGCTGGACAAAGCATAAACAACACAAACGTCCAGTGAAAAGATGGTCAGCGGGAGAAAGAGCCACACTCTCCATCGGAGAGAAGAGAAACGGGGGAAGAGAGGAGATCAAAAGGCCTCCACCAGGACAGAATCTCCAGAAATTACCGGTGCAAAGCAGTAAGTGAGCAATGGTTTCGTCCGTCTAGCCACAAATCGTCGCCAATAACTTTATAGTAATGAGGCGGCTGCTTTGTAGTTGAAACATAGTTTATTCGAAGGCTACATGGTTGTGGGGCAGCAAACAGCTCCACTAAGTACAGAGAAGATACAAACACTTCCCTGTTTTTCAAACAACAACATTCTCAGAACCCTCACAGATCCCAGCACTAAGCAAAAAAAATAACTTAGGCATAGAATATCTGTCAACGCAGCCTGAGGCACAGGCAGCATGAAGATACACTCTCATAAAGGAAAGTAAAAATATACAAATACTACAAAAGCTAAGTCTTCAACTGTGTTTTGAAAGGCTGTTCACTCGTTATTAACTGCAGGTCGGCCGGCATGTAATTTGAAGCTTGCGGGCCCCATAGGGCAAAAGATCTGCCTCCTGTTTTTGCTTGCCTAACCCTGGGGACCATGGCGAAGTGACCAGAAGATGACCATAGCGTTCTAAGGGGAGAATAAAATTAAAACCTATTGGACAGGTTCTCTGGCCCAGACTGATGAAGAACTCTATGCATCAGTGTGAAGGTTTTAAACAGGATCCTTTCCTAACAGGTAACCAATGTAAATTGGTCATACGGATCATCATCCAGGCACTGGGAAGATGGAATACCAGATGAACCGCTACATTCTGGACTATCTGCAATTAATATTGAGGAAGGCCTGCATACAGGGCATTAGCATAATCCAATCTGGACACTACCAGGGCCAGAGGAACAGTGGTCCTGGCAGGTAAAGAGAGAAATTGTAGAAATGTTTTGGCCAAATGCATCAGGCCAAAGCAAGTGCCAGCAACTGTGTTAATCTGATCCAGGAAGGTCAGCTGCTTGTCAAACTTGACACCCACGTTCTTTACTACTTCAACTTGGACCTTCGGTGGAGGGATATATGACGGTACCACGCGTACTTTTACAACGCGTACCGTTACAACGCTACTTTTACCACGCAAGTCGTTACAGCGACTTGCGTGGAGGGGCGCTGGATAGTAAATTTTTTAATTTACTATTCCAACTCCAGTCCCCGTGGACTCTAGGGAAAGGAGTTGGATAGTAAATTAATCTATTTACTATCCTGGAGCGCCCCCCAGCGCAAGTCGTTTTATCGACTTGCGTGGTAAAAGTAGCGTGGTAACAGTACCGCGTTGTTAAAAATGCGTGCTAACCGCTGTATACCTCGGTGGAGGGGTCTCCTCCAGCCAGTGCACTTATAGATTCAAAGTAAACTTATGGCCAAAACTAAGAAGCTCTCCGGTTGCACTTTAAGACTCATCCAATGAAAGACCGCAAATAGACAGGGTTTGATAGCCTTTTTATCCAGTGGCTCATTTCTTTTGAACGAGAAGAGTAACTGAGTGTCAACAGCGTAGCACACTATTTTTGGTCCCAAAAGACTCGACCAAAATTGCCAGCATGGCCATATAAATGTTAAACACTTTAGGACTAAGGCCTGATCACTGGGGTACTCACACCAAGACAATACAGGAGAAGAATGTAGGTATCTAAATCTCTTGGTATATATCCTCCAGAGAAGATCTTAGCTAGTTTAGGGATGATCCCCTGATTCCAATCTCGCCAAAGCAGGCAAGCAGCCTGGAATGCGGCAACGATATCATAGGCGGCTGAAAGATCTAATAAGACTAGGACTGCCGTGCCCCCTGCTTCTAGGGTATGTTCGATCTCCTCAGATAACTCTAGAAGGACACTTTAAGTGTTAAATTTAGGTCTAAACCCAGACTGGCTAGAATGAAGGAGCTTGTTGGACTCTGAATAACTAGAGAGCTGATGATTCACAAACTAACTTCTCAGCATTTTTTGATGAGACAGGTAACAGGGAAATTGGCATGTAATTGGTGAGAATGTTAGGATCAGCGTTGGGCTTTTTCAGAAGTAACTGAATCTTAGCCTGCTTCCAAACAGAGGGAAAAATCCCAGATGCTAGAGATCTACTTATGAGAGCATTTAACACTGAATTAATGACGTTCACTCCCTTTGCTAGAACAGATGGCGACAATGGTCAGCAGGAAATCCTGATCTCAAATTGAGAATTGCGAGTCTCGACTCTTCTAGCGATTGGGGTCAAAGAAGGAAAAAGCACAACTGATATCTTCAGAGGGGGGGAACGGAGGTCACTAGAATTAATTGCTCCAAGATTGCTTTGAAATTCTGCAAGTGTGACTTTGTTAAAGGAGGCCAATTGCTCACATCGTATGGCCGACAAATCTGCCTTTTGATGGCAGGCAATAGGGTCAAGGTAATTTTTGACAATCTTAAAAATGTCAGTGGACTTATTTTCTGCCTTTTCAATCTTGACCTCGTAAAAGTTTTTCTTGGACAGATTAATGAATTTAGAGTAGTTTTTGAGAGCAGACTTATATTTAACATTGGCCTCTAAGCTATCGTGGCAGAACCAATCTCTTTCTGCTTTCTTGCAAGTTTTCTTTGACATCCTAAGATCTTCATTAAACCAGGGGCAAGAAGGCTTTGTCCCACCAATCGGGCGATTGGCCGGAGGGGAAGCCAGTTGCTCTGTTGCAGATAGAATCCAGTTGTCAAAAACATATATATCTGACTCAAGTGGATCAGAGAGAAAGGGTGTTGTATTCCCTTGGGTAGTTACCAAACTGTCCTGAGAGATCTTAGAGAAAAGCCAGGGTTTTGATGTGGTAGCAGGATTTTTCTGACAGCCCTGTGGAGTAAGAGCCCACCTAAAGTGAATTAAATAATGGTATGTCCATGGAAGAGGAAGGGGCTCCAAAAGACTTAATTTAGTATTAGAAAAGATCAGATCAATAGTGTGGCCCTCAATGTGGGTGGGGTTGGAGGCAAAATGGAAAAAAACAAGTGGTGCCAAAACATTAGTGAGGCTGAGCGCCTCCTTATTAGCAGGGCAGTCCCAATGTATATTAAAGTCCCTAGTATGTAGCATTGTGTAAGGCAAAGTAAAATGTGAGATGTAACCTGAATAAGAGAGTCCAAAAAAGGACCAGCTGGGCTAGGTGGACGATAAATCAAAAGGTCTCCGACTGAATGATGATCATGCAAAGCAATGCAGAAACTAATGGCTTCCGCCCCTAAAAGGTTCTGTACTGCAAACGTCGCGCATCGATTGGTGTCCCAAAAAATAATGGCTATAGCTTCACCTCTTCCATGTGTATGGTCAAGGTTAATGATCTTATATCCAACCGAGATAGCATATTCCAGGAGAGGTTTAGAGGTAGTTGTCAGCCAAGTTTCTGTCATAAAAAGGACCTCAGGTTTCTCATTGCAAAGGAGATCATGAATGCAAACAGTGTGCTTAGGCAGATATCGCATATTTACCAACAGGGCTTTGAAAGAAATTTCAAAAGGTGCACTGCCACAGGAGTTGTCACAAGTGGGCCTAGAGAAGGGTACATTAGACTTCCTGAGACATGAAGTACAGAGTTCTGGCCTTTAAAGGGATAGATACACGTTGGCTAGAAGGGCACTTCCAGAAGCCAAGAAGCTCTTCTTTGGAGTAACTTAATTTGGTCATATATTCTGATGAAAAAGGGGCATGGTTGCTGGCACTGGCAACTTCCGGCATCCGAATAGGCGCAGACGGGCTTGCCTTAGGCGTGCCTTTGGCATGCCCGCTGCGCGTCCACTGCAGGCCCATTTAAATTTACGACAGAGAGAGCAGCCAGCAAGCAACCAGCCCTGCCCACAAAAACCCTGGCACGGGGAGGCATAAGACAGCCATACTTTACTATTTGGCATGACAGCTTTACACTGGAGCCATAAAAAGTCAGACAAGTTTCTCAAGGACCTACCAAAAACACACAAATGCCCAGCTTAACCTAGTATAAAACCGGAGTCCTGTGCCTCCCATCCCCCCCCCTTAAATTGTCACAGCAAAAATCCCTCCCATCCCCAACTTACCAAAACTTGCCAGAATTCTGAAAGCACAATCGTCAGAAAGATGCAAATGCAAAGTTCAAGCAAATGATTTAAATAATGGCATAGGTCTAAAAGCAATTTGTTCGATTAACAGTCATAAAAAATACTGACAAGAAAAAGAACAATCCGATGAGCCAGCAAGTGAAAAATTAGCAATTTGCTTGTGGAATGTCGAGGGCCTTCAAAGCAAAATTCAGAATGGGCATTTTTTTTAGCCTATATACATTATTTTCACTTAGTTATACCCTAGGAGACTTGGGTACTGGTCCTGCTGAACATACCAGAATTTCTAGGTATCAGCAAACCAGTTGTAAAAACTCACATGCTTGGACTCTCCGCCGGGTGCTTAGCCATCTACGCAGTATTTTAAACAATGCTAAAATAGAAGAGTTAAAAATGGGCCACCCCAGCCTGCAAGCTGTGAAACTATCAGAATGCGTCCACGACATCGAACAGCATCTGTTGACAATAGACGTCTACATCCACCCTGAGCCAGCTAAGAAGACGGTAATAATTGATTTTCTATTGTCATTTTTCACTTACCAATCCCACGCCACTTGTTTTTATGACAAGTGACTTTAATATGAGCCTGTTGCAGGAAGCAGTGCATGATCAAATAGTGGAAACTCAAAACCACATCCTGGCAAATTCCTGTGTTCCACCCATGGATGCAAAGGAGGGATGACAGGGGCTTGGCTTTGGCCGATGGCCTAGAGCACCTGGGTTGAGAGCTTGAAATGAGTAAACTAAGCCTGATGTCCCTGTTCAGTCTACCTTTCACTTGGCAATAGTAAACATGATCTTAGAATACACACTAGTGTCCCTTTCATATGGTTTGCCTCTATGAGTTAGGAATTTGACTGGAAAGTGACCATCAACCTCAAAAGATCCTGCTAAAGTCGCAATCCATTGTGGCGGCAAGAGGGCCCCGACAATCCACATCTGGATCCAGAGTTTGGCGACTTGCTCTATGAGAAGTGACCTGTACGCTAATACTATCCCTCCTTCCTCTAGACCTAAGGACGTCTGGGGCCCCTTACGATCTTTCCTTTTGCAGCAACAGCAAGACTCCCCTACTCAACAGGAGCAGGGTATAGTACCGACTGGGGTGGGATAGACGAATTCACTATCTGCATTAATGTTCCTTTTTATTATGTTCTGCCCTCTTGAACTGCCTAGATTCTTTTTTTTTTTTTTTTATGTCATAGCCGGGGAGCTGCGGAGGGGTCGTTATACCGATTAGCTGGAGTGATGCTTGAGGGGGGCCTTGTATGTGTTATGTATATTATTCCGCACAATTGACCACCTTACTGCGCTCTATAGGTAACGTTATCAGTAATACATTATATCTGTACCTTATGTGATGCTAAACAGTACCCAATGCTTCGCTTTGTCGTTAACAAAATGCTAAATAAAGTTTAAAAAATGACCAATCTCCAGAGGACATGGGCACAGTCTCCACTACCAACTACAGGAGGCTAAGCTTGTCAACAAGATCTATTGCCCGTGTGGAACTCAAAGAGAGAAATCAATGGGAGACTATACTCAACTTATCCTCTGACTTGCTGGAGCAATGAGCCCAGCTTTTGGTCCTCCTAAGGGCTCCCTCGAGAAAACCAAACCTTCTACCAGGGGATTGCCCTACTCATTACAGCAAAAAAGAAATGTAACCATTCTCTTAGTCTTCTTTGAAACAGTCCAAGCTCTACAATTCAGAGGTCTGCTTCATCTAAGTTGAGACCCCTATACAAAAAAGGAACATGGGAGTCAGCTACGTCGGAGACAGACCAGTATTGGCACAAGCTTCTGCAGCTACTTAAAGAAAGGATGCCAGAGAATTGTGGAGACTGGTAAATCACACTACAGGAGATAGGCCTCCACAAAAATCCTCTGTCATCTTGGAAGAAGCATTGACTGCCTAACTTCAGCAAATGTTCGCGGTCAGTGAAACTGCATTGGTGAACCCTGAAAGAGAAGCAATAAACTTGACGAGCAAAAAAACACATGAAGCCATCCTATTAGGGGATGTAAGAACAGTAATTACATTAGGGTGGCGCGACAGAGCCCCTGGCCCCAACGGCCTACCAGACACCTTTTTTTATGAAAAACCTCAATACTGGGCTGAACATTTGTGTGACCTTTACAACCATGTCTTTCTCCGCCAGGTTATTCCCAACAGTTGATGGGGAGACAAAATATTATGCCAAAATGTTGTTGGCTGAATGCACCGAATGGGCAGCGCAAGACTCACTAGTACCGGTGAACCAAACAGGGTTTGTTAAAAACACAGGCACAGTCACAAACATCTTAATACTTACCCTACTAATTGATGAAACCAGATCTCATTCACAGAACCTTCCCCTGTGTTTCATGGATGTTCGCTCCTCCTTTGATGCGGTACCGTGTAACTTTCTTTGGCATAAGCTTCTGAACTGGGGAATTTCTCCAACACACCTCAGAGCCATCCACCTACTATACACTAACACATGGACACGGGTAAGACTGGGAACTGGGACAACCGTTTCAATAAGAGAAACTGACAGAAACAAGACTGTGTCCTTGCTCCGTTCATGTTCAATTTGTACCTAGCAGAGCTGACAGCAATCCTTAATAAAGTTAATTCACATGCCTCAACACTGTCTGGGTTTAATGCTTCTCACATGCTGTACCCCAACGACGTAGTACTGATCAAGCTACACGAAGGTTGGCCTTTCGACGTAGTACTGATCAGCTACACGAAGGTTGGCCTGCAAAGGCTAATAAATGCCACACCAACATAAGCAGCAGCATGGGCTCCAAATTAACCTCAACAAAACAAAAACATTGTTTGTTAGTACGAGAAGATTTTCACCACCAACGTTCCATCTAGAAGACTCATCCTTCTAATCAGTAACAGTGTACAGGGCTTATCTCTCCAACAATTACTGCAAGCCATGGCCACAAAACATGCACCTTCAATGTCGTATGGAGTAGAAGCTGTGAGGGGGGAGAGCAGACAAATTAATTGGAAAGGCAATGGTTGGCACTCATGAGGCACACTAAGCAATGCTCTGTGTAATACTATGAATATATGAACCTAGCTTTAACAACATTGCAGGCTAAGCCACGCTGGGCCTTTTCTCTCTCTCTCAGGCTACCTTCAACAGAGGCATCAATTCAGCAGATAAGAAGCTTTTTTCCCTTGCTGACAAAGCCTTGCTGACAAAAGATCACATGCATGGATGACAATAGGCTCATATGGCCTCCTCAAGTTATAACCATACTTAAGAGAACTGTCTGGGCTAAGGGCAAAGCTTGAGTTGCTGAGTTGCCTGCTAAGCAGTTTTAATATCTTCTGCCATTCCCCCACTTGGCTGAGACAAGCCACGGTGACCGCATGCCGGCTGGGCCAACACGCAAAGGAAGGCATTTGCCGCATTGTCTGCACGTGACCTGCACTGAAGGCAGAGCGAAAGAGACTCTTGAAACACCACGTCCCAAGAATGGTATTCGCACGTGTCGACATGCAGTAATAGTCTGTCAAAAAGGAGAGGATTTAGTGCTCTGTGGAAAGAACTTGATATTTATGTCACTTGCAGAAAGAAAAATGGATAATCAAGATCAACATTGACCGAACACAATTTGTATCATCAAAACACTGATTGCACTTTGTTTATCTTTGTCCATGTATTTTATAATCTGTAAAAGCAATAAGCACTTCACTTAGTGAGGGTCTAAAACAACGGGTACAATTTTCATCGATAGATGCCTGCACTCCGCCTACTTTTATCTTCGTACTGTTGCCTGCTAACACACCAAGCACTTTCATCCAGAGAGCAAGTAGGATCGCGAACACAACTGTGATTGATTACAACCCTTGAGCGTACTTTGTCTTCTTAAACCCAGTAATATGTCCAGCCAAATGTGTCAAGCATTTTAACTTAGTGAGCCTTTTTGATCATGGTCTTGATATTTTTCTATCTTTCTTTCGATTGCACCCTGACCACTCAGTTTAGCATTTTAACACACTTGCTAATGCACTAAGCACTTTAATTTGTGAATCCTCAAGACCACTGTCACATTAGCCTCTCCTGAGGAGTGCACTAAGGGGCATATTTACGAGGAAGTGGCGGACCCCAGCGGTAGCCGTCTTGGCTTTATGCCGCGCTCCCCCACATCTGAAAGGATGTATGTCAGTACAACGCGATCTAAAAGATCGCGGTACTTGACAACGCGGGCATTACAACGCAAGTCGTTACAACGACTTGCGTTGCAGGGCGCGGATTTTAGAATATTATAATTTTATATTCCAACACCAGTCCACGTAACAGTAGGGAAGGTGTTGGAATATAAAATTACAACATTCCTTGCCCAACAGCGCCATCCAGTGCAAGTCGTAGTAACGACTTGTGTTGTAATGGCATCGTTGTAAAAGCACTGCGGTGTAAACACCGCATTGTAAACGATGTTTACCATCTGAAATCACGGTATTTCACCGTATTTACAAGGATACAGTGCAACCCACCGTTCCCCCTGCGCTGGTGCTAATTTAGCCACCTAGCGCCAACGCAGACACCCCTGCACCCATAATGCAAGGATGTCTGCATTGCAAGGGAACATTATTTATGTGCAGGAAGTTGTACCTTTCTGCATGTAAACAATCTTTAAATCATGTTCTGTAACTTCTATGTGTGTTGCTTAATGCAACACAAATAGAAGTTACAGAATGTCATTTTTTTAATGATTGTTTATGTGCAGGAAGGGACACCTTCCTGCACATAAACAATCAATGGTGTTTTGCTGTTTCTATGTGTGCTGCACAATGCAGCACACATGGAAGCAGCAAAAATAAGGAGAAATTAAACCTTTCTCCTCGTTGCGCCAGGGTAAGATCAGGTTTTCCCTGGTCTTAATTTTGGCACAGCCAGTTTTTACTCCACCCTTGTAAATATGGGGCAGCATCAAAATCAATGGGTGTTGTGGTGGAATGCCCACCACAACACCCATTGCCCTCCTCTTTCACGCGTGAAAGGGGGCCTTATTTACAAGACAGCGTTAAGCCACATTAAGTGGCATAACGCTGCCTTGTAAATAAGGCAAATCCCCTATCACCACCACAACATTGTGGTGGGAATAGGGGCTTGTAAATATGCTCCCAAGTACTTTAATGTAGAGAGCCTTTAAGATCTTGGTAAAATTCCGCTCTGACCAAGCTTTTGATTGCAAATATGCCCACCCTAGGTGATCATTTCACAGATCAGCTAAACTTGAAACATTCATTTCATCACTACATCCTGATGCAATAAAAGTAAGAAATAGCTTCTAACTGCTGCTGACGGGGACATGAGTTGTGGGACTGAGGAGTTAAAACATATGGAAATTTGGACTTTTATTGTGGCTTTTAACCAACGAGATGACTGATTTTACTTGTTTTTATTTTCATTTATTATAATTAACTGAACAATAAAGTTATTCATTCATTCATTCCATAAGTCTTGAAGTGATAGATCCAGCTTCAAGCATCCCTCCAGCAACCGGTCCTTCTGCATTGCCCCATCTTAAGTAATAGTATCTTTTAGACTGTTTCCTTGTCGAGTGTTTTATGGAGAAAGGAGTCTGCTCATTCTTGAATCTTGTTTCAGTTACACTGAACAACACTTTTGTTCAGATATCAGGATATACACAAGTTACATACATCAAGTGGATCTCATCAGAACCTCTAATACAGAACTAAGTAGGGGAATCTATAGTTGCTGAGTCTTCATGAAAGCTTGCCTCTACAGAGACTGCATTCCTCAACATTTTTAAACCTGAGAGGAATGTGTTCTGCAAAGCCCACGTAAAGTATTTCACAAGCTTTTCTTTTAGGCCCAATGCTACTGGCATGTGCTCCACTTCATACTTTGCACAAACAATTCTCATTTTAACATGTAGAAAGGCCTCTGCCACATGTAAAGTCACATTTACATTAAAAAGCCAAAAAGCTATGCCGCCCATGCCATGGGGCACACCAAGCCCTAGGAATTAGTTCATACTGAGGATGTATTTCTTAGGGCCCAGATAAATGTGGAAAAAGCACACCCACTATTTCCAGGAGTAGAATTAGGCTAATCGCTCTACAATTTCATTTCATCCCGTACTATTTTGGGCACAGCTCTATGCAAAACCTGAGGTTGACGTCATTAAAAACACAAAGAGGAGAATTGGGGATTTAGGGTAACTGACAGAGCCAGAAGGGCTGATCTGACAGATCAGTGAATGGGCTGTGTTTTTGTCTGTTTGTGGACCGGTGTTATGATCTGGCGGGCTACTTTTACTGTGTACTTCTCTGATTTCACCTCAAACATTGCATGCAGCACGCACAAATGCACGCAGAGTCTCATACTTTGCAAAACACCTAACCAGCGTACCTTTTCAAGTTTAAAACTACCCTGGTTTTCATACATGGGCCACTTTTTTTAATTAACTGATTCGCTAATGAAAATTTTATATGTTTATGTGCTGCTAATGAGTCACTGCATTCCAAGCAGGTAAAACCCGTCCCGTTCAACTATAAAATAAAAAGAACATTGGCGTTTTAGAGTTTCACATTCCAAAATTACTCAAGATCTATTGAGAGATTGCTAGTTAAAAAGAAACGTAGAACTACTAAAGGTAATCTTGCTGTTCGTGTTATATTTCGTTCTGCTTCTAACAACTGTAGAACAACCGTATTGTTTTAGGTTTGTCTTTATGATGTGTGCTTGCCAGCAATATTTATTCGTGCCAAGGCGTTTTAGAATTAATGGGTTTGCAACTGTTTGAGTCAGAGAATGATGCAAGTCTTTCTTCTGGTTTAGTTTTCACCCTGCTACTGTGGCGTTTGCTCTTTTTATTTTTGGTGGTGCTGTTACAGGGTGACCAGGTTTTGAAAACCAAAAACCACATTTAGCAAACAGCAAAATAGACTTAACTGTTACATCAGCGGAGGGGCACAACATGACTTAAATGACACTGGGCTTCAACAAAGAAACATAGACAAGGAAATAAATGAAAAGCAACTTTTAAACCCACCCTCATGGGTGTTAATGAAATTGTGATCAGATGATTAGATCCTCTCTAAAATCAAGCGAAATTTGTCAAAAACTGCCGGGACGCCTGATCGCCCTCGGCTGTTAGTAATGAATCCCATTTTAAATGAAACCATTTGAGGCAGGCATTTACTGTAACTGCATGTATGCATTTCAGTAACAGTATATATAGTCTGCTTCACCATAAAACGCCAACAATTTCAATTTAGAAAATTATGGGGTGGACAATGTATGAATGTACCGATTATTTGATTTTAATCTCTTAATGATCAGTCTTGCAATGTGGACAGATACTGCGTTATTTTAGTGCAGAGATTCATTACACAGGCACAACATGAATACTACGTTTAAAAAGGAAAAGGGCCAGCCAACAGAGGTTTCACCCCTCAATCAGGCTGCAGGCCTGGGCCTTTTTCAAGGCAAAAGGGTCTGTTGTCAGATGCGAGTAACTGATAGTTCACTCATGATTGCTGCTGCTCTTGGAGGTATGCTCCTGTTCAAGTGTTATGGTTGGTATCGGACTCTTGTGTGGGAATGAAATTCTGTTCTTGAGTAGCCTGTGCAGTTAGCTCTGGAGTAGTGTCCATGATTTCTGTCATATGTATTGACAGACAGACAGACAGAATATCTTTATTCGACTTATTCAAAGTCATACAAAGAAAAACAATAAAAACATTTCATACAAAGTGTTTTTCTTAGGAACGATAATACAAATATACAGTTTAAAAAAAAAAAAAGTATTATACACCATTAAAAAATGTTACGTTCATAAAATGATCATACATGATGAAACATTTACTTTAAGGCGAAATTTGGCAGACAGCTTTCACCCTTGAGGCGGCTACCAGAAAATTAGCTATGCAAAAAGTAATGTGGGGATTAGGCAGTAATTGTAGAAAAAGCAGGGCCGGTCTCACTTGAGTGAAGCCGGCCTCTTTCAAGATAGGGAACAAATATTTTTTCCTCTGCTCTATGTACAACCCACATCATATGTATTGTTTTGTAATTGCATTTATATAGTACTTACTATTCCTGATGAGGCGTCAAAGCGCTTTTTCGGCTAGTAGCACCCTACTCCCGAACCCATAAAGGCTTAGTGATGGGTTAGTATAGTGAAATATGAATGTAATTTGAGTGGTGGATATGTTTAGTCAGTTTTTTGGATTGAGAAAAAGAGTGGAGGGATAGAAGAGGGAAAATGTTTATATATAATATGCATCATGTTTGCTGTTACGAAGAGTGTCAACTAAACAGCATCTGGGTGCCAACATGCCTGAGCCCATCCTGTAGCTCAAACTGGTGATGGGGCTGCTAAAAAAGTCTCAAAACTCATAGTTGAGCAAGAATAAACAATACAGATGTGGGTAGCACACTTCTATTCCATTAAACTGACCTGCACTCCTACTAAAAATATTGTTACTTTTTTCATAAGCATCTGTGGAAGTCTTAAGAGAGGCCCTCTCTTAAATCCTAGTCAATCACTGATCTATGTCATCTTGTTCTATAAGAAGTGAATGGATACTCAGAGGCCACACTCTCACCTGGGCACCACATTCTTCAGGCCATCGGAAACAAATATACAGTCTGCATTTCACTTCACAAGTTGGCCAAAGGCAGCCTAGTTTTGAGCCACTAAAGACACACAGGATTTAAACATGAATGTAAGAAAATGTGTGGAAATAAACTAATGAGAATAAAGAATTAACTGATTTATTTTTTAGCACTAAATGTTATCATTCTCCAGTTTCATTATGTCATGTTGTGTTGTGCCATGTCATGCCATGTCATATTATGTCATGTAATGTTAGGTGTATTTGAATAAAACACAACTTACTCAGAAGGGTATCCTGGCACTGAAGCAGGAGCTGTATGGGGAAGCCAGGGTCAAGTCTAAGTGAAGAGCCAGGTCTTCAGTTTCAGATGTGCAGGGGAAGGTTGCTCCACTCCTTAGGAGCGAGGAAGGAGAAGGCACAACTGCCGGGTCTTGTGCGAGGGGGTGTGTGAGTATAAGTCAGGGAGAGCCAAGGTGTCTGGTAGGTTTCTGTAAGTTTAACCAGTTGCTAAGGTACATGGGGCCAATGTTCTGTAAGGCTTTTTATGGGTGCGTGAGGATTTGAAGAGTAGTCCTTTGTGGATTGGCTCAAGTGGAGCTCTTTGTGTTGCTGAGTGAAGTGAGTGAAGGGTGGTGGCTGAGTTTGCATGGTCTGGAGTCTTCTGTCAGTTTAGTGTTGATTCCAGCATAGAGTGTGTTGCCATAGTCCAATTTGCGGGTGATTAGGGCTTGGGTGATGGTTCTGCGAGTTCTGAAGGGGTTCCAATCGAATTACTCTAGTTTTAGGGAGTCAAAATATAGCTAGTAATTACCGCCAAATTGCGTTAATGGATGCTACAGGGAAAATTTTCGCAGCGGAGGTACTGGACAGATTAAAAGACTGGTGCTTCTCGCAGGGAATAATACCGATGTACCAAGCCGGCTTTCGCCCTAATCATTCAGTCACTGACAACATCTCAATTCTTCAGACTATTCTGGACAAATACATTGGGTGGAAATTACAACCAGTGTATGCAGCATTCATTGACTATTCCACCGCGTTTGATCGGGTCGATAGACCAACATTATGGAAAAAACTGAGAAGGCTTGGGATTTCAGAAAATGTATTGCAAATCATAATTAAGCTCCACACGAATACCTGGTCCCAGGTACAAATGGGAAGTGAAAAAGGTCTGACGAAACCAATTAATACTTTGAATGGCCTTAAACAAGGGTGCCTTCTCGCACCAATTTTATTCTCATTATATTTGAGTGATCTGCCATTCCATCTGCAACAATGCGCTAGTTTACCGCCAAAGGTTGCTTCACAGAGCATACACTGTTTGCTATACGCAGATGACATTGTTATGTTGGACCTTACACCTTTTGGTCTCCAAAATTTACTGGACTCCTTAAATGTTTATTCGAAGGACCATTTCCTAATCCCAAACTTAACTAAAACGAAAGTGGTAGCCTTTTCTGGCAGGAAAAAAAGTGCCAAATACTGCTGGAATCTTGATGGGATTAGAGTAGAGGAAGTAGATGAATATACTTACCTTGGTAGGATTTTTACAAAGAACTTACAAAATTCAAAACAAATTAATAATCTAAAGAGAAAATCTGAAATACATGCCGGGGCACTCTCTAGATTGTATACTGCCACTGGAAATAGGCACTTTTCCTCACTGCTCAAAGTGTACAGAGTAAAAATCCCCTCGGTGTTGTCTTACGCAACTGAGCATTTACCAACAAAACAATGGTCCTTCATGGACATCACCGAAGGAAAGATCCTGAAAAAAATACTAAAGGTTTCTAGTTCAACACCAGTCCAAGCCCTCAGACTGGAATTTGCATTAACAAGCTCTTATGCCACAGCTGTGGCAAATGTCATCCGATGGGCCTATAACATTTTGCATGCAAAGGAAGGAACACTGAGACTCTTGTTAAAGATTGAGACATTCAAAACAGACTCTTTAAATCTTAATTTTTCTAAGAATATGTCTGAGGCATTCAAAATCGCTAATCTTACCAAAGATATCCTGCTATCCTGGTCAAAATCCCAGTTAAAACTTTTTTTGAAATGCTTTACACCAAGATTAAGTTATGATCTCGATTTTCTGCATTGTAGTAAGTTATCTACTTACAAATCCTACATTGAGACATTGGAATATAAGCAAATACGGACATATCTGGGGTTTTGCTTAACGCATGGAGCAAGAAGGGCCATAACTATGTTGCGCTTAGGCATCCTACCTGTTTCTGCTCTCACATCCAGATGGTCACCAGGACATTCCCCGACTTGTAACCTCTGTCAAGGAGGTGATCAGGACATCGTACATATGTTATTTGTCTGTCCTCACACAAACGTAGTTAAAGCACGGGAGAGATATCTTGAGCCGATATATATCAGAAATATAACATTACTACAGTAAACAATTTACTACTGTTATGTAAACAACCGACTGATGAATGGGTTTGTTATAATTTCTACAAATTTTTAAAATCTTTTTTAAAACTATATTAATGTTCATGATTATCTATGTAAATTGTTTTTAAATTTGTGGTCCTCAGTTGAGTACCAAAACAAATAAAAACACTTTTGACTTTGACTTTGACTTACTCTAGTTTTATAAACATCCTAAGAATGAAAGATTGTCTTTACCCTGCAAGGACAAATGTGTATGCCGAGCAGATACCATTCATTATATTGAAGGCAGATGAATACCCAACGGAGCTCTTTTCATGATCTGAATCTATGATCTGCAGGTTTCGATCTGCGGGTTACACAAGGATCTCTGCAACAAATACAAAAACCTTCTAAGCTCTCATACTTTCATAGCAACCTGGGGCTTGCAGTGGAGTGGAAAAGATGCATTGGTATTGCAACTCAACTGCGGAACAAGTTGTGTGATATATGTGGGTACTGTGTGCGACAATGGTTGCTGTGAAAAGGCACATCATTGTCCCGTGGGCAGTGCATGAAGTCCAGATTTTTCTTGAAGCAAAGGTTTTACCCTAGGTGCTGCAAATTAGTAAAGGGCCTGGTTGCACAGTGATAACAGGTGCCATGAAACTCTTGGTTGAGGACATGAGGGCAGGATAGCTGGAAATCTGTTGGGTTCCGAATGCTAGGGCATACGCCCTGGGGGTTTTAAGGGTGAAAGAGAAAGGATTGAGAGTATCTTAGGGAATGAAGAGAGGATCAGTTGGCTAGCAGACCTGATGATCATATATGACGGGCAACACAGAGAGTCCAAGGGCAAGATGAAGTAATTTTCAAGGCTTTGCGATAGGCTACTTGAGCAAGTGTCTCGTGGCTTTGGGAAGTGGCAAGGTATATGTGATGCTCTATGAGAGGCTGATGAGTGATTGTGAGAGTCAATCAAAAGCGTATGAGTTAGATAAGGATCACTCTGTCTTTCTAAGTGTCTCTTAGGTCATTTAGGAATAGTAGAGAGTGACTGGTGGCCAGTTAAGGTTAGGGCAGGACTGGTATATAGTCTTTGGGGGGAAACAATATTTTCCATGCAATCTTTTTCACTTGTGTCTTTACCATGCATCTTTTACCATGCAGATGCCTGATGGAGCAAGGTTATGCATGTAAAGTGACTTACTTGTATTCAGCCCTCTCGAAAATAATATTAATGTACTAACTAACTTGTTTCGTTATATTAATATTGCATTTCATGACATTTTTAGTATCTAGGGGAAGCTTTTCAATGTGCTTTTACTAACTGTAATCCGCTTGCATTAAAATGGCTGCTGCTACGCGGGGTTTTCTACTGCTCATGCATCTGTCACACTCACGTGACATGACGTATTACTTCGCTTGGTGGGAAACTTTTGCTTCTGCGCACTAGAACTAAGATGGCTGCTATGTGTCTAACGTGCAAGAAGCTTGCATCGCTGCTTTTGCTAAGCTGCTCATTTTGCCTAAACCTTAATGCAATAGTTAAAATAAAATAATGGGAATAGTATATAGATAAGTGGTATACAGTGCATTCATTTATTTCTCTTTTCTAAAAATGTTTCTTTTTTATTTTCACAGCTATCGCATTTGGGCCTGAAATGTACTTCTTAACTCCATTTTTGGAGGAACTGCGCCTGCGCAAAGAAACTCAAGCTATTGAAGCCATGGCATTGAACCAGTGCCAGCATCTGACATGAACTGTGAAAACTATGGGAAGCTGACCTTTCAACCATGCCAGAGGAAGCTGAATTGAACAATTTGTTAAAACATTTTGTTATATTGATACATTCACTGCCGGGAGGAATACAAGTGCATGGGAAAATAAAGTTATGGGAGGGAATGTAATTTAAATATGGAATGAAAGTTACCTCATATCAATATGGTGTGATGACCTCTCCTCGTCTTCTGACCAATCAAATTGTGGGATTCACACATTTGCAACATTTGGGGGGTGGTACACTGTCCTGGAAAATGGTATAACTAGGATAGGCTTAGTTAGTTAGATTGTCCGACTTGTCCGAATAGCTGACCTGTGACTGACCCAACGCACTCAATAGGTGATCAGGAGCAGAGGTGCTGGTGAAGCACTCTGTCAGAAGATTCGATTACCCAATCGGGGTCTGGAAGTAGTTCGATAACCCAATCGGGGTTCTGGCTGTTAGCTGCAGAGAGGCTTTACAACTCTGGCGTTTGAACTTTAGCTGTGGGTGCCGGTTTTAACCTGTGGTGGTCCTGTCCTGTTTCAGTTTGGTCCGTACCTGTCCTGATTCTGGTCTGCACCTGTTCTTACCTGCTGGCACCTGCACTTTGGGGTTCTGTCTTTTGACCCATCCCGTGGCCAGGGTTCGTCTTCACACCATTCAAGGTAACTATAATTAATATGGGTTTGTCATTGTACTGTTTTCCCTTTTCGACCCTTCTTTTGTTTTTCAAATGCTTAAACAAAAAAGTTTTCTTTTCTGCCTAATCATAATTCTTGTTAATTGATTATGTTTTTCGATTAATGCAGTTCTTGAACATTTACACTTAAAATTTTAACTAGATAAAGAGATAAAACTTTTTACTGAGTCTGTGGTTATTCAATAAGTGCAAAAGTTATTTTATTGCCTATTATGCTAACACCCTTGATCCCTTAGGATTCTAGGTACTAGTGACAAGGATTGGTAAGTCAAATGGTATAAGTCCTAAATGGTTAAACAAAAATTGATTGAGTGCAGATTTACCTGTTCAATTGTGTATATAGTTTATGGGCCCAGGTGAGTATGGTAAAACGAGCAGGTGAGCCCGCGCTCTATCAGTTTATTTGGTAGCAGCAGTATGGTTAGGGTTTAGTTAAAGATAGGTAGTTAGTTATAGTTAGTTGATTTATTGAAATTGTATTTGGAATCATATTGATTTTTATGTATTAACAAAATTTGTTCGTACCTGTTATATGTTTGTTTTGGAATCCCCGGCGGCAGAATAGCGGGTGGTAAATGGAAGCTACACTGCAGTGAGGTCACTTGCCTGTGGAAGTAAGTGCATGGTTAAGTAAGCACTATTTAGTGACTTTCTGTATAAATGTGTGAATAATTGATAGCAAAGAGTTCGCTAGTGAAACTTTGGTGTGATAGCACCTAGAAAGGGTCACACTGAAGAAGTAAAAGGTTCTTCTGAGCTTGATTGACAGCAAAGGGGTTCGCTGGTGAAACTTTGGCCTTATATCACCTACAAAAGGTAAGCCCGAGGGAGTAACAGGTTCACCGATGCTTGCGTGAAAGGTAGACGGAAGGGATCTGCTTGTAGTATATGAAAAGTAAATGGAAGGGAGTTACTCGCAGTGAGTGCAATTATCTTTCCTTTGAATTAGTCAGTCAGGCACAGTGGCAAATGTTTTTACGTTGTTAAATGAATGAAATGAGCATTTAAAAGTGAATAGAAGTAAGCTCTCGTATTACCTTGCAAAGGAGGGAGTCAGTTGCGGAGCTGCGCTGATGTCACTTAGAGCCGCGCTGGTATTGGTTGAGACAGCGGGTGTGTAGCTGCGCTAATACTGCAACGGAGGGGTGAGTACAGGAGTGTGATAAATCGACTCACGGGAAAAGCAGCGCAATTATTGGTTGGATTTATTTGAATTCTATTTGCTGATTGGTCATTGAGAATTAAGAAACGTGTTAGTATTGGAAGTCTATTAGTAAACAAACGAGTCTTTGCAAATTAAAAGCGGCATAAAATTACATGTGGAATTGAGACCCAGCAATAATAGGAAATAGACCCGATAGGAAGTACTTGGGTTTTGCGCAAGAACAATACATTAGAGGAAGACCTTATATCCTGTACGGAGATAAAAGAAAAATGTCATTCATTAAGAAAGTTAAAAATTTCTTTAAAAAGGATAAACCGATTAAAACCAGAGAAGGGATTATTATTCCACCACCGAATATGCCAGCATCATACATGATGGCTGAAAGGGGCTATCATACTTGTATGTGGTTAGAGAACTGGATGGAGTACACAAAAGATGATGGTATTTTGGCATTTCCAGAAAATGGTACCTTAAATGGTAGAGTTTTGTACAATTTAAGAACACGCATGAATGAATTAGATCCTAGACCTACATTAACCCAGTACGAAGCATTAGAGGAATGGGAAACAGAGGCTTTTGAATGAGATAGACCCAGAAGCGATTGAAATTGGAGTACATTTTATCCCAGATTTCCCAAAGAGACAAGAGATAAGCAAATGAAGCAATGGAGGCAGTCCATGCTAGTGGAAGGATTATATCCTGTCCGAGCTTTAGATGAACAAATTGGAAGTAAAAGTACTGAGAAAACTAAAAATCTAATGACAAGTATTAATCCGGAAGATGATTACCTAGAGGATTTGCTAGTGAAAAATCCGCCACCCTAGAATGAGGCGCCAAATCAAGTTAATCCTAGTGCACCGTTCTTAAAGCCACCTTTAGTTGCGCAAGTTGTGCATGAAACCTCATTAGAAAAAGTGTTGCAAGATAAAGAACGAGAAGCCATAAATAAACAGAGAAGTGAGTTAATTCAGAAAATTACACAGTTAAATCCCTTAACGATTCGAGTGACCATATGTCCTGTTGTTCCCTTATACGGAGATAAACAGACTAGTTCTAGGCCTCTCATTCTAACTACACCTGTAGTGCAGTCAAGAAAAGAAACATTAATAGTGGATGATCAAGCAAGTGAATGTAAGTCAGAAATTTCTCTGATGGATTTACCTATAAGAGAACCAGTAAACAGCTCAGCTAGGAAAACTACTCCTGTAAGTTCTAGAGAGGTACAAATGGAAACATCCTCAGGTAAAAGAATTACTACCGTAGTTACCCCAGAAGAAATTGAGAGATGGTCCAGAGAAATAGAAAAGCCAAAATCACAGCCAAAGACACTGGATATTTTTAAATTAAGAGTTGAACTGGAAGAATTACTTGCTGTAAATGTGAGTTTTAACAGATTAAATGCATTAAATGAAGATGAATTGTTGTTTATATGTCGAAGTATCACTCAAAATACAAAAATATTTCATGAAAAATTATCGAGTTTGGCAAATGAAAAGGGAATTGATATTGGTAAATCTAAAGTGTTGCAGAAACCATATCAAGCTGAATTTTCTGACAAAGAAAACATGAATGTGTCAGGACGTAAATGACAGATTAAAGAATTCCTATCACAATTGCAAAAGTGGGTTGATTTAGACAGATGGAAAGCTAGATGGACAAAGAAAAAGGAAGAAGCTCAAGCGAAAAACACTGTATCCGAATATGTATTGAAAGAACCAGAAAAAGTAGAAAAGTTGTGCCCGATGAGAGAAGTGCCAGGAAGAGGTTATGTGCACGTCCCATGGTCCCGACAGGATATTTTATCATTTATGAATGATTTTCCAAAGCTTAGAGAGAAACCCGTAGAGTGGTTAAGACAAGTCAAAATATTTGTAAAGGTTTCAAAAGTGTTGCTAAAAGATTTGGATAGATTATTTGATATTGTTGTCCCTGTAGATTTATGAGCAGAGTGCAAAATAGCAGTTGATTGGCCTAATGATGAGTACCCTAGAGACCCAAAGACAGGAGCCCCATTAGACGAAGAGATGAAAAAATATAATAAAGTAATACTATACTTAAAAGGAATAGTACCCCCTAAAGAAACTGATTGGACTAGAATAGACGGAACTATTCAGAATAAAGATAATTCTGTACATGCATATTACGAACGCCTTTTACAGGTATTTAAA
Source organism: Lissotriton helveticus (assembly GCF_964261635.1). Classification (NCBI taxonomy): domain Eukaryota; kingdom Metazoa; phylum Chordata; class Amphibia; order Caudata; family Salamandridae; genus Lissotriton; species Lissotriton helveticus. The sequence goes on from NC_136061.1 coordinate 1,410,928,416, forward strand.
CAGTATAGTGGATTGGAAACTATTGATACGCAAGACATGACCCATTTTATAAATCGTTTTGTGTTAGGATTAAAGCCAGAAATCTCACAAATGATTAAAGATCATAAGATTTGTGGCAGAACAAACCCATTAATGAAATATTAAAATATGCAAAATACTGTGGAGATGAGATAGACATAAAAACGAAAGAATTTAGAAGAGAAAGTAATGTGGGCACAAGTAAAACTAGCAGAGCAACAAGAGCTCCAAATGAAAAATATTCAGACCCAAGAAGATGGAAGTGGGGATAAACCTAGAGGAAAGTTTAACCGAGATGAGGCTAAAAAGAAAATTCCTTGTCATGGGTGCGGAAAATTGGGGCATTGGAAGAACGAGCGTAAGGCTGTATTAAATGTGCAAACGAACAATTTGAATTCATAAACGCAGAATGGGGTATCAAGAAAACAGCAACAACAGCTAATACCGAACCAGTTACCATCGGCGCCTATACCAAATACTGGGAGTCAAAATACATACAGTGTGGATACCACAAATTGGGAGGGAAATGGTAAAAGGGACACAGTGACTCATACTTTGATGAAGACAGTTTCTAACGGTGCCTGAGTGGGAAAGACGAGGAGTGCGTACTTGGCGCATCCTTGCAGGTAGATCAGTCAGGTCCATACATTGAGGGAAAGGTTGCAGGGAATGATATTACTTTCCTGTTGGACACTGGCGCTACCCGTTCTACTGTGAGAATAGCAGACGTTCCGAACTTACCCCTCTCGGGAGAAGCAATCCAAGTAGTGGGCGTTTCTAATAAACAGATTAGCATCCCAGTTACAGAACCAATGGAAGTCAGAATAGGCCAATTTAAAGAAATGCACAAGTTTTTTGTGTGCGACTCCAGTCCAGTAAACCAGTTAGGTAGAGATTTGCTCTGCAAAATGAATTGCACCATCTTTTTCACACCAAATGATGTTGAAATTCAAACCCCAGACGAAAATGGAATTTATAAATTAATGTTAGCCAAACAAGGAACTGAAAATATTAAGTTGACTTTAGAAGATTTGCCAAAAGAGTTACAGCATACGGTAAATCCTAATGTGTGGGATTTCACAGGAAAGGATGTAGGATTAATGGCAAATGTCGATCCAATAAAAGTGACAGTAAAAGAAGGTGCAGTTTACCCAAATATTCGACAGTACAAAATGAGCCCAGAAATAAAAGCAGGAGTTGCACTAGAACTAAAGCGTCTAGTTGAAGCGGGCATTTTGCAGGAAATAATGAGCAGTCCATGTAATTCACCCATAATTGGCATAAAGAAACTGAGCGAAAAGTACAGGGTCGTACAAGACCTCCGCAAAATTAATAAAATTGTTGTTCCATGTTGTCCAGTCGTGCCAAACCCTGCTGTGATTTTGTATCAAATACTGTGGACAGCAGGCTGGTTTACTGTAATAGATTTGTGTCATGCATTTTTCTCCATACCATTACATCCAGGTAGCAAATATCTTTTCTCGTTCAAATTCGACGACCATAATTATGGTTGGAATCGTGTCCCTCAGGGATACACAGAAAGCCCATCGATCTTTATCAGATTTTGAAAAAGTGTCTTGAATATTTGATATTGCCCGGACAATCAGTCCTGGTGGAGTATATAGACGACCTACTGGTGGCATCTAAAACTCGGAATGACTGTGTTGTTGATACCATTGCCCTATTGAATCATTTAGGTGAAGGAGCACACAAAGTATCACCTGAGAAACTGCAATTTTGCACTACATCAGTGAAATATCTGGAGCACCAGATAGAAAGAGGTGTCAGAAGGGTTACTTCTGAAATAATCAGAATAATTCAAACCATGGATCTACCTCAAACACAGAGAGAAATCAGAATGTTTCTTGGAGTTGTAGGTTACTGCAGGCAATGGATTGTGGGATTTTCAGTCCTAGCAAAACCATTGATACAAATGACACAGAAAAGAGCAAAAGACCCAGTAGAATGGGATGATGAAAGCATGTCAAAATTACGAGATTGTCTATGTTCAGCTCCATCACTAGGGATGCCTGACTAGTCAAAAGATTTTGCATTGTTTTGTGATACACGAGACAATTGTACTCTTTCAGTTCTGACCCAGACCCATGGTCTGATGAGACGTCCTGTTGCATATTTTTCTTCAACACTGGATCCAGTGGCAGCTGCATTGCCAGGATGTCTGAAAGCAGTAACAGCAACTTGTATGAGTCTTGAGCAAAGTGAGTCCATTATTATGGGACATCCAGTAAGCGTGTATGACCCACATGCAATTGTGATTTTGTTGACCAGAACTAAAACTCAGTACCTAACTCCTAGTCGGCTGACTAAGTATGAGCGGATTCTTTTAGGTGCAGAAAACGTGACTATTGCTAGGTGTAATATTCTGAACCCAGCAACCTTATTGCCTGATTCACATTTTGCAGAAGTCAAAAATGAAATTGAACATAATTGTATTGACCTTACAGAATATTTTACTAAACCTCGACAAGATATAAGAGAAGAGCCATTAATAAACTCAGAACATGAGCTATTTGTAGATGGTTCATGTATGTGACATGAGGAAGGAGGTTTGAGTGCTGCTTATGCCGTGTGTACACGATGGGGTCCAGTTGAAGCATCCTATTTACCTGGAGTCAAGTCTGCACAAGTAGCTGAATTAATTGCATTGGCAAAGGCTTGCAAATTTGGGAAAAATTTAAAAGTGACCATTTTTACTGATAGCCAGTACGGCTATGGGGTTGTGCATGACTTTGACCAACTCTGGATGCAAAGGGAGTTTCTGACTTCATCAGGCACTCCTATTAAAAATGGAAATTATGTGAAAGACTTGCTAAAAGCAATACAAATACCAGAAACAGTGGCTGTGGTCAAGAGTGCTGCTCACCAATCTGGCAATGACAGAGTGACAGCAGGTAACCGATGTGCTGACCAATTAGCCCAATATTGTGCTAAAAATAAAATGGCAATAAATAAGAACATTGAAACAAATGGAAACAGCTGCCAATGTATGCTACTTGGAAGAGTGAAAACATGGGAAGAAGTGAGAGATTTGCAAAATGATGCAGAATAAAAGGAAAAGGAAGAGTGGGCAATAATAGGTTGTCAGTGAAAGGCTGAAGATGGCGTCATTGTTTACCTTGATGGTAGGCCTGTGTTACCAGATTGTATGCTTGCTCCTATGGCTTAGATGTACCATGGTGATTCTCATCTAGGGTCAGCAAATGAATCCTGGGAAGAAAACTGTAGTGTTACCAGGAAAGATTGGAAAGGCAGAGGGTCCTTTTATCCGACTGCAGATTGATTTTATTCAGTTACCCCCTTGCAGAGGACTGAAGTACGTTCTTGTTATTGTCTGCCTGTTTTCAAAATGGGTAGAAGCTTACCCTTCTCGCAGAAACTATAGCATTACTGTAGCAAAATTACTACTCAGAGAGCTCATTCCACGTTTCGGTTTTCCAGTGACAATTGAATCAGGCCAAGGAAATCATTTTAATAATGAAATAATTGGTCTAATCTGTGAAGCATTTAAAATTGCGCAAAGGCTGCACTGTGCATACCGCCAAGAGGCTTCTGGAGTGGTAGAACAACTAAATGGCACAATCAAGTCAAGATTGGGAAAGATATATGAATCTACTCGATTGGATTGGCCTGATGCTTTACCTCTTGTTCTGATGGGACTCAGAAGCATTCCAGACAGAAACACAGGCTTGAGTCCCCATGAGATACTCATGGGAAGAGCAATGAGGCAGGAATGGGTGCCAGGACACAAGCTGATAAATATATCTGATGACTTAGTACGAGAGTACTGCAAATAACTGGCTGACCAAGTGCGTTCTATCTCTCACCAGGTTGGAGAAGACTCTGTCGCCAGACAATCAACTCCAGCACATGATCTGATTCCAGGTGACTGGGTTGTGATAAAGGAACATACTCGAAAATCTTGCCCAGCTCTGAGGTGGGGAAGGCCACAAGAAGTGATATTGGTCACCACCACAGCTGTAAAGTGCAAGGGAATTCCGAATTGGATCCATGCGAGTCACACCAAAAGAGTGACCGAACCTGATGAAACATGAGCTGAAGGTTGTGCAGCTGAGGAGTCTCAAGAAAGTGATTCCGAAGTCGTAGATGATAAACAATCAAGCACCAGCCAGGATGAATGGATTCCAGTGATTGACATACCTACAGATCTTGTGAGAACCAGAAGTCAGACCTATTTAGATAGACAGAGTGATAGTGAAGATGAGTCAGGAATGGAAAAAAGTACTCAGATTACAGAAACCAAAGCCGCCAATAGTAATGCTGAGGAGGAACAGATAAGGAGAGATCAATATACTCAGACATTCCAGATACCTGTTGCAGTTCCAGAGTCTGAGGAGGGACAGATAAGTAATAGGGAGAAGACAGGAAGAAGAAAAACAAGAGATCGAGATACCTGGGCAGGACCAGATAGGTGTAGGAAAACGTGTTCAGGAAGAAGAAGGCAAACAAAATCAAAGTCAAATTCAGCACACTCCTGAACAGGGCCAGATTAGCATCCAGGCAGAAGAAACAGAAACAAGACCTGGACCAAGTCAGATAGGGAGGGATACAGGAGACAAAAATGAACAAATTGTGCCACAACTACATGGAAATAAAAGAGCAATTGAAGAAGCACAGTGCCAGCTAAAAGACTCAGAAAAGGAGATAAGTGGCCTGGTTTTGTCAAAAGATTAAAATTTCACCTTAAAACAATAAATGAAGAACCAGAGCAAGTAAACAAAATATCAAGTCAAGCTGGGCCTTCACAGAACAACCAAGAAAGAGGAGTCCACGGCTGAAAAGACTGAATAATAAGTTCAAAGGCCCTGAATGGACCTGTGTCATCCTTGAAAATTTTGAAAACTTAGAATTCAGTGATGAAAGTGATGACGAACTGATTGATGATCCAGCAGACGAAGAAGTGAGACCCACTTGAAAAATTCACAGGTAAAAATTCTGTGAAAAGTCTCAAAGAGGGGCTAAGTCTCCTTAGTCAGAAAATGGCTGATCATACTGTTAATCGTAAACCGAAAATAAACTGCCTAAAGACATGCTGTAGAATATGCACATGTAGTATAGTGATAGGGCTCATAGTATGGTTAGGACTGACGGTAGCTATTCCTTATTTTATGAGTAGAAACATGAAGAATAACACTAACATACATGAGAAAGTAGATGCACCAGAAAAGTTAAATATACACGGAAGAATAGATAGTTTTAGACAGCAAAAGGTAGAATTAGAAGCATCAGATGAGGAAGGATTACATTATAGTAGATTTAGAAATACAAAACACTTGAACGTATTTGCTAACCTGTTACTACATTATGTAGAAGCTATGGAAATAAGTGATTGTTATGTGTGTATGAAATTACCCACATCTGTAGCCAAGGGTGTTACTTACCATCATTTGCCCCTGACTTATGGTATTTCATGTAGTATTTTAGCTAGTTTATTTTATAAGAAAGGACCTTTACACTATTATTATTCTAACTCAGACGTGATTTTCTCTGAACTTCCTATACTTAGTAACCTGAATCCTGGACATACTAAAAGTGATATAACCCGTTAAATGAGTGAATATTTTCTAACAATAGGTACAATAGATATAGCTGAAGCACACAAAAACAATTTAACATACATTTTACATGAAAAAGCAAAGATATTCTTGAACTTAGTTGAGAAAAGGAGAGAGGATTTCCAGAGAAAAGCTACAGAACAGAAACGAAAGATTCCTAAATGGGCAGAAAACAAAGAGTGCACCTTAAATGGCAAGACTTACGCTGCTATTTTGTTAGATTTTGAAAATAAAGGGAAACTATGGTGCTCATTATGATGTCGGGCGGATTGCCTCCGCCAGGCTGGCGGTGGCCACCGCCGGCCTGGCGGAGCCAATCCGCCCGACATCGCTGCATGGATTTCCCTCGCCAGATTAGGATGGCGGGGGGGGAAGGCGGCGGACGGAAAGACCGTCCGCCGCTTTACCTCCGCGGTCGCCTTGCGACCGCGGCGGTAATAGAAAAATATGGTGGCGGTGTCCAATGGACACCGCCAGCCATATTACGATGTCTGCATGGATGGGCCTTTCCGTGGCGGCAATGCCGCCACGGAAAGGCAGGCGGTGATTGCTGTGGGGGCCCCCTGCGGGACACCCTGGTGATGCCAGGGTTGGGGGAGGAACCCCCCCACATTTGCATATGCAAAGCGGCAGGCACCGCGCGGTGCCTGCCGCTTTGCATATGCAAATGCATTCACAAATGTTTATCATTGTGGCGGGTGGTGCAGAGTGCACCGCCCGCCACAATGATAAACATGTAGTATGTGCCCGCCACTGTGGCGGGCACATCCTAATTCCCCCTACGGGACCCCCGCCCTTATGGCAGGCGGTCCCGTTCTCTGTTAGGGTGGCGGGTGGACAAAGTCCGCCCGCCATCCTAATGACCCCCTATGTCTCCACAGGGAGAGAACGGGTTATTATAACAATATATTCATTTGTTCTAGTGAATGTGAACACAATTATAAGGTAATTGGGGGTTTGGGTTTCAAAGATGGAACTAAACCAGTATTTCCTGGAATTTATTACATATGTGGAAACAAAGCATATTATAAATTGCCTGATCATTGGTATGGGAGTTGCTATTTTGTAATAGTATTCCCAAAGGTATATCATGTAAACAAAATCACTGGAAGCAATGAAGAAACTAATGGATTCATACGTAGTAAAAGAGCTAGTTTTGCAGAAATTGTAGGTGATATATTTAGTGCATTGATACCTACAGTGGGAGTGGTTCTAAATAATCAAAGAATTTGCAAATCGTCAACAATGGTGGATCGCTTATCAACTGACACTGCTGGAGAGTTCTTAATGATTAATACCGAACTGGTAGTGATAAGATCAATGGTTTTACAAAATCGACTTGCTCTTGATACATTGTTGGCAAAAGAGGGCGGAGTCTGCAGAATGTTGAAAGCGCAACATTGTTGCACTTACATACCTGACAAAAGTGTTGAAATTAAGGGGTATGTAAGGAATATTACACATTTGGAAAAAGAACTCAAACCACTGGAGGTTGATAGTGCATGGGAAAGACTTACAGATGGTCTCTCCTCTATAGGTAGTTGGTTCTCTAACGTAGGAAAAAGTTTTGTAGGTAGAATACTGATGCCAATGGTGGGAGTAGCCCTACTGATTTTAGGGAAAATAATGTGTTGCAAATGTTGCAAGCATAAAAAGACATATACAGTAAATACGAAAGGAAAGAAGAGAAACATTAATGAAATTGAATTAGAATAGTTGAATGGACATTTGTACAAGAAAGTGAAAAACTTCATATAAATAATGAAAGAAAGCATAACAGAAAGTTTGAAGAAATTGAGTTGGGAGAAATGTGAAAGTTGGCATCTGTTTCATTAATTTGTGATGATATAAAATATCATCATAGAGGGGATTGATGGAGCAAGGTTTACGCAGGTAAAGCGACTTGCTTGTATTCAGCCCTCTCGAAAATAATATTAATGTACTAACTAACATGTTTTGTTACATTAATATTGCATTTCATTACATTTTAGTATCTAGGGAAAGCTTTTCAATGTGCTTTTACTAACTGTAATCCGCTTGCATTAAAATGGCTGCTGCTACGCGGGATTTTCTACTGCGCATGCGTCTGTCACACTCACGTGACATGATGTATTACTTCGCTTGGTGGGAAACTTTTGCTTCTGCGCACTAGAACTAAGATGGCTGCTATGTGTTTAACATGCAAGAAGCTCGCATTGCTGCTTTTGCTAAGCTGTTCGTTCTGCCTAAACCTTAATGCAATAGTTAAAATAAAATGATGGGAATCGTATAGAGATAAGTGGTATACAGTGCATTCATTTATTTCTGTTTTCTAAAACTGTTTCTTTTCTATTTTCGCATGTATCGCATTTGGGCCTGAAATGTACTTCTGAACTCCATTTTTGGAGGAACTGTGCCTGCGCAAAGAAACTCAAGCTATTGAAGCCATGGCATTGAACCAGTGCCAACATCTGACATGAACTGTGAAAACTATGGGAAGCTGACCTCTCAACCCTGCCAGAGGAAGCTGAATTGAACAATCTGTTAAAACATTGTTATATTGATACATTCACTGCCGGGAGGAATAAAAGTGCATAGGAAAATAAAGTTATGGGAGGGAATGTAATTTAAACATGGAATGAAAGTTACCTTATATCAATATGGTGTGATGACCTCTCCTCGTCTTTTGACCTATCAAATTGTGGGATTCACACATTTGCAATATTTGGGGGGTGGTGCACTGTTCTGGAAAATGGTATAACTAGGGTAGGCTTAGCTAGTTAGATTGTCCGACTTGTCCGAATAGCTGACCTGTCACTGACCCAACGCACTCAATAGGTGATCGGGAGCAGAGGTGCTGGCGAAGCACTCTGTCAGAAGATTCGATTACCCAATCGGGGTCTGGAAGGAGTTTGATAACCTAATCGGGGTTCTGGCTGTTAGCTGCAGAGAGGGTTTACAACGCTGGCATTTGAACTTAAGCTGTAGGTGCCGGTCTTAACCTGTAGTGGTCCTGTCCTGATTCAATTTGGCCCGTACCTGTCCTGATTCTGGTCTGCACCTGTTCTTACCTGCTGGCACCTGCACTTTGGGGTTCTGTCTTTTGACCCAGCCCGTGGCCAGGTTTGGTCTTCACACCATTCTAGGTAACTATAATTAATGTGGGTTCGTCATTGTACTGTTTTCCTTTGTTTATCAAATGCTTAAACAAAAATGTTCTCTTTTCTGCCAAATCATAATTCTTGTTAATTGATTAAGTTTTCCGATTAATGCAGTACTTGAACATTTACATTTAAAATTTTACCTATATAAAGAGATAAAACTTTTTTCTGAGTCTGTGGTTATTCAAGGAGTGCAAATGTTATTTTATTGCCTATTATGCTAACACCCTTGATTCCTTAGGATTCTAGGTACTAGTGACAAGTATTGGTAAGTCAAATGGTATAGTTCCTAAATGGTTAAACAAAAATTGATTAAGTGTAGGTTAACCTGTTCAATTGTGTATATAGTTTATGGGCCCAGGTAAGTATGTAAAACGAGCAGGTGAGCCCGCGCTCTATCATGCCTTTACCATGCATGTCTTCACCACGCATGGTAAGTATGGTTGAGTTAAGTATATAGTGTTGGTCTGTGGGTAGTGGTAAAGGGAGGTAAGGGTAACTTTAGGGTTTAGGGGATGGCAGTGCTAAAGGTAGGGAAAATTAGTTTTAGGGTTAGGGTTTAGGGGATGTCAGTGCTAAAGGGAGGGAAGAGTAGTTTTAGGGTTTGGGGTGGGCATTGGTAAAAGGAAGTAAGAATATACATACTTATCATGCGTGGGAAAGGCTGCATGGAAAAGGTATGCGTGGGAAAGGCATGCATTGCAATGTCATACATGCATCTTTGAGGGTGGCTGAGAATAAGCTTATGGTTGGCTGAGATCTAGCTGGGATACTCTAAGGTTGGCAGAGAGGTTAGGAGAGAAAATTAGGGTCTGTGAGAACTGAAGAGGTAATTTGAGGTATTGCTATGGCCATTACGCTCTAGTAGACAATGAGTGATGGCAAGCTGAGGGCGCTTTAAATTGTCACCGAAGGGAAACTCTGTGCCCTTATGAGGATCTATAAGGACCAGTATAGGAGGCCCAAAGCCTGCATGGCCTGGAAAGGGATTCTAATGTATGGGAATGGGTTCTTGGGTATTACCCGAGCCCCAGCAGCTGGCTCAGGACCCAACACTTCAAGCACTGAACACATCTTTGGCACAGGAAACTATTGGAATAGCCCCTTGCTCTCACTTACTCGCATGAAGTGTTGGAGTCTGTAGTCCCTTACGGTTGAACCCTACTCCCAACTTAGATGTTTGCTTCACTTGTGATTCCTGTTATAGCTGTGTGTTAAACATGCATTGCTGCTGTCTCTGCTGTACCCACTTAGTGTTTGAGGAAAGCTTGCGCAAATGCAGTTTTTGAGCGAAAATGTACACGGCATTCCATCACGCTGCATGATTGTTTCAGTCTTATGGAATCTCACACTGCTCCTTATTTGCTGTTCATTGCGCATAAAGTAAACTTCAATTGCTGCTGTGGTGTGTGTTTTATAAACTGCTGTGCAAACTTTATATTTTATGCTTGATGGCTGGGTTGGGACATGCACCACCATATTTCCTATTTCATGTTTGCTGTGATATCTGAGTTTAGCGCCAAACATACCTTAACTTCTAATGCACTATGTCAACAGTATTCATCGTTGAAGATTACATATTTTAGCAGGCTAGATAAAGTAGGGTAAGGGAGGACATATTTAATTTTACCCTAGTGTAAGATATTGGGGGATTGGTTGAGGGGAGTGTAAGCCACACTCAGGCAAGAACCACAATCTTTGTCAAGGGGAACCACAAAAGTCATCATCATCATCAAAGATCTTTATTCGGTCCAATGTAGTACCATAAATTCACATTTTAAAACACATAAAAACAATTCGCTCATCATATTCCAAATCACTTTAAAGTATTCCCATCTAAAATCCATTAACCAGCATGTCATTTCATGATGCTTATTATTTCCTTGAAATAAGTGCCTGATTAATAAAGTTTACAACTGCAAAACAGATCGAGGCAGACTCAAGTTGTTGTAGAGAGATCAAGCCTACTTGGTTTGGCTTTAATGCTCTTCCACTATGGATAGGACATAGGAACCGTAGTCTGTGAAATTAATAGAGGGTGCAAAATAGCATAAAGTGCTTCAAAGATTGGCAGGGGATCCCATCACAGGGACAGTTTGCTAAAGAGGCAGACCAGGATCCTGTTGCAGGAAAGGCACCTAAATAATGAATCATGTTAACTCGAAATTAAGACATTTGCCTTTCTCCATAATAAATAGGGCTCCATACCATTGCTAGTTGATAGTGATATATAGGATTGAACCATTGCCTTATCAAGAGCTTTTCTAAGTCGTACGTTTTGTTCATGTTCTAAATATTTTTCCTTAATTAGTGTCTTTGTGTCGACCATACAGTCCTTTTCTTTGCTTATGATTAAACCTTCATAGATGATTTTTTATTGTATTTGAATAGATGTCATCTTTTAATTGATACAGGATTGGACTTTGTTGCAAATGAATTATAGGTTGTTGTCTGCACTTTTCCTTTTTTCATTTGTATAGCACTGTATTTCAACCTTCAATTTTGATCTGTACCCTTATGATTGATTAAGTAATCTTTATATAAAAATATTTCCTTTATCAAAAGAATAACTACTCCGTGTCTTTCTCTTTCCTACTATGTAGAGTATTTTCTCAAATTATTTGATTGAATGTTTTAAATAACAGCATTCCTTAATTCAATGATTTCAATACTTGATTTATTCCTTACATTTTCTGTGATTAATTTTAACACACAATCATTATTTTGACAAATAATTGACTTACACGAAGTCCCTTTGTGGCACTCCTTTCTTGATTATTCACATTGACCCAAGCTCGCAAGGGTTTATTGGGTTTCCCACCCTTTCTTAAAAAAAAAAAAAAAAGACTGTGGGAAAGGCACAAGTTCAAGTCGATCATGATGGAGCTTGGGCCAGATACAGGTTAATCCTGTTGTTAAAGTTACTTTCTAAAACCGCCAGTGCCAAGAGTGTAGAACTTAAGGATTTTTCTTTTTCTTGTTGAGGAGTTCACTCTGATGCCAGGCAAGGGTCCAGTACCTAAGGAGGCGTCTTTTGGTGATCAGCAACTCACTTCAGCAGAGGCCAGTAGTTCCAGGTGTAGGTTCAGTTGCAGCAGGTCAGCTGAGCAGATGCAGAGGAGCCTCTGGAGCTTGTTATTTTCCTGTAACTCAGAACATTAGGTCAGCCAACTGACACTTGGAGTCCCTCGGGTAAACTGGTATGAAGGGAGCAGGTCCAGTCTTCATTCTCACAGAGCAAGGCAGGCCTTAAACAACAGTGCACTCATTTGGGGAACAAGACAGACCTCAAGCAGCAGGGTAGTTCTCTGGGGGAACAAGGCAAGCCTTGGAGCAGCAGGGAGGTCCTTTTAGGAACAAGGCTGGGCTCAAGCAGCAGATAAGTCCTCCTAGGAGCAAGGCAGTCCTTCCTCTGTAATGTCCGTAGGTCCTGGAGTGTACTGAAGAGTCCAATATTTATACCATTTGTCATCCTTTGAAGTGAGGGACTTTGATAGCCTACCCCCAGATCTGGTTATGGAAATGTCTTTCCTTCCCCTGCCAAGGCTCCAAGAAGTCTGGAGTGACAAAAGACTATTGCCAGGTTTCTTCATGTGTGTTGAAGGCAAGCCCGTTGAAATTTAAGTGGGGGGACAACAGAACTCTTGGGGAGCGTCCAGCAGCAGTGCTCTCATCTGTCGCCGCTAGCCCAGCCCCAGCGGCCACAGTGTGAGGGGAGCCCTGAGGACTCCATTTCCCAGACGCCCTAGCGGCGCAACATGCCGCCACACACAATTCTCGCGCCAGGAGGCACCTGAAAAGGAGACCAGCCCCGGTGGAGCGGGGGGAACCACAGAACTCTTGGGGAGCGTCCAGCAGCAGTGCTCTCATCTGTCGCCGCTAGCCCAGCCCCAGCGGCCGCAGTGTGAGGGGAGCCCTGAGGACTCCATTTCCCAGACGCCCTAGCGGCGCAACACGCCGCCACACACAATTCTCGCGCCAGGAGGCGCCTGAAAAGGAGACCAGCCTCCGCGTCGCGGGATCGTGCGCGGGTCGGCGCCGGGAGAAGCCCGGGACAAAGGCGGGGCCATCTGCGGCCATCAGAGGCCTGAGGAGGACGGGACGGGCCACCCCCCTTGGCATTTCATGAGGAGGTAAAACTACTGATTGACATTTTCGTACCTGACATTAGCATCATCCTAATAAACTTTATTAACCTGTCTATCTCCATTCCATACCATGATCCGCAAGGGGGTTACCACTAAAACTGCTCTCTGGTCGGATTCTTGCCCTAGAACGAAAGACATGAATACAATTAGTACATTGTTACCTACGCGTAGAGAAGAAGTTGAAAAAATGTCCAACCAGCCTATAGACAGCTTAACCAGTAATCAATCTTCATTAGATATAACCAGTACAGGGTGAAGCCTCTCACTGTTGGAGGAACTAAACAACCTATGTAAGACTAGGTATGCCCCAGTAGGATTACCCTCCCCGCCAAACAACATTAACCTGTCAACCCCAAATGAGAGTGTCCTGGAACCCTTCTCTATCTTCACAAAAGCCAATAAACAGAGTATAGTATCCGCTCGGGCTACATCTGCAAAAAGGAAACATGATGGGGTCAAATATAATGAGAGTCATTCTAAAATACTAAAATTACAAAACGGGCCCTCTAGTCCCACCTTTCCTCCTACCAATTCCCCCCTAAATCCAGAGGTGGTTAAAAAATCAGACGAGCTAGCACCCATTTCCCAGACGGCTTTACTGTCTATGATCGAACAATCGATCAAATCTATCATATATCCCCTGATTGATAAAATTAACACCCTGGGGGATAGACTGACAGGGATTGAGGAAACAATTAAACTTAATCTGTCACCTTCTACCAAAGTTGTAACATCTAATCATCCCTTGACAATTGCCCCCCTGAACGTACCAAAACCAGCTAGACAAAACAAACCTGCCCAAACCCAAGTAATAGCTTCCTCTTCTTTGCCCCAAATGTTCCTAAAGCCCCTCTTAAACCTAATATAGTGCACAACATTGTTACCAGAGTAGACCGTAATAGGGTTCCTCGAATTCATCTACCTCCAGAGGCCGCTCCATTCGTGTGCGTCCTCTCGGGAGTCCCGCAACTCAAACAGGGAAAAACAGAGAGACAACATGACCTGTTAATTAAGGTCAAGTTCTGGCTAACAAAAAATAGACCCCTGCCCCATGATCTTGACGGAAGGATCATGAGTGCGAGGAGAGTGGGCTGGTTAGGTTCCCTCCCAAAAGACATCACTGGTGACCTAGTACTAATAAGATTTAGGAGTAGACATATTGTCCCTTACCTCCAAACTTGGACACCCAGAGAAGGTGATGGCCCCATATCTATCTGGGACCTTCACGATTTTTACCCAAGCACTTCATATATCCCAACCCCTAGACCCGTGGCTGAGGATAATACCAGGATGGGTAGAGGAGTTTGCGTACCGCAGTATCGTAGTATCCCCGCGCTTAACAGTATAAGGTCCACCATAATTGAACAACCGTTGCTTCCATGAAGAATTAATTCTTAAGTTCTTTTCGTCTATTTTCTAGGAACCTGCTAGAATGAATTTTAATATTGGCTTTTTGTTTTTATTCAAAATTGTAAATATGATGAATTTTAATGTTGCATTGCTCATGCTTTTATGAATTGTTTTTACACTTCGAATAAAGCTTTTGAACGTGACTTGAAATGGGGCAGGGAGAAGCTTAGCCCCTAACCATCCTGGCCTGATGGCCCATCCTGCCACATCCACTCCCCTATTGTTCACTGTCTAGACCCAAAAAGCATTCACGAGGGAGTAATAAAAAGGTCCAAGCAGCTGAAAGTGACAGAAGGCCTTAGGCGTTTTGGGCAGGAAAGAGGCAAAGTGCAGTTTAAAAAAATCTAATCTAAAATCTGACTTTACCATTAAAAAACGGTTTTAAATTACAATTTATTTGAGTCCAAACATGGCTTTTCTACCTGTTCCCAATCAAAGGATAGCCCTTATTAAATGTTATAAGGTAACCCAATGTTATCCTATGGGAGAGGTAGGCCTTGCAGTAGCAAAAGCTTAAAAAGCACATGTCCACTTTTTAAACACAATGCACCCACCCACCCTGTGGGCTGTTTGGGACCTACCTTAGGGGTGATTTATATGTATTAGTGTTGTGCTTTAGACTGTTTGAGCTGTGTTAAGGCTTTGGGGGCATTTTAAATTGTTTTATCCTGCTTTTAACCATATCGATCTCTGCACTTTGACTGCTTCATTTCTCCTGTATTTCCAGACTTTTAGAAGCTGTGTTAATGCTCCGGGGGCATTTAAATTGATTTTGCTGTTTTGCACATTGATCTTACCGCCATTTTGGTTATCGGTCTAATTGCTGGATGCTTACCATGAATGGGCTTGATGACGCAACCCCGCAGCGGACGCACTCAGCGTGCACGCCAAAGGCAAGCCCGTCTGCGCCCATCCGCATCCGACCGGGACAGGGGGCACAAACCCTGCCCGTTTCTCCACAGGTAAATGCATCTATACATCGGACCAGCTTCAGCTTTTAAGGGGGGTAACTAATCATAACTGTTTGCACTCTATTTCTCCTTTTAGTGATGAGCCCCTTTGCTCCCACTGTCCTTTTAAATTCTGCCCATCCTCCAAACCCCAAGTCGCTCCGCCTAACTAAGAACTCTACAAAATGTTCCCATTATAATGTAGGTCGCTATCCAAACACTCAGCAGAAATCTCCACCTTATTAGAAGAAGAACGCCCGGAAGCTCTGTTTCTAACCGAAACATGGATCAATAATGAGTCAGACCCTGACCTCGTTCAAGCCCTCCTCCCTGGGTACCACATTCAGAGGCAAGATTAGTAATCAAGCAAAGGTAGCAATTATATATAAAAGTCAGTTTCAATTTTGCATTACAGCAGGCCCTTTGCCTGATTGCGAGAACCTCTCCTTTGCAATAGGATTTTCACCTACCCTCACCTTTTCAGGTATCTTCAACTATAGACCCCCTGGGGCCCATTGACAATTTTGTAAACTTCTCCCTGAAATGGCAGCCAACCTAGCCAGCTCCCCCTCTAACTTTACGATATTGGGGGATCTCAATCTTCACTTTGATGACCCCTCAGATTTAGTCGCCTCTGAGTTAGTCAGTGATCTGGCAGCTTTTCAGCTCAAACTAAAAGTTACTGGTTCCACCCACTCAAAAGGCCACTTACTCGACCCTATTTTTTCCAATATAGTTGAGTTATTAGTGAGGTACCCTATCCCTGTCCCTTGGTCAGACCACTTCCTTATTCCGTATGCCTGGGTTACCACGCGCCCCACCCTTTCTGTTAGCCCATCTGGAAGCCAGTAACGTTTATGGTCTAAACTCCCGCTAGAACAACGGATCTCAGTCCTCCACGATACCAGGCCGATCCTTGACTCTAATCCCATCAGCACTAACAACAATTTTAACAAGTGGATTGAGTCTTCGTTAAACCATGTTCTCCCCAAAAAGTGTATTTAGAATAAAGCCTGGACTAATATAATGCTGTGGTATTCCTCTAAGCTCCTTGAGCATAAACAAGTCTCTAAAAGACTTGAAAGAACATAGAGAAAGGACTATTCCTTATCAAAAAACTAAAATATAGGGAGGCCATTAAAATGTATAAAGCGGAAATATAATCTGTGCAAGCCACATACTATAAAGAAAAAATCACTCTGGCATCCAACTCTCCACGGGAAATCTTTCACATTATAAAGAATCTTCTTAAACCACCTGCCCCCCTAGTTACCACTGATGGTGCCCATGCTCGCTGTAATGAACTCGCAGAGTGCTTCCACAAAAAAAAGCAAGCCATTTACGCTACCTTTCCTCATTTGGCCTGCCACAGCAATCCGTTATCTTTGGACACTGCTCCTCAGAACATTGAGCACCTTCTGGAGTAAATTCCTCTGATGGATCTCAAGTCTGTAGGAATTATCTCGGCTCTGGTAAATTCGGGTTCTCTCAGAGACCCAGCACCCCCCAGTCTTTTGAACCGAGTCTCTGGAAAAGTCTCCCCAGTGATAAAGGAGCTGATCAATTCCTCTATCTCGACTGGAGTAGCCACCCCCTGTGGAAATGTGCCATGGTAAAAGCGTTGCTTAAAAAGCTGAGTCTCAATCCTGATCTCCTGGGGAACTATCGCCCCATTTCCCTCCTTCCCAGGATCAGTAAGTTGGTTGAGACACATGTTAATTCCACCCTCCCTTGGAATCTCACAATCTCCTTCACCCCTCCCAGACTGGCTTCCGACCCCAACAGTGGACGGAAACTGCCCTTTTAGCAGTAGTCAAAGAGTCCAAGAAAATCCTGGACCGAGGAGGCACTGCAGCCATTATCCTTCTATATCTCAGTGCGGCTTTCAATGCTGTCAACCACAATACCCTGGTCCTTAGACTCAGGATCCTTGGGGTGGCTGATGGGCCATTGCGTGGCTGCAATCCTTCCTGAAAGACAGGTCCTTCCAAGGCTTTGAAGGAGATAATATCTCAAAGCGTATGCCTCTCAGATGCAGTGTTCCGCAGGGATCGTCCCTTAGTCCCACTCTGTTTAACGAATATATGAGCCCGCTAGCTGAGATAGTTCTTCCTTTTGGTGTCAAGATAATCACATACACTGACGATACCCAACTCATCCTGGCCTTAAACCATTCTGACAGTTCCTCCCCTGGCCTAGGCCCATGCCTGGAGAAGGTGGCCAAGTGGATGTAGCTTTCATATCTGAAATTGAACGTAGATAAAACAGAGCTGATGCTCCTAAGCAACTTCCCAATGTTTAATGCAAGATTGTCATGGCCAGATTGTTTCGGCCCGCTCCTGCCCCTAAAAACCAGATCAAAAGCCTGGGCATAAGGCTTGACTGCGATCTGAATTTCAAGCATCAAGCCTTGAAATTGGCGGCCACCTGCTATGGAATCCTTAGGAAGCTTCAGAAAGTTTTTCCTCTTTTACCCTCCCTTTCAAGGCGACTCATGGTCCAGGCTCTAATTCTTTCTCGCCTGGACAATGAGAATGCCCTTTATTTAGGAGCACCCCAAGCAACTATCGCGAAGCTACAGATTGTGCAAAACTGTGCAGCACATATGTTCCTCTGGATTCCTAACCGCCAATCCGTCAAACCAGCACTTAAGACCCATCACTGGCTTCCCATACTGGAGAAAACTAAACTTAACTCTCTTTGTATCGCACACAAGTCCTTAGAAGGGAAGGGACCGCCTATCAACCGCTCCATCATCTCACACTACCGTCCTAACAGGTGCCTGTGCTCAGACAACCTACGTCTGGCCTTAGTTCCCAGAATAAAAAAGGTGAGAAGCGGTGGCTGTTTGTTTTCCTATAACATTGCCAAGCTGTGGAATGCCCTTCCCCTTCACATTCATCATGAGTCCAAACATTAAGCCTCCCGGAGACTTCTCAAAACATGGCTTTTTCCTTAAGTTCGTTCAGTAACCGGCCATCGTTTGTGTACTGCTGCTATAAGCGCTGGGATGCCCTTGGGTAGCTATGCGCTCTATAAATAATTTTTTTCATTTCATTTCATTAAAAAGGAAGGTTTAGCCCTGACAAAAGGTTTAGTTTGCCACGTTAAACTGACAGTTTAAAACTGCACTACATACTGCAATTACAGGCCTGAGACATGTTTTAAAGTGCTACCTTAGTGGGTGGCCCAATGAGTGCTGCAGGTCCACTAGTAGCATTTAATCTACAGGCCTAGGGTACATGTAGTACCATACACTGGAGACTTACAAGTAAATAAAATGTTCCAATCAGGTGCAGGCCAATTTTACCATGGTACAGGGGGAGAGCACTTTAGTACTGGTTAGCTGTGCTGAAGTGCACAGAGTTCTAATGCCAACAAGAACAAATTCAGAAAACAGGACGTGTGAAGGAAAAATGTTTGGAGTGATCCTGCAGAGAGGGCCAAGTCCAACATCAAGGGAGGCTTGGTATAAAAAAGACCACTGTTCTATTGCACAACACTCTATTTGCCTTCAGCACAGCAGAACTGGACACTAAACAAAAAGACCACAGCACAGCAGTGGAGAGTGAAGCAACGCCGGAAATGGTGCATGTAGTGATCTAGTTCATTGCCTTGACATACTATTCTTGTTGAACCGGGGGTTGACTGTTTAGATATGGAGAGTTTCAACTATGCTGTTTCTTTGGTTTGGGATCATATTATGAAGTGTCCGGTTTCAGAGCTGCTTCATTTACTTGCACAGATCTACA
The DNA here is from genome assembly GCF_964261635.1 of Lissotriton helveticus. Lineage (NCBI taxonomy): Eukaryota > Metazoa > Chordata > Amphibia > Caudata > Salamandridae > Lissotriton > Lissotriton helveticus. The sequence continues at coordinate 1,410,947,428 of NC_136061.1, forward strand.
CAGCTATCATTATCTTTTGCATAGATCTTTCCAGTGGTTCTTACTTTGGAAGAGTATATGGCTGATGTTCTGTGCCTAGACTAAATTGTGGTCCTTGCTAGAAGTCTTGATGTGGGGCCAGAATTTGAAAGTAACCTGCACTGTAGCCTCTTGCATGGTGAAGGGCAATGTGAACCATGGTCCGTGCTCTAGAAGGCCTCTTGCATGGTGTAAGGAATTTTAGCTCAGGAGCCTGATGACAATTGGAATCATGCGGAGCACTTTGAACCTGGGACCATACTCTGAAAAGACTTTGTGCGTGGTGAAGAACACTCAAAACCTGGGTCCATTCTCTTGAAACCCATGCCCCTGGTGCAGAGCACACTGATCTTCAGCCCAGGACTGCAGTAACCTTGTGCATTTTGCAGAGCACTTTGAATCGGGGTCCATACTCCGGAGGCCAAGTAGATGCATGGAAAAGATCATTTTAAACCAAGCTCCATACTCTTAAAAACCTTTGGATAGTGGAAAGGACTTTGAGCCCTAGCCGTGACCTTGCGCATTGTGCTGGACCCAGACTTTTAAAGGAATTGTGCATGAAAAAAAGTACTTCAATCCTGGGTTCGTGCTCTTAAAAGCCTTGTGCAGAGCACTTTGAGTCTTGTTCTACAATGGCAGTGACCTTGTGCATTTTGATGTGCACTTTGAACTTGGACCCATACTCTCAAAGGCCTTGAACATGGTGAACCACAATTTGAATTTGGGACTATTCTCTAGGAGCCCTCATACATGGTGCAGAGAACTTTGAGATTTGACCCATGGAGACAGTGTTTGTGCACTCTGTTGAGCACGTTGAAACAGTGCACAGGCTCCCATGGGTGCAGAAGAGCACTTTACAACCGGGCCCTAACTACAGAGGAATTTATGCCTGATGCAGAGCACTTTAAACCTCAGGCGATGGAGTTTACTGCGGTGAGCACTTTGAGTCTAGGCTCATGCTCTCATGCATGGCACAGAGCACTTTGAACTTGGGCACACACTCTCGAATGCCTTATGCATGGTGCAAATAACTCTGGGGCATATTCACAAGGAGCTCTTGCCGAATTAATGGCACTTTATTGCAGCCAAAGTCGTGATAAATGTACCTCCCCATTCACAAGCTGGTGTTAACAGCACACAGCACCAGTTAATCCGTGATAGCAGCTGCAAAAACATTGCCACAGAGGACCTCTGCAACTATCGCTAATGAGATGTAGAGTAGGAGTTCCTGTGCAAAAAGCTGCAACAACACCACACCTCCACATTCACAACGACCAGGAGGAGAGGAGGAGAGGAGTTGGCCTAACGGCTAGGGCGCTCGACCTCGGACCTGGGGATCTGGGTTTGAGTCTCGGTAACGACACCAAAAACCTCCTGTGATTCTGGGCAAATCACTTAATCTCCCGTGCCTAAAAATGAATGTGTGTCTGTCCTCATGTAACGTAACTGGTGCTATGTAAAGCGCTCTGATACCTGATTCGGTTCGGGTCTAGTTCGCGCTATATAAAACTCTGCAAAAAAAAAAAAAAAAACAGCCAGATCTGCGATAAGAACACAAAACACGTGATAAGGCGTGTTAGCAACAGGAAATTAACAACATTTTTGACCTGGTGTAAAGTCGGACCACAGCCTGCACCACAAAAGGGAGCACAGCCCACAGCTACACCTGAAGACAAACAGATGACATGGAGCATGCAGCATGGACACCCAAGAGGGCCACAACACCCACCAACACCGCACCCAGGACCACCCCTCCTAGCACCCACAAAGACATGCCACATCAGCTACACCTAAACAGGTGCAAAATAATCTACCTGATGTCGCACAATCACAACTGGTGACATGCATGTGTCATCACAGAAATGAGCATCACACATTCACTTTTGAAGCAAACAATGAAACGTTATTGAACTTAACACAGAACTGAAATGAAGACACATGGCGGCTCCCCTTGACACAATCCGTAGGTCACAGCCTGCAAGACAAAAAACATGATGAGAAGGTGTGTCCTGCGCACATCAAAGGACAGAGAGAGAGCGAAGGAGAGAGAGAGAAGAATAGAGGGAGCGAGAGAGAGAGAGAAGAAGAGAGGGAGTGAGAGAGAGAGAAGAAGAGAGGGGGAGAGAGAGAGAAGAAGAGAGGGGAGAGAGAGAGAAAAAGAGAAGGGGAGAGAGAGAGAGAAGATGAGAGCGAAGGAGAGAGAGAGCAGAAGAGAGGGGGGAGAGAGAGAGAGAAGAAGAGAGGGGAAAAGAGAGAGAAAGAGAGAAGAAGAGAGAGCGAAGAAGAGAGAGAGAAGAAGAGAGGGGAAGAGAGAGAGAGAGTACCGCCCCTGCGCACCCAGGCCACACTGCTCACCTGCTGCCACCAGTATGTCTCCAACCACTTGCCGGTATGTATAGCAGTACACCAGGTCACACATCAGAGTCAGACCGACATCTGAAACAGAGTCCAGATACATGACTGGCGCAGAACACACACTTTCACAAGGCAACATTGCCTGCCCGCACATGCACACCCAGGCAGAGGCACCTCAGCCCCTCCCGCCGCACATCGGAGCATGCCCGCCCATGCACACCCAGGCCTCTTTGCTCACCTTCCGCCACCGGCGTGTAGACAGGATGTCCCACCACATGCCACTGCAAGCCCGGTGCCCGCGGACATGGCACCTTCCACACCATGCAGCCACGCTGCACAGGCCATCAGGTCTCACGTCTGGTGCTGGGTCTTGATTACTCCATGGCATAGGACATACCAGGACGCCCGGCACCATCGCAGGCTGCAAACCCGCTCAGCCCAATGGGTGCTACTAACTCTGTGAACCCGGAAGCAAGGCCACGTGGTGGTAGGCCCGCGCAGTCTGCTGGCTCGGCCTACACTGCGATCCATCAAGGCACACAAATTCTGAGCAGTCCGGACCACCGGGACGGGGCATCATCGTAGGCTGCACACCCGCTCAGCTGCTTAAGGTGCCAATGACTCAGTGCACCCAAAGTCAGCGTCCTGTGCGGGGTGCCTGTGCAGGATGCAATGCAGCGTGTGCCACAAACCCTGTTCAACCTCAGTCAGCGCCACATGGTGGTAGGACCGTGTCGGCCTCAAGGCCACAGGGCCGTCATCCAGTCCTCACTGGCAGAGGGGTATGTGGCATCGTCGGCTCCTTATATTTGCGGGGTCACATGGCCTGTGACACCTGTGCCGGATGGGTGTGGTGTGCATGCAAACCTGCCCTTAGGGAGTTGCCGTGACATGCTGACAACTAGACCAGTGACCTGCACACCACCAGCGAGTACGCCTGCGACGGGTAGCAGTGAGGCCCCCCTCGGAGCGTTAGCGGAGTCGTCTGGCCTGCCGTACGCCAGAACAGTGCAGGGCTTGCAGAAATGACTCATGGGCACTGGGCGTGGTTCAGTCTATGTCCGGACAAGGAAGTGGCTGATGTGTGTGTCCCTATTGTGGTGTCCACTGGAACCATTACACAAATTGCTATGTAGCACCCTCTGACTGGCATCCCACAGGATGAGCATCATTGACGCTAGGGAAATCACTGTCCCTACATTCATCCACACATACATACATGAATGATGAAAGACATGGCAGAGCAGTGCATCACTGGATGTTTATTGCACATCCAGTGCAGTTCTGCAGCTGGAGCAGTACAGTGCAATGCTGTGGACACTACACAATATAGGGCCGGCCAGAGTCCATTCGGGGATGACAAGTCATGCGGAAGAGGAAGGGTACAGTCCGCAGTTTGTTCGCCGTCTCATTGGTCATCAAACAGGATGTGGCAGTCCAAGTCGCTGTCCAAGGTGAGTGCATCTGAGTGAATCGGGGGTCAGTGGAAGGTCATAAGGCCCTGTGCGGGACCAAGCAGAAACAGGCCAGGTGGTGGAAATGAATGCTACGGAGTGCTTCTGATCACAGGCACATTCACGTTCTCGTCCCCGGATGTGTGCTCTGGCCCACCTGTGGGTGTTGCTGTACCAGCTGCGGCACTGTGTGCCACTGACACATCAGGGGCCGGAGGTGGATTGTCGGCCGCACTGTGTGCCACTGACACTTCAGGTGCCAGAGTGGTTAGGCCTGCCGCACTGGGAGGCAGAGACACACCAGGGGGCGGAGATGTGGGTGGTGTGGGGGCACCAGCATTCATCATCGCCACGCCTTGTGGCAGCAATGTCATGATGAGGATCTGCAGGGCATGGTAGATCCCAGCTACATTCCGCTGATGTGCAGCGGTGGCTGCCATCCTTTCCGCCTCCATCCGTACCATGTCCTCCATGAGCCTCCGCATGAGTGCTAGCTCACGGCTGGTATCGCTGAAGCCACTCTGAGTGGACAGGTGCTCTTCTCTTCGCGTCATGACTCCAGCGATGTCAGTCAGGGCTCGTTGGAGACCATGGATCGGGCCTACACACCCAAGGATGGTGTCAAGTTTCGTTGCCATGATGTCGAAGCCCAACCGCACCTGCTCTGCAGTCTCCCTCTGGCTCTTCAGCACACGGCGTTGGAAGGCCATGTGTTGTTCCTGGGGGTCTTGGGAGAGTGCTGGGGCTGTGGGTGCCTCCTACTGGGTGCTTAGGGTAGTGGGTGGGGTCTCCTCGATGTAGCTGGGCTGCCCTGATCCTGGAGGTGAGTGGCAGATGAGGTCAATGATGTCTTGGATGGTTTGGGTGTCGAGGCTGGTGTTGTCCTCCTTGTCATCAGTGAAGAATGGCTAGAACTGCTCTGCAGGAGGTGTTGACGGTGCCCCTGCGATGTGAAGGGGAGATGGTGTATTACAATGTGTCCACTTGTATGTAGCCGCATGGTACATGTTGACATTCAGACAGCATGGCATTGTACATTATGACAGTCTGTGGATCTGAGCGAGGACCGAGAGTCATTGTGGGTGTGCACTGAGCTCTGCTTGATTGTGCATGTGTGTCTTTGTGCCCATCTCCAGCCATCCCCCAGTACCTGGTGGTCCCTCACCCTGTTGTGGTTGTGTTGTGTTGTGTCGAGCAGTGTCCGCTCCCCCAACTCTAGCCACAGTCTCCACGCTGATGACTATCGACACTAGCTCCTCCATGTCATCCAGCACGAGTTGTGACGCTGGGCCCCCACCTCCAGTCTGCATTGCTGCCTTCTGGTTTGCGGAGAGTTTCTCCTTGGTCTGCCACATGATGTCATTCCATCGCCTCTTGACCTCGTCCATTGTCCTCTTGTGCTCACCAACGGCATTCACCTTGTCCATGATGTCCAGACATATCTCATTTTTGGTGCCCAATAACACGTTGGAGGTGACGAACAGTTGTTGATGGTGTTCCATCACCTCCATGACTATGATCCTGTTCGCCTGCGGACTGAACTTCGTCTTCCTCTTCTTTTTGTCCTTGCCCTTCCCTGTCCCCGAGGTCCCGGGCTGGTCGTCCGGGATGCTTGTGGGGTTGCGCTCGTCCACTGCACCTGCTCCGGCTGCCTCCATGGTACTAGGGTGTAGGTCAGTTTGTGTTTGGGTGTTTTTTCTACTTTTATGGTGATTTTTCCCACCTGCCAGGTGTGTGTTGGAGGCCTGGCGCTGCTTATCGCTGATTTGATCATCGCGCTTTGGCCCATCGCAGGTTTTTGGGTGTTGCGGTTTGTGTTTTTGTCTACATCGAGGTGGTTGTATCGAAGACATTGGCCGCGGTTTTGCAGACAATCGCCTGCTACCGCAGTTTTGTGAATTCCACGTTGTCACTGAGTTATTTTCCCACGATAGGCTGCGATGTTGAAAGTTGCGTTACGCTGCTCTTGCGGTAATTATCACGCATTCTTGTAAATATACCCCTCTGTGTCTAAGTTTATGCACCTAATAGTCTGTGTAAAGAACGTTAAACAGTGGTTTAAAAGTCTGTGTGCCTGATGCAGTACTCATTCCAAAAATGCACATGGTCCAGAAGGCATTATGCCTGGTGCAGAAAATCTTTTGGAGTCTGTGAACATGCTCTAAATGACTATGGACCCGGTGCATGACACTTTGAGCCCATATTCATGTTCCCGAAGGCATTGTGCAAGGTGCCGAGAACCTGCAGCGCTGGCCCTTGGTTTGAAGGCCCTTTCATCTGGGAGGCAAAATACGCACTCTAGTGTGTATGGCTCCCTTTAATTATACTAGTGTATGCTTGAAAATGCAGACATGCAAGAAATCCAACATTTCGGAAGGTTCGTCAGGTGCAAAGTCACTTCTAGGCCAGACAATGTAGGATGTGAAACATTAGTATTGTTTTAGCTAGACACAGTCATTTGTTGATCATTCTTGAGTGGTTACAAAATACTTGAGGAGGAGGCTGGATGGTTTTCATGGGCCCAGTCTGAGCTAATTTTTGAGTTCTTTAAAGAATGTCGTCTCATTTGCATAGGGGTGGGAAAAGATGGAGTCCACATGAGGTGAGGGCTAAATCACCTTTAAACTCATCACATACATTACGTTTCTTATGAAACATCTTTCTAGCTGCAGGCTAGGAAAGGGTGCAGCCAATGAAGTGCGGTAGTAGAACAATGTGACCCCTGGTTTATCTCCTCATCTTAACAAGCAGGTTCCTCCCTTGAACACGACCTCTGTTGCTGACTTCTGTGCTTCCTGATGAGAATCTCTGTGGCGTATGATTTAACAGCATTTGAGGTACATAGCTTCCGTCCAATGAGGTCTTTGGATTATCCGGGCGTTTTTTGACGCCTCTTTCCGGTGACCTTGATGTCAGTTTCAAGTCACCGTTGCTGCTGGGTAATACCACCAATTCCGGTATCTGACTGTTTCACTGACTGGTTTATTGCCAAGGCCGTCAATGTTGTGGTACTCGATTGGTCTCTGGGAATGATCTGAATTCCAAGACTCCACAACACATTTTCCTGTTCCCCTCTGAGGTGCTGTCCCAAATCACTCCCAGACAAAGAACGTGCAGTTTATTCATATAATAACGATTGCTGTCTTCTTCTCTAGGGATCTGGTATAGGGTTTGAAAAAAAGGTTCTGTGAGATGCTATATAACTGAGCAGGGTAATGCTAACAATCAGTGGTGAAAGCGCAGCTGGTAAGTGAGCATGTTGTTCCTTTTTCTCATTAATGCATTACAATTGCCAGTTCTCAGTGACTGTCACGTTTTCCTAAGGCCATCACCTCTGTTTTTGTTAATTGACCGAGAAGAACATGAATGACAAAGTTTCCGGGAGAAGGGGACGATTGTTAGTCTAGTTTGAAACTAGACACTGTGGTCGATACAGTTAGATGAAGCGTGAGATCATTACATAATACTGGAGGTGACTGCTGAGGTAATTTGATGTGGTGACTGCATGTGAATTTTGATAAGATTCAGTGCTTGATTGGCGTATCTTGTCACTTTTCCAAGCCCCCTTCCCATGTTTTTGTTCATTGTCTATGCCAGTCACTCATCTACCAATTGAACAATATAAAACCACACCCTCCTCTCATTTTCTAGCACACTAATCATGTGTTCTGGCAAAATCTTGCTTACCAGGCCAGAAGATGGCCTGACGCCTGCTGAACGAGGTTTACATATGTTAGGGAGTACCTGCACTTTCCTCACGCCATGATCACTGATGTCATTGGGATTGTTTCTCACCATCATTTTACTCCTCTCGTCAGTCCTCATGGTTATGTTTTGGTGGGTCTATCCTGAGCCCTGATGTATTCACCAATGTGCTTTCCAGGATGGCCAGTTCTCCTGTCGGATAGCACTGGTCAGTCAAGGCCAAATCACCCACCTACAGTGTGCACTTAGAAAATTTGCTGACCTGTTATCAAACTACTGCAAGACTCTTTGGCTCCTTCATTAGAAGTTAATCCAGGGAGTTGACCTAGTATGACCTTGATTTGTCAAACTAGTTCTTGGTGAGAGAAAACATCCCGGTCTCAGCAAACCATCAGCCAAGTAGAAATGAACGGGCTGGGCAATGAATGGCTTGAGAAGGGACAAACATCATTGAGTTTAGCACGGATGGCCGCTCATGATACAACCATGCATGCCTAAACCACACATGCCTTGACGCAATCTGAACTACAACGGAGTCTTTATCACACATGCCTTTACCACGTGTGCCTTTACAACAAATTTTGATGTAAGGGCATGTTTGCTGAAGGGATATATGTGGTACATTGCATATCCCAGCCCACCTGCCCTGCACCCTAACACCCAATAACCCAGCCCGGTAATCCACCCTGCCTCAGCCCTTAAAACTACCCTAATCCCTCACTCGAAGCCCTAACACTTGGTCCTTGCCCCCCAAAACTACCCCGGCCCCCCGTCTTGAGTCCTAAAACCAACCCCACCCTACCCTTAAAATTGCTCTTTCTCCTTGCCCTGCCCTGTGGACTAAAACCCTGCTCTCTACCAAAAACTACCCTTACCCCAGCCCCCCGCGCACTGAGCCCTAAATCTGACCCCCCCCTAAAACTACTCCTTTTCCTTCCCTCTACCCTGAAAAACCTAAAACCCTGCCACCTGCCACCTGCCAAAAACGCCTCCGCCCCCTCACCCTGAGCCCTACAACTGATCCCTCCCTGCTCTTAAAACTTCCTCTTTCCCTTCCCCATGTCCCGAGGCCTAAAACCCTGCCCAGCCTTTAAAACTACCTTGACCCCCTGCCCTGAGCCCTAAAACTCTTCCCCATACCAAAATAAGTACCTGACCCCCCGTGCTGAGTCCTAAGATTGACCCCACCCCTAAAAACTACCCCCCCCCCCCAGCCCCACTTACCTTGTCCCGTCCGGGGATTTGATGTAATCGGAAAGAAGATGGAAACTTCAAGATAGATAATTCAAGTTACTTTATTTAAGATAAGTTGTTATGATAAAAGATAGGAAAACCCCATCAGGAGCAGCTGTCCTGCTGCTCAGCCCTCACCCAACTGACATTCACAAACCACTAGCATTCCAACCATCCAACATTCCACAACACATGCATTCTAGCTGAGCAGCAGGAAGATATAAGATACAACATATCTCCCTTCGTTGGGGAATTTAAAAGAATCAAATAAAACATACTCCTTTAGCTTTTCACTTTCTTTTAAGTTGCACGCGTAGATTCTTCTTCTCCAAAAAAAGTCACCAAATGATGTAATCCAAAAGAAGCTGGAACTTCCATGTAGATTAAGCAAGTTACTTTATTTAAGTTAAGATGTTAGATAATAAGATATAATGATAACCCCATCAGGAGCAGCTGTCCTGCTGCTCAGCCCTCACCCACCTGACATTCACAAACCACTAACATTCCATTCATCCAACATTCCACATCACATGCATTCTAGCTGAGCAGCAGGAAGACTCAAGATACAACAAGCTTCCTGTCCCAATGCTTCCTGTTGAAGGCAGATGCTTTGTTTAGGCAAGAGTGGTTCTGCTTGTGGGAAAACGGCACGCGTGCTCAGCCCATGTTGTACAGGCCGTTTCCCCCAATCAGGAACAATAAACATGTTTCAAGTCAATTGAGATGTGCGTCCAGAAATAATAGCAGGAGAATTCTGTATTAAACACATTCTTGGGGGGCGTGGCTAGCAGCCGAGAGAGATGGCTGCTGCCTCGAAGAGCTCTCACCCATCCATGGAGATTTAGTCGCCCCACAGCCGTCAAAACCCGTGTGCGCAGCGTCGAGAGCTGGGGACTGTGTCCTGGTGCCCCCCGCTGCATTGTGTGTCCTGGTGGAGCCCCTAATGTAGCAGTGGGCTGACAGTGGTGAGACCTGGTCCCGGAGCGCCGGAGAAAGCAAATGGCGGATCCGGCCCGGGACTTCTAACGGCGGCGCCTGACTCGCCCCCGTGTTGGCCCCTGAAGAGCAGCAGCCCACCGGCGGACTCAGGTGAGGGGGAGACGGGCAGGCGGAGGTGGCATTAAGAAGCCCCTCGCAGTGCGAAGCTGATTGTGCTGCGACGCCGGGGACCGCCAAAATTGAGGCCCCAGCTTTTAGGCCTGCACGGAGCACTAGGGGAGACCAGGAGGAAGGCCACGACGGCGCAAGGCCACGAACGGAATGGTGGTAGTCCCAGGCGGTATAAGTTAAGGTGGTTTGCTTTATACATCCGGCTGTGCAGGCTTTGGCGCCTCTACAAAAATGGCAGCAGGATGCAGGGGATCAAAGGCCAACGCTCAGAGGCAACTAGCGAAATTTGCTTGGGCTAAAGGAGGTGAAAAGGGCGACTCACAGAGATCGGACAAGGAGGGGCTGGGAGTGGTCCAGGCGCCGGGAACAGAGCCGACTCTACATAATGTTATGGCGGCGATAGGTAGAATACGTGCCTCAGTGGACTCAGTTACAGTGGAGGTCTCGCTGCTTAGAGCCGACTTCAGGAAAATGGATGAAAAGGTGAAGGAGTTAAAAATTGTAACGGGCGCCCTGCAGGCGGACACCTCAGAACTCCAAAGCCAGATGCTGGAGATGCAGAAAAAGCAGGAAAGGATGTCACAACAACTGGATGATTATGAAGGGAGGGCCCGCCGCAACAACGTTCTAATCTTAGGAGCCAGCCGCGGACCTGTATGTAGAGGAATTAATTACGAAACATCTGAAGCCTAAGACGCTGTCTAGTTATTTCTCTATTGAAAGAGCTCACAGGGTGCCAGAAGGTCGGCCTAAACCAGGCGCGCCCCCGAGGTCGCTGATTGAGAGAGTGTTCAACTATCGCGACAGAGACATAATTTTGCAAACCTCGAGAACCGGCCCCGCTGAAAATAGACAACAACGAGGTGATGTTCTTTCCTGACTTCACGGCCAAGGTCCCGGCACAGAAGCGATAAAAAAGGAACTGAGGGACCAAGAGGTGAAATATGTGATGTTCTTCCCGCGCGGCTGAGAGTGGAATCGGATGGCAAATCATGGTTTTTCGACTCGCCTGAGGCAGTATGGGACTGGATGGAGGGTTGGAGCAATGTGGGAAACCGGAGAAGGAACCACCCTGACAGACCTGGGATGCAAAAAGACACTCGATCAGAGGCGGCAGCCACGGAGGCAGCAATGGAGTCGAGCAGGCTGGAAGAACAGGACTAATTTGATTCTGTGTTCTACTGTGGGACCTGACTCTGCACAGATACGCAAGTAGGGGGTCTACGAGGGGGAGGGACTTTGATTCATTGAGCTAAGAATGTTCTTTGTTTGTTTTTGCACTCAGGGTAAATGATGTGAACCATCTGTTGACTATATTGATGTGATATGATGTTGCTTAATCTTAAATATTCCAATGATGGCTGTGTATATACATAAGAGTTTACCGTATCCGTGGGTGGGGTCCTTGTTTCCCTTTGCATTTCTAGCATGTTCGGGGGGTGAGAGGCACTCTGCCATGTTTGGGGGTGGGTAGTTCTAAATCCACAGGCAGGGGAGCAGGGTGGGGGGAGGCTAGGGAGATAGGGGTGGGTAGAGGGGGGGCTGGGGGGGATTGTTGTTGTTGCCACAGTATTGATCGACGAGAATGCTTCTTTGTCAATGGTCTGACGGACAGATTTCACTGTAAAACTAACGAGATATATTGTTTTATTTTTTATGGTTCGTTTCTAAATGACAGACTGATATCTGGTGCTGATCCCGTTCTCTGCAGGATGCTAAAGATACTGTTGACCATGTTTCCGATCTGTACTACGATGTTCATCTTATTATTCGATGGTGGTTGACCGTGATTCAGTGCTCTCTGTCCTCACCTGGAATGTTAATGGGCTGGGGGATAAAATAAAGAGAGGGATAGTTCAACAGTCCCTAAAATGACAATCCACGGACCTAGTTCTCTTGCAGGAAACCCACTTTGTTGGTAACAAAAGTAAGGCCCTAAACAGATGGGGGTATAAGCTCCTTGTACACGCTGACTACACTACTGGCTCCAGGGGTACATGTATTCTAATTAAGAGAAATGTTCCCTTGATAGTTTTTAATACATGGGCGGATTCTGCTGGGCGATTCACAGTTGTCGAGTCTCAGTGGGAGGGGAGAGCCTTAAATATAGTCTCAGTCTATTTGCCGCCGGTGTTGGGTAAGGCGGCCTTAGTAGAGCTGGTCCGGGTGGTAACGAATCTTCCAGATGGGGTCTTACTAATGGGGGGGGGGGATTATAATATGACAATAAACGACTTAACAGATAGATACCCCAAAAGACAAGGTATGAGGCCAAACGAGCCTATGACAGACTTCACCACGGCACTGGGTCTTTTAGATGTAGGGCGAGAGTTGCAAGGCGTTCCTATAGACTTTACCGACTTCTCTAGTGTACATGGCAGTCTCCCGGATTGATTACTTTCTAACGTATGCAGCCTCGGTGGGTAACTTCAGGCGGCCCAGGATATATCCTCGAGGCCTATCGGATCATTCCCCAGTGGGAATAGACTTTACACATGGTGACCGACAGCAGAGTCGCACCATAGTCATTAATCCACGGCTGCTCAAAATTCCAGATATTAGAGAGGAACTTGGTGTGCAGACTGGATATTTTCTAGAAGAAAATCTGGGCTCTGTAGAATCAGCGCAGACGATCTGGGAAGCTTATAAAGTGGTTATGAAGGGATATGCCCTATCGCTGAAAGTGCAATATGTTGCAAAACGGCATGAGATTTTGATACAGCTGGGGGAAGCACTTAGAAAACTTGAGGCGGAATATGCACTTCATCCTTCAGATGAGAAACTGCATAGCCTGACGCACAAGAAGGAGGAGTACAAACTGAAAGCCCGAGAACATATGTTGGCGAAACAGACGGCTACCCATCATAGGTTATATGAGCTTGGAGACAGGGCAGGGAAGAAGCTAGCATGGCTGGAGAGGAAGGAGCAGGGTTCAAGGTGGGTGCCCAGATTGCATACGCCTAACGGAGAAGTTATATCTCGTCCGGATGAAATAGCAGAGGCATTGCTGACTACTTCAAAAAAGTATACTTGCCTTCGGCCACATATACCGCGGAAGAGTCGCATCAACTTTTGGCAGAATGTGACGTGCCGACCCTCTCGGACAAGGACAGGGAGTTCCTTGAAGCGGATCTCTCTGATGAGGAAATTCGGAGGGCCATTGTCCAAATTAAATCTGGTAAGGCAATGGGGCCTAATGCTACTCCGGTGGAGCTTCTTAAGGTAGTGGTCTCTCAGGTGGTCCCACATTTGCGGGGACTGTATCAGGAGAGCTGGGAAACGGGAACCCTACCCCCAGATCAACGGCTGGCAAGCATTGTCGTTATATATAAGGCTGGTAAACCGGTGGAAGATTGCCGTTCCTACAGACCGATTTCACTAATTAATGTAGAGGCGAACGTTCTGGCTAAAGTGCTTGCTACACGATTGGGGAAAGTCATATCCTCCCTTGTGCACCCGTACCAGTCAGGCTTAATGCCAGGATGGAATACAGCTCTTAATATCCGTCGGCTTCACAATGTGCTGGCTCGACAGCAATACCTAGAAGAGGACGCAGTCATACTATCCCTTGACGCTTCCACGGCGTTTGACTCAACATTTTTACTAATTTTGGAAAGTATTGTGGGTACGCTATTAATTGGGGCAAGTCAGTATTATATGTGCTTCATGGACAGACCCCACGTCTTCCAAAAGACTGTGCCCTAATGGTTGCGGAGGAAGGTTTTAGATACTTGGGAATCTTTGTCACACCAGATCCGGCCCTCTTTTATGGTCATAATTTAGCGCCCTTGTTGACACGATTGTGAGCAGATGTCCAACATTGGAGATCCCTGCCGTTGTCATTGATTGGCCGTGCTGTCCTCTTTAAAACGCTCGCTTTTCAGCGTTTTTTATATATTTTACAAAATTGCCCACATAGAGTTCCAGATGCCTACTTAAATGCGGTAGAAGGAGAGGTGCGTACATTGCTATGGGATGGAAAAGCCCCGAGGATAGCGCTTCAAAAACTGATGAAGGGATGGTATGATGAAGGCATCGCGTTACCTGATATACGGTTGTATTATTGGGCCTTGCAATTGGTGACTGTAAATAGGTGGAGATACGCCCCAACGGATGATCCGGCATGTGCTCTAGATAGATATCAGATGGATAGATCTGGCTATCTTGGGGCACTTTACTCTGGTCCAAGGAGAAAGCGGTTTGTAGGCCTCACCCAACACACGCTGCAGATATGGAAACTGGCCAGTTCTCGTTTGGGTTGGACGACAGGCTCGCTAGAATAACGCCGTTGTGGTATTCACAAAAGTGGGTATGCTCTGCCATCACCCGGGATTCGATAAATGGGACATGATTGGTGTTTCGACGGTGGGTGATTTGATTAAGAAGGGTAGGATTCTTCAGTTTGAAGAGTTACAGAAGACTTACAGATTGGCGCCCAGTGAGGTCTTTCGTTATCTGCAAATAAGACATGCTTTGATGGCGGGCTTTCCTAGCTGTGTAGACATACCGGAGTCCTCTCCTTTGGAGGACCGGCTGTTAGATGGACAGCTGCACACCAAGGCGGTCTCCCTCACCTATAGGAAACTTAGCAATAATATGACAGACTCTTTCGGACAGCTCAAGGAGAAATGGGAAAAGGACCTAGGGATAATTGAGGATGAGGACTGGAGGCAAGCGCGAATGTCTCCCAGAGAGGCTGCCATCACACTTAGATTCCGCCGGAGGCGACTGATCTTACAGAGACGGAACAACAGTTTGCAACGTTGGGCTTCACACTATTTAAAAGAGAAATTACTAGGGGGTGGGGTGGAGTGAGGCCACCTGAAGTAGCAGTATGGAAGAGGGAGTATGATAGCTGAGAAAGAAGTGTTCATCGCAAGATGATGCCCAAAGAAATGGGACAGGAGGTGGTCCAAATGGAATTTATACAGAGGAGAGATATGTGTGTCACCAGTAGTGGAGTTAGAATTGCGGAGAAATGGGGATAGGGAGCAAAATATGTAATATATATGTTTGATTGAATTTAATTACTAATGTGCTGCTAACTGTAACCTGCATTATGGGATTATTTGCACAACAGTGAATTGTCTGTCACTTTCTTTAATAAAAATATTTTTTAAAAAAAACATTCTTTTCTCAAAGATGTTTTTTTTAAAGAAAATGAGCATTTCAGGAAACTACGTGTTAAGTACAAAAATAAATCAAACCTTTAATAATATGAGTGGTACACATACACGTGTAGTAAGCAGGTAAACCGAAAAAGTGCCATCAGAATTCCAGTGTTATAAGCATTACTTAAGTGTTGCTTTATTTTTATTGGTTTCTTGGTTTGTAGAGAGCGTGTAGAAGAAAATTGTCAGACTCTGATTGAAGCCCATCTCCTACATTTGCAGTCAGCTCATGCTAGGGTGTGCATTATTGAAACACATTTGATGGCTCAGTGGGGGCAGCGAGTGTGCTCTTGAAAGTCTGATAGGGCTTGGCTTAATTAATAATTTGGAAAGGAAAGCCCTGGAAACATCTACAGGTTTTCAGTTGGAGGTGTGAATTGCTTCATATTGACACGTCATTGTAAAGATGACATACCCTTTCAGAGTTGACATATGCCAACTAACAGCGTTGTGTTATCTGATTGCGACTATTAGGGCCCAATCACCTGACATGTTTATCAGATATTCCGGACATACAAATGACAAAGTCTATATTTAGAAATGTGCAATGTTTCTCATGTCGTTGTTACTATATTTTGTGCAATTTTAAAAGATGACAAATTTTAATGCAAATGCATTTGCTAAAAACAATTTCCAGATAATATTTCCTTATTACCACTCAAGTTTTGGGGATAATGAAAAGCATCTTAACCACATATAATTAGTTTAGTTGAATGCCGACTCCATGTACAAACGAAATAACAGTTTTTAAGTCGAGCCTGAGCCAGCGCTCAAATACTGCTCTGGTGATGAACTGTTGTAGTACAGTACAGGAGAGAAGCCCCGACCACTGCCCGCCCATATTTTTCATTGGCTTGTGTCTTTGTCCTTCATAAATGCTGTCTTCTGATTCCTAAATAGGCTTGTTAGTCCCTCCTTAGTACGGCCATGTCTTCGTTTGCAACCTCCCATGGCTACTGGTCCCTTTACTTGGTTGTTACACGTTAATTGTACTATTTTCTTTATTGAGTCATTGGGCACCACAAAGTGCTTTGCTTACATTCAGTGGGCCATGCCCGCTTTCACTTTCGAAACAGCCGGGACAATGGCAGCTGTTTGTTTGCAATGCCATAGATCACGCATTTAAATGGAGACCAATAGCATTGCAAATATAATTCTCCTGGGAAGTACAGAGGAGAGAGGCGCTGCTGCATGGTGTGAAGTGAGCGGGCTGGGACCAGGAGGGCTGGGGGGAGTGGTGCGGCTTGTTTGAAAGCAGCGAGCATGCCCTGCGTTACCTTCAACAATGGTGGCGTGTGCTGGCTGCTCAATTTTATTCCTCCTCCTTTCACAGCACAGTGCCTGCTTTTATATTTTCAACACGGGAGCTGCGCTTTTGCCTAATTGCAATTGTATAATGTCAGAGCGGCAAGAGTGAATTTAAAGGGGCTGGAAGCAGAGAGCTCCCGATGTGTGCGCTTCAGTTTTAACATGTCAGTGCAGACTCTGCCTTTCACTGTCTCCTATCCAAGACAGCACTATGCGGCAGCTGCAGTAAAACAAAGCACCGCTAACGTACTAAAACGTGCACTTGCTATGGCCAGCCCTATTGGTTTTGCCAGTATTTGCTTTGTAAATGCATATCAGCACGCAGATCCCTGCTGGGGGCATGGTTGGACTGAAGACAGAGAGGCAGACAGCAGGCAGCCCTTATCTAATGCATAGTGCCAATATCGGCCCACTCACCAGCCCGCTCGCAGCAACATGCATGTCGCAGAAATAAGCAGACAAGACAACTTTTTGTTGGAGAAAAGTAGCTGCAGGTTTATTAGCATATACACATGCCAACAAGGTGGGTTATCTTACAGATGATCCAAAGGCAAGCCGCCCCTCGCGGCCTACCACCTGATGGGCCGATTTGCAACGTGGCCTTAGCCAATCGTTGCTTAGCGGTTGTGGTGAGGAGATAGCCCCTCCCATTTCCGGTGAACCAATGGTCCACCCTCTTGCTCACGCCCCCCCTAGGAGGGGCAGAGCGTTCAGGCGACCCCCGGTTGTACAGGTTTCCAACCACCCGTAGGATAGCGGGAGCGCCGTCGCACCCCAGGGTCCACCGCACAGACTTCCTGGGGATATTAGGCCTCAGCATCCTTTGTGCTCCTGAAGAGGGTACTCCCAGGTACCTTTCCGCCTCTGGATCGCCCTGTAACTCCGCCTGCAACACAAATTAGAAAAGATTAGAAGACATTAACCCCCCTACCCTGAAAACGCCAGGTATGCGATAGGGAGGGAAACGGCGTCAGGGTGAGGGGACGGCGAACAAAGAGGCCGCTAGGTGGGCGGGGGAGGAATATATACTCTCCCCCGCCCACACCAGGCCGGAAGTGACGCGCGGGACCCTCCGGGATCTCGTAGCGCTGGGCTGCCCCTTGTGCCATCTTGTGGCACTATGGGGGCCGCCCTCTTACTTGTGTCCCCTGCGGGGACGTGTCGGTCGGCCTGCATAGTGCCAATATCGGCCCACTCACCAGCCCGCTCACAGCAACATGCATGTCGCAGAAATAAGCAGACAAGACAACTTTTTGTTGGAGAAAAGTAGCTGCAGGTTTATTAGCATATACACATGCCAACAAGGTGGGTTATCTTACAGACGATCCAAAGGCAAGCCGCCCCTCGCGGCCTACCACCTGATGGGCCAATTTGCAAGCCAATCGTTGCTTAGCGGTTGTGGTGAGGAGATAGCCCCTCCCATTTCCGGTTGTACAGGTTTCCAACCGCCCGTAGGATAGCGGGGCGCCGTCGCGCCTCAGGGTCCACCGCACAGACTTCCTGGGGATATTAGGCCTCAGCATCCTTTGTGCTCCTGAAGAGGGTACTCCCGGGTACCTTTCCGCCTCTGGATCGCCCTGTAACACCGCCACAGCCCTGGGTGTGGCGTACGTCGCAGCCAGAGCCTCCCACCAAGGCCGGCATTCCTCCTACTATTTCTAGCGCGTTATTTCTAGGGCCTCTCCCCTAACCAGCCTGAACCGGTCCAAGTTTAAATCGGGCATGAGTGCCAAAATATCCTTCCAAAGCCCCTTGCGCTTGGCGTAAGGTCTCCCAAGTCTAATGACGTCCTGTTTCCTCTGCCCTTTGAATTACACACGCATTGGCTCCAGCGCCTCCCTTGACGAGCGCCTTGCCTACAGAGAAAGAGACATGTCTGACCACTGAAATTTACCTGACCCCCACTGGTGGCAAAACCCCACCGTGAGTTAAATGTGGTCATTCTATCAGGTGAATAGCATGCCATGATGGCCAGCGCAAAATTCGTGAACAGATCCTTGGTGCTGACACCAGGTGTCACGTTCAAGATTGGGGAATTAAGAGTATAGGGTCCGATCATGAAACACTGCGAGATTTTGCAAAGTGTCAGCCTACACTGCTTGCTGAACGAGGGACTGGTCACAGATGCCTGGACCTTGCTAACCGCTTGAGACCCTTATATATACACCAGAGTGGTGTCGACTAAAGATAGTGTGTCACAAGGTTCCCTAATTGGTGGATAAGGAGTATCCGCTGGAACCAGTCTGTGACAGTGTAAATACAGTGACACGCACCTCAGTCCAGAATACCCTTGCCTGATCCTCAGAAGCACCTAGAGTCCGCTGCCCCCCGCAGCGCATGGCGAGGGAAAACTGGCCCAGAACCCCCAGACTGAGATTCGAACACTATCACCACCACAGGCTCTAGCTAAAGATTGGCTACCCATGACCTGGCAAGGCCTGACGGAGGCCAACCTCCCCCCCCCTTAGTTGACTACCTAACCCTGGGGAAGGTGGACCCACGTTGGCTGTTAGCAAGCGCCTTATCCAAATGCCTATACTAGGTTGTGCAGCTTGGGACACAAAAACGTTCCCAGCACGCACTTCCCTGCATGCCCTGCATGCCTAGACTGCCTAAGCTCTCCCCACCTAAGAACCGGAATAACCACAAACTAAACTATCTCAAGCCACGCGAATACCGCCTGCAGTTAGAATTGGACTGTTGTTGATGCCAGCCTACTTATGGACCTACAGAGAAAAACCCAGCCAAACAATTGCAGGCCCTCCTGAAAAGTTAAAAACCTGTATGGCTGGGACGTGACACCACGTGACAATATACTCTGGGCCCCAGAAAGAAAATATAGCGTGAATACAAAGGCAAAAGTCAACAATATCCTTGCCTTACTCCGCGCTTGTTGTAGTGGCCCCCTCAAAAAGTTAGGCAGAGTTACGTAGCTGACACTCGAGAGACGGTCGCAGCACACCATACAGAAACCACCCTGGCAAATTAGGACCAGATAACTCGTTACTGTAAAATGTAGAGGCGGTCCCTATCCGCCCCTCCGGAAGTCCAGACTTTACTACTTCACCTAGCTGGGATAACCTCTCCTAGTTTGTTGTGTGTTTACCCCGTGCCAGGCAAAAGAGGAAACCTGAAGGGCCACCTGTGCGGCACAGGTGAAATGCTATGACAGAAGGATAAGAATATTAACACTATAGTGTGACCTGGTGTACATACGCACGGCTAGTGAAAGGTGTCCAACCATAGTTAATAAAACCAAAGTACTAGCTAACAAAATGTGCTGCAGGCATGGTTAAAACAAATACACTCCTACGAACCCTATCCAGTGGATACATACACCTGGCCTGCTAGTCACATGAGCTGAGGTAAACTCGCCACTTGTAACCTGAGTAACCCTTAGTCCAGACCGGAGGTACTACCACCTGGTACTAAAGATAACATGTAGGCCCCCTAATTACCAAACTCCGACTGCCCTAACTGTTCTTCTCAGAGTGGTGCCTGAGAACCAGATACGCCTGTCCTGTAAATAGAGAAAAGGTTGCACTCCAATCCTGGACGTGCTGATCCAGGGCCCCACACACTGGCTCCAGTGTGTTTTTTCCCTTGTACCTGCTCCGCGCCCTGGCAGGCCAGCCAGGAGGCGTGGAATGGTCTACATAGGACGAAACATAAAAGTATCTTGGAAGAGAGAAAAGAGCCAAGAAAACCCAAAACCAGCAAAACAGGTAAGCAAATTGCTACCTCGCCCGACAGGATAAAGACCCTTACTAGAGCACCGGTGTTGCACCAAGGGACACATTCCAAACTCGCAAGTGGATGAATGATAAGCCCTGTCTTCCCAAATGTTGAACGGAAAACACGTGTCAAATATCACACAGGGGGTACAAGAAACTGTTTCCAAAACAACACACTAAATTCAGTCCAGGGAATACAGAAATTGCCCTGACTCAGACATATAGACGGGAAACACCCAATATTCCGCAGGAGATGCCTGCTATGCCCAGACTCACCCCAACCCCAACCCCGGTGGTCCCACCTGCTGTCCGAAATTGGCACAAAGTGTAAAACCAACCGTGTCCCGCTTGCTAGAAAGCCCCCGGTAATTATATCCCTCCGCCAGAGAGAGGGAAAAGGGCATGCCTGTATCATAGAGGTACTGGAGGACGAGTGTGATAAGCAGTTCTAGCGGTAGCCCTGCCCTTGTGTACCCCTGCTTGACAATTGCGCGCTGACTGCAGCCAAGTGTGATCCGTAGTAACTGCCCCTATAAAGAAGACTTGTGGCGGACAGGGCAAACCCCTTCTGGTTGTCCTATACCCAGTCAGCTGCACCCACAGCCCCACAACCCCATTGGGTAAGGCCCAATACTTG
The DNA here is from genome assembly GCF_964261635.1 of Lissotriton helveticus. NCBI lineage: Eukaryota > Metazoa > Chordata > Amphibia > Caudata > Salamandridae > Lissotriton > Lissotriton helveticus. The sequence continues at coordinate 1,410,968,153 of NC_136061.1, forward strand.
GAAATACTTCCGGTGACCCCCCCCCCCCAAGGGCGTAGGGTCGTTCCCCAGTATGGTACATGCAACTTAGAGAACACAACCTTGAAAACAAATTAAAAATGTGCATTTAGTGTGATCAGGTATATCTTCACACCGCACGTAGATGAGTTCAACAAGAGAGATAGCACAATACCCATAGCTTATTAAAACAATCCTACTAGCTGCACTTAGAGACGAGGTAAACTCCCACAAGCCCTGTGCCTGTGTACCTGATCCAATAACCCTGACATTAGAAGAAGGTTACACTCCAATCCTGGACTTGCTGCCCAGAACCTCCACACACTGGCCCCAGTGTGTTCTTCCCCTGTATCGGCTCCAAGCCCTGGCAGGCCGGTCTGCTAGGCGTGGTAAAACCATTATAAAATGAAACCCGTGTGTTTCTGGAAGAGAGAACAAATCCAAGACAACAGGCCCTAACCAGCTCTGACCGGTGAGCCCATAGCTAACTTGATCACCAGCAACAGAGCCCCTTACTTGCGCCCCAGATTCCGCACAACAGAAATATTCCATTATTCCACATGGGATGCATAATCTGCCCAGACACACAGTTTGTTTAAAGAAACGCATTTTGATTTAGTCACAGGGGATGCAAGATTTGTCCACACTCTGCCATTGCTTACCGAGCGAACACCCAATTAATATCCTAGTAAATCAACAAATTGCCCAGACACAACAGTTGTTTTAAAAAGAAAACATCCCGTTATTGCCCAGGAATCACCTGCTCTGCTCAGATTCACCAGTATACTACCAATGATTACTATCATGGGGCGTACTCAGCTCGCCCCCCAACAGGGACAGTAATGACTCCTGGGCAGAAACTGGGTCCCTGACCCTAGCTCCCAACCCCCCCCCCCCCATGGCACAATATCCTTATACCTGTTGGTGGCCCAGGTGGCCCCCCATGCGGGTCGGGCGGTTCTCCAGGGTGGTTCCTGCATGTGAGACATAAAACATCAATTAGAAGCCCTACCCCCCTCAACTACTAACTATATTCTCTACAGTGAGGCAGGGGCAAACAATGCCCCCCACGCTCCCAATGCCAAGCCCGTTTGCCAGCTAAGAGAACAAGTTTGACCCTAGTACATTCTCAGAAGGGGTAGGGTGGAGCAAATACTTGCGCAGCACCGGATGCAGTAGTGTTGTCTTGTGCCTTGAAAATTAAGTCCATTATTCAAATGATAAGCTGATGATGACCAGTGCACTTTGGTGTGTGTGATAAAGAATCACATCTAACTCTTTCCCTTACCTTTCTACCTAGGAACACCTCCTCATCACAGGCCTTCAAGCTGACCTCAAAGTTCTCCTCCTTTAAATACACTTACCAATGCCATACGTTCCCTCACTAATATCTAAAGGAAGATCTTCTAATATATCAAGATAAATCTCCTTGACAAAGAATGTGTCTTCCCAGAGTGTTCTTGAGGTTAGAGAGTTCCAATAGTTGCATTATTATCCTACCTCTTATAGGTACTCTTATTAAACATGCACACATCACATATGCCTTGCAACACCTGTGTGCTACCTCTCACATTGAGTTTGCTACCTGTAATTGCACAAGTGCCACCATTGCTTACGTAATGTTGTTCTTGTGTGACTGTCTGCCTTGTTCTGCAGTCTTAACCTCTACTTGTGCTGGGTAGCTTGTAACTAGCACTCATGTCGCAGGCCGAGCGGCGCACCACGAGCGGCTGAAAAAACATCCCGGGGGGGTGTCGAAAGGTCACACAATAATCCCTTAGCCCATCTCAAAGCAGTCCTAACGATGCGCCCACGCAAGGTAGCAACCTCAACCTGCCCGCAATAACAAATAAATATCAAGCAGTGTGCGTCCAAATAATCCACAAAAGGTTGCAAACTAAGGAAACACGGGCACTGTATCCCTCATAATCCAATAATATCGTAGGGGCTGCTATGTATAAGACCGCCCGGCCTGTTCCCAAACAAGCACCTACTAAAAATTAGTGCTTCCAAAATGTCCGCCCACAAACGACATTCACTATAGAGAGTAGGACAATGAAGCCAATCTGTCCCTTAAAAATGGCCGCGCTGGGCGCCATTAACTCTCTGCACCGGACAGTAGTTCCCCTCAAATTGGCCGTACCTGGACGCCATTACCACGTGGTGCAAAAGAAAACAACAACCAAAACAGCACCATCTACGCGCTTGGTCTCATATTCCTTAAATAAAACCTCACATCGTAACGTGCACCAAGTTGCGTGTCATAATATTAATCGGACACCAGACTTCCAAACAAAGCTAAAAGCCTGGCCTATCACGGAATGAACATTCCAGTCGACTAACAGCTCAGTATCTAGCGCAGCACCTGAGAGGTAGGTCCATGCGAAGTGACGGACTAATGAACCAGGAGGTAAAGTAATGGACAAATGGGGTGAGAAGCGCTACCCCAAAACAATAACATCCGCGCCCCTGGCCGAGCTGCTAAACACCTGCCAACACTCATACTCCCCCAGCTCCCAGGACTCTGTAAGCTGCCCTCCTCCACTGGTCAGTGGGGCCCTTGTACATAGCCACTAACTGAATAGTTACGGTAGGAAAGAATTCGCTCCCAAGCCCAGTGGGCTTGGCTCGCAGCGTGCGCCCGCCAAACAGGCAAGGCAAACCACCCCCTGTGGCCCCTTGACCTGCTCTATCACGGCTGACAACTGGCCCCCGAGCAGGAGGAAGCATGCAACATAGCGGGCTAGGAAAACGGATCCAACAACCTACCCAACTCCCAGCAATACATTAGCATACTATCCTCGAACGCTTTACATGAGCAGCTAGTCTGATACACATCAGTGGGAGCAGGCAAAGAAAAGAAATATTACTCTGTACGGGGGAAAAGACACGGGCCTGCTTGTGACAATTAACAGCTTAAATGTGGCTGTTACAGTACCCCCCCATAAGACTAGAACATCTAATTATTCCAATTAGTAATAATGGCAGCATAGTACGCATCCTAATTCCTCCTTCTTGGCCTGCAATTAGGAGAGCTCAGCTGAAAAGCCCCAAAAAACAGGAAAATGAGCCGAAGCCGACGCTCTAACCTGGTTCCCCAGCTCCCCAGTTGGCAGCCCTCTCCCATCCCAGGACAAGGTAGGTGGAAGGGTCCGGGGACTCGACAAGTCACGGTAACACCATGGAAAGCACCGAGAAGACGCGGAGAATTGTGCCTGTCCCGGTGACCGCTGTGCCAACCAGCTCTCCCCCGGAGGTTGCTTTAGTCCCAGGAGCTAAACAAAAACAATACAAACAGGCGTGCGAGGGTACAGGCGGGTCGAGGTGTGCACAAAGGTATTCTGAGCCACAAAAAGATACAGGCTGCCCAGAACGCGGGCTGTGGCAAACGCCATAAAACCCTCACGACCCCGAAAGGGAGGGGGGGGTGGCCTCCGCGCGTGGGCGCCATTTTCGCCGGAGCAAACCACTAGTGTGCAGAGAACACCAATTCGTATCTGGCAGTGCGGGCCTAGAGCGGAGCCCAGCCCACCATGGGGAGCAGTAACGGAGGTGGGTTGACCCTGTGCGTGCGACCTGGCCGATCCGACCAGTGCCCCCCGCGCCTCGCAAGGATGCATGGGCGCACAATGGACGACCTTCTGCGCAAAACGTAGAATCTATCCAACTGTGAGGGGATAGTTCAAAACAATATCTACGACCTCCCTGAGAGAGATTCTTAATAACATAATCGCTTTCCTAACCTAACGCGTTCCCAGACGGTCCTCCGCTAAGACCAGCAAACACCACTGTGCAACAGGCGCACCACTGCCGGATGATAGGAAGTCAGAACCAGGTTTGTTTTAACTCTGGCCCGTGAAAAGCATATATGCAGACAGTCTAGGAGCCTCACAATCACAAACTGTGCTATACCCCCCGGCTCAACCTCGGCAGGCCACCCAAGTGCCCGACACATGTCGGACTCCGGCCTGACCAGGCCGCGGGCCCCCATAAAGCAGCTATTTAAACCCTTGCAAAAGCCAAGTAACTTTCCTCAACCACGCAGTAGCAGCCGTTTGACCAGCCATAGCCTCCGCACAATTGTTTCGGAGACCTGGACACCCTCTGCCCCCAGCACCAACATTCGACGCCCCTTGAGGCCGGAGAGAGTGTCCAGACAGTCCGGTGTATGCCCAGGACAATCCCAAGTAATTTCCCTCACGCACAACACACCGCCAGGCCAGGCGGGCTCAGGGACAGCATAAACCCAGAATTCCTGCCCAGCGTGACCGGCAGAAAAACGCGGTCGCCCAAAACAATCCAAATACCATTTAGATACGGGTTGCGTGGGGGGTGACGGGCGGAAATGCCCACACACTCACCATTAAAACCGACGCCAGACCAAGGAACCACGGCATCAACAGGACGACCAAACAGCGTCAGGGTGAGGGGACGGCGAACAAAGAGGCCGCTAGGTGGGCGGGGGAGGAATATATACTCTCCCCCGCCCATACCAGGCCGGAAGTGACGCGCGGGACCCTCTGGGATCTCGTAGCGCTGGGCTGCCCCGTGTGCCATCTTGTGACACTATGGGGGCCGCCCTCTTACTTGTGTCCCCTGCGGGGACGCGTCGGTCGGCCTGCATTTCTGTCTAACCCCGGAATTCAGGGAATTCTATCCAGCGAGGTAGCCGTGGAGGGGGCAGAACACAATGTGCCCGCTGTTATTGTCAGCAACACCTGCCTTGTTGTGGCACAGGGTTGTGCTATTAGACATTTCACTCCATGACTTTATTTTAGACATTTAAACCCTAGACAAACATCCCTGCACTCCAAACACACAGGCGCATCTATGCACCACTGCCCCGGCCCCAGCAAGGGCTGCCAGCTTACGTATTTCCAAAGAGTCCACTCTAATGACAAAGCTATTGGCATTGTAAATGCCAATGCCTTTTTTATGCATTTTAAAAACCTGCAAGCGGTGCATAAACATTCATTTTGTACTTATAGTTGTTGCTTACCAGAACCAAGGCTGGCAGTAACTGCGCCACTAGCCCACAGTGCTAGCAGAAGCACACGGGATTCCATGATTGAGAAGGACTCATTGGACCAAGTTTTAATTTATGTTCCCACCTTCTGCCATTATTCTGCCTATAGTGCACAATGCCTACCTTTCAACCATCTACATCAGTTTGGAGGGTGAGAGCCAGACTCCACGCCCCATGAACTAGGTGAAATCATGGAAAGTGGCATCCCATTGCCTCTAACCCTGATAAAATCACAGGAAGTGAAATGCATTTTTTTACGGCGGTGACAAAATTCCCAACCCAAGCCCTACCCTCAATGAGTGCCCATTTCTCCCAGTGAGCTTCAGCGAGTCTTAAACGCCCACCAATTAAAAACGGCCACTGAACTGCAATAGTTTAATTTAAAGGGACTCGAGATATAGCTTTAGGAACAAATGTGGGATGAGTTCCAAACACCACTTCATCCAGGTGTATTTTTAGAACAGGCTCGATTCTAACAGTACTCTTAGAATTTTACCATGCACAAGGACATAACTACAATTAAAAATACTGTTTTGCATGTTTAATACTTCAATGTCCTTTATATGTTGATTCGAACTACAATGACAGTCTATTATGCAATATTTGTGGATATATGCAATGTCAATATAAGCTTATTTTCAACGTTTTAACCCAGTCTGGTTGTAGCTAGTGCAGTTTTAGTTGAAAGGTTAATCTGCGTAGATCTTTCCTAAGTGGGTGCTTCTGTTTAACAGGGATTCCTCTTCATCCAGAGATTTCAGTTTAGACCCTGACCAGAAATTTACGCAAGTTTGCATTTTACCTGCGGGTCCTCCGGGTTGAGGCATGCTATTATAGACTCCCCGCATGTATAGATTCCTCTTTCATTAAAGCTTATTTTTTGAACCTTTAAGAGTGGTTTAAAAAGTTTAGGACAAATGCAAATCCAATGGATGAAATCTTCTTCCTTCCCTTTGTAGAGTCTACATGAAGTGGAACCAATGTATTTCCATGTTAACTGATTTTCCAATATAGGCAAGATTCCCATGCGCAGGATCATAAGTTGCCGTTTTTATGTAGGCTGGGTAGGGAATAGCCAGGTAGGGTGCAGGTGTCAGGTTGACATGGTATTTGATTACCATCCATGAATGTGAGTGGGAGCTGAATTTGATGTTGTCCTCTAGACAGGATTGCAGCATTTACGGCCCAGTTTATCGCCTTTTTAAAGACAAGTCCGACCGCCATCCATTCTGATAAGGGACCGCCCAACTACAAGTCAGTGGTCCCGCAGTCCGAATAAGGATGCGACTGCCACTACCGCCGTTGCAATGTCTATTTAATGTATTGTGGTGGGTGCTGCGGGCTGCAGCACCAGCTGTAGTGCATAAAATATGCCTGAAACATATCCCTGCACTACGTGGGAGGCACCATGCGGTGCCTGCCACATGATGCAGGGATATGTAGGGGTTTACCGTAGGTGCCCCCAAAACCCAAAACTGAGGCCCAGAGGGGTAAAGGAGGACTGCTGTGGGCGCCCAATGTCCCTTTCCGCCTGCCTTTTCATGGCGGGTTCACAGCCATGAAAGGGTCTGCAGAGAGGAACATCGTAATGCCTAAGGCGGTGCCTGGCAGGCACCACCACCATTGTAGGCATTACTCTGCCTCTGACGGGCTCCTTGAGCCCGTTCTATCCATGTCGGTTGGTCTTTCCCACCACCACACATCCACCCTGATTGCGATGCTGGCAGTCCCACCATCATCATAATCAGACCCTCAGTTTGTTAATGGAGGCCTTCAAATACTTACAATATTACAAGTGCTGATCCACTTGGAGAGCCGGCCATAATGCACGATTTAATGAGAAGTCTTGATCTCGGCTGATCTTATACCAGCTGTTTGCTATTTTTGCTCTTCTAGCTAAATCTTGCTTCTTCAGCCCAAATTCAAGCTGGATTTGAGCTGGTGAGGAGCAGTGAGGCAGACTGAATACTGGCCTGAAGGTGCTGGTATTTGCTTTATCCAATATTGCAGTGTCCAGCCCTCTAAAGGCCACACTGCCACATGCAATTGTTGGAAGCAGCTTGCCAGACATGATTGTTAAGAGAGGTTGGAAAAACAAGGTTTTTTGCCATGGTGGTAAAGGCCTGGATGAGTGCATTAACTGTCTTCACTATGTTATGTTTTTGCTGTCTGAAATTTCCTCTGGAATCTAGGTACTACCCTAGGTATATTTAGTCCATTACAGGCTGTATTTGTGTAAAGTTCAGGAAAATCGAAGACTCCTGTCCCTGTTGCTTACCAATAGACATGCTTTGTCACTTTCACCGCTAGATGGTTCATTCTAGCTTTCTGTTCCCAGACATTGATTGATCTTTGTAGGCCCACTTTAGTTGAGCTAAAAAGCACAATATCATCTGTGTATGATAGATTGGTGAGGCGAAGAGGTCCCATGCATAGGGGTGCGCGTTTCACAGATGATGATAGATCAGCCATGAAAAGGTTAATTATATGTAGGCTTTCCTGTTTTCAGTTTCTATTTTTGGTAAATTATGGTGTTTTTTTTTCCCAGTGTTTTCAATATTTAAAAAAACAGTTGTTATCAGTGGTTACACATTTTCGCGCCACTAAAAACAACTGAAAAAGTGTTTTTGGGTGTTTACGGAACGTTTTGCCTTTATTATTGCTTGCTTTCTGCACTGAAAGAACATGGTATATAGACAGTGTACTTATAGTGTATATGAGGTCTAAATAGATTTTTGCTAAATAATCTTATTGTAGTACACCATACAATACTTCTTCAGTGAGTCTTTGGGTCATGTGCGCTCGCTCTTTCCTTCCCATGTAAACTTCTGTCCCATTGGGCTGAGAACCATCAGCTAAGGGACACAGTTGGGATGACTCTTTCTTTGATGCCACATAAAGCATGAAATGATAAATATTTGCATTTTAGTTCCTGTGCATTAGAAACCAGTGCACCAGAATAGACTAAAAAGTCAATAGCATCCCTCATTAACTCTTAAGATTGTAAAGATGCTTTCAGCATACCATCTAACACGTGGCAAGGATCTACTACAGGGAATCACTTCAGCTCGGGTATCAATTTTGACAGGTCTTCACACAACTTTTTTATATACGTAGCTAAATCACTGCAAATACAAACAATATCACTCCAATCTTTGTTGAACTTGGAAAGAACATTTTTTGCAGAGCATTACAAGTTACACTGCGTTCCATGTTTTCCAAAAATATGGTGTCATGTTTTCACCACTATCCCAGATGCTTGGTGATATATATACTTGTCACTATACCTTGCATTGAATGTTTAAAGCCTGAGGTGTTGGCAATTCACCTACTATCAATACTGACCCACTAGAAACTGTGGTCTGATGTATTAAGGGTTTTTACCCATTCTCTGTGGGTAAATGTGATGACACATATTAGGAAAGATTTTTATGAACCCAGCCATTTTACCTATCGGTGAAAAATTCAAATGCAGCCAAAATATCAAATATGAGTTTGATATTTCCTGATGCTCTATAGTTTATAAAATAATTAAACTAGACCTAAAACATGAAACTAAACCCTGCATCTTTAGACCAAAGGCCACAAAACCGAAAAAGTAAAAGAAAGAAGAAACAATATTTTAGTGGCATCCCTAAAGAACAAAACTCAAGCAGAATAATGTTAGCCAGTCTTTCTTACTGCTACTTGTATAACAAAGGTACATTGTATTGACCCCTTCAGGAACAAAAAAATGACTTTCACTCTCTTTTTCCTTTCTTTGAAAGGCATTTAGTTTGTGGTTGTCCAGGTGTTTTTTCAGTGTTTATATGTTTTCACTGATGAGGGCTATTTTTCTTTCAATTGGGTTTTATCAGTTATTATAGGTTTAAATCTAAAACCCCACAGCCTAATTATATGTAGGGCTAGGACACATCCTTTCTTGAGACCTTGGTGAATTTGAGTCTTCCTGGAAATTCTAGTGATGTCCCCAATTTTTTCTTGGATCCAAGATTCAGTATACAAAGCATGACTCGGTTTACTCCATGGAAAGCTGCTTTAAAAACAATAAAGCAGTAACTTTTTCCTGACCCGCTTACATTGTTCAATCAAAAAGGCGGTTACGAGAATGTTAGTTGTTGTGCTGATGCCTTTTCTGAAGCCGGTCCGGTTCAGTTGAATCACTTTGTTGTTATTTGACCAGTCAATTAGATCCACCAGTAACAAGGATGCCTAGGGTTAGGCTTCTGTAGCCTGGAGGGCAATAGGCCTATAGTTGGCTGGGTTGCCCTGTCACCTCCTTGGAACATTGGGCTTATTATAGACCCTCTCCAACTCTGGGGTACAACACTGCTTAGCTGAGCCTCCTTGAACAGTGAGGCTGGGACCACTGACCAAAATTCTACGTCTTCTTTGAATATGGCCTGTGGTAGACAATTGGGCCCTGGAGCATCTTCCCGACGTCCTTTAAGAAGGACTTTTTTTAAACTTCTGATGGTGAGCAAAAGTTAAAGTCCTCTGAGGGTGGCAATTGCTTTATTCATGAACTTGCCAACCATGGAGTGCTGGACTGTTTATCACAGATTAAGGATGCATAATTAATTGATGATGATTTCCCGGTGGGGGTTTGGGTCTAGAAAGTGGAAGATTTATCGCAAAGGTCTTTAGAAAGAAGGCCACCTGTAATTGCTCTGTGATGTTTGAATTGTTTATCATTTTTCTTTTGTGCTGAGTTTGCTGATGGGTTCCCAAAATTTCCTTGGGTTGCTCTGCCTGGCACTACATATCATCGCAGTCCAAAGCGCGTCTTTCATAGCATTCTTATTTTCCCACTGCCGCTTTCTTTTAACTCTTTCTTTAGGAATTTAAAATGTTCCCAAAGAGGGCATTTGAAGGAGGCCCAGTTCAGTAAACTAATGACTTTCTTTTGTTCTCTTTGTAACTCAATACAAATAGGCGGGAGGCGTGGTTTTATTCTTTGCCTAGGCAGTTGGCCAAATGTTGTTCTTATCATGGCTGTTGATGAGGAAGCTTGTGTTAATAGGGCTGCACTGAAACCTAGCCAAGCATCTATTAGGTGAACTGTACTGATGATACAGTGACTCATTAGGTCTCTAGCCAAAGATGCCAGGTGTGTCATGGATTCGTTGGACCATTGTAAGCGCCTTAGGCTAATTGTATTAATCATGCCAATAACTGCTGGGGTCCTTGCATGAGTACATGGAGTTGTTCCTAACGTTAAATGCTGACATGAGTGGACACTGTCCATTGTGTATATTATTTGAAAGCGCTGGACTAGTTGAATCAGCGGCTGAGAGATGATTGAGAAATCAATAATTGATTGTGTATGGGCCCATGATGGGTGCAATTTTATGGGTGTCCTCTATAAATCTTCTGTTCAGGACCCTCAAACCGAGAATTTCCAAGTTTATTACAAATTTTTCCCCAATGTTGTCTTGACGTTTGGTTGCTGAAATTGCTTGAGTGGGGACATTTCAGAATATGTTATCAACATTGAGGATGTCATCATTGCTATGGTGTGAATTAGATTAAGTTAAAATCGCCTGTCAGTATTATGTCCCACATTGAGTTGCTTTGCTTGTAACTGATTATTGTAGATTATAATTTTCTATTAGCGCTTTTTTCTTGACTGGGTTTGGGTGTGCATAAATGTTAAAAAGCAGGACCAGAAGTCACTTTTCTTGGGTCCAATTACTAAGTTTAATGATTTAAGGGCCAGGGGCTATGGACCTCTTGAAGAGGGTGGTAAACTGCGAGTGTTTTGCAAACGCAATTGCAGTCGCAAAATATTCTTACATAGGGTTCAGGCTTGCTCTTAGGAAGGGATGCCCTCGGAATGCCTCTTCCTAATAGTGAGTCGCTAACCCTATTTTGCGAGTCGCTATTTAATTAGAGACTCGCCAAATAGGGTTAGTACATGGGCCATAGGTTTTTTGCATGCGCAAACGGGTCTGAAACGCATGTGCGTACACAAAAATCCGTCGTACATCTGGCTCCAAATGTGGTATTTTTTCCGTATGGATACTTAGACTGAGTGATATGTAGACAGTTGATACCCTCATTGGGTCTCCTGTAACACTTGGATTTTGTGGCCATGAATTGGTGATGTATATAACCTTCTACTGGGAGGCATACCACTGACCATGTTGCTTTCAGTGCGATTATATCAATATTTGCCCACATCTGTGGAGGCAGACAGTCTTGGAGCAATAATTTTAGCCCAGCTATATTCCAGTATAGAAAGTTTGGTGCTGTGTGCTCCAGTCTTAAACCATTTGGACAGTAGGGTCACAGAAAGTGTCAGACATTTAATTCTGCATGAATCCAGTCCCATCAGGCGCTCCAGAGGTTGTTAGGAGATTTCTTTTGTCTTGACTCATTTGTGTGGGGCATGGAGGTCATTCTTGCACCAGACAAGAGCATTCATGATATTTCTTCGGAGCTCCATGTTGTTAGTGTGAGTTCCGATTGCAAAGGATTATTATTTGTTATAAATTCAACGGCTAACTGATCATTTGATATTATGTCTTCTCATTCCGGAACTTCTCCAAGTAACCTTAGAACGTATCCTCTGTTGACAATATCCGGTTGTCCTTGAGTTATGTATTCTGGTTTCAATATGTTTATTGTTCTTAATTTCTTCATTAGAGGAGTATTCCTGCAGGCGGGGGAATCTAATGGTATTTCTCATTTTTGGTGAGCCACTTTGGTTACCTACGACGTCATCCTTTTTCCCTGTTTCAACTTGTCCTATTCTACTTCCAAGGTAGGAAGTGCTGTTGGTGATACTTTGTCCCTTGACTCTACTGTAGCCTTAAATTAGATGAATCAATCTCTCCCATTAATTTCAATGGACATCATATGAGGGTTCACTGTATGAAGATTTTGTCCTGAGTGTCAGGTTTCCTTTTGATTGTGGGTGTGTTGGTGGGAATGATAGTTTTAATAAGCGGATTTATTGCCTTAGGTCATGGTTGGGTGAACTAGCTTGAGGGTTGACATCCTTTTTGCAGGATTCTCCAGCTAATTTGACCGTACATCCCTCTCCCCTCACCATTAGTTAATTTACCGGGATATGGGTGGCACATGTTTTGGGAGATTTTGATTGTGTTGATTCATCACAATGATAACTGTTTTGCGGTTGAATTCTCTTGTGCATGTTTATTTGGATGTAACTGCTTTTATTCAACTGTGGTGTTATATATAGGCAATCATATAAATCGAAGCCCGAGATTCTTGTGCCATCCAAATAAGAGACTGTTGAATTACCTTGGGCAGTTTCTGTCTCTTCTGATTTATTTATCCCAGATGTAAGCAACATTTTTTGGGGGGCTGCTTCTTTTGTCTGTGGTTTTTTATTTCTCACCTTCCTTGCTTTTTTCTGCTTCCTTTTAGTTGGTCTTGGGGAGGGGTGCACAGGTCAGTCACTGTACTTACTTGCACTGGATAAGGAGGTGGTGGGTTGAATCCCATTTGGTCTGCTGTACTCACATATTTGGTTGATCAGGTGGGCCCTCAAGTGCTTCTGATTCTATTTCCACAATTGTTGGGACCATTTTTGGAGTCATAATTCAGGATTGGTTAGTCCTTAGAGCTGCTCTTTCCACTGTCAAAATGTTCGATAGGACTTCTGGAAGAGTGGACAATTTGTTTATTATTTGGCCTCATGCTCACTTTGTCGTAATTGACATGTAAACTGCTTGTGCACATTATATGATAGTGAGGATGTTAAGGTTTCCAGTTTTAAATTGATGCCAGAGATATGTGTAGTCATCAGGTTCATTATGTCAATCTGTACATCGAAGTTTGTCTGACTGGAAGTTAAGAACTTCAGTTGACATTTGAAGTGTTGATAATAGGGATTCATACTAGCATGGGGCGTTGTGTGTTTTTATCTCATTTATTTGTTTGAGATGTAGTTGTTTGAGATGTACTCCCCATTATTGATTAAATGATTGAGGGGACACAAATGCTTTTCAAACCCTTTCTGAGAACCCTTTCTTCCCCTTGCAGGCACCCTTTTATTGTGTTAGAGGATAATCTTGCTTTTGAGTGAGAGTTTAATATATTCTCCAAGAGTAAGCTTAAGACTGTATTTTGGGCACAATTTTTATTGCATTCTTACTATCTTTTGGAAGCGGAGAATATTGCAGTTTAGTCTCTCTTGATGTGTGCATATTTTTTTCTTCCATTTCTCCCTGTATCTTAGCTACATCAGTTCCAAGAAGTGGTCAGAGCTGTGGTTGTTTTCTAAACTTAAGGTTCTTGCTTCCAAAGCCTGGATCAGGTCCCTGTTGTTTGAGATTAAGCGAGCCCTTGAACCGTTCAACCCGGCATTATCAGGGTTGTCAGAGTTAATGTTTTGGTTGATGTAGCTGTCCCTATCTTGAAGAGGGAAATCAGCTCTGGTGATGCAAGTGGTAGATTGGTATTGATTTGAAGCATGAACCTGCACAGCTACCTGGAAGGTTTTATGATTGCAGTTGGACTCAAGCAAAAGAAGGTTTGCAACAGGGGCAATTGACAAATGCATTGTATTTTGTAGTGAGTTTACATGCAGTACCGTCATTAAGGCAGGATCTTTTGATGGTTGAACTGAATTAATTACCATTCCTTTATCTGGTTTTTGAGGGGTTATAGGGCAGGGAAGGCCAGGTTCGTCTTCCTATATTGCATAAACTGCAGTCATAGGGTCCCTTAAGAATAAGAATTTATGATTTGACTTTATTTTCCCAAAATTGGACGATGTTGAAAAAGGCTATAGCATCGAATTTCCCACAAGTGTTTGAATTTGATGATTCTCTTTGTTCTCGGACCTCGGAGATGGGCGTTTACAAGATTTTTAAACTGCTTTTGATGAGATTTTCCTGACTTCCTCTTTAAGCTGGTTCTTCCCCACATTGTAGCTTTGAGCTTGATTCTTTTTTCATATGATTAGATTTAGTTGTTTAGGTTTTAAGTAGCTTGGTGGTTTTCCACAGAGGAATTGGGAAATTTGTGGTTTTTGGTGAGCCGTCCACCTCCACCTTCTCAGTGGCCTACCGTATCCACAGAGGTACTGGATAAGTCCAGCTGTGGGAGCAAGAGCATGGTGGTTGCTTTCCTGTCTTGGTGAGGATATGTCACAGGAATGCACAGTTGACCTTATGAACCTATGAGTGCGTTTGACTTAGGTAAAGTGTTGATGTAAAATGTGTGAATGCTTGTGTGATGTTCCTGCGAGTGGGCAAGGATGAGCAGTGCTGCTAAGGTCGGCTCCTTCTACAAGGGACAATCTGCTCATTGGGAGACCCCCTACCATAGCACGGCCACTAGGCCTTCTCTAGGTGGTCCTCTTTTTTTTTGGTTTGGTTGTCCCTCCATCAAGTCCGACCGAGGATGGAGTGGGACTAGCGCTGGACACTGGGTGTAATGCGTTGTGCTAGATGAGAGGAGGGAGCTTGCCCGACCGCAAGCCGCTCCCCTACCTGTCCGGGCTACTTCCGCGAAGCGGGGCTCAATCGGCTCAGCAGATCCTGAACCCCTGGGATCCTCACTCAGGCGTCCAGTGATACAACCTCATGTTTCAGGTACGTCTGCTAACACAAGACAGTCAAGCACTCAAGTAGATTTTGGCGCAGGCTGAGGTGACACAAAAACTCATATGTGTTACAACTTACAACTCTGGCTCCAATATGATCAAAAAAGTATCAACAAACACTAGCGGATACTCACATCCAACAAACTTGATTTCGAAAAACCTCTTTTTGCCTTAAAAAAATAACAGTATACAAGACAGACTGCTACACAGTAATACCTGCTCCACCACTAAAAATAGATAAACCACACTATGGGACCTCCCACCGGTCACAAGCCATTTCCTGTGTGGCAACTGTGCTGTATGCTCATTCGGAACACACTCTACCAGCATTGACATACGTTTAGAACTCTGTGGGAGCAAAGGTCCCACACCAACTGTAACAGCAATAATGTCATATATATGATCACCTGTCCCTGTGGTCTTAGATACATAGGCATGATCACAAGAATAATAAAAACCAGGATCAGCGAACACAGAAGAACTATTCGCTGTAAGAAAACAATGACAAAACTCACAACCCAATTTTTGAAATCAAATCACACTGAAAACTATCTAAAATGGACAATCAGAGAAACATCTACGGCACATAACAGACTCCAAAAGACACTTCAACTGCAAGAACAGAGATGGGTTCACCGCTTATAGACATACAAAACCGGTCTTAACGATGACATACCGTGGCATCACCTAAATAAACTCAACAGGTAGAGGACTAATCCCCTTCCACTGATCAGAAAATGTACATTTACCCCGACACAGTCAGACTAACCATGACTGTAACACCCCCATGACAGAGACAACACGTAAGGGACACAATTTATGGAAAACGACACCACAATCCTCTTCCCCCCTCTACCTTTGTCACTAGTATTTTATGGTTACTGGCAATTAACCCCCCTCAGCAACTGAGAACAATGCCTACTACAACATGACCCTTCTCATGGGGAAGAACATTGTGATATAATATTTTTTCCACCCCCACCCCTGACTTAGGAGCCAACTACATATAGCGTACTTCCTCCTTGGCTACCCTGTACATCGTGGACAGTACCCACTCATTTGATAACTGAGCCTCATCTGAACAGAAGGAAAGGATTTCTGAATGATAATCCCTTTAATACATCTTTTCCACCAGTAACATAGACACAGCTGCACACATCGTATTTCCCGGCGAGCTGTGAAAAACAAAAAATATTGGTAACTACTCTTTATACACACAGGAGAAAATACCACCCCCTGATTAATGAGAGACAATGGGGCATATTATCAAGGGCTTTATATCCGCTTTTTTTGCTTTAAAAGCCAAAGAAGTGGAGATAAAAAATATCGCCCTATCAACAACAGGGTGCTAACATGCAAAATCGCATGTTTTCACCCTTTTTCACCACGCTTTCCTTTGCATCTCTAATGAGATGCAAAGTGGGCGTTCCAGAGCAAAATAATAGGAGAAATGTTGCTAAGCGACATTTCTCATATTATCAAGCTTCACGCTAACCCTGTTAGAGACAAAAAAAGCAGTGCTAACCATGGTTAACGCTGCTTTTTTACGTCAGCTAATTTTCAAACTTAGTCATGTAATCCAATGGGAGGTGGATTACATGGCTATATCCACCATGGGCTATTAACAAGGATATCCCTATCCTTGTAGTTTTAACACTGCATTACCAGCGATAACCTCCCAAAATGCCGCTATTGCTGGATTTTTTTATCGCCTAGGCGGTTAGCGTTGTTAATAATGCGATAACCAGGCGATATTATCCAGCAATAGCGGGCGTTAAAAATATTAACGCTAAGCGCCCTTAGCGTTAATTTTCCCTCTTCCTTGTTAATATGCCCCAGTATCTTTAGTTCACCTTCTCCATCCGGAAGAAATTGACACATATTCACACATCAGTTTGTTTGGTGCATTGTAGAAAAGAAAACTTTTTTCCTTCAAACCTTTACTTCCGCTCCGCGTTTGCGGTAGCAAAAAACAGAATGGTGTCCTCCAATACCACCATGACAACCGGGACTTGGAAGAAGGTGCACGTACTCCCGACCACTTGGGTGTGTATGCTGTGCCAAGCCCCCTTCCTTAACCAAACATCTGATGACACGTAGGCACGTTCGACGCAAAACGCATCTGACCCCTCCCCCCTGCTTGAGGCCTCAAACCGAGGGGCATATTAACATGGGCTTTATCTCCGCTTTTTTGGCTTTAAAAGCCAAAGAAGCGGAGATAAAAATATCGCCCTATCAACAACAGGGTGCTAACATGCAAAATCGCATGTTAGCACCCCTTTTCACTACGCTTCCCTTTGCCTCTCTAATGAGAAGCAAAGTGGGTGTTCCAGAGCAAAATAATCGGAGAAATGTCGCTAACCAACTTTTCTCCTATTATCAAGCTTCACGCTCATTATTTTGCTCTGGAACGCCCACTTTGCATCTCATTAGAGATGGAAAGGGAAGCGTAGTGAAAAAGGGTGCTAACATGCGATTTTGCATGTTAGCACCCTTTTGTTGATAAGGCGATATTTTTATCTCCGCTTCTTTGGCTTTTAAAGCAAAAAAAGCGGAAATAAAGCCCTTGATAATATGCCCCTTTATTCTTTGTTACTGGAGCAATGGCAATTGATCGTTACATATGGAGGTTCCCTTCCGCTGGTCTCCGTATTTTTAACTGTTACACTTACGTACTGTGCCGGCATCTTTCTTCCCTTTGCCTGCATAGTATGACTATAAGGCCTCCCCCTCCAAGCCGCCTGTTGGGAGCTCATGCCCTCTCATACCGGGGTGAGTGCCTTAACATTACTGCATCCCACTATTACTCACTTCCTTAGCAATCGTCACAAGACTTGCAAATCAAACAAACAACAAATATGGGTAATGTTCCGCATGTGTGAGGTTGTGTGCGACACATTGTGGTAACATGCATATGGCATGAATTAAATAAATCTGCTGCCTGAATGATTGTCCATAGACATTATGGCGGAACCACAAATCGGTGAAATGAATGTCACTGGTATTTCCTTTCCTTTTCAATGATCATCAGATAAACCCTCCTTCTGGTGTTCTACATAACATGCCAGTCACTCTAACGATATTCACCCAGGGGAACAACAACAATGTAGCTTCATTGCAACTGGCAACATTGTGGCACTCCTACACATAAGTCACAAATTGTTCACTTATGTGTCTGCACGCTTTATTCTTCTTTTCTTTTATTCAAGAAATACCTTGATGAAAACAATGGCAGATATTAGACTTGTCCCTTCAACATATAAAATATTATAATGGTCACAAGTTAATTGCATGATAATTTGGCACTCATGTCTTTGGGGGAAGTGACCTCTTCACATCCCACCCTAACGAAAGCCCAGGACCATAAATAGGCCAGCATTAGGGCTGAAACATGTTGGTGTTTAGCTAGGGTCATAGGACCATTGCATCCTCCCAGCCTACCATAGCCTTTTTATCCCTTCCCTCGCACTCCACTAATAAAGGATACTTTAGGAGTAGGGGAGGAATTTTATCTTAATGTTACGCCCCCATACCTAAATATCTTCATAAGTGCTCCCAGAA
The DNA here is from genome assembly GCF_964261635.1 of Lissotriton helveticus. Taxonomy (NCBI): domain Eukaryota; kingdom Metazoa; phylum Chordata; class Amphibia; order Caudata; family Salamandridae; genus Lissotriton; species Lissotriton helveticus. The sequence goes on from NC_136061.1 coordinate 1,410,986,317, forward strand.
AGTTGGGCACGCCCACACAGACCTTTAGGAGCCTGGGTGAGCCGAATGATGAAGCATGTCACAATTAGAGTGAATGAGGGCTATATTAACAAAAGGGGTTTCCTCCCTTCTCATTTCTCAACTAAGGGACATCACTGAATGATCCAGTGTAGCCAGATGTAGTCTCTTTTGGGCGCACTGTGAGTTTCTGAATCTCCTCCTTATCATTAGTCGTTGTTTGTTTTCCCACCTTCCCCACTCCCCTTTAACACGTAGGGACCTTGATAGGTTCCAGGAGGGATATCTTTCTATGTCATACAAGCGAGGCTGAGGTGAGCCTGGTGTTAATGCTGGGCATTCGGGCCGTTGGAGGAGATGCCTTGTGGGAGGCTGGCTCCACAATCCATTACCTCACAGAAATACTGCTGCTCGCAAGTGCGGGTGGTGGCAGCACAGGACAGATTAGTTGGTGGGGCAGGGAGTGCAAGAGCGCAGGTGAGCAGAAGTGGCAACAGGAACTGGAATGGGTAGAACCAGGAGCAGTTAGGTTGGGTCTAGTCAGGTCAACAGTGACCCCCATCAGTGACGTTGGCCCCACTGTGACCCGGTTTACCACTTACCACTTTACCAGTGTACCGGTAGACACTCAGATCCAACTCCCTTGGCACTCTCCAAACACGACTCCACTCTCTTCTGCAGCACGACTGAACAGCCTGTAGTCACTCCTATGTGATATACCCAACAGCTCAGCAGACCACAAAGCTACACAACCAATGCTACCAGTGCACCCACCAGTAGAAACACCATTAATATCATCACCACCATCCCTACCCCAGCTACCTATGCCACTACTTTATTACCGCCATCAATACCACGAATAATAGAAGTTATTTTTCAAACTTTCATCAAGATGAGTGTGAGCCTGACCATAGCATGGCCAAGTGCTTTTAGTGCATCAGATCGGGTAGCCATCTCAAGTTTAGGGTGTGTTGTAGCAATCAGCAAATAGAAATTGGAGGTGTCTGGGGACAGGATTCAAATAAAGGGAGGACGTGAAAGAGAAAAAATGATGTCACGCTCTAAGGTGTGCATAAGTGAGGGATCCCACTCATGGCAAAAGGAGGTAACCGAGCAGGCAGAAGGCTTTGAAGAAAGTGTGACTACAGGCGCCACCTCCCGCTGCGATCAATGTTACGCTAAATTATTGTAACAAAATATTGTCGTTGTTGGTGGGAATCGTAAGTTACGAAGTCACCCTCACTTATGCACACCTTAGTGTGTGTGCGTACACAACACATGCTTTGGGTCCTTTACGACCCTGCCAGCACTGGCCCTGAAGAAAGCCTCCTGATATAGATTTGATTGGCTGAAACATGTTGACCATTTTACCTTTTTGGAATGTGTGAGATATTTTTTTCTCTTTCACATCCACCCTTGATTTTAATCCTGCCTCAGGAACTCTCCATTAAAATTATTGTGATTTGACTAAGTGTCTTGGAGGCAGTTTTAAGGTCCACACTCACTTAAATTCACCTGTTCACCCCAAACAAATCCCGCTCCACTGTAATCAGGCGTTGGAGCACAACTCGGAGGCATTCAGCCCCCTAGGTGGCAACCCGATGAGGAAGCATGACACCAAGTAGGTTGGTGGGTGAGGGTTCTTTAAAAAACGTAATGGATTTTCCTTAAGGGGACAACTTTTTGACCAAAAGGATGCTGGTCTTTTGAGACTGCATTGAGCTTGTTATTTTTGTAAGGTAGAAGTGCTTAGGGGAGACGGATGAGCCCTGTTGTTCCTTCCTCTCTCTCTGATTTTTGTTTAGAATCACTAATACTATCCTCAAAAATAATAACATTGGCTCCAATAATTTCAACACCTATCATATCTCTTGAGAAATGAAGATCTAGCAGAAGACCTCTGACTGCGGGAGGTTCTTGGAGCCCACATCTTGACAGTCCTGGCCTGCCATAGGTGAGGACGACCCCTTCCAATAGCCACAATGCCACTGACAGTTTAGAGCACCTAAGCAGATAGCGCCTTCCAGAAGGAGCCCCAATGGAGGACAAAGCCTGAAGGCAAATAATTCCAAGGATGGCACTGAGGTTCCACGAAGATAGGGGCAGTAGAAGTAAGAAACACTAATGACAGGAAGGCTACTAATTCCAACAAACTGGTCGCACAGGACTAAAGAAAGCTGGACCCCAAGAGCTGACAGGAGCGAGGAATCACACCAACAGGAGAGAGAAAGTATTGTAAGGGAAGGAAGGATTGGGATTCCCCCCGTTTATACCTAAAAAACAGGAAACTACCTCACTTCAATAGTGCTGTCGTAATGGATTAAGAATCCTCCATCGAGAGAAGCTGAATGGCCACCATCTTGTTTTGGGCTGCATTTAAATCAGAATCCTTCCTGGATGAATCTGGAAACAGGAAGAAACAGCATGATAGAGGTGCTGAAGGTGTTTTCTAGCCAGGCCCCCACTAGGAGAAGAGAACAGAAGACTACACTGGTCAGCCGGCCACCTTAAGGGAACACAGCTGTCCGCTGCTGATTTCAGGGCACAACACCATGCCCACCTTTCGAAGCTCCAGGTTTGTCAGGAAATTGCCTAAAAAAGCACTGAACTAGAACTGGGCCATGAGCAGTGGAAGAATCCTCCCAAGACCTTTCACTGGGTAGATTACTCTTCCAATGGATCAAGAACTGCAGTCTGTTCCTAAAGAAGCAGAAGTCAAACTTTCTTGATACTCAAATTTAAAAATGAGTTGCAAAGGCTCCCTTAGATAAGGTTTCAATAGAGGTGAATGAAAAACAGGGTGAAATTTCAAGGAAAGGACAGCTGGGCCCTGAAGGCCTCTAGATTAATGAACTAAACAACTTTGAAAGGGCCATAAACCTGAAGTTCACATTTATTCAGAGAAAGATGAGATGGCAGTAACTTAGAGGAAAGAAAAACCCTTTCCCCAATCCAATAAACTGGAGACTGAAGCAAATGGGCATCAGTGGATTATTTCATCCTCTTCTTCGAGTCCTGCAGATTAAGAAAAATCTAAAGACTAAAGAAACTAGTAGGATGAAGGCCATTAAGACAAAAGAATGGCACGGTCTTGATAGCCCTGTGAACAGCATGTTTGTAAGAGAACTCAGCTAGAGACAGGAAGCTAGACCAGTCACTCTGAGTGAAATCACAAAAACATCTAAGATACTAGGCCTTAATTAAGATGTTCTTCTGGCTGTTAGTTTGGGGATGGAAGCCAGAGAACAAGGCAACCTCGAACTGAATGGATTTACAAAAATATTTTCAATAACAGGAAACGTATTGTGGACCGCGATAGGAGATAACAATACGAGGTAGGCTATGAAGATGAACGGTTTCTTACATACAATTTTGTCCCACTGTTTAGTCAGAGGGATGTTTCTTTAGGGGAGTGAAGTAGGCCATTTTTGAAAAAGAATCGACCATTACCTTAATGACTCAGTTCCCTGCTGAAGGAGGTAGTGCAACTATGAAGTCAGTAGAGGCCGTATGCCAGGGTTCAGGCGACACAGTTAGAGGATATAGCAACCATGAAGGCTGGGTGTGGGAAATCTTATTTTGAGCACAAATTGGACAATAAGTGACATAAAGTTCAGTGTCCTTTCGAACAGATGACCACAACAACAATGAAGTATGAGCTCTAGAGTGGATATGGTTCCACTGTGACCGGCAATTGGGGATTCTAACACATTTTTACAACTTCAAGTTATAAAACCTTGGAAGGAACAGTAAGGCCTTGGCCTTAAACAAGAACCTGCTTTGCTCTTCAATTAGTCCTTTCAATGATGTTCAATCTTATTTAGAGTATAACCGGACACCACTCTGTCTAGAAAAGATTGAGTCACTCTAAAAGTATTTGTGGAGCCAGGATATTCTGATCAATGGTGGTCGGAGATTCCAAATATCTGCAAGAAGGAGCATCTGCCAAAACATTGTTTGCGCCAGGAATATGGGTGATGATAAAATCATCTTGGTTGAAAAAGTAGGCCCAACGTGCCTTGCAGCTATTTCGTCACTGCACGTTTACAGGACATTCGACATTTTGATGGTCAGTCCTGATTTCACAGGGTTCCATAGCTCCCATCACAAATTTCTCCATTCAGAGCAATCCATTTTCATGGCTAACAGTTCTCATTCTAAAACTGAGTAATTCCTTTCAGAGTCAGACAGGATGGGTGAGAGGTAGAAAATGGGCTGCACAAGGTTGTGATTTTCTCACAGTTGTAGCAGGACAGATCTGACAGCTCGGTTTGAGGTGGCAGTTTCAGAAAATAATTTCTTGGTAGAACCTGAATGGCGCAAAATTGAGGTCCGAGTGAAGGCTTGTTTTAGTTTAACAATGGCCTCCTCAACTTGAGTGTCCCACTGAAACCTGTGATAAAGCATTTCCTGTTAAAGGATTCGGGTTATATTACTGGTCAATGAGGAAACATTTCCAATAAATTGCTGGTAAAAATGTGCACAGCCAAGTAAATACTGTGTTTCTTTGATGTTGGAATGTGTAGGCCACTCTAAAATGGCAGAAACCTTTCGGTGGCCCATAGAAATTCCAGTATTGTTTAGGCTGAAACCTAAATATTCCATTTCATGCTAATCAAAATCACATTTTACTAGCTTGTAAAATGACTGATTTTGACATAGCCTATTGAGTACCTGACTGACATGTTGATAATGCAGAGATGGGTCACTAGAAAAAAATAAAATGTCATCTGGATATCCAACAGCACATTGATTAAGTATGTCAGCAATCATATGATCCATGAAGCATTGAAAGATTGCTGGGCATTGCTCAATCTGAGTGAAATAACATGGTATTCAAAGTGTCCAAGAAGGGTTTTAAAAGCTGTCTTCCATTCATCTCACTCCTCGATTAGCAAAAGATAATAGACTCAGAAAGGTCCAATTTGGTTAATATCATAGAGCCCCAAACAGATTATAAAATATCTTTAATTGAAGGTAAGGGGGACTTATTTTGCTGGGTATTTTGATTAAGCCTCTGAAGTTGATGCAGAGTCTCAGTTTGTTAGATTTTTTGGGCACATACAACATAGATGTCCAAGCTGGCGAGGAGAATCAGGTGATGAGACCATTTTGAAGATTTTCTTCCAGGTATTGTGTCAGCGTCTCCTTTTCCGATTTAGAGAGGGGGAAGATTGTCCTGAATGGAGTGCTGGCTCCAAAATCAATGGGAATGGCACAATCAAATTCTCTGTGAGGAGGTAACAACGCTTCCTTGGGTTTCGGAAATAGGTCTGCAAGTTCTTGATATGTCAGTGGGAATTTCTTGAAGGAGGTTGATGGTGCTATTCTGCTATTAGGGTCTTTGAAGTTTCCTTTGAAGTCCAGTAATGTTCTATTGCATGCAAAATTGGTGACAGAACTTGGAAGACAAAGAGATGGCCCTGGTTTCGCAGTTAATATAAGGATTGTGTCGAACAAGCCGGAGAATTCCTAAAATCATTACATGGTTTGGAGAGGCATTAAGATTGAAGGAAACAGTCTCATGATGTTTTCACAAGGTCAACTTCAAAGGAATGGTTATCTGATTAACCGATCTCAAGACCAACTGTATTCTATCGACTGTATGAACCTGTCCTGTAGGCTCTTTAGGAAGTTGGAATATATATATAACTCACTGGCTTTGCTTTCCAGAAGGGCCAGGACCCTTTCAGTCTTTCTATTAGTAATTTCGAGTTACATAGGCAAAAGAAAAAGTGAGATTTGCCTCTCTTTTGACAAATACATCAAAGGGCTGAAAGATATTCATGCCCTCTCCTCTTTTACATAGAATGCGATCTGGGTTTTCCAAAAGCCTTCTGTGGGTGAATAGCGTAAGCAAGGATTAAAGGTTTGGGCGACCCACATTACATCCATAATTCATGTTCCCTCAATGTTCTCTCTCCGTTTCTACAAGTGACCACGAGCTTCACCAATTTGCATAGCTTCATCACTAGATGACGTGGAAAATTCTTCTAGGTTTGCTTCAGCCCTCTGGACTAACTATCCGGTGCTTCCTAGAGAGGATGAGGTTCAATTTCTACGTCTCTCAGACTTAGGTTTATATAGACAATGTTCAATTGATAATGCATGACCCATCAATGTAGAGATTGTGCCAGCTCAGACAGACTAAACTAATTCATCCTTTACCTCTTCACTGAGGCCCCTTTGAAAAAGGGTAAAAAGGGTCTATTTGACCTATGTGGTCTCAGCTACCAGCTGTCCAAAGCAGTTGATATAAGTCAAGACTTCTGTTTGCTTGCTGGATGTCACAAAGGGCTTCTTCAGTGGAGAACATCAAGCTCCATGGTCTTTCTATGGTCTTTCGAGTTGTGAGGAAGGTAGAGGAGTTGTACAGGCAAGGATCTTCTGAGCCCAAAAAGCGCTGGACCAGACAGGGCACTAATAACGTATCCTAATTTAGCTCTATCTTGAGAAAACTGTGCTGGACGAAAGGTGAACAACACCACCAGGAAGTCTAACCAACACTTTAGAGCACCTAAGCAGATAATGCCTTCTAGCAAAAGCCCCAACGGAGGAAGAAGCTTGAAAGCAAACAAAACCTCCAGGGATGGTAGCAAGGCTCCACGGACGTAGGGGCAATGGATGAGAGAAACACTGATGATGGGAAAGGCACCTAATTCTAACAAAGTGGTAGCACAGGACTGAAGAAAGCTAGACCCCAGAAGCTGACAGGAGCAAGGCAATACACCAACAGAAAAAAACAAATGTTTTGATGCAGGAAAGGATGGGAATTCTCCCCTTTAATACCTAAAACACAGGAAATTACCTCTCCACAGTGGGGGCGCCAAAATGGATTGGGAATCCTCAATAGAGAAAAGCTGAATGACTGCTGTCTTGGTTTGGGCTGCCTTTGAACCCATTCTGGGAACAGGATGAAATAGCAAGATGGAGGTGCCGAAGGTGTCCACTGGCCAGGCCCCAAATGGGAGAAGAGAACAAAAGGTTGCACCGGCAGGCCAGCCGCCGTAAGATAACACCATGAAGGAAACACTGCGGCATGCCGGTGCTTCTAGAACCCTCTACTCCATCCTGCCGCATGTCCTGCCCACCTAAGCATGACTTCTGAGCCATAATCAGGCAAGAAATGGACCACAGTGAGGCGAGTGGCGCAACTACTCAAATGCCACAACCAACGCACAAACCACCCCATATATGATCACCAACAGTACCAGACCACAGACACAACCAAATATCACTACCATCAATACCAACAATAACCACACATACCAATGATACCATTACTACCACCACTGATCCCTCCACCAATACTGTCATCGCCAATACCACCATCACTAATACCACTCATGCCTCTACTAACACCAACATCAACATCAATGCCAATATCAGCAGTACCACTATCAATACAACAACAATTACAAACAATACCACCATATCCAATAAAACAGAACAATTACTACCATACTAATAGCACCAAACCACATTAACAATACCATACTACCACCAATTCCACACCAATAGCACCAATACAAACCCATTACTTCCACCACCAATACAATACCACCAAATATAGTACCTATACCACCTCCAGTACTACTCACCTCACTGCAAGTAAAACAGACTATACCACTGCCATCAAACCCACCATGTGTTTCACCACTATCACCATCAATACCATCATCAGTAACGCCATACCACTGCTAGGGATCAGATGATAAGAAGCAGACCTTGCAATATGTACGGAAGTAAGAGAAAATTGTCACTTGTAGACAGAGTGAAGAATTACTTTAAAAAAGACAAGCCCATTAAAACTAGAGAAGGAGTCATTATTCCACCACCGAATACTCCTGCATCATTTATGATGTTTGATAGAGGCTACCACTCTTGTGTATGGCTAGAGAACTGGGTGGAATACACAAAAGATGACGGAATTTCAGCATTTCCCTTAGAAGGCACATTTAATGGAAGAATTGTGTTCAATTTAAGGACTCGAATGAACGATTTACATCCCAGACCTAGATTAATGCAATATGAGACACTAGAAGAATGGGGAATTGAGGCTTTTGAGTGAGACATACCTAGAATTGACAAAGGACTGAGTAAATTTTATCCAAAGGTTCAACGAGATTCCAAAGATAAACAAATGAAACAATGGAGACAGAACATGTTAGCGGAAGGGCTATATCCTATACTAACCTTAGAAGAGCCCACGGGAGGTAAAAGGACTGAGAAAACTAAACATTTAATGACTAGTGGTGATTCAGACGATGATTATATGGAGGATGAAAAATCCACCACCTTATAATGAGGGACCGAGTACAGTAAATCCAAATGCCCTGTTTTTAAAACCACCTTTGATTCCGCAAATAGTACACGAGACCTCCATTGAAAAGGTATTACAGGACAGAGAAAGAGAGGCTTTAAATAAACATAGAAGTGAATTAATTCAGAAAATCTCTCAATTAAACACAAGTCCTGAAGCTCTGACAATCCCAGTAACTATTGGCCCAGTTGTTCCTCTGTATGGAGATAAGCAAGCTAGTCAAAAAACTCTGGTTATAACTACATCAGTAGAACAGCCAAGAAAAGAATCATTGATAATAGATGATCAGGCAAGTGAGTGTGAGTCAGTAATCTCATTAATGGATTTACCAATAAGAGAACCAGAAGGTAGTTCAAAGAGGAAGACCACTCCTTCAAATTCTAGGGAGGTACAGATAGAGACATCCTCAGGTACGAGAAGTGCCACTGTAGTAACTCCTGAAGAGATAGATAGATGGACACGAGAAATAGAGAAACCAAAAACACAGCCAAAACCATTAGATATATATAAATTAAGAATTGAATTGGAGGAATTGATGGCTGGAAATGTGGGATTAGACAGGCTAAATACCCTTAGTGAAGACGAACTACTATTCATTTGCAAAAGCATTACTCGTAATACAAGGGTGTACCATGAAAAATGAATGGACACCGCAGTCAGCATGGGAATTGACATTGGTAAATCTAAAGTATTGCAAAAGCCATATCGAGCAGAATTCTCTGGCAAAGATTTAGAAAGCATGAATGTGTCAGGAAGAAAAGTGCAGATAAGAGAACTACTAAACTTGTTACAAAAATGGGGAGAATTAGAGAAATGGAAAGCCAGGTGGGCAAAGAAAAAGGAAGAGGTACGATCAAGACAAATTACTTCAGAATATGTTTTAAAAGAAGCAGAAAAGGTGGGAAAATTGTGTCCTATGCGAGAGGTACCAGGTGGAGGTTATGTACATGTCCCATGGTCTCGACAGAATATTGTGTCATTTACAAATGATTTCCCAAAACTTCGTGAAAAACCTGTAGAATGGTACAGACAAGTTGACAGATTTGTAAAGGTTTCAAAATGTCTTTTGAAAGACTTAGATGGACTATTTGACATTGTATTTCCAGTAGATTTGTGGACACACTGTAAAATTGCTGTTGATTGCCTAGATTGCCTAGAGACCCAAAGACAGGGGCACCTTCCGAAGATGTCATGAAGAAGTACAATCAGGTAATACTTTACCTTAAAGGAAAAGTGCCTGCAAAGGAAACAGACTGGACGCGAATAGATAGAACCACTCAGAATAGAGATGAGACTGTGCATGCATGTTATGAACGGTTATTGCAGGTATTCAAACAGTACAGTGGAATAGACAACATTGACATGAAGGACATGACGCATTTCATTTATCGATTTGTGTTAGGCTTAAGACCTGAAATTTCACAATGGATTAAAGACAATAACATTTGTTGGCAGTCAAAACCCATAGACGAAGTCCTTAAATATGCCAAATATTGTGAAGATGAGCTGGAAAATAAACGAAAGGAGTTAAAGGAAAAAGTCATGTGGGCACAAGTGAAATTAGCAGAACAACAAGAGCAACAGTTAAACCAGATGAATAATAATCAGAAGCAGGGGGATGGAAATGGAGGGAAGCCAAGGGGAAAATCCAATAGGGAGGATGCCAAAAAGAAATTCCCCTGTCACAGATGTGGCAAGTTGGGGCACTGGCAGGACGAGTGTAAGGCTGTGCAGAATGGTAATGTGCCAATTAATGATTTAACTCCACAGACACAGAATGAGGTGCCACGGAAGACCCAGCAGCAGGTAATCCAGAATCAGTTACCCCTTCCACCTATGCCAAAATACAGGAGCAAAGCACAACAGAGTGTAGATAACACAGATTGGGAAGGAAGGGAAAGACAGGATACAGCAACTTCACAATTTCTTCTGAATGATACATTCTTTTGTGATGAACCTTACCGACGGTGCCTGAGGGGGGAGGACGAGGAGTGCGGGCTTGGGGCCTCCTTGCCGGTAGACCAGTCAGGGCCATACATTGAAGGAAAGGTTGAAGGAAATGATGTCACCTTTCTGTTGGACACTGGTGCTACCCGTTCTACTGTGAGAACAGCAGACGTTCCAAACCTACCCCTCTCGGGAGAAGCGATCCAAGTAGTGGGTGTTTCTAATAAACAAATTAGTACCCCGTTACAGAACCAATGGAAGTTAGAATTGGCCATTTTAAAGAAATGCATAGATTCGTTGTCGGTGATTCAAGTCCTGTAAACCTGCTAGGACGAGATTAGCTGTGCAAAATGAATTGCACAATCTTTTGCACTCCAAATGGTGTCGAAATTCAAACCCCAGACGAAGATGGAATTTACAAATTAATGTTTGCAAGACCAGAAACAGAAGTTAAAAGACTGACAGTAGGAGACTTACCAGAAGAACTGCAACAGACGGTAAAACCAGAGGTATGGGACTTTACTGGAAAGGATGTAGGATTAATGGCAAATGTTGACCCAAAAAAAGTGACCATAGGAGAAGATGCAGTTTACCCAAATACTCGACAGTATAAAATGAGTGCAGAAATAAAGGCAGGTGTTGCAGTAGAAATAAAGCGTTTGGTGGAAGCAGGTATTTTACAAGAAGTAATGAGCAGTCCATGTAACTCTCCCATAATTGGTATAAAGAAACCGAGTGGAAAGTACAGGGTAGTATAGGACCTGAGAAAGGTTAATAAGATTGTTGTCCCATGCTGTCCAGTCATGCCAAATCCTGCAGTGATTCTGTATCAGATACCGTGGGAGACTGGATGGTTTACTGTCATTGACCTATGTCATGCATTTTTCTCGATTCCATTACACCCAGACAGCAAATTTATTTTCTCATTTGAATTCGACAGTCATGTCTATGTTTGGAACAGTGTCCCTCAGGGGTACACAGAAAGCCCTTCGATCTTTAATCAGATTCTGAAAAAGTGACTTGAGTCTTTGGTACTACCTGGACAGTCAGTTTTGGTTCAGTATATAGATGACCTCCTGGTGGCACCTAAAACATGAAAAGACTGTGTTGTTGATACCACTGCTTTACTGAATCGTTTAGGTGAAGGAAGACATAAAGTGTCCCCAGAGAAATTACAATTTTGTGCTAACTCTGTGAAATATCTGGGACACCAGATAGAGAGAGGTGTCAGAAAAGTTACCTGAGAAAGAATCAGGATAATTAAAAACATGAATTTGCCACAAACACAAAAAGAGATCAGAATGTTTCTTGGAGTTGCAGGATATTGGAGGCAATGGATTGTGGGATTTGCAGTCCTTGCCAAGCCACTGATACAGATGACAAAGAAGAGAGCCAAGGACCCAGTAGAGTGGGATGATGAAAGCATGACTGCTTTTGTAAAATTACGAGACTGTCTGTGTACGGCTCCAGCATTGGGAACGCCTGACTATTCAAAGGATTTTGCACTTTTTTGTGGCACCAGAGATAATTGTGCAGTTTCGGTTTTGACTCAAATTCATGGTCTAGTGAGACGTCCTGTGGCATATTTTTCTTCCACATTGGACCAAGTAGCGGCAGCATTACCTGGATGTCTGAAAGCAGTAGCTGCAACTTGCATGAGCCTTGAGCAGAGTGAATCCATCATTATGGGACATCCTGTAACTGTGTATGTTCCACATGCAGTTGTAATGTTGCTAACAAGGACTAAGACTCAGTATCTCACACCTAGTCAGCTGACTAAGTACGAGAGAATTATCATAGGTACAGGAAATGTAACCATTGCTAGGTGTAATATTCTGTACCCAGCAACCCTGTTACCTGACTCACATACTGCAGAATTGAAGGGAGAGGTTGAACATGACTGCATTGACCTGAACAAAACCACAACCAGACATAGGAGAAGAGCCATTAATTGATTCAGATTATGAGCTATTTGTGGATGGCTCATGCATGAGACATGAGGAAGGAGGTCTAAGCGCTGCTTATGCCGTGTGTACATTGGGAGGTCCAGTTGAAGCATCCTATTTACATGGAGTTAAGTCTGCACAAGTAGCTGAATTGGTTGCCCTGGCAAAGGCCTGTAAATTTGGGAAAATTAGAAAGTAACCATATACACTGACAGCCAATATGGTTACGGGGTTGAGCATGACTATTGCCAACTATGGATGCAAAGAGAGTTCCTGACTTCTTCAGGTGCTCCAATCAGAAATGGTCAATATGTGAAAGATTTACTGGAAGCAATCCAGTTGCCAAAAGAATTGGCTGTGGTCAAGTGTGCTGCTCACAAATCTGGCAACAACAAAGTGACAGCTGGTAACCGATATGCTGACCAGTTAGCCCAACATTGTGCAAAATATAAATGGCTATTAATAAAAAGGTTGAGGTGGGTGGAAACAGCTGCCAACTTATGATGCTGGAAGGTGTGAACACGTGGGAGGAAGTGAGAGATTTGCAGAATGCAGCAGAACCAAAAGAAAAAGAACAATGGAGGAAATTAGGGTGTCAGAGAAGGGCTGAAGATGGTGTCATTGTTTATCTTGATGAAACAGTAGTATTACCCAACTGTCTGCTTGCTCCTATGGCTAGGTTGATTCATGGAGATTCACATCTGGGAAGAGATGCTATGATACGTCTGTTCAGATGAACATGGTTTAATGCGCGTTTCAGGAGCATAGCAGAGGCACTCTGCCAGAGGTGTTTAATTTGCCAACAAATGAACCCAGGGAAAAAACAGTAGTATTACCAGGAAAGATTGGGAAAGCAGAAGGTCCTTTTATCCGATTGCAGATTGACTTCATTCAGTTACCTCCTTGTCGAGGACTAAAATATGTACTTGTCATTGTCTGCCTGTTTTCAAAATGGGTGGAAGCTTACCCCGCACGCAGGAACGATGGCATCATTGTGGCTAAGCTTTTACTTAGAGAGCTTATCCCACGTTTCGGTTTTCCAGTAACAATTAAATTAGACAGAGGAAAACATTTTAACAGTGAAATAATGGGTCTAATTTGTGAAGCATTCACAATTAAGCAAAAATTGCACTGTGCATATCGCTTAGAGGCTTCTGGAGTGGTAGAACAATTGAATGATACTATCAAATCAAGATTGGGAAAGATGTATGAGTCAACTCGATTGGAGTGGCCAGATGATTTGCCACTTGTTCTGATGGGACTTAGAAGTATTCCAGACCGGAACACAGGCTTGAGTCCCCATGACATACTGATGGGAAGAGCGATGCAGCAAGCATGGGTGCCAGGACACAAACTGCTAAGTATATCTAATGATTTAGTACTGGAATACTGCAAAGAACTGGCTGACCAGGTGCCGTCTATCTCTCGCCAGGTTGGGGAAGACGCTGTCGCCAGACTAGCAACTCCAGCACATGACCTGAACCCAGGTGATTGGGTAGTGATAAAGAAACACACTCGGAAATCTTGTCTTGCACCCATGTGGGGTAAACCACGTCAAGTGATTTTGGTTACCACCACAGCTGTAAAGTGTGCAGGAGTTCCACACTGGATCCATGCCAGTCATACCAAGAAAGTAACGGAATCTGATGAAACTGAGGCTGAAGGTTGTGCAACTGAGGGGTCTCAAGAGATAGATCCTGAAGTAGCTGAAGAGGAACAGCCGAGCACCAGTCAAGATGATTGGGTTTCAGTAATCGACATACCTGCAGAATATGTGCGGACAAGAAGTCAAACTTATCTAGATAGACAGAGTGATAGTGAAGATGAGACAGGTGAAGAAAAAGATGCTCAGAACATAGAAATCCAAGTCCAAAGTGATTCTAAGGAGGATCAGGTAGGGAAAGACCAGATAATCGACACTCCACCAAGAACTCCTGAGCCTGAAAAGGGACAGATAGAAATTAGGGCGGAGGCTCAAGCAGAAGAAAATCAAGGATTCGAAGAGCTTGAGCAGGACCAGGCAGGAATAGACAATTGTGTTCAGGACGAAAAAGGTGAAACAAGCAAAATTAAAAATCAGCAAGTACCTGAACAAGGCCAGATTAGTGACCAGGCAGAAGAAACAGAAATAAGACCTGGACCTAGTCAGATAGAGAGGGAAACAGACAACAGCATTGAAATTGAGGTCCCACAACTGAATGAAAACAAAAGAACATTTGAAGAGGGCCAAAGCACAGTGCCAGCTAAAAGACTCAGAAAAGGAGACAAGTGGCCTAGATTTGTCAAAAGACTAAGACTGCGGTTAAAAACAATTGATGTAGAACCTGAACAAGTAAATGAAATCTCAAGTCAAGTTGATCAACCTGTGATAAAACCCAGAAGGAGAAGCCCCAATTAAAGAGACTTAATAATAAATACAAGGGCCCTGAGTGGACCTACATCGTTCTGGAAGATTAGACATAAGTGATGAAATTGATGAAGAATTAATTACTGATCAAACTGACGAAGGAGTGAGACCAACCTGAAATTCGCACAGGGTAAATCTGTGTAGAAGTTACAAAGAGGGGTTGAATCTCCTTTAGACAGAAATGGCTGATCATACTGTTAATGGAAGACCGAAAAGAAATTGTTTAAAAACATGTTGTAGAGTATGTTTATGTAGTATAGCAATAATACTTATACTTTGGATAGGACTAACGATAGCAATTCCTTATATGATGAGTAAAGACACAAAAGCGTACACTAATGAGCCATTGCCAAAGGACACAGAAGAGCTACAAACAAGAGACACACCACAAAGAGTAGATATACAAGACGACGCACTTAGTCTTAGACAAATAAAAGTAGACTTAGAAGCACCAGTTGAGGAAGGACTGCATTATAACAAAATCAAAAACAGAACTCATTTAAATGTATTTGCAAACCTATTAGTACACTATGTAGAAGCTATGGAGATAGAAGATTGCTACGTTTGTATGAAGCTGCCTACTTCAGTGGCTGAAGGTGTAACCTACCACCATTTGCCACTAAGGTCAGCTGTTCGGACAAGTCGGACAATTTCTCTAGCTAAACCTAGGCTAGTTATACTATTTTCCAGGTCAGTATACCACCCCCCAATGTTGCAAGTGTAAGGATCCCCAATTTCGATTGGACAAAATTTACGATCCCGCCCATCAAATTCAGGTTCACATAACTTCTTCATTTCAACTAACAATGGATGTTCTATTGACAAATACATTGTATGCAATTTAGCTTTTCCTAGCCGGGTCAGAAGTCATCTTCCCAGGCGCATCTTGGCTGTGAGTGTCCTTGGCTGGATTTCAATAACACCAAGTTCAACTCTTCTCTGCTGCTAGTCATGCGCAGAAGGACTTTCAAAATGGAAAATGGAGTAATAACACCTCCCAGGCCCAAAGATTATCGACACATGAAAAGCAAAAGGAAACAGTTTTAAAACACAGAACTAAATGACTACACTGTATACCATGAATTTCTACTCTATTCCCATTAACTTAACTTTAACTATGGCATTGGGATTAGGCAGAACGAACCGCTTAGCACAAGCAGCAGTGCAAGCTTCTTGCATGTGAGAACATAGAGCAGCCATATTAGCCCTAGTGCGCAGAAGCAACAGATTCCCTCCAAAGCTGCGAGTACGTCAGGTTACGTGGGTATAACAGACGCATGCGCAGTAGAAATTACCGCGTAGCAGCAGCTATTTTAAATGCAAACGTATTAGGATTAGGAAACACATAAGCAAGCTTCACTCGGACACCCCGTGTAAAGGTAAAATATGCAAAATTAGTAAAACAAACATATTGATTACATTATTAATCATTATTCGAGGTTCATGAATACAAGCAAGTCGCTTCATGTGCGAATCTTTGCTCCATCACCACCAACACCACTTCCAATACTATCACCACCAATCACCACCAAAACCACCACAAACAGACACAACCAATGGCCCCATCAATACAACCAACACCACTAACACAACCAGCACCAGAAAAACAATACCATCATCACAATACCAAAACCAGAACAATCAGCACCAGCGAGCTCAGTACATACATGATTAAGATTCTTCAAAATCCAAAACAATGTATTCCTTTTTAATGGAGACAGTTGCAAAGCATTTCAGGTTGGCATATTAAATTATACCATTGCATTGAATGGCAATTGTTAGACCTGATAGGTTCTAATTATAGACTTAGAATCATTCCTGCCCCCTCCACTACTGCCCTGACAAAGATTCTATTGGTGAAGCAAGAGGAAAGTCTGTTGCCTTTTGCCCCAATACAAGGGTGGGCTAGGAAGTTGCTAGAGATGAGTCACATTACAGTCTTTTGCTTCTGTCAGTGCACATTGGGAACTGACGCATTTCAAGGGGTTCTCACAGAATGATAAAAGAAAAGGAGGGTTTGTAAAAAAAAAAAGTAATTTTATAGGATCATGCTTGCTATAAAGCGGAAGCCAGATTGGCTGCCATGTCTTTCTTAATGGTTTCACGTTGGGCAATCCAGTCATTACTTGGTTATCTCTCGCTCCAGTTTTAGTTCAAAGCTTAATGCTTTGTGTTAAATTCTTTGAGATGCAAAGTCAGTGCACTGGTAAATACATCCAGGTCATGCATCTTTCATAAGAATTATTGGTGAAAGTATTTGGAGTAGGTGATATTTGTATGCAGAAGCTAAAATTAAAAACACAGCAATACAGCATCCACCATTTGTCAGTGCTTTGAGACCCTTTGCTCGATGTAGCTAAAAAAGTCTTTCTCCTTTGCCATCCATACTTGAATTCAATCTCATCTCTCCAGCTAAACTCTTCACTCATTGAGTCATGCAGCCTTGTCTCCAGTCTCCATCCCTTCAATGCCAAGGCCACGTTCTAAAATGACAAGTGTTGTGAATCTCACCATATTTGCATTTTTTCTACATTTCTTGAGGGTAAAACTCCTCCAAACTGCCATTGCAAGATGGCTGCCGTGAGGAAGGCTGTGTAAACAGCCGGCTCCCTGGTTCCTGGCGTCCGGGAGTGAAGGAGAAGGAAAACTCAGTTTTTTCGCCACGATAACCACTGTGAAAACCCTGTGAATGTTGGTCATGCGATTATCTAGTACTCTTGTCGCACTACATTAACTGCGAATATATTTTTCGCTACAATGGACGATTCCGTCTTACCTGACCGCGTTGACTGATGCCGGTCGGCTGCCTGTGGCTGTTGTGGGAGTTTCTGTTCTACGCTTGTTTCCACCCTGTACTGGACGGAGTTATTCGGAGGCGTTAACCAAGTGTTGATCATTTCCAGGTCGGCTGCCGAGGAGAGCGTTTTGCAGCTAGCACTAGCGGAGCAGAGCAGAGCTAACCGCGCTAACCGCGCTAACCGTGCTACAGTATTACACTGTGGCAACAATTGGATACAATTGGATACAAAATATCTTTGTGACGGAGTTCACGAATGTTGCTGAACTTTTTCGAGTTTAATCGGCGGTCCCCGCTGTGGCGCGCTACACTCTGTTTGTTCTGGTCACAGAGTAGCGTTTTCCCTGGTAGAGGCGGCTCACGGATGAAAAAGAGGACGCCGTTACCACCCTCTGTTAGTACTCATAGCAATAAGAGAGACGGTGTTGGAAGTGATCTGAGAGGAGAGGAGCCGGATAACGAGGAGATCGAGATGGCAGAAGCACCACCGCTGACTCCTGGTAAAACTGCTACAAAACAGGGTAAGAACTTTAACAAGGGGGCTGCTTTGAAGCCTAATGAAGCCTCGAGCTCGAAGAGTACAGCATTACAAACATTGCCTGATCTGTTTGTGAAACATGCTGCCAAGAAGAAAACAATTGATAGTAGCAATCAAAACACTGATATGATTGTCACTCAACCGCTTAATCAACCTTCTACAACTGTTGATAGTCAAAATAATCCCGTAAATCTCATGGCGACTGATCCTTTGAGGAAGGGCATTATGGGAGGTGTCGTTTCTGTCGGAACTATAATCAATCGTGCATGTTCTCTTCCCTCGCTATCAGTACAATCAGCGACTGACCAACGGAGCGGAAAAAAAACTATCGCACAGCAGTCTAATCAGGAGCTTCCCGAAAACTTCTACTCCCTGTCAGAACTTTCATCTGATGAAGCAACTGGATTAAATAAAGATTGGGCAGACTTTAGCGGTGAGAGCCTATCTTCTGATGGCGAGGTTAGCATGAGCCCTGATAATACTAACACGGCCACTATCATCAAGAAGAGGCTGAGGAAGAAGAGATCTCTACGTGCGATGAGTAAAGAGACCGCTCCCAACCCGCCAAGCGGAGCGAATTCTCTATCCCCTAATCCAGCATCTATCACTACTACTGCCACCGATACTCCTGGGTCTAATTATAATTCTGTATCTGACCCGGCTCCGCCACATGATAATAGTGAAGAGATTACACTAAAAACAATCTTCGACACCATGATGAATCACAGGGCAGAAAGTAAAGCTGAAAACCAACGCACGCAGATGACTTGTGCTAAAGTCAAAAATGCAGTTCGACGTGCAATCAAGATATGCTCAGAGACTGCTGACAGGGTCACCGAGGCAGAGGCTAGGATATCCGTCCTAGAAGAAGAATGTATGACCCAAAGACAGGAAGTGGGTGACTTTAAAGCCCAAAAGGAAGACCTATCCGATAAGCTAGCTAATTTGGAAAATCAGGCCCGCAGAAGTAACCTGCGTTTTTTGGGGGTCCCTGAAAATAAAGAAGGGTCTGACCCGAGGAGGTTCATCATTAATCTATTAAATGACGCTTTTCCCGAGATGACTGAGTGGGATTGGGCACGGGAAATACAGCGTGCACACAGATTTCCCTTCACTGTGAGGAAACCGCGACAAGGCCAAGAAAATTATCCCAGGGCCATTCTGGTGTCATTCAATAACTTTCTTGCCCGTGAAGCCATTTACGTAAACGCAAGACTGGATAAGAAAGTGGATGGACTGGGCTGTCAGTTTTTTGTGCGACCAGACTATTGCCAAGCTACTGTGGCTCAACGATGGCAATTGAGGCAACTGATCCCTGATTTTCAAAAGAAAGAAGTAGCAGTGTTTCTCCAAGGTCCTGCAAAATTAAAGACTATATTCAAAGGCCAAGTAAAATATTTTATCTCTACAATCAAAGCCAAGGAATATTTGGACTTTATCTGAATAATCAGGAAGAATATTTTTTTGAAAGGACTAATGCGTAGTTTGTTATATTCAGACTGTAAAGACAGTAAGACTATAAGCCTCGTAATTTACATTGTTTAACAACTACTTAATATGCAGGACCGCTGTGTTCTTTTCTATTCCATCTATTTAATCTATTCCTCTGCTCTCTTTTCTCTTCTTTTCTCCATTTCTTTTTTTTTTTTTTTTTTTTCCTTCTCTCTTCTCTTTTCTCTTCGTCAGGACGCTATGGGCCAGGGGCGCGGCACCCATACGTTTCAGGAACTGTTAGTTCCTGTGCCTCCTATAGTGGGGAGGGTGGGGGGAGGGGTTCTGGGAAAAAGGGTGGGGGTGGGTAAGGGTAAGGGTTGGTGGTGGGGGTGTAAGGCAGAGGTGTTTAATACAAGGATGAAAACAAGGCATTCATTTGTTAATATTGAAGAGTATATACTGTTGATGATTACTAACATTCCTTTTTCCTTATCACTATTCTCAATATGGATAAAAAGGTGAAAATATGCACAATTAATATTAATGGTCTTAATGACTTAAAAAAGATCGGTATGTTTCGTTCAATGCTCCAGACTTTATATATTGATTTATTATGTATTCAGGAGACTCATATTTCATGGGATAAGCGTTCTCTCTTGGATAATTTGGGATTGGATGTCTTGCTTGTGTCTAAACAAATGGGCATAAAAAGAGGCGTTGCAATTTGTATGCAAAAGGGAGTTGGGAAGTGCCTGAAAACATTAGCTGATAAATGGGGCAGATGGGGGCTTGTTGAAATAATAATTGGAAGTTGTAAATTTACTATTTGCTGTATGTATGGCCCCAATCTGGATGATGCTGAAGTATTCAACACTATGAATGCAGAGCTAGCTACTTGGACACAACCAATAATAGTATGTGGGGACTTAAATATTCATATGTCAGCTGACTGGAATATCAAATCAGGGAGGAGATACTTGGGTCGTAAGATTAGAATTTATAGAGCACTTAGAGATTTGGTGTTAAATAATGGGCTAACTGATGTCTGGCACAAATTCTATTATAAAGACCCAGGATATACTTTTTTCTCTATTCCCCATCGGAAATTTGTCCGCCTAGATTATTTTTTCGTATCTTCTTTGTTTTTGGAGAAAATCCGTATCGAAATATTACCTCAAGTTATCTCAGATCATAACCCTATGATTGCTGAGATTCAGTTTCCCACTGATTGTCAAAACCCAACTAGATCCTGGTCATTCCAGAGAAATCTGTTATTAGATGAAAACTATCTTCAATTTATGGTCACAACTATTAAAGACTATTTTCTAATAAACAATGATACGGCCTCTCCACAAGTAGTGTGGGATTCTTTTAAATCCATTGTACGGGGAGAGACAATTAGTTTTGCAAATTATAAGAGGAAAAAAATCCAAACAGATTTTAAGGAGAGGTTAAACAAGATTAGGATAGCCGAGATGGACTTATCTACTGCATGCAAAAATAACATAGGCATAGAGGATGCACAACTACGTCTAGTTACTGAACGATCTGGTCTGCGTATTCATATTGCTGATGAAGTAGCAGCAAAATTCAAGCAATATAAAACTGAACGCTATGAATACAGTGAGCGTACCGGAAAAATCTTAGCACAACGCCTACGACAAAAATCTTCTATTAACGAAATACATGGTGTTAAAGATATGAATGGTGTTTTTCACGAACGTAGAGAAGAAATATTAGAGTCATTCCATGATTTCTACAAGACATTGTATAACGACCTCAATAATGAAGTTGATAAGACTCTTAATCCCGCAAATTATCTTCATTCTGATAACCAACTTTCATTATGTCCCGAAGAGACAGATTCATTTACAAGGCCAATAAGCTGGGATGAGATTGAAAAAGCCATTTTGAGTCTCGCGGCAGGTAAAGCTATGGGGCCCGACCAGATACCTCTTGAATTTTATCGCACATTTAGACACATGCTGAAACCAGAACTATTAAAAATTTTCAATTTAGCTTTTCAAGGTAAATCTCCTGACTCTTGGTCTACTGCTACTATAGTTGTTTTTATAAAAAAGAATAAGGACCCAAAAGAATTAGGTTCCTATCGTCCTATTTCTCTTATCACCGCAGATAGTAAGATCTACTCTAAAATCCTTGCAAATAGATTAAATAATGTAATGGCTGGCTTGGTTTCTCACATCCAACATGGTTTCATTAGACATAGGGATACTACAGATCATGTCAAACGCGTTATTACATTATTGGATTGGGCTCAAGCGAAGGAATCCCCAGTTGGGGTGATTCTACTTGATGCTGAAAAAGCGTTTGATAGAGTAGACTGGGGATTCCTTTGGTCTGTATTAGAATGGAAGGGCTTCCCATCACATTTTATTAAAGCTGTACAATCACTTTATTCTATGTAATAAGACTAGGCACTGACAATTCTAGACCTTTTTTAATCACTAGAGGGACCAGACAAGGTTGCCCTTGTTCCCCGCTCCTATTTGCTCTCTACTTAGAACCCTACCTGAATAGATTAATTATGGAACCTGGCATCCCATCAGTCCGACTTCATGAGGTTGACCATAAAGTTTTAGCGTACGCAGACGATGTGGCCATTGTAACCTCCGACGCTTCTTCTGCGCTACCTAAAATAATTGATCTAGCTAGTGAGTATGGTAAATTCTCCGGATACAAGCTTAATATTTCAAAAACCCAGATCATACACTCTGAAGCTGGTAAACCCACTGATATACCATTAAATTCTACTGGTACATATCTTGGTGTAATTATATCTCCTAAAATTGATGACATTGTTGGACTAAATTTGGATCCTTTACTCATATCCACCAATAGAACTTTAGAAAGGTTAAATAATTTACATTTATCTTTATATGGACGAACCAATGTCATCAAGATGATGATTTTTCCAAAATTTCTTTATTTTTTTCGCACTATTCCTTTATTCTTTTCAATGTCTCTTTTTAACAAAATAGACAGGATGTTGTCCAGGTTTTTGTGGGGGCACCGTCGCTCAAGAAGATCTTTAAAGTGGTGCACTCTTCCGCAAGAATGTGCTGGGCTGGGATTTCCGAACTTTAGAATGTACTACTGGGCTATCACTCTTAAAGCAATCAGGGTCCTACTATTTCATGATCATATTACCGAATCCTCTATGGCACCTTCCATCTTTGAAATGCTTTTGGGTGCTCATGCGCGTCAATGTTTATTGAAATTTATAGAACCCAGCTACTACAAAAAAACAAAATTTAAGGTGTTTCTTTCTGCTTTCTTAGTTTGGAGACAAATTAATAAGACTCTACGGATAACTCCAAAACGTAATTTTTACACACCTATTTTTCGTAATATTTCACTATCAGAGATTTTTCAAGATATAGCTATATATCGATGGCATTCAATTGGGCAACTGTATCAAAATGGGGTTTTTATGTCCTTTTCTGAACTTCAAGAGACATTTGGCCTTTCCAGGAATGAATTTTTCAAATATTTACAGATCCGCAGTTTTTTGGAAAAAAAAAACCTGTTATATAGTGATGCTATGGAGACTATCGATATTTTAGAGAGCTGTAAGAAGAATAACCGTATTGGCATAATTTACCAGTTAATGGTTAATAGGCTGCATGATGATCTCGATCATCAAACCCAGAAATGGCAAAGAAAATTGTGTATAGAAGGGATAGACCTGGTAAGAGCTTTTGAGATGAGTAATAAAACACTAATCAATAGCTCTCTTAAAAGCCAACATTATATGTCTACTTTAGATCTTTATTATACACCTGCTAAGTTGGCCAAATGGAAAGCTATAAAAGGTATTAATTGTAGTCGCTGTGGAACTCTAGCAGCGGATTCATGTCATATGTTCTACAGTTGTTCTAAATTGGTGGTATATATAGATAAGATCGAAAAGTTTTTGACTAATTTGCTCAATGTTAATATCAAGCTCTGTCCTTCTGTGATTATTTTTGGTATTTATTTTCCTTCTGAGAATCTATCTGCTGATCAAGAATACTTTCTGTTTATTGGAATCTCCGTATATCGTTTTTGCATTACTTCTAGATGGCTGGATATAGATCCACCAACATTTGAACAATGGCTGGGAAAGCTGCTAAATGTTTACAGAATGGACAAAGCAGTTTATAAATTGAAGGGACAGAAAAAGAAGATTTTTGCCCGGAAGTTATGGTCCCCTATTGACAATTGGATCTAAATGACTGTATTTGTAAAGAAATATTTTATATTTTGTTTTGTCCTTGTTGTTTTGTTTTATGCCTCTGCCACAAAAAAAAAAATATATTTAAAAAAAAAAAAAAAAACTGCCATTGCAGTAGGCAGGCGCTCTCGCTATGTGCAGCATGGGGGCTGGTTTCACAATTTTGCCCAGGACTGCTTTTAATTCCAGTACTGCCTTGATTGTATCAGAGGACTCTCAAGGTAAGGTAAAATACCCACCTGTGAGAAAAAAACCTATGATTTAGATCAGATTGTTCACCTGTTGAGCATTGCGTAAGCAACACAGAAGCCACCGTTCAAAACAACAGAGAATTGTTATGAAACCTTCGCCCTGTGCTACCCAGAAGTGGAAAGAACACATTTCTGGGAAAGAAATCGGATTGTTGGCAGACTAGTCCAGAGAGGTGGCATTCCAGAATTCTTGGCATTTTCTCCAGAGATGCCCAGCGCAGCACGTTTTCAATAACAATGCTTCAGTGTTTGATTGTAAGTGCTGTGGCTGTAAACATTCATAATTAAAATTTAATTAAAAAGGACTGATTTTCAGAGGGCTTTCTTTGAAAGACCAATAACTAACTTATACATTGTACGGTTCAAATACATAAATCATGATGAAAAAAGTGAAAGCGCCTTGAATTGCTAATTCGGGCGTGGCATGCTCTCAATCAGTACATTCCAGTAAACATGACAGGTTAAACACTAAATATAAAATTATAGGCCCATTAAATTTAAATCATGCAGGAGTAATTTCCGAAATTGTACCTTTATGCCATGTAATTATGTCACTGTTCATGCAAAATGATAGAGCAGGATTGCAGGTACAGCACGTGCAACTAGGACGAGAGAGGCTGTTGTTCAAGGCACTTTTGTTGTTGCACTATTTTTTAGCACACAATGGAGTATATTCACAAGAACGTGTGATAACTACCGCAAGAGTAGCGTAACACAACTTTCAACATTGCAGCCCATTGTGGGAAAATAACCCTGTGTCAACGTGGATTTCACAACAATGCAGAAACATGCGATAGTCATCAGATAACACATTAAAAATCAGCGAGAAAATCAGCACCACGCCGCAAAAATGCGAAACGTGAATGCAAAAAAACATGCAATGAGGCCAATTGCGGTACAAAAATCAGAGAATACCAGCCACAGGCCTGCAAACCCACGTGTCTGGTGGGAAAATTCACTATGAAAGAAACAAAAGGAAGAAAAAAACATTTCAAACTGCTTAGCACCATGGATGCACCCGGACCGAGTGCAGAGGACAAGCTGAACCCCACAAGCCCCACGGAGGACCAGCATGGAACCCCATGTTCGGGGAAGGGCAAGGACAAGAGGAAGAGGAAGACAGGGTTCAATCCACAGGAAGACCGGATGATCGTCACGGAGGTCATAAAACACTACCACCACTTTTGACATCCAGGTGCCTAGTCGTTTGGCACTTGTTTTTGGTTTCTATACACTCATTAAGTGTTAAAAGTTCTTGATAACTCATTTACAAAAAATGAAGTGTTAGCAGTGTATTGTTCGCAACTTCTAGGAATTGCCCTATAATCTTATAGTTGACCCGACATTTCTCCAACTGGCTTACTCATTTCCAGTTTGTGTGTATTTTATGGATGTTTGAATGAAAGTGGATTGAATGTCATATGTCTGATGAGTGATGATATGGTTCAAGTTTTTTACTGCTTTTGTGTCCTAATTTTCATTGCTGGATAAGAATATAACCCGAAATGGCGCACTAAAGTATAAATTGTGTTCATTTTGAATAATTTTGAATAAACAGCTATTGAATAGCCCCTCCGGGTATTGAACTGTTGTCTGTATCTTTGAGAAAAGATTTTGCTAAAAGAACATATCAGTATTGGCATCTCCCCTTTGTTGTTTTGTACAATACACGCAGCAGACGAACAATGCATCAGTCCACAAAATCTGTCCGAGAGCACATATGACCCAAGTCAAAAACAAGACAGGCCCCGAAAAGCAAACAATTCAAAGGCACTCCACCTCAAAGGGAGAAGGCTACACGAAATAAGAGCTGCAGGGGCAACTCCCCCACAATGCAGCACACACACATAGCAATCACAGAACATCAGCAATGAAGGCAATGAGGCACCATAGGACATGACTCACAACAGGTCCCGTACGTGCGTAGTAACTGTTCACTCAGATTAGGCATTGCCTGACACTGTGTGATGACAATGCACAGGGAATACCACACATCCGTCATGTAGTCGAAAAACACACTGACTGCCATCAAATAGCTAGCTACCCCAAAACAGTCCCAATGTACATTGGCATGCAGTCTGAACGTAAACATCTGCAAATCTCCAACATATATCTACAACTCTGTTAACCTGCTCTCCCCTTTAACATTGCAGAGGGACAAACAACATCTCCTGCACAGCAGACCAGACATATCTTCAGCGACGATGAAGAGGACCACCTGGTCATCTGCACCGACACCCTCCAACGGATCGTAGATAGCCTCCACACCCCATCCCCAGAAGCAGGGCAGGCCAGCTGCCCCGAGGTGAGCCCACCACCTGTACAGACCACACAGCAGGAAACACACATCACCACGGCTGTCTCCCAGCACCCCCCAACCAATTCATGGAGTTCCAACAACATATGTGGTGTTGCCAGGTGGAGTTGGCTGATGAACTGCGGTTGGGCTTCGAACTCATGGCAGCCAAACTCAATGCCATACGTGGATGTCTGAGTCCCATAAGGGCCACATACAGTCCCTATCAGACACTCCCTGTACGCAACATGCTCCACTACAGACCTTGGCTGACCTTGCAGGGGCAATGAATCTAATGCAAGAACTGTGTGGTCAGACAGGCACCAGCGATCAGAGAACAGAGTTGGCACAGTTGCGGTGGTCAATGGAGACCATGGAGCTGATGCAGGCTGGAAGTCTGTCTGCCACGGCTGGACACCAGCAAGTAGTACCTGGGAACCTCAATGCCCTGCAGTACATCATCTTGCCATTGCTGCCACTGAGCCGGTCCCAGATGATTGCAGCAGGAACATCCACATACACAGCTCCAAGCCCTGAAATGTCCGTGGCACACAGTGATGCTGCACCATCACCTTCACAGTCTGTTGTGTCAGTGGCACACAGTGATGCAGCCATCACCCCACCCCACACACCGGACACACTGGACACAAAACCCGCATCATGGGAGTAAGAAGGGGATGGGAATTACTCTGTGAGGAAGGAGGCAGTAGCATCAATCACCACCATATGCCCTGTCCCTGCCTGGTTATGACCTATGCATCATGCCCTGGGAAACACCTCATACTGACCCCGGGAACACTCTGCGACATGCACCCAGACCCCGACACGAACTGCTATTTTATTACTGCTGGCCAATTACACAGCAATCCTGCTGCGGACTGCACTCTCCCACTTCCTAATCACTTCTCAATCCCCAAAGGACTGTGTTTCGCCCACCAGTGGGCTTCAATGTGATGTGGGCCTGGATGGCCATGTACAGCACCAGCTCCATCACGCACCTGAATGTGAATAAAACATTCTAAATCACACAGATGTGTCATTACTCTGTTCACTCACGTATGGAAGTATGGCCGGATGTAGGGACGATGATTGCACATGACGGTGCACCATGGTAACTTACATCTATGCACATGTCTATCCCTGAGACACATGGCAAATTGGTTGACTGTGAAGGTGAGTACTAGCTGTGTCCCCATTGCACATCAACAATAATCTCACAACCCCCAAACTAGGCACACGTCCATGTGTTGAATAGGGCTGTGGGTAGGACTGACCAAATCGGTAGCAGGCCAGGAGTGGTGGCCTACATCCCATGTGACAAGAGAACAGCACGTCGCATACCCACTTACACACCTCTGTGTGGATACATTCTGTTATGATGTATGACATTACTCCACATGGTCAGAGGTTGCACACCATACTCACATTGCTGAAGTCACGTTAGTGCACATGTCAGCCAGCACCTATCCCAAAACAATGTCTGGCTCACAGAGGTTGAACTTGCAAAAGCGACACACCACCATTGCACATACGTCAGTCAGTCCCTCCCTGTGTAGGGACGATGCTGATTGTGGCACACGAGTGGACAATCTAATCAATACACGTCACAGTTAGACACCATTGGGGTGACATAAACTTTATTGGCATGCGCGTGTCAGTACACATGAGGCAACGGCCACAACAGGCAGGGACATGCTTAAGACACTTGCACGCAGCATGAGTACATGTTGAAGTTCATACATTGTTGTTGCGACAATGGACGAAAATCATCACGGATGGCAAGGCTCCTGGCCCACCTTGCCTTGCTGGATGAGCCGGTGTTGTTTGGCATCTGCCGAGTGCCCTTTGTGAGGGGGCACGACTCACTGCCCATGGAATCTGCATAGTGCTCTGCCACCAGTGTGTGCCCATTGTCTGCTCTGCTGACAGTGCCCAGGTGAAAGGGTCCGACAGGTTCACATGTTGTGCCACAGTGCTGTGTGTGTGCTGTACCTCAGCAGTGTGTCCGACTGGCAACGTTGCCAAATGAAGCTGTGTTGCTACGACCATGGACCTGCCTCACCCTGCACTGGTGTGTGTACACACGCGTTGTGTCACGCACATGCATCCAGAGTTCACACGATGGCAGATGTGTCCTCTGTTGTGGTGGGATATGTGAGCAATGCCCCCAATGCAACATGTTGTTGGGACCTGTGTAGTGGGTGACAATCGGATGTGACTGCACGAACGTAGTTACTCATCCATGACTGCCTGCACAGCTTCATATGCAATGTGTTCCAATAATATATTGTTGTTTTGTTCAAGGAACACCAGGGTGATCCAATCCATTAACTGGCCTGGGCAGGTATGCTCAGCCCACGCCGTTTCACCAATAGGGTAGCAACTCTATGTGGTCACTGCACATGAGGAATTGTTCAATCTCCCATGCACAACCGCCAATACATATGTAGTATCTCAAGGCATCCCATGCACGGCTGTCTCTATGACACTCCTGTTCGTGATCCAATAGGGGCCGCAAACACAAGTTATAATCCAATTAATCTACGGTTGTGTTGGATAGGCAGACATTCATGGGACACTCGAATGTGCATGTTGGGCAGTGGAACCAGGGCTGGACGCAGGTGACGTAGGCAATGCGGAAGCTGAGCTGGTAACTGATCCACAGCACTGCCAGTGGCACTGCTCCCAGTAAATGCAGCATGCGTGCATGGTACTGTTCCACGTGACGGGGGTTGTGCATGTGCCCGGTATGGCCTGCCACTGCCTTAGTGCAATAGGTGGAACCGGCACTCTTCTGTACTGCGGCAGTTGTGTGGAGGATATGCCACAGCTCTGAGCAATGATTCGAATGTGTGTGCAACGTTGGGCTGAATGCGTTGCTGTTTCCGTGACAGTCAAGGCTATCCCATGCGGGGGTACCTCAGGCAGCGGCTTCTGTGTGTGGGGTGTGGATTAGTCGGATGGTTCTTTTGCGCAATGTGTGGTGTGGGAGTCGTCCACATCTGCCATGGCATCTCTCTCAGGGTGTTCCAGGCACAGTCACGACCAAAGACAGAGGTGCAGGTGTCCTCCCACCTTCTGCATTGGAACAATGGAGCTTTCATCCCTGAGGTTTCGGAATATGATGTAGCTTTGAGGCTGAGATTGGGACACGGCCTTGTGCTCAGGGCTTACGGATGGCGATACGCACACACATGTTGGCATGTGGTGCCAGGTGCCCTGCAACGCCTTGCGCTGCTTGTGCAATCTCACTCCGTCTCTCTCTCCCTCTCTTTCCTTTGTTGGGCGCATGGCACACCTTCTGTTGGATTTCGTCTTCCATGCTATGTCCTACAGATTGTCCAGTGTGGACCCGCTTGGACTCATCCGAATGGTTGTTTTGTCTTTTGTTTGTATGAGGTTTTGTGTTGGTGAATGCATTGTTGTATGACTGGTTCTCCATTTTCTGGTGGCGCATGTATGATGGTTTTCCTGCTTGTGCGACCTCAGGCAACGTATTTGTTTTGTGATTAGTGGTTTTGATGTACAGTTTCTTAGTCCGGGTTTGGAGGTGGGCCCTGGAGGGCTGTTGTGGGCCTGAATGTGGTGTATGTGAGTATTGTGGCCCTCTTGGGTGTCCGTGCTGCAAGTTCACTTGCTCAATGGCATCTGTTTGTTTTCAGGTGAAGCTGTGGGCTGTGCTCCTTTTTGTGGTGGAGACTGTAGTCCAACTTTACACCAGGTCAGAGCAGGTGTAAATGTCCTGCTGCTAACGCGGCTTAGCTCGTGTTTTGTGTTTTTTTCGCGGTTCTGTCTGGTCATTGTGAATGTTGTGGTGTGGTGTTGTCGTGGCTTTTGTCACGGGAACGCCTACTTTGCTTCTCATTAGCGGTATTTGCGGAGGTCCTCTGTTGCGATGTTTTTTGCGACTGCTGTTGCGGGTAAACTTGTGCTGGGGGTTGTTAGCACCAGCTTGTGAATGGGGTGGTAAATTTATCACGACTTTGGCTGCGCAAAAGTTTTGTTAATTCGGCAATAGCTCCTTGTAAATATGCCCCAATGTGTCCCAGCAACAAAAAGTTGTGTGAGGTCATATTTTGAGATAAAATATGGCAATAAAAGACAGATTTTCATCTACCATAATTTCCTCAATATTTCACATAATTACGCAAAAGTAAATTATGCGAATTTCGCACACCACTATAAACAGTTATTGTGCCAATCTTTCACTTTCAACAAATTACGGGATGAGCCTAAATAGCACTCAGTTCTGACTTTTGCGTATGCAATTTCCTACAGATCCTACCTGTACAAAGCCACACTTGCAGAACTGTGTGGCATGAGCACTAGCATCTGCAAAAAGGGAACCAAAAAAGTTTTGACATATTATTTTCTATTGATCAATACATGAGGAAGAATCGTGTGCAAAAACGCAGATGGGATCTGGTACTTTTTTGTTCTTGTTATAACCTGATCACTCAGAAGGAGGCCATGAGGGTTACTGTGAAAGTGCATGTTCAGTCATGCCCCACAGCCTTTTAATCACCCAGGCACTTTAGGTCCAGCTGCAACCCACAATGCTCCCATAGATGGAGTGCAACATTAATATCCCCTTTCCCAAGCGGAAACTCCCTTCAATCCAGGAGTAAAGTCCGCAACACTACATCCCTCCCCTCTTCAACTTAAACAATCAAACCAACTAGGACACACACTTCTATCATATGTTCACTTGCCCACACACTCAAACCCCAAAGTCTCCCAGTCCGCTCGATGGAGAGGGACTGTCCCTCATTTGGTACTGAACCACCTCTTTCACTCACCTGCGTCCCTTCTTCAGTTATCGTCTCTTCTCGGTCTCTATGAGCTGACCTTGATACCAGTTCTGCAGGGAGAGCAGCTGAGCCTTCTGCGCCTCCTGGTAAGCTCTCACCCCTCACCCCAAATGTTGTCCTTGGAGACTTCTTCCCTGGGTCTTTGTCCACTGGGGCACAGTTTGAAGAACAAATATTTTTTATGCATGATGACGTCCTCTCTTCTAGTGGTGGTGACCATAGTCCATCTGCAACTTGTCACCCGCCATAGCTCAGGTTCACATAGCAGCCAGAACTTGCTCCCTGGATGTCTGTCTTTCATTAGCACAGTGTACCCCACCCTGATGGTCGATGCTTTGGCACATGTTCAGATGCTGCAGTCCAAGTTTCTTTGACACAATGTTCTAATGCCTGCTGGTTGTTGATTCCTTCCAGGACCCAACAGAGATGGTGGGGATGATGTCCTGCTACACCCGACCTCAGCAGGCATGGAAAAGTGGTACTCCAGTAGCAGTGTGTGGGGTTTACCAATCAGTTTGCTCTATAAAAGGTAGCCCGTAGGCATATAGTGAAAGTGATAGCATCTTCTGTGTATTGCAAGGGCCTCTCTCTCAATTTGGGAGCATCTCTGCTCTGTGGGACTTAGTGTCCAAATGGTGCGTCCTATAGGGGCCCACTCTCCATTGTCCTGTTGTTGGAATAGCACTGCTCCCAGTCCTGTGTGGCTGGCATCCATGGCTACTTCTGTCTCCTTTCAGGATCAAAGTAAACAAGGGTAGTGTCTTCAGAGATTGATGTTTTGGTGTGCCAGAAAGCCTCATCCTGCAGTGATCCCCATTTCCGGGTGTTTTGTGTTTTGTGAGTACCCACAATGGCTGAGTGAGTGCAGTGAGGTTTTTGATGAATTGCCCACAATAATTCACCATGTCGAGGAAGCTGCATACATCTGAGATACAGGAGGGGCTGGGCAATTTTTCACATCTCAACTTTTGCTCGAACCCTTACTCCTGCTACCCTTGAATCCGAGAATTGATATGCAACAAAGCATATTGAGTTCTGCATGAACTCGCACTTATCTTTGTGGAGGGGCAGACCATTGTCTCAAAGCCTTTGCAAAATAGCCTATAGGCCCTGGTGATGTTCTTCTAGGGATTTGGAATAGATCAGAATGTCGTCACTGACATTCAACACTCCTGGCAGCCCTGAGAGAACCTCATGTATCGCATTCTGGAAAAACTCCTCCATACCAGAGATTCTCCGGAAGTGAGCAGTGAGCCGTGAGCCGTGCGCCGTGAGCCGTGCGCCGTGCACGGAGCGGAGAGCACTAGGAGCTGGCGGTGAGGCGAGGCGAAGCAAGGCCCGGACGCGAGGAGCGAGGAGCCGCGAGGTCCCGAAGGAAGGACGAGCTCCCAGCCTGAAGTCTGAAGCTGAAGCCTGAAGCATGAGTCCTGAGCCCCCGAGCGCTGACCAGAATCTGCGGAGCGGAGCATCAGAGGAGCTGAGGACGGCGACGGTGAGCACGGGCGGGCGGGCGGGTGTGTGCTAGTGCTGTGGCCTGTGGCCTGCGGCTACCCCCCGCGGCCGCAGCCTCTGCCCCTGCCCCTGCCTGCCCCGCCGTAGCCATAGCCGTAGCTTACAACACCCGGCGCTCAGTTTGACGTGCGCCCGAGAGCTGCTGGGGCGCGGTAGGCGGTAGGCGGTAGGCGGAGAGCTCGGGCTGGAGAGCTGCCGACGGCCTTCGCCCACATTAGCCTCCCACTGCCCTACCTTGCCTTACCTTACTGCATCACTGCAACAGACCCGGCTGGTGAGTCAGGAGAGTCAGGAGAGCGGGGAGCGCAGGGGGAGAGTGTGCTTTCTGCGCACCTGCGTCTCTCCACTCCTTCCTTCTGTGGCTGCCCCTGCTAAAAAAAAAAAAACCTCTCCCACCACCACCATCAACATTAACATTGACAGCAAATCTGTAAAACCCTAGCCCCCGTCTCCCTCCGGAATCAGGAAACAGGGGCAGGTGAGCTAGGCTGGACGGAAAGGGACGCACAAGGGCCGCTCAAGGGAAGAAAAAAAAAGCCTAACTACTGGGAGCTCCCTAAATCCCACAAGATATATTCAAGAGGCACAAGAGGCACAAGATATATATTTATAAGCGATAACAAGTGGACAACAAGCGGAAAATACATCCCCTACTGACACCAAAGACAACGGAGTGGGAGAAGGCAAAGGAGACAAAGGACATAAAAAGACACAGAAAAGGGGGGAAAAGAAAGGAAAGAAAGGAAAGGGAACTATACAGCACCGACGAACCTCCCCAAAAAATCAAGGAAAGAAAATAACAACCCCAAAGGAGATCTAATGGACGTTAGTAACGAAGGAAATAGGAACGGGAAGGACAAGGGAAACAACGGTGATGACGAAGCCGAGCTCTCCCTGATCTCTCCTATCCATATCAGCCACGGGGACTCCAAAGCGCGTGAGTGCTCACATAGCCCATCATGGAGCAAATCGTGCTTTCAACCAAAAATCTACACAAAATGTTCCTTCATCAAAGATCCCAGCACGGCCCTCTACTTAAACAACGCTAACGCAAGCAATTTACCCACACCGAGCCAACCAACCAGAACCAATAGGGCTCCACCCACAAAGAAAGAACTATTGTCGAAGGAGGAGAAGACCGAAGAGAACCATAAATCAACGGAGCACAGTGCAGAGGTGGGCTCTTCGACAATCAGAGGAGAGGTGAGCAAGGGGCCGTCAGGTGATCAACCAGCACAGTCCCAGGCCCAGGCCCTCGTTCAGGGGGAAAGACAGGACATACGTAATTAATCAACTGGGAGGGATGAGGAATTTGCGTGTCCGTTTCTTTCCCCAAGGTATTCACTTAGCAATCAACAAAAAAGGACACTTGTAACACTGCTCGACTTTCGGTTCAGTGCAAATAAGGAAACCCTCAGAGAGGTCAATGTATACTTGCGAGTAGCGGTATATTAGCTTCATCCGCCCCACATTGACACTCATGAGTGTCAATGTGGGGCGGATGAAGCTACAAGTTACAAGTGTCCTTTTTTGTTGATTGCTAAGGAAAGACAGGACAGACAGGACCAGGGAGACCCTAGTACAAAAAAAACAACAACCATAAATGGAATCGAGCAAACCGACAAAGAGGAAGACACAAGCGTGACTGCAATCTTCAACATTTCATTACGAGCCAGCAGGGAAAGGAGCCCCACAACCCCCACTACCCCCCAAATTTAAAAGGCATAATAAGACACAATATTTACCACCATGGTACTGAGGAGGAATACCCCGAAAGCTCAGCAACCAACAGGAGAAGGCAAGGCTCACCAGGAAGCCCACCGGGGAGTGTCAAGGGTCAGAGCGGTTCAGACATGGCTGAAAGTCGGGGGGCTCTGGACTTATCCCTGCAGGATGATATGCAGAAGAGTGACCCTACAAACTATGCTGGCCTAATAATACAAGGAGAAATACCTGCCTGCAACCACATAATGACAACACTAGCGGACAGGGGGATGAGAGAACCTATAACAAGGGCAGACACAGCAGGGCAACCAAACACTACAACTGCTCAGGTAGTAAGAGTGCAGGGTCTACGCTCACCCCAACTCAATGCCCCTCAACGCGGGAAACACGACAAATTCGAGAAGCAAGAGAAAGCTGCAGAGCAAGGGACCGCTTCTAAACTGACCGAATCTGGACCGGTAAGCCAACCGTCTGCAGCTAATACTCAACACAATAGGGAATTAACACCACCCAGGCTAACGGATCTGGAAACCAGGTACCCCACCACGGAAGAGTGGGAAGAACTGATAGCATCTTATCCCGCAGCCTCCAAGAGGGATGTGCTAGAAGAAACCACCAGCGAAAACCTGTTTAAGGAACCAGCAAAGGAAAAGGAAGACATCTGGACCTCCCTTCTGCATACAATGCAACTATCGGTAAACGCAATCCAATACCAGTCGGATAAGATTGACTTACAACTTTACGTCCTCAACTCCCTGTCAATATTCGTTGCCAATATTGACGGCAAGCTAACAGAGCTGAACGGCTTGGTAAAAAGGGCGCAAGCCGATACCCA
Source organism: Lissotriton helveticus (assembly GCF_964261635.1). NCBI lineage: Eukaryota > Metazoa > Chordata > Amphibia > Caudata > Salamandridae > Lissotriton > Lissotriton helveticus. The sequence continues at coordinate 1,411,021,373 of NC_136061.1, forward strand.
ACTAATACAACCCAACTGCTCCGGTATCTCAATTGTAGATACACTGGCAACACTACCAACAGCAATAGATAACTTACTCTCAGACATCAGGGACGCAGTAAAAATCAATCGGCCCAGCAACCCCCTCAACATGAGAGACGAAACGGCACTGCTTTCGCAAGCTGGACTTCTGCCTCCAACCCAGGAGAACCAAAGGACAGCACTAGACCGGTCCTCGCCAAGGGGAAAAGTAAACGTAATAAACGAACCAGCCAACAATAGAAAAATGCATAAAGGACTCCAAACCCCACTGACTGAAAGCACAGTGCAACCAGAAAAAATCTGCCAAAAAGACGGAGTGACTAAACATAATCAACAAGGAAAAATGGGAAGAAAACAGAAAAGGAAGGGAAGAAACCAAAAGAAAACAGCAGTAATAGCTTGGTGTAAGGGCTCTACTAGTGAGAAAGCGATAGCCAATATACCACAAGATAGGCCATCTGAGACGAGTGATGCAACAGACTCTGAATACAACTCGCCAAAAAATAAAAACCAGACAGGGGTAATAAAACCTGAAAGAACCCTGAAACCAGAAAGAAGGCCCACACCCAGTCCACCCCCCAAAAGGGAGACAACAGCACCAAAGTCACCACAAGTAAGGCAGAAGGCCAATTGAGACAACACTGTAAGGGGTCACAACATACAAGAAGTCACAATCCCAACTTATAGGGGGCACAACCCACAAGAAGCCTTAAAACTAACACCGAAAGAACTCCATCCGAAGACCGAGGGCACTCCAAAAATCCACTCCAGCTAAAGGAAGATACACAACCTGGTGCAAGCACTGAACAGTGCGTAACAACTTCACCAAGTGCCCCCAGACAAAAATTGTTGAATAGCAGTAAAACGATCGACAAACGATACACAGTAGGAATGGAGGAACATCAAGGCCAAGGGAAATATTGATCCGGCAAGGACGATAACAGCCGGGCACAGGACATGGGCCAAACTGGCACGACCTCAATAACGTTCCACCCAGAGTATCAATCAAGGGGCCCAATGGATACCCTAAACAGAGGGAACATCCTACGGCTATTAAAAACCATAGATAGCCTCAAAAATATATCATCTAGCGACTTGGAGTCGGTAAAATTCATAGAACCGGAGGGAAGACTTGGAGTAGAATCAACGAAAACAATATGGGCCACAGCGGAATTCCCGGAGAGACTACTAAAAGAAAAAGCAACGTTCAACTCCAGGGGAATAAAGTTACAACCTTTTTCTAAACCAAGATACCCCGACCCTCTACTATATGCCAGCCAACAAAGAATAAGAATAAATGAACAATCACATCAAAATACAGTTCTAAGAGGGGCACGAAGCAAAACACCAGAGATTTTAGCTTATCGAGAACAGCCACACAAGAGAACATCGGCCATCGACAGTTGCCCCGCGGACAACTGGAGCTGGCTTTCAAGGACCCTAAATACAAAAGAGTTAAACCCATGACAAAGCAATACATATACAGCAAAAACACCCAGCACTGTCAGCTTATGCTCTTGGAACATCAATGGGCTAGGAGACAAGTTCTCAGATGCAGATTTAAACAACTACCTGAAAAAATTTACCATCATCTCACTGCAAGAAACCTGGTCCGACTTCCCTCAAGCACTGTCAGGATTTAATCTAAATTTCCTACCGTCTACGCAGAGCTCCCCATTTGGACACAAGAAAGGAGGACTCGCCACATACAGCGCAATACAACTGATTGCTGAAGCAGTGCCACTGGTTTATAAACTAGCTCCTCCAAATGCAATGCAAGCCCTGCGACTGACACTCCGTGAGCAGAACAAAAATGAGGATATAATTCTAATAAACCTCTATTTTCACCCCAGGGAGAAAATCAAGGGAGCACAACAGATGAAGGAAGAACTCGTAAAATTAATAGAAACCGAGGACACGAACAGCATAATCATCACAGGGGATTTTAACCTTAATATGCTCAGCACCGCGGCTCCTGAAAACATCGACGAGGAGGACCCATTTTCCTGGGAGCAAAACCATCAAGACACCACCTCGGGAGGTAGAAGTACGAAAACAGCCAGGAGCCTGTTGGCCAAATTGGAAGAGCTGGGCTTCAGAGCTCTGAACGGCAGACTTCCAGGCGATCAACCACAATCAGCAACATTCCACAGCACTACGGCAAGCTCCAAAATTGACTTCACATTCATCACTCGCAACATGTATGACAGGGTGAGAGATTTTCATATCTGCATGATGGACTATAGTGATCACCTCCCCCAGGAAACTACGATATATGCACCCGTAATACGAAGCCCCCCAGGCGGCAGCAAATTAGGCTCGGAGAAAACAACAAACGAAAGACGAATAAAGTGCAAAACCAATGACCCACAAAAACTCCTATTACAAGCGAAGCAAACACTAGAAGAGGCGCAACTTGCATTCCCAAACTTAATCATATGTTTGGGAGGCATTCACAAAAAACCTGAGAGACAAAGCCGAAGGAAAAATATATACAAAAAAAGATGGAAAGGGAAACAACGCGAAAAACCATAGCCAACACAATTCCAGGAATGATATCCGGCTAAAAAGGTTGAAGACGCAGATTAATAACACTAATGCGAAGAGTAAAAACAGATCCCACCGCTTGCCAGGCGTTGAGACAGGTAAAAGCAGGCGCAGGAAACTAATATGGGAACTAAAAAAAGATGCCGATGAGGCCTTTTGGGGAAAACATTTACACAACGCAAAAACAAAGAACAGCGCACAATTCTGGCAAAAGATCAACAGCTTGATTAACGTGCAAAGCCAGGGGATCGAATCGCACGTGATGGAAGAGGCCTGGACAACTTACCTCAGCACACATTTTAACGACCCTCAAGAGCCTTGGGCAGAATCATGCAACACTAAAATCTGCTGCAAAGAACAGAATCCCTCAAACAAAGAAACCTCAGTAAGTGAAGAAGAACTACTAATCACAAACGTACAAATATGCAATAGGATCTCAAAAGGGAGAAGAGAGGGAGCACCTGGCCCAAATGCCATACCGCCAATTGTATTCAAACAAGAGCCAGAATACTGGGCCGCTGTCCTTAAACCAATGTTTGAAAAAATATGGCGGACTTCAACAACCCCATGCTCATGGAGGGGTGCAATTAACTCCCCAATATATAAAAAAGGAGACCGAAGTGACCCAAGAAGCTATCATAGCGGATGAAACATTAGCAATCCCACTCCACCAAACCGGTTTTAGGAAAAATATGGGGACGACCACCAATATATTAGCCCTATCATGTTTGATTGACACAGCGCTGGAGACAAAACAATCTTTACACCTGTGCTATATCGACTACAGCTCAGCCTTCGATTGCGTAAACAGAAAACTCCTGTGGCAAAAATTAAAGGGAATAAAAATCCCATCCTCACTGCTGAACCAAATTCTGTTGCACAGCGATACCTGGGTCCTGGTTAAATTGGGAGCAGGAGATTTCCTAACCAAGAAAATCCCAACCAGCACAGGAGTAAAGCAAGGACTTTTGTTTTGTCATAAACAAGGATGCGTGCTAGCGCCAACCCTATTCAATCTTTTTATGGCCGAATTATCAACAATTCTAAATGAAAATAACTCTCACGCTCCTAAACTAGGGGGCTTCCAGCTGTCCAATCTATTCTATGCGGACGACCTAGTGCTAATTTGCCGGACCCCGACAGGCCTACAGCGGCTCCTTGATATCACCTCGCAATATTCCAAATCAAATAAACTCAACATCAATTATGACAAAACAAAAGTCATGTGCCTTAACCACAGCAAAAAGAAATCAACACGCAGCTGGTTTATGGACAAAAAGAAATTGGATGATACAAACAAATATCGCTACCTGGGTGTAACCATAGATCATAGGGGCAGCTTCATATCACAACGAGAGGAAATAAAAAAGAGAGGCCTAATGACAACAGTAACATTAAGAAACCTGAGAAACAAAATTGCTGGGCCAAACCTCTCCCTACTAATAAAGCTGATCCAAGCTAAGCTGATCCCTTCCATCACATACGGAAGTGAAGCAATCAGAGGCAGGGATGCCGACACAGTAAATGGAGTAATAACAGGAGCGATGCGCATGATCTTCGGCCTTCCTCGGTACACTTCACCGGCGCAAATTCGACTCCAAATTGGGCTAGTAAAAGAAGAGCTGGCACGCAAGGGAGTCTACCTTAAAAGTTGGTACAAAATCAGCAGGGGAGAGGCGAATACTCTTAATGCATTACTCTGGAAAGAACTTCAATCCAAAAACAACAGTCCAGCAAGGCTTTTCCTGGAGGATGCAATAAAGCAGCTGGGGGGCAACAACTGTGGGATCTTCAAGGAAACCTGGCAGGCTTTAAAAAAGCAGTAAACAACGTTGTCAGGAAAGAATCTCTTTTATAGGACAAAGCTTCACTGACGGAGCGAGCTCACGGATGGCTAACCGTAAACACCTACAAAAAACTTGCACCGCAATCGTATCTCTTGACCAGTTTCACCAAAAAAACAAAAGAGATATTCCTAAAATACTGGCTAGGAGTACTGCCCTCTGCAGACCACATGGCACCCTGGCTGCGTCCTTTAAAACCAGCAAAATGTTGCCTGTGCAGGAATGGCGAGGAAAATATCCTACACCTCATCACTACCTGCAAGGAGATGCAGCCTGAACGCAGGAATTTGCTGAGACCAGTATTCAGCAAAAAGGGGATCAGGTCCTGTAGGCAAGCAGTCCTGGCTTGCTTTTCAGGTGACGAAGTCCAAATGGTGTGTCGACTAGTAAAATACATCAAAGCCTTAGAAGATAGAATCACTTTAATGAAAGAATATATGGACAAAGAAAGCGTACACTCCACACCCCTAGAATCAACAAACAAGTGGTCCACACATAATGCAGGAACCAGATGAGACCACTACTCAACAAAAAAAGGGGATCAGGCCTTGTCGACAAGCAGTCCTGCCTTGCCTCTAAGTTGACGAAGCTCAAATGGCTTGCCGACTGGCAGAATACATTAAAACTGTGGCAGCCAGAATCACCAAAAAAAGAAAGAATGAATGGACAAAGAAAGCGTACTTTCCACACTCTTACAGTTAAAATGACACTTAGTCCACACAGAGGCACAGTTGACCTATAGGTATAAAAAATGGACAGAGGAGCGAAATGCACGGACATCCGGGGAAAAGGAATGGCTTACCTCCGACAAGGATGCTTCCTATAAGGAATGTGGTCTGCAACGTCTCCGGAAAGGGAAGGGGGCAAGGTTAATCCACTAGAAATTACCCCGGAAGAATCGCAGAAGTGATCTGGCGGTGGACAAACATTTACTCTCAAATATCTTTTTATCACTTTTTAATTTTTTAACAAGAACTACCGCCTAGGCTGCTACAAATAAATATATATTGTTAGAACTGGCTATTTCGGTAAGGCTAAGGCTGACGCCAAAGCCAGGCAGAAACCACCATTCTAGTCAGGGCAAGGGAGTCACACGCCAAGATAACCCCTGCTCAGCCCCTTGGTAGCTTGGCACGAGCAGTAAGGGTAAACTCTGAGCCAATGTGTAAAGCATTTGCGCAAGCACACAACAGCAACAACATCCTAGGCACACCACAAAAGGAACTCCACACAAGGTTATATAAAAATAACTTCTGTTTTGTCAAAATCACATCAGATAGAAATCACACATGTACATTGTGCCAACTGGCACGGGCAATATTCACAAGGGATCATTCACATGACAGGGCCACATGGGCCACTGTCAGAATCAGCACTTAGTAGAAATAGCACTTCTAGAACATAGAATAAGTATAGCACAAAATAACAGTTATAAATCACAACCAGTAACTATTGGTAACAGGTAAGTACCACCTACGCAACCCTAACCACCTTAGGAGAATGTCACGCAGGGAACCAGGACCTCACTAGGACCACCTGTACTAGAAAGAACAACCACCTAAGAATAAAATACATTTAGGGGTATCAGCAAGAACACATTACACATGATGCATCACAACATTCAGAGGTGTAGGGAAAAGGTAAACACATGATGCATAAAAACACATTCAGCGGTGTAATAACAAGGCACATGATGCATCAAAAACACATTCAGAGGTGCAGGGAAGGAAAAACACATGATGCATAAAACATACATTCAGCGGTGTAAGAACAAGGCTCATGATGCATCAAAAACACATTCAGAGGTGCAGGGAAGGAAAAACACATGATGCATAAACCAACACATTCAGAGGTGTAAACTCAAGGAAGACACATGATGCATAAAAACATTCAGAGGTGCCAGAACATAAATCAATAGCGCAAAAACACATGATGTCCAAAAACATTCAGAGGTGAAATAAAACCACACAATTGCGCAAAACTCACATAAGCCACTACCTGTGGCAGTCCCTAGGCCAACTGGCCTTGTTGGGGCTAGGACGCCCTGTGTCCCAATAGTCAGGGTCCTAAACGGTGCAGCTGCCCACAAAGTGCTGGGCAGCTGTGTCATCAATAAAACTATGGCCTGGGCTCTCATTAGCCCTCGCACAGAACTGCGCCAAAAGGTAGGAGCCACACATGCTCTTGAACAAATATGCCCCCATGAGCCTCTCGGGGCGCGTCAGAAAATGGGTCACCTGAGCCTCTCTGGGCTCTAATCAAACTGAAGGCTTCCCACTCTTACTCTCAGTTTCAGTCTTGAATTTAAGCTTAATAAGCAAATACACAATCTGCACAGGCAGTCCCCTCGTCCCCCGGGCTCAGCCAGGCTCTCAGGGTGCTGAAAGGCGATCGGGGACACAACTACGCCCTTCGCGCTTCAACTGACTGCCTCGTGGTGTCGCTCAGGAATGCCCCCAAAGCGCTGCGAGGGCGCCTCACCAAATACTTCTTAGGCACCACCGTGACGAGCAGAACAGACTCGCTCCCAGTCCCGGCTGGTCCCGGCAGCCCTCCGCCCGCTCTCAGATCCTCGGGGAGCGGGGGGGAGCTAGCTCGGCGCTCCTGAGCAGGGACAACAGGCCAGGGGCAGAAAGTACTCACGTTGCTCCCTCGGCGAGGTCGGGTCAGTCTTCCTCAGGCGCTCGCAACACGGCTCTCGGCGGCTGCCTCTGGGGTCCCGGTCACGCGGACCAATCGGTGCGCGGCTCTGCCAGACGAGCCTCCTAGTGACGACGCGGCTCTTCCTCTCTCCGCCCAATCACGTTGCGGCTTTTGCGGCGAGCCTTCTTCCTCACCCGGGAGTCAGCCAGTAGCAGCACGGCTCCCGGAGCAGGCCCTCCTTCACAATACAGCTTCGGCAGCCAGGCAACCAATCAGAGCGCGGCTCTCGGGGCAGGCCTACGGCAAAGGCCAATCAGAGCACGGCTCCTGATAGTGATCGACCAATCAGGTCGCGGCCCCTTCGTTTCTTTCTCCGCGGCTTTGCGGAGCGGGGAAACAGCTTCAGGGCTCTCTCAGGCCCCCGGGCCGCGGCGGTGAATTGTGGGCTGATGATTTTCAAGATCACAGGTCGCGGCTGGACCGCTTCAAACCAGCAGATCATCGGGGGTGATTCTGTATGCAGGGAGGCACCACGGGCCTCCTCTCACCTCTGAATTTGTGCCGATGAGCACAACGATCGTCTCCCACAGCTGGCAAGCAGAAACACGCGTTGGGGCAAAACACCACACGATCTCCTCAGCAATTTCAGTTGCAATGGAACCTTTTGACCCTGGGTTCCAGGACAGGAGGCCAGCTCTTCTCAGGCCCTTGGAGATTCAGTTAAAAGACACAGCACACAGCAAAGTCTCTGTAGTTCAAGCAAGCAGGGACACAGAACACAGCAAAAGTCCCTCTTCTCCTCAGCTTCAGTTGGTCAGCATAACAGGTCAGCCCTTAGAGCACACAGCAAGGCAATCTTCCTTTAGTTCTTCAGCAGTCCTTCTTCCAGTAGAGGTTCCTCTTGATTGTAGAATCTAATTTTCTGTTGTCAGGGGTCATTCTCTTATACCCCAAAAAGTCTTTGATGTCTTTGTGCAAGTGGGCCCTGAGCCCGGTCTAAACCAGTTCTGGGTGTTGCTGGAGCCCTTGGGCTTCCTGGCTTCCTTCTTTCTTTCAGTGTGAGGGACAGAGGTGACAGTCGCCCAGCGGGATGTGGAGCCAGCATTGTGGTCAGACAGGCACAGCCCTATTTACTCCCAGGTGCTATCTCCTCCCACTTCCCTTGCAGCAGATGCAGCCTTTCAACCATGGGCTGACTCAGACAACCTCCTGGGGGCTCCTCAGCCCCTGTCACCCTCAAACCAGACAGTCAATCCACAAGCAGGCCCAGGCTCACTCCTGGGGCCAGGCTCCAGCCAATCACACACCAGCCACAGACTACACAAATATGCCAACTTCTAAAAGTGGCACTCCCTGCACTAGAGACAATCATGCCGCATATACCATTGCGCAGCATTCTCTCTCACGAGTTCGTACATACCAAACTCGACCCTGCACTTCCCACACATCAGGAACTACCATGGGCATACATATTCCCCATTCATTCCTATGGGAGGGCAGGTTACTCACCATACATACACAGAGAGCTCCCGCACTTTACACTGTACCACAGTGAAAAAGTGCGCAGAGGCCTAAAATCACCAACACCAGGTCACAGAAACAGGCTAGGAAAAAGCAAAAAGTTTTGGGGTGAACCTGCCAAAAGGGCCGGGTCCAACACATATATATATATATTTTTTTTAACCTATCTTTTTTTTATTGGTTTTTATTGATATTGGTCTTTTTGTAATGGTTTTTATTAACTGTACAATAAAGTATTACTTACTTACAGAGATTCTCAAAATTAAGCACTTGCAGCATTGCAGACCCATGTGCTTGGCGAACGTATCAAGATGTATCATGAGTCTGTGTGGAGAAGTATTTGGTGAAACCTGGAGCAGAGGTCCATCTTGGAAAACCACCCGCCCTGCTCCGCTCAACTCACTCACTATTTCAGCCACTGTGGGGGTGACACGTCTTTCGCTCTTGATTGCTACATGTGCAGTTGCATTTTGACGCACAGTCGGACCTCTGCTGACTGGTTTAGTTTACTGGTCACCACCACTGGCAAAGCCTATGGAGTGGCTCCCTCGAAGTTTTCGATGATATTAGCACTCTCTAGTTTTCTGAGTTGTGCCTCAACCTTCAGCCTGACGTAGAAGGCTACTCTTCTGCGTCGCAGGGCTACCAGCTGCGCATTATGACCAATGTGGAGACTGACGTCTTTCCCTTTTAGACATCCAATGTCGCCAAACAGGTTGTAAAATTCATAGAGGATATCTTCAAATTTAGAAGTATATAGCATAGTGCACCAGGTGCAGCTCAGCAGCATATCAGAACCCTTGGGCCATGTACATGGTGGCTATCACTGTGTGTTGATTGTTTTGAATGGGCTTTTGAATCATCCTTTGAGCGTCAGCAGCTCTTGTTGACCATAGGCATATACCCTTCACTTTGGCTGTCATCAGCTTCAGTGGGGGATGCATCTTTTTAAATTGTCTTGGGATACAAGATTTATTGAGGCCCTGTGTCGATGATGTCGGACATCACAGTAGGGCCCACCTGAATCTTGCATTCATCTCTGACTTGGTTGATGGTTTTTGTAGTGGCTCTTTCCGGGCTTATTGTTGAATGACAAACCGCTCACAGCTCTGGCCTAGGTAAAAACCTGTGTAGCATGTTGCGAGCCCAATCACTTTGCAAAGGTATGCCCAGCTGCGGTCCGTGCAGGTAACAGTGGGGGGGGGGGGGGGGCGGTGGGGCTGGCTGGAGGGATTTCGAAAGACGATGCACAGGTAAAAAAAAAAAAAATCCTTCGCCATCATCCCTCGAAATCCCCCCCCATGCGGCCCCACTGCCCCACCCCTGTTACCTGCTCGAACCGCAGCTGGACATACCTTTGCAAAGTGATTGGGCTCGCAACATGCTACACAGGTTTTTACCTAGGCGAGATATTCTGTGGGTCTGTGAGCGGTACCTCCGCAGTATCTGGAGGGGCCATTCTCACTCATTTGGGGTTTCGCTTTATTTAGGCGTGTGTGCTTCGGCACTACCACATTGACTGGTTCCACTTTGATGGGTTCGAGTTGAAAGGCCTCCATGTGGGAGACCATAATTATAGATAATTCTTTTGACCTTCCCAGTGTCAATACTGGATTGAGAAGCATGCATTGGAAGGTGAGTTCTCGCAATTTGACAAAGCACAGCATGGTATTATTTGAGCCCTTATCTCCTCAGCTTCCTCAGCAAATTTGCACGTGCTCTTCAGCTCCTTGAGACAGGCGTGGAAAGCATCAACAGACTCCCCTGCCTCCTGCCTGGGTTTCATGAACACAAATCTTTCATAGTCAGGGTTTGTCATTGGGTCAAAGGAGGCTGTGATCTCTGCAAGAATGGTATCATATGTGTAGGGCAGTCCTGCTTCCTGGACAGATCCGGGGAGTTTGTAGATGTCTGCTCCCACCAGGTGGAGGAACATGCCTCTTTTGCATTCTTCTACTATGCCTGTGGCAGTTAAGTAGAGGTTAAGTCTTTCAACCGAGGTCCCCCCTTTGGGGGCCTGGGATGCCATGGCTCCCATAATGGTAAAGGGTTCCAGGTCTGGTGTTTCAGGCATGCCGCATGCTTGGACTTTCTCTACCTGAAATGTCACTTTGCACTGTTTTTTGGTCTAGCTGTTCTCTGCATGGCCCTTCGGAGTCTGTTTCTGTTGGTGGCTGGTTCATATTTCTGGCGTCAGTTGTAAAGGAATCTTTTTGCATCTTGCGGCACCCCTGGTAGTTGAATTGTGTTGGCCTGTTCCTCTTCCTTACTCTTGTTTATAGCTAGGGCTTACCTCTGGGCCCTGTAGGGTGTGTCTATGCTGTGTCCATAAACTCTTTCTAGGTGGCTTGCCCTTTCAGCTCTGGGGCCCCTCTGCAGGACTTAGCTGAGTACCTTCTCCTTGTTTTCTCTTTGCCACTGTTTTGTGGCCCACGCGCCGGGTGAACGTAGGGTGCAGCATTCCCTCACGCATTCTTCAGCTGGCTACAATGCTCTGCCTGGCCATGGGAGTGAAGCTGGGACACCATCTGGTGGCGGGCACATGCTTGTGTGCTTACTAAGTGGTGCTGGGAAGGCCTCGTACTAGTGTTCTCAATGGTCTGCTATCACTGCCCCAACGCTAGCTAATCTTGAATAACTATCTCATATGCGTGCCGCATTACCTTTTATTCACCCAGACATGCCACGAGCGTGGGCGCCCAACTTTGCCTCTATAGATGAAGCGTAATACAAATATCCCCTTCCGCAGCGGACCACGCCCTTCACTCTAGGAGTGATGTCCATAACACTACACTCCCCTCCACCCACCTCTGCTTAACAACCTCCACCACCAACTGCAGTTTGACATTTCACAACATCGATTGGCATAGGAGTTGTATCAAAGGCCTGCACTGCATAGCTGTTCTTAGTAAGCACAAGTGTCACACTGCGTGCACCGTCCAGGCAGGCCTCCACAAAGTCTTTCCCAGACATCCCACACCCAGCCTAGAATAAAGTAATCTTGAGGCACTGGCAGTGGAGGCCTATCTCTGCAGCTTCTGGGGACATCTTCCATTCCCCTGTGCTTATCTATTCCAATCCCTCCCCCCCACTGCAGGCCACCACCTTTAGCCTTACATGCCCCCACACGTGGGACCTCTCACTATATTAACAGCGCTTGGTGCAGGGGTGGAGTTTGTGACTCGCATCACAAAACACAGCCCTTGACCAGTGCAGCATCCAGCCGAAGCGTTGTCTTGCCTCAGCTTTGGTCTATTTGGTGGCACAGCCTCCTTAGAAGCAATACAAGAGAGGTGCGACAAACAAACTATTCACAGTGAAAAGTCAGTGGTATTGCAGAGGTATCACAATTGAGAGAAATGCTTGTGAGTGGAGTCCCATTCAAGCTATGTGAAGTTGATTCAGACTCTATCATGTTGCTCAACTGAACTGGCCCTGAATCCACAACAACAAAAACATCTCTCCTTTCTGAGCCCACTATCTCTGACCTCACTCTGTAGCTTCTAGATCAATCTCCTGAATGCTTCACCTGTTGCTCATTCCAAGCCTTTCACCGACCGTAGCGGCTAGTGCTTTCTATGGCTGTGTGAGGTAATTATATACCGGGCAATGGCAGATACAAAATAAATAAAGAACTCTAAGGGAAATGACTCTAAAAACACACACAAGATCAATTAATACCTGCCTCTCAAATGAAGGAGAAATCTGATCAAAGGCCAGCATTAGACATCATCTTGAAAGAATGAAATGTTGTCCATGACATCACACAGAGCGCCAAGACCAATACAGACCGCCCACAAGTCAGTCTCAGTCACACGGAATGGCTTCATGGATTTGACAATCAGAGTGAAAGAAGCGGAATCTAGAATTAGCAGGTGAGAAGAAGGCGTCAACCAAGTTTTGCAAACATATTGATAGCTATATAAAACTTTATAAATAAATAAATAAATAAGGCAGGCAGGCAGAAACATTGCTCTCCTCCAGCGCAAAAGAGGGTGTGGTCCCACGGCTAGACTGCCGACCTTGGAGCTGGGAAACCAAGATTCGAGCCTCGGGGTCCACTCCGCATCCTTTGATCCCAGGCAAATCACTTCGTCTCCCTGTCCCTACCTAAAAAATGAATGTGTCCTTGTGTAACGTAACTTGTGCTCATGTACAGCGCTACAATACCTTTGGGTCGAGTTCACACTATATAAATCTGCAAAAAATATTTTAAAAATCACAGACTTAGGGAATTGAATTGAGCTGGGCAACCTCTGCACTTTTGGCCAGGCGTCAATGCAGGTCCTGAATCCACATGTGCTCCATTCACCATGCAATGGAGTTGAAGGCTTGTCATTCAAGAAGGATTTAGAAAGTAAAAGAGCACACAGGGCCATATGTACAATGAAGTGGCGGAGTAAGGTGTTAGCCGTCATGGCTTAACGCCTCACTCCGCCACTTTTGAAATGCAAGGCTGCACCATATTTACAATGATATGGTGCAGCCTTTAGTTTCCCGCTGAGAAGGCGCTACACTTAGCAGTGTAGTGGCAATACATGCACCCTTGCACGATAGTGCAAGGGTGTCTGCTTGCAGGGGAGGATTGTTTATGTGTAGGAAGGTGTCCCTTCCAGCAAATAAACAATCCTGAAATGCCATTTTGTCACTTTCATGTGTGCTGCTTAATGTAGTACTCATGAAAGTCCCAAAATGGCATTCTTTTAAAAGATTGTTTATGCACAGTCAGAGGAACCTTCCTGTACATAAACAATCCATGGCATTTTGCTTTTTCCATGTGTGCTGCACAAGGCAGCACACATGAAAAGAGCAAAAACGAAGAGAAAAAATGCATTTCTCCTCATTTCGCTAACTTAAGGCCAGGTTCTCCCTGGTCTTAATTTTGGCGCTGCCTCCTATGTACGTTGCTTTGTACATAGGGGGCAGTGTCGAATTCAACGGGTGCTGTGGTGGAACACCCACCGCAACACCCACTGCCCATCCCTTTCACGCCTACCGTACAATGAAAGGGGGCCTTATTTACAAGGCAGCGTTAAGCCATGTTAAGTGGCTTAACGCCACCTTTTAAATAAGGCTAAGCCCCTATCGTCACCACAATGTCGATAAAAGTGACACTGTAGTGGCGAGAGGGTCTTGTACATATGGCCCACAGTGTCCCGACAAGGAGAGTTACATCTGTGAATGATCCAAGGCCCATCATTTTCTAAACCCCTGAGATGCCAACAGCTGAACAAATTTGATCTCAAATGAAGAGAATCAAGGCCATAACCTGGGTAGGCGCCAAAATCAACATATCCCAAGACTACACAAAGGACACAGTCACAAGAAGAAAAGGCTTCCTGGCCCTGCGCAGCAAGTTATGTAAATGTAGTATACTTGTAAAGCTCACAGCTGCCCCAGCAACGGGGCGTCCCGGCGCTGTATAACTCTGGGGAACCCGTCCTGGCTTTCCCTGTGGGATGGTCCCTGCTGGGAGTCCCCAAGGTGGAGCCAGGCATCCCCGGAATTGGTGGGGCTGTTGTGGAGATTAGGCAAGCTAATGCCCAGAGTTGCCGAGTGGAACCCCTGATTAGAGTAAGCACCGAAGCGAGAATTATCGAGTCCGCTGACCAAGGTCCACGACCCTGCCGCGTTGGGAATTGAACCCTGGTCCCAGGCTGACTTCTGCTCTCAGGCCTGCCGCCTCTAACCAGTGAGCCACACTACTCCACTACTCCGTTATCAGCAACGTTTACCCCGCAATGATTTGCAGGACCAGCCCACTACAAACTCACCCTAAATAGCAAAACCCACATCTTCACCGAAGTGGCCCTCCTGGAAGAATTCGACGCCAATAATTTATATTCACAGATGGCCACATAATAAAAATATAAATCTGCTTAAGCATAGCTATACACAGGAAAAGTTCTGAAACATTTGATCTTCTATTCTAACCTCCAAGAACCAACAGTAGTCAAAAGTTACTAATTATGTGCTTCCGGTTACGATAATGTATTTACACCAGCACTAATTCGACATCAGTGTAAGCCCACATTCTTCTACAGTAAGCGCAATGCTTCTGTCTCCCATCAGCCATGCAACTGCCAACACTTGGACTACCTAACCCAACCCCTAACTTTCGGTTAGTTTTATAATCAAAACGTATGTACACATGCCCTGACATGTGATATCTTCTTAACCTGAACAATACTGTAACTGTACAGTAAGGATTTTTTTTACCTCCCAGTTTTAGTGCAATATTCATAAGTATTTTCTTTCTTCACAGTGCTGTTGTAACTCTGCAAAATGTAAACTTGCAGAAACATTTATACACATTTTTGTCACTTAGAATAACTTTTCAAAATTTACAATTTCAATTTCAGTGAACTATTCTTAATACATTTTTAAGCCAGAGTCGGCTAACTTACAGTGAGAAATTGCTGTGTGTTGAAAATATCTTAAAATGCAGATAAAACTTCGCACAAGTGAAGGTGAACTGAAAACCTATGCAACGTCAGCACATGATGAAAACTGAGAATTTGAAAAATCTTTGTCGTGAAAAAAAAACTTTGGAAACTGCTAGTCTACATACCTATAGTCGTGGGAAAAGACCCAAACTTGATACTTTAATAGATCTCGAGCAGTCAAGTCTTTTGTTTTTAGGTCGAAGCCTGGCGTCCACTGCGCAAGCAGTGTCGCGCAGGCAAGAAATTTTGATCTCCAGTATGGGGCTTTAACCCGCCTCTCTCTTCCATTGGCTAGCTCCATAAATGGAGGCTAGCCATTGGAAGAGAGATGTGGCAATCATTCTCGGAGCAGATTCGTGGGCGTACCTGTCTTTTTTTTAAGCCCCTCCCCTTTTTCCGTCATGAAGTTGTGGGCGTTTACTTTTTTTTTTTACACCGATGTTTTTCTTCATTGTTAACCTCGTCCCTGTCCCGCGTGGTTGTATCCTGACCACCTTGCCGCTGTCCGTCCCCACTCCCGCTGTCCTTGTCCTTGTTCCCGCCCCCCCTCGCAGATTACTACACGCCTGTCATTTTCGGAGGTGGGGGGGCTGGCGTAACTCCGCTGTGAAACTTTACGGGAAACTCTCCATGCTGCAGTTGTTTCCTTGCTCTCTAACTTGTTCTGTATTGTATTTCTTTCTGTCCCTTTTCCATTTCCAGTTTTAATCCTCTTTTGCACCCTACTCCAGGTAATCCCCTTGTCTTCTCCAACATACAGATCACAGCAAAGCCGGCCCTTCCCTCTAACTAGCTCCTGAAATGCGTGCCGCCCTCCCCGCGCCCCGAGTTGGCGCTGCTGGCCCTAATCCCCGACACTCAAGTTTGTTTTAAAATGTCCGCCTCTCTGGGTGATGTTAAGAGGGGTCAGGCCGTCTCTCCTCGGCCCATTCGGAGCCGGCACTCCCTCCCAGACTTGTTTCCATTAGTTTTTACTTGCTCATCAAAGTTTGGTACAAATCGGTCAACCTTATCTTTTAACTCGCCATAGCAAGTTTGTTATCCACGATTTGTACGAAACGTCTTCTATAATGGTGAGTAAAACAAAATGTGGGGTGGGAGGAGCTAAGGGGTGGTGTGGATCTGGTGTTGTGAATAAGTGCATGGGCCGCACAATGTTTGGGGCCTGCCTTTGAACCTCGTGGACCTCAAGCAATATCGCCAACATCTTTCCATCCATACAGCCCTGGAAGGGCGCCAGGGAACTGCTAAAAATCAAGTAATCAAGTGCTTCACAGCTGTGTCAGGGGTATGAGGCGCTGTACAAATATTCCGACACAATCCAATGGAATGTTTAGAACAAAAAAAAACTCTTTAGCCACCTACACGTTGCACAGCCCTACGTCCAGCAATGTCACCTCCGAATTACGAATGCAGCCGCAGGGCAAGGACAGCATACAGGCGCCGCGGCAGCCAGGCCAGCTCTCGGGTGCAAATACTTCGCCTGCCTTCCACACTCTGCCGAGCCAGGCGCGCTATGCCTCCTTCCTGCTTCCCTCTTGTTTTTTATTTCAACTATGATGGTCTCACATCAGCTGGAGCTGGGCGAGCGAAGTGGTTGCAGACTGGACGGAGAAGCGCTGTGGGAGCAGCGAGGAAATGAAGACGCTTCACAATTAGAGCCCGTGAATTAGTGATGGCTGCAGAGTTTGTGAGTGTGTGGGTGCATGGATGGAGAAGCGCTGTGGGAGCAGCGAGGAAATGAAGACGCTTCACAATTAGAGCCCGTGAATTAGTGATGGCCGCAGAGTTTGTGAGTGTGTGGGTGTGTGGGTGCGTGGATGGAGAAGCGCTGTGGGAGCAGCGAGGAAATGAAGACGCTTCACAATTAGAGCCCGTGAATTAGTGATGGCCGCAGAGTTTGTGAGTGTGTGGGTGTGTGGGTGCGTGGATGGAGAAGCGCTGTGGGAGCAGCGAGGAAATGAAGACGCTTCACAATTAGAGCCCGTGATTGAGTGGGGGGCACAGAGTGTCAAACTCCACCCTCCAACTCCACCCTCCAACTCCACCCTTCACCTCCACCCTCCAACTCAAACTCCACCCTCCAACTCAAACTCCACCCTCCAACTCAAACTCCACCCTCCATCTCCACCCTCCACCTCCAACTCCACCCTCTAACTCCACCCTCCAACTCCACCCTCCAACTCCATCCTCCAACTCAAACTCCACCCTCCAACTCAAACTCCACCCTCCACCTCCACCTCCCAACTCCACCCTCCAGCTCCACCCTCCAAATCCACCCTCCAACTCAAACTCCACCCTCCACCTCAAACTCCACCCTCCAACTCAAACTCCACCCTCCACCTCCACCCTCCACCTCCACCTCTACCCTCCAACTCCACCCTCCACCTCCACTCTCCAACTCAAACTCCACCCTCCAACTCAAAACTCCACCCTCCAACTCAAACTCCACCCTCCAACTCAAACTCCACCCTCCAACTCAAACTCCACCCTCCAACTCCACCCTCCAACTCCAACCTCCAACTCCAACCTCCAACTCAAACTCCACCCTCCAACTCCACCCAACTTCACCCTCCAACTCCACCCACCAACTCAACCCACCAACTCCATCCACCAACTCCACCCTCACCATAAAACTCCACCCTCACCCTACCCTCCACCCTCCACTACTCTACTCTAATACTCTCTCTACTACTCTCTTCTACTCTCTCTACTACTCTCTACTACTCACTCTCTACTACCCATTCTCTGCTACTCTCTACTACTCACTATCTACTACTCTCTACTACTCACTATCTACTACTCTCTACTACTCACTCTCTACTACACTCTCTACTACCCTCTACTACTCATTCTCTACTACTCAACTCTACTACTCTCTACTACTCACTCTTTACTACTCACTCTCTAATACTCTCACTACTCACTCTAATACTCTACTGCTTACTCTACAACTCTCTAATACTCCCTACTCACCCTACTACTCAATCTCGACTACTCTCTAGTAATCACTCTACTACTCTCTACTCACTCTCTACTACTCACAATACTCACTACTACTCACTGTAATACTCTCTACAACTCTCTGCTACTCACTATATTAATAACTATTACTATCTAGTACTCACTCTATACTCTACTACGCACTCTCTACTACTCACTCTCTACTACTCACACTCTACTACTCACACTCTACTACTCACTCTCTACTACTCACTCTTACTCACTCTACTACTTACTCTACAACTCTCTAATACTCCCTACTCACTCTACTACTCAATCTCGACTACTCTCTGATACTCACTCTAATACTCTACACACTACACACTCTCTACTATGCACTCTATACTACGCACTCTCTACTACACACTCTCTACTACTCACTATTACTCACTCCACTACTTCCTCTTTACTACTCACTCTTTACTACTCGCTCTTTACTTCTCGAACTTTACTACTCACACTTTACTACTCACACTTTACTACTCACTCTCTAATACTCACTCTCTAATACTCACACTCTACTACTCTCTCTACTACTCCCTCTATTATTCTACTACTTACTCTACAACTCTCTAATGCTCCCTATTCACTCTACTACTTACTCTCTACTACTCACTCTACTACTATCTACTCACACTCTACTAATCACTATACTCACTACTCACTATAGTACTCTACAACTCTCTACTACGCACTACTACTCACTCTCTATTAATAACTCTATTACTCTGTAGTACTAACTCTAATATTCTATAACACACTCTCTACTCCTCTACTACGCGCTCTCTACTAACCACTCTACTACTCACTATTACTCACTCTACTACTCACTCTCTACTACTTACTCTACTTGTGGTAAATAAATAAATAATACCCTATTTTTGACTAGACATATATCATAACAGATAGCTCAATAAATAAGAGTCAGGATTCGAGGTAGTAGGAGTTTTGCAGGTTTAATACAGCATAAGGACAGGAACAGGACAACCTGCACGGGTCTGGGATGAGCGCGCTAACTTTTGATAACAATACACAAGCATATATACATAGCGCAAACACATAGCATTACATTGCAGTAGGCGTAGCAGTGGGTGGAACAGAAGGCGTGACGCGTAGCAGTCGCGAAAGATAAGAGTAAAAAGAGGTGTAACTGGGCGTATACATAGACATGTGGTGCAGACGTAACAGAATATGTCATGAATGGGCGGAAACATAGGAGGGGGCTACCTAAGGAGCCGGGACCTCTAACCTGATGGTGCGCGCAAACTGGCAATGACGTGTTACGAGGAGAAGCTGGGGGCTATGAACTCTGTGCTAGGAGCAGAGACTAAAGTCTGGAGGGTCGGAGCGACATGTACCTAAGCAGTATCTAGTATCTGATGTTTAGAGAACATGTTGATATAAACTAGAAGTCATGAGGGGAAAAGCTAACTGACTCTAAGACTGGACCATGCATTATTCTACATGTAGTGCGTGATGAAGAATATTAAATGACCATTAAATACAGTATTCTCTAACATGGAGACGTGAAGGCTAGACAATGACGGAAACTATTGATGCAGTTCAGTAGCTTAGGAATGCAGAGAAGGAGGACTGAACTGATAACTGGAACTATAACATACTTTTGGCAGACTCAGAGGCAGAGCCAAGCTGCACCGGGCACTGCGAGGCAGGAAGTAAGTGAAAGGTCGAGGATACAGGTGGGGGCTGCATCGCTCCTCAGCGAGGCTTCAGGAGACAGGAGCTGAATCTGATGTCCAGGCCCTTTTGAGGCCTAGAAACGGGGACTTTATAATGGAATAACGTGCACACTGAGAAACGTGGCAACATTATTTTACATAGGCCTGATATTCGTAGTATTCACGAGGACTGGAAACTGGCATACTAGAGGTGGATACAACTATAATTGCGTCATTAATCGGACATGGGGAATAACATATGCATATTGGTCATGCACACATAACATATGATGGATGACACGTAGGGACACAGAACATGGCAAAATTTACTTTTCCACATTCCCTCCTTGTCACTACGTTTCCATCAGGAAACATCAATATTCATGATACCATCTATCATTTCATATAGTATCATTTGCTCGTCTCGAATTATCCTGGAACGGGTTTTAGAACGAGGCTTGGGACTAGGAATACAAGAGGTAGCACACATGCCGCAAATCGCAGGGCCACATTGTATACAGAGGCAGCAGCTGAATATGATCGCTACTGCGATACCTAGAAAGGACAGGACTTTCCATCCCCAGGCGGAAATTATATTCCAGAACCAACCGGACCATGTCCAGGTGCCTGGATCTTGGTGTAACAGATGGGCAATTTTATGAAGTCTGGTTATAGCTGAATAAACAGACGGCGCGTTATTTGGAATGAAAATGCAACAACTAGATCCGAGGACTCTACAGGCCCCGCCCCTATCGGCCAGTATGACGTCAAGGACGAGACGATTCTGGAGCACAACAATTCTCATAAAGGATTGCTCTTCGGTTAAGTTACCTAGAGCGGAGGCAGTCTCATCTACTACTGCTTCAAGGGTTCTTGTTAACCTACGGATTAGCTTACTATTTACAACTGTACCTAAATAAGGGAACACACCTTTATCAATATCAATGAATTGTTCTGCAGCAGTTTCAGTATAATCGACAATCGGGAGGTTTCTCTTGTGTCTAGTATGTACTAGGAAGGAATTCCTATGGTAGTCAGGTGGGGCTAGAAAAACAGGTGGCAGTAGGAAAGCAATGTAACAGGTTCCCTCCCAATCGAGGGGCAGACGAACATATGCGGTTTGACCACAAACAAAATAAGAATGACGTGAAGCTTTAAAAATAGATTTCCCACTGTCACTATAGTGGATAATAGTAGTACAATCACTATGTCCTACGTGTACAGAACCATTATTTCGGACACATAATTCGCCTTTGACTGGTAGTACTGAAATAGCAGGTAAGTCTGGAGTAGAATCAGACTGAACATTCAGGACCATAAAACTCGAAGAATAATTACCTAAATTGTACACTTCATTTTCTAGATCTAACCCGGTTCTGTGGGGAAGACCTTGCTTGTCTGGGAAACATGTACTGTTAAGAAAAGACATATCTGTTGAGGATGACGTTAACGTGGACCATGCTCCACACGAACCATTATGTGAAAATGGATAAGGAAAGAGTGGCAGAACTCCCTTCGGTGTCTGGAAAGGGGGGAGTCGACCACACACCCAACAATTAGTGGCATTGCTGGTCTGGTGTGAGTAATGTAACATGCGGATAAATGAGTTATTACGCATAGCGAGGCGGTAGGAATATTCGTGAGGAGGCAGATCACTAAACGTGTGCTCTACTATAGCATTAGCAGACTTATTTACATGAAGAACTGGGAAATATAGGAAAAAGGCATAACTGGTGCAGGAAATCAAAAGGCTGATGAATAATATGAAACTTAGAAAAACGATACATTGAATTGAGTTTTTACTAACTCTCTCACTATGGGGGTCTATTTTATACATGTCAGAAACAGTCTAACCGTTTCACCTAGGGGAGGACTTAGACAATCAAACTGACTGACTTATTTTACTAGACCGGAGTTTTTGCTTATACTCCTGCTGCGGAGTTTTCTCTACCAAGGGAGGGGTTGTATCAATGTCATTTGCGGGACAGTCCTTAGGAACAATGTTTTGACAAGTCTTGATATCCTGGAAAATGTTTTTAGAGACTGGTTTCAATCCGTAGAATTTCTTGACGTGCGAAAGGTGCACCCAGCCGCGGCGTCCTTCCAATTTCACGGCTGTACGGGTGGTGAGGAGGACCTGACGGGGCTCCTTCCAACGTGGCTCCAGCGGACTTGATCTGTCAAAGTTCCGGACCATCACCATGGAACCTGGAACGATTTCATGCGGTGCCACCTCGGTATTGTCTGGAAATGCGGCAGCAACCTGTGAACGACATGAGTTGAGGGCAGACATCAAGGAAGCTAGGTAATCTGTCAGCATATTACATGAAACATCAGTAATACTTCGGGGTCTAGGAGTACCCCACATGTTAGGGGGGCGGCCGAATACGACCTCATACGGGGACAGACCTGATCTGGAATGTGCGACCATGCGCATATAAAACAAAGCGACTGGCAGAGCTACTAGCCAGTCCACACCCTTATCTTTACATATTTTTGCAATTCGAATTTTCAGAGTCTGATTATGTCTCTCGACTAGACCGGCTGCTTCGGGATGGCGTACACAATGGAACTTCCACTGGTACCCTAACAACAGGGAAACGTGCTTCATCAACTCAGATGAGAATGGCTGACCGTTATCAGAATATACGACTCTAGGGAGTCCATATCGAGGGAAGAACTCACGAACCAACTGCTTGGCAGTGGTCGCGGCTGTGTAATCTGGGACTGGATATGCTTCTGTCCATCTGGACAAAGCGCATACAACTACAAGGACATACTTGAAACCTCGACATCGCTCCATCTGAATATAATCCATCTGGAGGACTTCAAAGGGGTGGTCAGGAGGCTGGAAACCACCTCGTTCCACCGGGACACTTTTACCTGGATTAAACTGACAACATATCATACAGGTACGGACTTTCTGCTTGGCTGCAGCTCGTAAATGTTTGTTGAACCATATGTTCTGGATACTGTCTAACATTGCTTTTTCTCCTAAATGTGCTGGACTATGTGCGGTATTAATGATGACTTGAACCATAGAGTCGGGGAGAAACCATGTGGCTCTACCCTTCGTTAACCATCCTTGATCTGTCTGGACCCCTCCTTGTTCGGACCATTTCTTGATTTCTTCAGGAGTAGCATGTAACTGGATATCTATGACATCTTCAGTAGGGTCCTTAACTGTCATACATGTAATCGGATCTGGAGTGTGTGTCAGGTTAACTGGAAGGTCTAGAGTCTGTGCTGTAAGCTTGGCTGTGCGATCTGCTAGATCATTACCTTGAGAAATAATGTCAGTGACTTTCGTATGTGCTTTGCATTTCATGATAGCAATGGATGTCGGTAAATGTATGGCATCTAACAGAGCTTGAATAAGGAGACCATGCTGAATCTTGGTTCCATGAGAAGTCATGAAACCTCTCTCCTGCCAGAGCACTCCGAAGTCGTGTACAACTCCAAATGCGTAACGTGAATCTGTGTAAACATTAACTTTCAGGTTCTTGGCGTGTATGCAGGCTTGTGTCAGAGCAACTAGCTCTGCTGCTTGAGCGGACAGAGTGTCAATACGGTGTGTTTCAATAACTTCGGTGTCAGTAGTCACTGCATACGCGGCGACTAGTTCTCCTGTACTAGTTCTCATACATGAACCATCCACATAAAGTGTCAGGTCGGAGTCTGGTAACGGAATGTCTGTCAGGTCCTGTCTTGGCTTTGTCGTAATGTTGACTACTTCCACACAGTCGTGTGTGGCTGGATTTGAACTAACTGATGGTAACAGTGTAGCAGGATTCAGGACGTTGCAGCGTCTAATTACTATGTGTGGCTGGAACAGTGTCAATTCATAACCTGTTAAACGTGCAATTGTCAAGTGTTGAGTTTGTGTTCGGTTTAAAAGAACTTCCACGGAGTGTGGGACTTGTACTGTCAAGGTATGTCCTAAAACTATGGAATCACTTTGTCTGATAGCTAGTGCTGTGGCTGCAACTGACTTGAGGCACGCAGGCAACGCCTGGGCGACTGGATCTAGTGTGCTCGAAAAATAAGCACAGGGCTTGTATTGTCCTGCTTGATCTTGTGTGAGAACAGATAATGCTGTACCTTCGCGTTCAGTAACGAAAAGTGTAAAAGGCTTACTGTAGTTCGGTGTAGCTAGAACTGGAGCTTGGCATAGGGCTTTCTTTAACTCGTTGAAACTAAGTGTATGTTCAGATGTCCAAGGGAGGACAGTCGATACGGCTGCCTCCTGTGTCGTTAACTGTATCAGTGGCTTGGCTAGAAATGCATACTGAGGAATCCATTGTCTGCAGTAAGAAGTGAGGCCAATAAAGGCACGTACCTCCTTCTGGGTCCTGGGCTGGGGAAGACTCGCTATTAACTGGATACGGTCTGGTGTCAACTGCCTACCCCTCTTGGACAGTAAGTGTCCTAAGTATACCACTTGCTGGACACAGAATTGAAGCTTCGAAGGTGACACCTTGTGCCCCATCTCGGCTAGGAAATACAAAACCGTGAGTGACGCTCGCTCGCAGTCACGTTCAGAACGGGCTGTGATCAGTAGATCATCGACATACTGGAGCAGGGCAGTGTCAGTTGGCATGTGAATGTTGTCTAGTTGTTTCTTGAGTGCTTGACTGTAAATACTAGGGCTTTCTGTGAAACCTTGAGGAGCGCGTGTGAACATATAGCTCCTTCCATTTAAACAAAATCCGAAAAGAAACTGGCTGTCTGGATGAATAGGAACACTAAAAAATGCGTTCTTGAGGTCTATGACAGTGAAGAATGTAGCTTCGGAATCAATAGCAGTTAACAGGGAAGAGATATCTGGGACAACTGGGTACTGCGGAATAATACATTTGTTAAGTTCTCGTAGGTCAATCACTAATCGATATACTGGGGGTGCATTTGGATCAGTACGTTTCATGACTGGAATGATCGGAGAGTTACATACATTGGAGTCAGTTTCTACAACTACTCCTTGAGCGATGAGCTCGTCTATAATTTTGGATAAGGCTGCTACAGCCTCGGGTGGCAATCTGTACTGTCTGATTCGTGGTAACACTACACCTGGTTTGAGAGTCACACGATGGGGTGTGATTTGCATGTAACCTACATCAGTTGGACCTTGCGCCCATAAATGCTGCGGGACATTAGACAGTCTGGAATCAAAATCTCGTAATACATAGTGACCCTTAAAGTCACGTAGGAACAGACGTATTCCCTCTGGGGAACAGCATATAACTGCACCTAACTCTTTCAGTGTTTTAATGCCTAATAGGTTTTCTGGACATGACTTAGTAAGTAACAGATCAGTAGTGCGGGACAATGGACCTACTTCTAGAGTAACTGGCTTTGAAATCTCATTAACGATAGGCTTTCCTGAAAATCCAAGGGAAACATTTCTTGAGCCTGAGAGCGGAGCCCCTGGAACTTCGGCGTGACTAATTGTGGTCCTACTTGCCCCTGTATCAATCAAAAACTTTCTGTCTTTCCCTAATACTTGACTGTGAACATAGGGACCTTCTTGATCTACAGGTATCTCGATGAGAGGCAAGCCTACCTCCCTCTCTAGGCTGTTTCATGAATATGGCTGGTACTCTGGATACTCAGACTGTGCATACTGGTACATCTGTGATGTAACGTGCTGTGTTGCAGCAATAGGCTGCGGTGCTGTAACTGTCTGTGGTGCATTCTGTGGCTGAGGAATCTGTGAAACTTGTTCTTGTCTAGGCGGACGTGGTCTTTCTTTAGTCTTACCAGTAGCTATGTTGTGTTTCAGAACTGCACACTCATTTATAAAATGACCTGGCTGTTTACAATAATTGCAGTTCCCTTTAACGGGAGCTGCAGGATGACTGGCTTGATTCGGACCCCTCTTCTGACTGTCTTGAGGAACAGATTGTGCAACTAGCACTTTCATTTTCGTGTCTTTCATACGTTTTCTCTCGTGTTCTTGCTCTTCCCTGATTCTATTCTGGTGGTACTGGAGCATCTGGAGCATCTGGGACGGAGTATTAGCTTGCCAGGTGCTTTCGACTTTCAAAACTCGGTTTTTAATTGGTGGGCTTGAATTCTCGACTAATTTAGTAACGAAAAGGTGAGGATATGACTCACTACTTGTCTTGAGACCACTGTTGATACTGAAACATTTTTCAAATCTAGAATAAAAATCACTAATATCTTCATCTTGTTTCTGTTTACAGGCTGAGATTGCATCCCAGTCTTCTTTTCTCGTTGTTAATAATCTGGGTAGAACTTGAATTAATAATTCTGGTAATTCTTTACATTTCTCTCCTAGACCAGTACCTGGTACGCGTATCTTATCTTCTGCTTCTAGGACTGCCCAATCTATCTTTTTCTCTCCCACCTCCCATTCTTTTTCCTTTAGCTTTTCATACACCCCTGCGGGCAGCAGAACTTTTAACATTTTAATGATATCTGGGTAAGTGTATTCTCCCATACGGAGCATGTCCTTTAATTCTCGATGGAACCCTGCTGGATCTTTGTCATGACAGGGAATTAATTTCTTCATTTCAAGGAGTTCCATCTTTGTGATTGGAGTGTATACAAACACTCGCTGCATTTCGCCACCCGTTCCTTTAACTGGGTGGACTTCTCGTAACGGATTCTGTCTGTCTATGTAGAATGATTTATTTTCTGGGGGTGAGACATGAACAAAATGCGGGTTCAAGAATGTTCTATATTTGTGACGCTGTTCTAGAATGACACTAATTAAATCGGTACCTAGACCTCTCCATTTATACTGGAGTAACTCGTTCAGGATATCATGTAACGGACCTGGATCAGAGTGCTGACCCTCATACAGAGTAATGAGGTACTGAATCATATACATACCCACCAGTCGATGCTCGGCTGGGGGCAATTTCAGAAACATTTGTGCCACTATTTCGTCTGGAAAAGTGGTAGAATCAGTAATCCATCGGACTGCTGATCGCACTAATTCCTGTTCATGCATAGTACTTAACTCACTATAACCGATTCGTGATTTCAGAATGTGATCGGTAGCTTGAAATACTTGTTCTAGGGAGCCTTGTTCTGGTGCTGAATGATGGAAAGTAGACTTGGGTTCTAGACGTAAATGGCGATCTGGAAATCTAGGTTTCCCTACATACGCTATTCTGGCAGTATTCTCGTCGTCTTCCTCTTCAGGATCGGAGGTACTTTCTTTCTCGCTTACTTGTGCTGCTTTACGCTGTTCGTGTATCTTTATTATCTCTCTACGGATTTTCTTGTACATA
This sequence comes from Lissotriton helveticus, assembly GCF_964261635.1. NCBI lineage: Eukaryota > Metazoa > Chordata > Amphibia > Caudata > Salamandridae > Lissotriton > Lissotriton helveticus. Next base: position 1,411,048,336 of record NC_136061.1, read on the forward strand.
CTTTCCATGGCACTAATGGTATTGTGCTTTCCTTCGGCTATATTATCACTCCACTTTGTCAGAGTTTTCATTTCTTCTGGATCTTTAGACGGGTAATCTTGTTCTCTTATTAGACAGTTAATTAAGAACTTTAATATCATGCGCTGAATCTCGGCTTTCCTTTGAGACATGGCATTACTAATACTTTCTGGATCATCCCCTGTACGGATGAAACGATATATTCTGTCTAGATCTTCTTTCATATTCGGCAAGGTGACTAGATACTCGGTCACCCTCCTTATGCGTACGGAATATAAAACCATATTAAATTCGCCTGGAACTGGGTCATAGACACATTCGCCAAGGGTTTGCCTGATTTCTGCAACAGACTTATTACTTTTAGGAGTACGCTGTGATGCTTGAGCATGTAATTCGAGTGCTGATAAACGCTTGTATGGCGGCGGGGTTTGAGGAAGACCTCCCCCTGCGGCCCCTAAACTAGAATCATCAACTGATGCTTTTCGTCCTGGCAGGGTCGGTAATTGTAACGTGGGCTGGACTTGTATGGCGGGCTGACCCGGGGGGGCTGTTAAGGGCACCCCGGTGTCTGGAGGAGCAGGAATTACCTGATTTACAGGGACTGGCGGAGCGTGAACAGGATTTGCATATTCGGGGACTGTGTCGTCCAGATAGGATGAAATAAAAATATCAGCTGCGGTCGGTTTGTGACGTAGCTTGGTCGGAACTAATGGTGGCGGGAAATTACTGGATGCCTCTGGGGTCGCTTTTGGCAAGCCCTCAGCAAGAAGAGGATACATACCCTTATTAAGGGCATGCCTCTGTCTGTCTGATTGCTCAGTATTAACTCGTTCACCTATCTCGATTAATTCTCTTTCTTGGGCTCGTTCTTGGGATTCTCTACTTAGTTCTGACTTTCTGATTTCTTTTTCGGTTCTTTTATGAGCTTCTTTGCGCCATAACTCGATGGCATCTTTCTGTGACTGTCTGGCTTTCTTTCTCCATAATGCTTCTTCTATTCGCATGATGCATTCGGCATCCCATGTACCCGATACGGGCCATCTATACTTTTCTTCTAACTGTTTGGTATAATCTACCCATAAATCTAGATACAATATGGCGCTTATGCCATGTTTCTGATACATAAAGTGACCTGGACTGTCCCTAGGCGGAACAGGAACTGCTTCTTCTAACAAACCCTTTCTAGTTTTTAACTGACGTAATCTCGAAAAGAGAGACATTGTAAACTTGAATCGGAACACAATACAATAGACGAGGAACAATAACAATTGGGAAAACAATTCAGGCATACCACGACATTGGAAATACATGGAACAACATCATAACATTACAGTTCGGACAGAAATATTACCTGGAATACTGAGAACAGAAACACAAGAATTTCTCGAGAACGGAACAGACTAGAGTTACTGGATGCACTGCTGAAACAGTACGGAACATACCGGTCCCATAAAGGGACGCATCAAGACCCGTATCCACCTAGGTGAACACTTCGTTTGTGGGCCTGGGTACCACCAACCCACGGACCAGAGTCAATTTAGATTGACCCTGTCTAGATACTACCCCAGTAATGGTACTCACCGGGCAGCAAGAACGGAAAGCTTCGGGCTGGACTGGACTGCTACGACGACGGACGACGAACTTCGGACTTCGGTTACGGGTGGGCCTCCGGATACCTCGGACCTTGGACTCTTGGCTTGGGCTCTGGTCGGGACTCGCCGCGTTCCTCCACCGTCTCGTTTGGATGCTGGACCGCCTCCTCCGTCTCCTCCGTGGGCCTGAGGGATACTTGAAGCAGAAATATCTGCACGTGGCCGGTATGGTTCCGTCACGGCTGCAGAGGGTCAGGGGGTTGGCGTGGCTTCACCGACGCGTGGGGAAAGGGCAAGTCCCTGTTCGGGCGCCATTATGTGGTAAATAAATAAATAATACCCTATTTTTGACTAGACATATATCATAACAGATAGCTCAATAAATAAGAGTCAGGATTCGAGGTAGTAGGAGTTTTGCAGGTTTAATACAGCATAAGGACAGGAACAGGACAACCTGCACGGGTCTGGGATGAGCGCGCTAACTTTTGATAACAATACACGAGCATATATACATAGCGCAAACACATAGCATTACATTGCAGTAGGCGTAGCAGTGGGTGGAACAGAAGGCGTGACGCGTAGCAGTCGCGAAAGATAAGAGTAAAAAGAGGTGTAACTGGGCGTATACATAGACATGTGGTGCAGACGTAACAGAATATGTCATGAATGGGCGGAAACATAGGAGGGGGCTACCTAAGGAGCCGGGACCTCTAACCTGATGGTGCGCGCAAACTGGCAATGACGTGTTACGAGGAGAAGCTGGGGGCTATGAACTCTGTGCTAGGAGCAGAGACTAATGTCTGGAGGGTCGGAGCGACATGTACCTAAGCAGTATCTAGTATCTGATGTTTAGAGAACATGTTGATATAAACTAGAAGTCATGAGGGGAAAAGCTAACTGACTCTAAGACTGGACCATGCATTATTCTACATGTAGTGCGTGATGAAGAATATTAAATGACCATTAAATACAGTATTCTCTAACATGGAGACGTGAAGGCTAGACAATGACGGAAACTATTGATGCAGTTCAGTAGCTTAGGAATGCAGAGAAGGAGGACTGAACTGATAACTGGAACTATAACATACTTTTGGCAGACTCAGAGGCAGAGCCAAGCTGCACCGGGCACTGCGAGGCAGGAAGTAAGTGAAAGGTCGAGGATACAGGTGGGGGCTGCATCGCTCCTCAGCGAGGCTTCAGGAGACAGGAGCTGAATCTGATGTCCAGGCCCTTTTGAGGCCTAGAAACGGGGACTTTATAATGGAATAACGTGCACACTGAGAAACGTGGCAACATTATTTTACATAGGCCTGATATTCGTAGTATTCACGAGGACTGGAAACTGGCATACTAGAGGTGGATACAACTATAATTGCGTCATTAATCGGACATGGGGAATAACATATGCATATTGGTCATGCACACATAACATATGATGGATGACACGTAGGGACACAGAACATGGCAAAATTTACTTTTCCACATACTACTCACTTTCTACTACTCTCTGCTCTACACACACTCTCTACTATCTACTACTCACTATCTACAACTCTACTAACTCTATATTACTTACTCTACTACTCTCTTCTACTCTACTACTCACTCTCTACTACTCTCTACTCTCAAATCACTATACTACTCGCTCTATTTACTACTAACTCTACTACAACTATTCACTACTGACATTTGCGAGAGATTAAACTATTGTCATTGTAAATGGCAATGCCATTTTTTTATCTGTTTTCAAAAACAACACATAGAGAAAAATGTGTAATTTACAATGCCAATAGCTCTAACTTTTGCAAAGGCGAGACCGTTGCATTGTAAATGCTGTTTTTCATACCATCAATAGATTTTGGGTTTTCATCTTGGCACCGTTCTTTTCTTTGATAGTGGGCCTTCCAACGCTTCTTGCATTTCAATTCACTTGCACGCAAATCCGTACAACGATATTTGGGAACCAAGCAAAATTACATTTTACTATTTGAGTTCACCATTTTACCTAGCGGCTAGACCGTTTTGATGTCAAATATTGTAATCTGATATCTTCTTTTGTCCTTTAATGGCGGGGCACTATGTTTGTGCAAAAGCACACAGCAATAGCCCTGTTACTTCATAAATTTGACATGCTATTATTATTTTTTGCTCAATTATCCTTTGACGTTTAAATGAATGTGCTGCGTGCCTGGTTGTACTGGCCTCTCCTGCGAACTTCCTGTCATTACTTAAACCTGTGATGTCTTCCACAAGAGTACAGTGGTCTTTAAACTTTGTAACGCCACGCCCCTCTCACCCCCCTCTTGTGCCAAAAAAAACATGATAAACATATTTTCTCAAAATTGTTCTATAGCATTGCCAGCTCTGAGCATATTTAAGAAGTAGAATATCACAGTTATGTTTAGTTATTGTTTAGAAAAATACAAATACAAGCTTGCCAACATTCTTTTGGCAGTCAGGTCACCCTAAATGTGGAAAATTATCCACAGTGTATCCTTTAGCAGAAATGGAGTGGGGGAAATGTGAAGGTTACTTGGAGCTCTTCTCCCCTAAACTTTGATGCTTACTCTCAGCCAGGACATGAGTGCGAAAAGACATTGCAGAGTGGCTCTGTTACCAAGGAGCAAATGTTCCTGCCGGCCAGAACCTCCCGAGATTAATTCAAAGAATTCTACTTCACTTGGCAAGAGTACATTCCTGCTCTTGTCCAGTGTAGCGGTGGATTGTCAAAAAAATAGGTGAACTTCCACAAACACTGACATTTATGGTGTTTATAAATTTCCCAGAGCATTCTCGCAGTGAGATCCTCACTTCCTGCCCAAGTGAGCAGATGTACTCACATACTAAGGGGTCCATTAGGATGTCGGGCGGATTGACCCCGCCAGGCTGGCGGTAGCCACCGCCAGCCTGGCGGGGGCAATCCGCCCGCCATCCTTCCCTGTATTCCCCCCCGCCATATTACGATGGCGGAGGGGACCGCAGCGGTGGGAAACACCGCCCGCCTGTTTTCACCCCGGTCGCCTTGCGGCCTTGAGCTCTGGTTGATGCACCTGTGTGTCAGTGAGTGATACTGAGACCACAAGGACAATCAAATACATCACACAATTAACCAAATCATTACTGTGGTACTTTGGAATTAATTATCGAGCTCGAAGGGAATTAGTGATCTCTTCAGAAACATTGTACATGCATAAAGAATGGTACTCAGTAGACCATTTACCTATGAATTGTGATTACCCAGTCCACAGGCTTTCAAAGTGTCCATTACATATCACAATACCTTGTATAGTCAGACCTCATCAACTTTCAGTTGAAGCAGTGCTAGTTTGAGGGTATTGTATCTGTATAAAGTCCTGCATCGTCTTAATTGCAAAGATTTTAAGGCACCTATCAATGTCACATGGACCTTCCCACTCAGAGTGAATATATTAAAGTTCCTTAAACGATTGTAGCTTTACTTTTTATTCTGTAATTCCAACTATTTCAAAATAGCTAAGAATTTCTGTTAATGCTTTAGCAACAGGAAATCATTCTATCGAGGTACAGCGCTTACTAAAACCAAGTAAGTTTCATACAACACAGAGCATAATATAACATAACATACATTTTTCAGTTCTTATTTGCATTAACCAGTTTGGTGGCTTTGCTTGGAAGTGTTTATATAAAAGCAAAGGAATGGAGGATGAAACAATACAAACTAAGGGAACAAAAGTGATTATTTTTCTCGTTTATAAGTAATATCACATACATAAAGTAGTGTGACGTGACATAACTTAAGAACATGGTAACATAAAATAACAACATAACATTGTATAATAACCTAAGATAAAAGCATAACAACAAAACATACATTCACATAAAAATCCCATGGGTAAATAATCCAGACAGACCAAATGAAATCTCAATCAATCAATAATAGCATTATTCGAGCATTAAATATGACCATAAAAGCATATACATTAAGATCACACATTACTCTAAACCATAAAAACATTGCTTAAACTACTTGGCCCCCTTTCATCTGTGGTTCAAAAAGCCATATGACTCCTAGCACAAAGAGTGCTTTTAATAAATGAGCTAACACTAACGCATATCAGTGGTGAGCTCAGTGCCTCCAGGTTTGAATCAAGCTGGTCTGCAGCTGGTCAGCCCTGAACCCCTCAGTCCTGGAATTAAAAAGGATCTTGTAAAACATGAATAAAATCTACAGAAAAACATGATGTGCAGCAAGCTTGATGGGGAACGTGCATTGAATGGACAAACAGGGATGGAAGAGGATTCATATTGCCCAAGGGGAAAGCATAGTTGCCACCTAGTATATCTAAGTTTGAACCTATTTAAGAGAACCCTGTTCCATGTGTTAATCATAGAGTCATTATATGACTCAAGCCGTTGAATGGTTTGTATTAGGTTGTAATCCTTATTCTGAGTCTTAATTTAATTCTATTGCTTTCCTTTCCTGCTGTCTCAGTTAAAGAAATGATTTTTTCAACTGGGACCTACTATCCCTACTGACCCCTTCTGGTGTAAGGAACCTATTCGGCACACCCAATAAGCAACACATCTGCTTGACATAACCCAGCCATGGAATTTGGAGACCCATACTACAAGACATGCAGCCTTCTATAATATCCTTATGAGTTCAGGTATGAGGATTGCTCCACACAGAGCAACACTGCAGCTGTGGGGCCAAGTTAGTATGCTCCTTGAAGTACTCCAGAGCAAGCTGCTAATGCAATATAAAATGTGGGATGCTTGGCGGATGGCCTAAAAGCCTTCTGCACACTTTGCTTTCTTCTGCTTGGAGGGTAGGCACTTTTTATATTCCCCTGCAAAAGAGACTGAGATGGTACATCCCCAAAAGACCTCTCTTCGATCGGTATAGCCAATCTGTTATGCGTGTCTAAGTTCAGGAAATCCAGGCAAGGAGGCTGGACCTTCATGGTCAGTGCAGCCAAGCTCTGGAATTCACTTCCTCTCTCATTAAGATCAATGAACGACGTGTTGCAGTTCGGGAAGGCACTTAAGACTTGACTCTTTCCTAAGTAACTTGAGGCAAGTTGTTTTTCATCTTAGGTGCTCTAACTTCGCTTTGTTTTTGTTTTTTTACCCTATGTCTCTGTGCCTCTCATTATCATTATTGGCCAGCTCCAGGATATCAGTTGCTGATGGAGAGATTTATAAAATGTATAAATAAAAGACATAAGTAAATATAGCCCCAGATGCTTGACCCGTAAGTTTATACCGGGAGACATTTCCTTTGATAGATTTATAAAAAAGGAGCAATAGGCAATAGGAAAATGCCCTGGCTACACACACCAACTAAGAGCCCTGTGAGTCTAAAGTGACCCCATGATAAGATATTTCGTAAATTCTTATAATGTGTTTATCACCCTCAGTGAAAGACCACATTTTAAGATTTCTAGGTTCACAGGCCATTACAAAGGCCTTAATGAGATTTACTACCAGCTTCGGAGAAACCATATAATCAATGTAAACCTCTATTAGTGTTGCAGGGATTCTGCACATACATTGAACTAAGCACAGAATTATGGGAACATGGTGTATAGGGGCAAAGCCTTCCTACCGCCTTAGTGCCCACAAGCCCAGGACCGACTAGCTATAGCGTCTCGCCTGCTCTCCTACTCACAAAAGGAGAAACCAATGATTAGACAACCCAGAAGACAACACTCCTGGATCTCTCAGGAATCGCGGTACAAGACACCCCTTTTCGCTTACACTCTTGTACTTGTCCACAATAAGATCTGACAGGGACACAAAGAAAGATTAAAATATTTATTTTAACTAACATGCTCTAACATGCAGTATACATGCCACAACCAGCAGCAACATGCTTAATATAAATACAGTTAGTATTTGAGCAAGGCCATTTATCATAAAGGGAGCTGTCATTTTATAAAGACAGTGGATAAAGGACTATAAGGCCTGAACACCTTCCCCTTGGTAAGCAGAAGTATTATTATATCACAGCAGACCCCATACCTCAGGCCACAGATCGTATTTCTACTTCACAGGTGCGTGTTGCTCTTCTACCTAGAAAGGTCCTTCTCCAAGTGTGTTCAACCTAAACATGCATCCCCATAATATCAAAGTACTAGCTTCCAGCAAAAACAGCTGAATCGGTATGTTTTGTCTAAGTGCTAGGGCCTGACCAGAACAGAATAACAAGAATCAGTGTTTATCGACCTTGCTCACATTGTTCAGACTAAACTGCAGGAACTGGCAGAGAACAAGCACAGCAGAGAGTTCTCATGTGAGAGGCATAAACAGAGCTTTGCAAAAATAAAGACATGTAGTGTCATGCGCAAAAGCAGCATCATGGCTACCGGGCTCATGCTAACTTAAAGATGTCGACAATGTCTCCAGTAACCACATGACATTAGCAACTTCAAGCCCTTTGGAGTTCTGGCAACCAACAATGCATCACTGGCGTAATTTAAGGCGGGGATAGGGATGTTCTTCATCATTGGTATATCTGTCCCTTTGATGATCAATGCCTCTTCTAAGACACTAACATACAGAATAAAAAGAATTGAAGGAAAGAACACACCCTTGACATATCCCTGGCTCATCTCAAATGTATTGTGCATTCACCACCAGGTCCGTATCTAACGGTAGTGGAGAGATCATAGTGTAGGGTCCACAAATACTCCATGAGGTCCTTGTTTATTCCCAGGCACACCATCTTAGCCCACAATTTGGACCTCATCACGCTATCAAAGGCACAAGAGAGGGCCATAAAGCCTAGGAAAATTGACGCTTGTCTTCCAATGATGTATTTACTAATTATGAGATGCAGGTTAAGGCGTTACTCTGTTGTCCCCAACCCAACTCTCAACCCAAAGTAGAGTCTAGAAAGGACGCTTTTATCTTCCACCCAAATTTACTGGCTTTCCAGGATTATTCTTCTACTTATCTTAACTGTGGAGTCTATAAAGGATATTGACCAATAGCAACTGGAGTTACTTCAAGCCCCTTTATCAAAGACGGATATTCATGGCCATCCTCCACAATTGAGGCAAGGCTGTTTTGCACACTAGAATAACAAAATGTGAAATGAACGGGCCCTTAATTCCAGATTTGATTTATAAATGTACAAACGGACTCCATCTGGTATGAAAGTTTTATTCTAGGAGCTGACATTGATAGCTTCCTTAACCTCTTCTAGAGGTATCTCAATGTTCAGTTGAAATCTTGGCTGGTATTAATTAGTATTAATGATGATGGATTAAAACCAGATCAGTTGACTGGGGGTGAGTGCTTGCAATGTTCAACACTCCATCCATCATCTCCTTTGGTTTTGCTTTGTAAGCCCTAAATTGGCAGGGTATGCCCAGACATGGGTCCCTTGCTCACTTTGCCACTGGATTCAAGCTAGCCTGGCTGATGACGACTGATTAGCCAGAAACCGGTCCCAGGATGCTTGTTTCCGGTCCACGGAAGACATGGCTTGGCAGTTCGGGCTGGACTGTTCCCATGAGGCACAGTGTCAGACTGATTTGCATATGGCCATATCTGAACTGGGGTGGCGGAGTGAGCTAAAGAATGATGATGGATTAAACCCAGATCAGTTGACTGGGGGTGAGTGCTTGCAATGTTCAACACTCCGTCCATCACCCCCTTTAGATTTGCATGGTATTAATTATTGCCTTCCTCATTTACATCCCTCAGACTTCACATCCAGGTGAAATGATCATCCCATTTATTAGGGCTTATACTAATGTCTAATGCTGAGTTACTACCATTGGGCAGTTTACTCTTGTTTACAGTATGGCAGAACGTTTGTTACCTTACACGCAGTGACTAAGCTATCCCATACTTCATACTGGTAGTCCACTTTTCTTTTCCTCGGAGTTAGCTTTTCATTTTTCCTACAGCTGGCTATTTTAGCACTAACTCTAAGGTCAGCTTGGAGGGCTTGGAATAGACAGTTGCAGGCTAGCCTACACTCCCGCTCTAACCAGGGCTGGGGTTCCATCCCACTGATCCGAACTCATTTTGTCAGGTAATCCCTAATAAATTGGTCCAGTCTTTCGAAATCCCTAAATGTCGGTGCTAAGGCTTGTTCATATGTGAGACAATAATTTACCAGGGGTAAATTGATCTGTACAGAGTTTACGCGCAATCCTTGGCAAGTCTGCCCCTCTCCACACCAGCCTTCTCTTGTTATCTTTAGTTGTGAGATCCATAGTACCCAACAACGTCACCACTATTTTCTCACCCGGTATTCCCCTAGAGATTACTATGGGATTATGGTCCCTATAGACACAGGTCTCAATACCTCCCGTCACTAGGCAATTCAAGAGGTACGCAGAAATGAAAATGCAATCTATCACCAACAGACCTCTTAAAGAAACATATGTAGGAGTTTTAAGTGGGCAGGGATTTGACAGCACTGCAGGGATTATATTCGAGTATATCAGGAAGCAACACATTTCCTCGACAATCTGGCCCTTGGTTATCCAGATCTCTTTCACCCCCTCGAAGAAACTCAGAGTAGGGATGTTGCAGTGATTTCCTAGCTTGGCATTGAAATCTCCCATTAATACCATGTTAAGGTTCATTCTTTCTGGGAAGGATGCTGTGATGTGACGATCTATTAAGTTAAAATGCGGAACAAAATTTGGATTTGCACTTAAGGAAACTTTTTTATTAATAAAGTTAATGATACATTACTTACATTTATCTTACCATGTCACAAAGAGGGCTTGAAAGAGATCAGAACTAGTAGTAACTTCCTTCACAGAGCAGCCCATTGATGTTGTAGACCAAGCAGCTAGCCCTGCAAGCACCCATCCTCCTGGTGAGGGGATTGCAGACATGGGTTGTTATATTAATCCTGGCCCAGTATCCCCTGAAGCCTTGTACATTTTTTGTAAGCCACATTGTTCGTCTTGAATCTTTTTTTAAATAACTCGGTCCTAGCACTTTTTTAAAACAAACGCTGGCTTCTGTTCCCAGCATTAGTTCATAAATAATTAACAGCCCCTCTAGGCCAAAGGCTTGCACTGTCGGCCCGTAATACCAAAACCCATATGCTGCAGCACTAATGCCAAATAACAATATTTAAAGTTGGGCACTGCCCCTGCCCAACGGGAGAACCAAATATTTTAAAGCCCTTCTCAGCCTCCTATTTCACCAAATAAAGTTGATGCAGATACTGTCCAGCCTTTTAAACCATGCTTGCTCAACTGTGAATTGCCATAAATAAACATAAAACCTTTGGTAAAACCAACATCGTTATGACGTTTCGATTGCCTTATATTGTAAGGTGCAGAATATGTATCCATGAGAAGTCATTCTTAAATTCCATCATCAAAGGGCTGCTGTTTAATGTTGTCATATTTGCTACGTTGGCCGTAATAGTGACTCCCAAATATATTGTATGACTATACTATTTTGCGATAGTCTTGGAAGCCGACTGCATCATTGCACACTCTTTGCGTCTTACCTTTATTAAGATAGTAGCCTGAGATTTTGGCGAATCTTGCTGCCTCTCTTCCCACCTCGCCTATGGTTTGCTCAGGGCCCGTGGTAATGGCAGCGATATCATCAGTGTACGCCATTATCTTGTTAATAAAACCATGTGCAGCCAGTGGCTTTCTTGCTGTATTTTTCTAAAGCCTGGTCAGCAGGGGATCAAACGTAGAGTACGAAAAAAGAGGTGCGCAGGAACAGCATTGTCTTGCCCCTCTAGTTATTGCAATGACCTCGGATTCTCGGTTCTATTCACAACATCTATAATTGAGCTCTAGGGCAACTACAGAGCACCTGCATTGCAGCATTTAAGTTGGGGCCAAGGCCCAACCTATCGAGGATCTCCCAGAGATAACTACAGTTTGCCAGATCAAAAGCTTTTTCTGTGTCAAGTAGGATCATTGCCATTGATGTCCTCAGCACCTCAGCCACATCAGATAATATGATTACCGATCTAACGTGATCCGTTGTGCTATTACCCAGAACAAACCCATAGTGCCTTGGGGACACTCATTTGGCAATGACCCTACCCAAACGCATCGCAAGTATCTTGGAATTGATTTTAACATCGCCTTTGATAAGAGAGATCAGTCTATGGGGGCTTCCCTTTTTTTCAAGAAGACCACTCTATTAGCAGCTATCCAGGAGCCTGGAGGTGGAGATCCCCACTTGGCATCCAAAAATGTTGTAATCATGACCCCCAGCAGCACAGAGAAGAACATTCGATAAATCTCTAGGTGGATCAGGCCAGGCCCTGTGACCCTTCCAGGCGCCAGAGAGTCTAGGGATGCTTTTAATTCCTCCAATGTAAAGGGGACATTGAGAGCACCTTGTTCATTCTCATCTAATACTGCTGTGTTACTTAATTCCAGATATTGTTTAATCAAGCTCAAACAGGGGCCAGATCTTCCTGGTAGAGTCCTTGATAGTATTCTTTGAGCACCCTGACAAAATCCTCTGGATTATTAACCCATTGGCCATGCCTATCAAGAATTGCAGTAATAGCATCATGCACCTCTTTCTGCGCATTAATAACACCAAAACGTTTCCTACACTATCACTGTATTCATAACTTCTACCCTATAAATTTGATATCTCTCCGCAGTCTTCCTTGCATAATAGCTTTGGATATTTGTCTCCCAACAATTTTCAATTAGCAGCCAACACTAAAGCAGAACGTATATATCTAACCAAAATCAACTTGACCCATAACAAACAAACATAAAATGCAAATCACGTATTTGAAAAAAAAACACATGACATAAACCATAATCCTGAAACATGCTCTCGGACCCTTTGGGTCCTCTTACTTCCTCTTCGTTAAAAAAGAATGAGGGTGGTCAGATAGATTATTTACCACAACTATTTGATTGAACGGAACAACAAGAGGCCAAGATATACAATTCAATCTAATTAAATTGTCCTTTAAACATTCTTTCCATTTTTGGCAGACCACGTCATGTTTCTTTAAACCAACTGCTTAAGAGATGTCTTAAGTATGACAGATATGGCCAAACATAGATCCAATGATCGCTGCGTTAGAGAACTCAAGCTATTATTTACGGATAAAACATAAGGGGGCTGAAGCCAGAGTGGGGGTGCTTGCATTCCAGTTTGGGGGAGATCTTGTCTGGCAAAATGTGGTACAATCTTTCTATTGGAGCAGGACCAATACTGATTTGCACATGGCTGGTCTCTGTCTAGAGTTGCACAGTGAATTAAAAATGCTGGTGGGGGGGGCGCAGCCTAACTGGCGAGCATGGTGGTCGCAGCTTACTAAAGCTCCGACCAGCCAACTAATATCCTGAAGCAATATCCTGCCCTCGGACGTCTCCTACACTGTGCCCTGTACCGGAGACCCTCACAGCGTCTGCCGGGTCCTCCGACGTGGGCCGGGGGTCCGGGGGAGTGGCGGCTGCGGCGAACGTGATCCCGTGGCCTGAAGTGGCCTAGTGGCGACAGGAGGAGGGAGAGCCGGGGCCTCAATTTGCTGGCCGGGCCAGGAGCAGAGGCCCAGAGGCCGGCGTGGCTGTGGTGGGGCTGCCGTGGCGGTGCCGGCCGCCTCGTCGGAACATCCCGTGGCTGCCCCTGGCCCTCCGGGAGTCCCGCAGCTGGGGAACTCCTGTTGTGAGCGGCGGTCCCTGGACCAGAGAGGGGCCCTTTCAAGGCGCTGCCCAGTGAAGCAACAGTGACGGGCAGGGGCTCCGGAGCGGGAGCGGCCATATTGGGAGCATCGGTGGAGCAGTGGTGCGGGGGTGAGTTGGCTGTGGGGTGCAGTGGCGGTCGGGAGCTGCAGGCGGGGGCTGTCTCGCCCACCCCCTCCTCCCCCCCTTCATCTTCGGCGGGCCTGCCCCAGGGCCATCAGGGGGTTCGGCGGCCGAGCCGGGCCACGGTGACGGCGGCGGTGCAGTGAAGGTGGGGCAGGGCCCTCCGGGACCTGGACGCCCGGTCTCTCACCCTGAGCTGCAGGTGGCAGATTAGTTACTCAAGCGCGTGGTGCGACAAGTGCACTGGAGCCCCATCAAGGAGCAGCACGGCGTAGCCCCCCCAGGTAGGGGAACAGTGGTCCGGCACCGGCCTCCCCCATATTGGCAGTGGTATACTTAGGCCTCGCTGGCCTTGGGGCCATCGGCTGAGTTCAGGAGGGGCCAGTGTCCGCGGCGCGCGTCGGTGGTCGGGTCGGGCCACGGAGTGGAAGATCAGGGCCTGTGGAGGTGAAGACAGTGGAGTATTGGTGGACATTCGGGCTGTCCTTAAGGAGGTGGCCACCTGCAAGTGGGCTTGGAGTGGGACATATCCTGCATTGGGCCTGTGGTCTGGGCTTCGGACTGTGTCGGTCCTCAGCCGGTTCGACAGCCATTCTTGAGGATCTTGTGGCAGGACATCACCTGAGACAATGACGCAGGACACAGGTGGCGGGGGTTCTACCAAGCAGGGCACCCTGGATAAATTCACTGGAACGGGTACGGCTGCAGGGGCTACGGGAACGCAGAGCCAGGTGCCAGACAATGCGGCATTAATGGCTGCCATCACCCAGTCTCGAGATATGTCACATGCGGAGATCGGGGCTGTTGGATCCGATGTCATGCTACTGCGGCAGGATTTGCGCAACGCCGTCGATCGCATAGCAGGGCCCGAGGCCCAAATATCGGGGTGGAAGACGATGTTACAACCCTTAAAAAGAAGGTGGTGGCAATGGAGAAGATCGAGAAGGGGTTGGCGCTGCGGGCAGAAGATGCTGAAGGGAGGGCTTGGCGCAACAATCTCCGCTTCGAGGGATTTCCGGAGGGTTGCGAGGGAGATAGCGTGGAGCGTTTTCTGACACGGTGGCTGTAGGGCTGGCTCCCTCCAGATACCCTCTCCCAATGGTTTGTGGTGGAGCGCGCTCCCAGGGCCCTCATGCAGAAGCCCCCTCAGGGGGCACGTCCCCGGCCAATCATCGCCAAATTCTTGAACTATATGGACGGTGATACTATCCTGAAGCAGGCCAGGGCTAAGGAGTCTCTTACATGCGACAACGCCAAGATCCTCATCTTTCCAGACTACACGCGCCTGGTGCGGTGTGTATCACTTACAACGCAACTTTTACGTCGTAATGCTGTTACAACGCAGCTATTACAACGCAGGATCCATTACATCGGATGCCATTACAACGCATGGCATTACATAGCAGATGGTATTACAACGCATACCATTACATCGTAAGTATTGGTAAGTATATAATTTTTTTTATTTTATTTAATATTATATAATTGATTTAATTATTATTAATTATAAATAAAAATAAATAAAAATATTTATTTATGTTTTTAAATATTATAAATTAAATTTATTAATTTAAGTAATTTTTTAAATAAGTATGAGTATAGGAGTATATGTTTTGGGGTACTGAGGTATATGTTTTGGGGTGTTTGGGTATTTTTAGGTTTTAGGGCAGGGTTTGGGTTTTGGGGTACAGGGGTGTTTTTAGGTTTTAGGGTTTTGGGGTACAGGGGTGTTTTTAGGTTTCAGGGTAGGGTTTGGGTTTTGGGGTACAGGGGTGTTTTTAGGTTTCAGGGTAGGGTTTGGGTTTTGGGGTACAGGGGTGTTTTTAGGTTTCAGGGTAGGGTTTGGGTTTTGGGTTACAGGGGTGTTTTTAGGTTTCAGGGTAGGGTTTGGGTTTTGGGGTACAGGGGTGTTTTTAGGTGTCAGGGTAGGGTTTGGGTTTTGGGGTACAGGGGTGTTTTTAGGTTTCAGGGTAGGGTTTGGGTTTTGGGGTACAAGGGTGTTTTTAGGTTTCAGGGTAGGGTTTGGGTTTTGGGGTACAGGGGTGTTTTTAGGTTTCAGGGTAGGGTTTGGGTTTTGGGGTACAGGGGTGTTTTAGGTTTCAGGGTAGGGTTTGGGTTTTGGGGTACAGGGGTGTTTTTAGGTTTCAGGGTAGGGTTTGGGTTTTGGGGTACAGGGGTGTCTTTAGGTTTCAGGGTAGGGTTTGGGTTTTGGGGTACAGGGGTGTTTTTAGGTTTCAGGGTAGGGTTTGGGTTTTGGGGTACAGGGGTGTTTTTAGGTTTCAGGGTAGGGTTTGGGTTTTGGGGTACAGGGGTGTTTTTAGGCTTCAGGGTAGGGTTTGGTTTTTGGGGTACAGGGGTGTTTTTAGGTTTCAGGGTAGGGTTTGGGTTTTGGGGTACAGGGGTGTTTTTAGGTTTCAGGGCAGGGTTTGGGTTTTGGGGTACAGGGGTGTTTTTAGGTTAAATTAAATTAATTATATTTTATTAATTACATTTCTTAATTAAAATAATTAAATTAAATACATTATTTTAAATAATTTAATTTAATTACAATCAAAAAAATATTTAAATTAAATTAATTTAATTATATTAATTAAATAAAATTAATTACAATTTTTATTAAAATTAATTTAAATAAATAGATTTAAATTTATTAAATAAAAATAATTACTATTTTAAAATGTATTTTAATTAAATTAATTAAATTAAATTAATTAAATTAACTTAATTACATTTTTTTAAAAAGGTATACTTACCTATACTTACGATGTAATGCCATGCGTTGTAATAGCATCTGCTATGTAATGCCATGCGTTGTAATGGCATCCGATGTAATGGATCCTGCGTTGTAAAAATTCCGATGTAACGGAATGCGTTGTTATAAACCGCGTTGTAGTGACACCAATCCGCCTGGTGCAGATGCAGAGGCAATCCTTCTTAGCGGCCAAGGCTCGCCTTCGACAATTGAAGATCCAGTATGCCCTGCTGTATCCAGCCCACCTGAGAGTGATATATAGGTCCCCCACTTTGTTCTTTGACTCGCCGGAGGTCTTTGTTCAGTTTGTTTGATTGCGCATTCACACCCATTATCTGGAACCTTGGCCGTGGCTTGGAAAACAAGTATGTATGCTGTAACAATGTCTGTTTTTTTGACATGCCTGATACGGAGGTTGAACGGCGGATGACCCCTGGGTCCATACATGTGGTCAGTTGGAATGTCAGGGGGGTCTTAGACAAGGTGAAGCGGGGAGCTCTTCTTCAGTAGGCTAAGAGGGCTGGGGCCGATGTGCTCCTGCTTCAGGAAACACACCTCATGGGTACCAAAGCCTTATGCCTCCAACGTTATGGATATCTTCAGGTGTTTCACTCGGGGTTCACGAGAGGCTCGCATGGAGTGGCTGTGTTGATCCATCGCAGGGTCCAGTATGAGCATGAGAGAATTTGGTCTGACACGCAGGAGCGGTATGTTTTCGTACAGGGCAAGATCGGGGGAGAGGTTGTGATCCTGGGTAGTGTATATGCACCGCCGCCATTACAGTGGTCCCTAGTGGAACGGCTACTAACACTGTGGGGGGATATGCCAGATGTGCTTTCTTTGGTAGGGGGCGATTGGAATGATGTCATGGACCGGGATTGGGATAGATGGAGGAGTGAAGGGAGGCGGGAGTGGGAGGAACCCCCACCAAGTTGCATTCCCTGGCTGCTGGGTTGGACTGGACAGACGAATGGAGACACATTCAGGGTCCTTGTAGGGAAACACGTACTTTTCCTCAACACATGATTCCTTCTCGAGACTCGAATACATATTTCTCCCTAGGAGGATGGTACACAGAGCAATGTCAGCAAACATTATGCCTAGAGCTTTGTCTGATCATTTGCCCGTTGCACTCAAGGTTCGGATCGGCCCTGGGAGGCACCCTCTTAGATGGCGCATGTCGGGGTGGCAGCTGCAGAAAGAGGTATATAGGGAACAGCTGGCCAAGGAGATAGATAATTACCTGGTTGCGAATGTAGGGTCAGTTGAGTCACCGGCTGTGCTCTGGGAGGCGATGAAACCCACGTTGCGGGGGGTGGATATTTCCTGGTGTGTGGCCGAGCGGAGGGAGAGGCAGAGGGACCTGTTGCATAGGGAGGTGGATATTGAGGCACTGGAGCGAAGGGGCAGGGAGATGGATGGGGGACTGGCCAGGAGACAGTTGATGTTAGCTCAGCAGCAGTATGCGGCAATCTTGCTAGATGAGGCTCGTCAGGCGTGGCTGGCAACGCGCAGTAGAGTCTGTAAATGGGGGGATAAATCGAGCAAAATGCTTCACCGTCTGTGCCAAGGTACATTTCATGCCCAGCCCTTACCACGGGTCGTGGACCCGGTGGGGAAGCCGATATTAGAACCCTCTGCTATTGCCGCGAGCTTTGTGGCGTACTTTGAGGACCTATACTCTCCCAAAGAGTTCCTTGGAAGCGGTTATTGTGAAATTTATTGACGATCTCCCACCTAAGATGGTTTCAGATGAGGTGCGAGTGCACTTGGATCGGCCTCTGTCGAATGATAAACTCGGTGTGGCCCAGGGAGAATTGAATCCGGGGAAGGCTCCAGGTCTGAATGGGTTTCCCTGCAAATTTTTTTAAAGGCTTTTTACGCAGTTGGCCCCGCACTTTTGGCCAGTGGTGGAGGAGGCGCGGGATGGTGGATTGCTTCCCTCGGACTGGAGACATGCGAAGATAGTGGTATTCCACAAACCAGGTAGACCTCTGGAGCAGCATGCATCATATTGCCCCATCTCCCTCCTCAATATCGAGGCAAAGGTGTTGGCCAAGGCTTTGGCTAACCGTCTTAAGCCGCACATCACGACTCTAGTTCATCCGGACCAGGCAGGGTTCATGCCTCAGAGGGCGACCCGCCACAATATTAGGCATGCGCACGTAGCTGTGTCTGCCCATGGGCGGCTCGGGGAGTCGGCGGCGCTACTGCTGGCGGACATGGACAGGGCCTTTGATTCTCTGAGTTGGGTGTACCTGTCCGCATTGCTGCGGAGGCTCAATCTGGGACTGCAGTTATTGACTTATTTGCAGCTGTTATATACTACCTTAACGGCTTCGGTGCGGGTGGGGGGGGTGATTTCTCGTTCCTTCCCTATCCGGAGGGGTACTCGCCAGGGCTGCCCCATTTCCCCCTACCTTTTTGCGCTCGCCATGGAGCCACTGGCGGCCTGGGTGCGAATAGATGCTCAGCTTAAAGGGTTTTGATGGGCAACAGGACTTACAGATAAGATAGCATTATACGCGGACGACGTGCTGTTCTTACTTACAGACTTGGATAGATCGGGCCGCGATTATTGCGCATTCTCCAGATTTTCGGTGAAACCTCAGGGCTATATATGAATCCACGTAAATCCACACTCTGGGTCCTGGGGGGTGGTTCTGGGGTGGGGGAATGGGCATCTGCCCTACAATTGTTGACGGGGGGATGAAATACTTGAGGGCTTTTTTGTCCGATGTCCCGGCGGTAGCCAGGGAGCGAAATTTGGCCCTGGTTTGGGATCGTATTAAAGAGGATCTCAAGGTGTGGTCTCGCATGCCCCTGACGATTTATGGTCGGTCTTCTATATTTAAGATGGTGTCGCTTCCTCGTCTTTTTTATCAGTTTCAAAACCATCCCTACCAGATTCCACCCCTATGGTTCCGACAGGTTAATTCGGCACTGGGTGGATTTTTATGAGGGCGGGGGGGCGCGGTTAGGGTGGCCCTGCGCACATGCTTCCTATCTACGTACATGGGGGGACTAGCTACATCGGATGTACTCTCCTACTACTATCAGACACTGATCATTCACTGTTCCGCAAATTTACAGCGGCTCAAGATGGCTTGGGAGGAGGATGTAGGGGACCTGGAGGAGAAGGATTGGGCTGAGGCACTAGCGAGTCGCAGAGGGCGGCAATAGCCACGCGATTGCGCCTGATTCAATTTAAATACTTGCATCGGGTATACTTCACCAGGGTGCGATTGTGGAGAGCTGGAATGATTGTATCCCCCGAGTATCTGCGATGTAGCTCAGAAGAGGGCACCTTTTTGCACACAGTCTGGAGCTGTCTTTCCTTACACAGGTTTTTTGGGGGGGGGGTTCCTGCTTATCAGAAGTGCTGGGTTGGTAGCTTCCTCGCACACCTGTTTGGCGCTGTTGCATGTCCTGGAGGGGGTGGGGGGGCAATAGATATAAGCGACACCTATTGTTGATTGGTCTAACTTTGACAAAGAGGGATATAGTGAGGGCGTGGAAGGCACCCCAGGCCCCATCGCTGACCGCCTGGAGAAATGGGTTAGATTTCTGCATGGGCCTTGAACAGCCGACCTTTACTGCCAGGGGGAGTCCCCGTAAACATTATAAGATTTGGAAACGATGGGCAGATTACCGGGGACTAGACTTGGATCCACCGTTGGAACGGGAAGGCCCTCCGACAGGTTAATGAGTGTGAAGAAGATGGGACCTGGAAGGGTGGGGGTGGGGGTGGGGGTTGTTTGTATGTGCTTCCAGTATACTGCTACGTGTTTCCGAGGGGGTGTGGTTGCGACCGGGGAGAGGTGGGGAAGGGTGTTCTTGTTAGTTTATTCAATATAAAAGTCACTGTCATTTGCTACTGTGCATTGGGGGTGTGCAGCTGTCTCCGGGACTTCGGAGCTCTGCAATAAATGTGAAACAAGACAAATAAAGCTTTTTTAAAAAAAAAAATGCTGGATTGAAATGATGCCTTAGTGAAGGCCAGTGGCTGAGAATAACTCGAGCATTCGTAACAGCACTGTTAATTGCAACAGGACAGTTACAGTAAGTGCCACTGTCATGATATGTAAGCTTAAACATCTTACCTGTGTCACTTCTTTGTGAAATAGAATGTTCTGCTATACTATGCCTATTTGAGACTCAAAGAATACTATAATAGATTGTATCATCATCTTTTAAGTTCCTCCACATTTGCCAAAATCTATTTTAACTTGCCTTTCAATGTACACGTTCAATCCATTTCTTGACTTTGACTAATAAACACCAAAGTATCATTTATACTTATCAGTCATTGTGCTCGTTGTTTCCATGTTTTTCACCTTCAGAATTCTAATTTGTCTTGTGGCTACTGCATATGGCTCGAGGTATGTATCAAACAATCTGCTTTTCCTAAATTATTACTTACACGAGGGAGTGATTCATGATGCACGTTCACAAGCTATTTTAGTAAATCCATCCTAACAGTGATTACTCTCCATCCCCTCTCATTTACAACACTCCGGAGAATTTGCCCAGGAAGGTTTCATCAATATCCTCTTTTTTATTAAAAAAAAAACATTTTTTGGGCACGGTAGATTAAGTGATTTGCCCAGAATCACAGGATGTTGAGCTTCCCTGCCAAGACTCAAACCCGGTTTCCCGGCTCGAGGTCGAACGCTCTCGCCTTTAGGCCACATCTTCTCATGTAACTGTACAATAACCCTATATATCTGCCCGAAACTTGAAAACCAGTTAAATGACTCCAAACTACTACTTACAAAGTAGATAGAAGACAAGGTCTGGAGAACCAAGGAACGAAAACGAATTTCGGAAGACAAGTATCTGCCAGTCAGAATGTATTTTCATCTCAGTAATTATTTTTAACCTCATGCAGAGTGCATAAGGAGTAGACAATCGGGGCATGCTGGTGTTTCTCCTGAGTTTACAATTTCTAAGTTTTTTTCTCGTGTTTATTCGGTACTTGAGGACAAATACACACATTTGCATCCCTACACATGCTTGAATCTGTCAGTTTTTGTGTTCACTCCAACTCTGGCAGCATCTAATACAGAAGGGAATGCTAACACTGGGGATGGATTAAGCATGATGCGTCTTTGCTTGAAGGCAAAACGCTGGTGATGACAACACAAAGGTTTCTTTTGTGTCTCCATAAGGTGGACAGCTGTGTTTTAGGAACAGGAATTTACCGGCATGCATTACAGCAACAATGGCCCATTCTTATTTTTTAATTCTAATTTCAATAGTGCTGTTCTGTGTTGTTATGGCATCAAACAAAGCATAGTTAGTTCCAGAATTAGTAGGACTTATATTTACCCTGTATTACAATATCACACTTAAGTAAAAACACTTGCTCAGTGCAATAACCCTATGCTCAAGCAATGTAAGAAAACAAGACGGTAAATTTCAAAGGTGTGCTAGGCTACCTATCTCACTAGCACCCATTATCGATCAAGGTGTATAATAACTTTCGTTATATGATATAGATAGTACAGTGAGTTGAAAGGTCACTGTAAGAACTGGGGGTCTCTAGTTGGCTGAGGTAGGTACCTTAGTCCAAATAGGGACCCTTCATTGTAGTCAGGGTAAGGAGGGACACCCTCTTAGATAACCCCTGCTCACCCCGTGGTAGCTTGGCACGAGCAGCCAGGCTTATCTCCAAAGCAATGGGTAAAGTATTTGCAACCACACTCCCAGTAACCAGGTGATTACACCACAAATGGACACCACACTGGTTTCATAAAAAATAGCGGTATCTTTATAAAAAGGAATACAATGAGACCAAACAATAGAAATCCAACATATGCGTATTCGTAATATTTCATGTTGCCGGTAATTAGGCCAGCATTTACTTGTAGGTTCTTGCAGTATTAATAAGCAAATCACGATCACTAATGCAGTCCTAATGCAATGCTATACAGTTCGTAATGCAGTTTGCAATGTAGTAATAAGAAAGTCCTTAATGCAATGCTATGCAGTTCGTAATGCAGTTTGCAATGTAGTAATAAGAAAGTCCTTAATGCAATGCTATGCAGTACATAATGCAGTTCACAATGTAGTAATTAGAAAGTCCTTAATGCAATGCTATGCAGTTTGTAATGCAGTTCGCAATATAGTAATAAGAAAGTCCTTAATGCAATGCTATGCAGTTCGTAATGCAGTTCACAATGTAGTAATAAGACAGTCCTGTTGCAAGAATCAGGCAGTTCGTAATGCAAGAATAATGCGGTTCGTAATGCAAGAATCAGGCAGTTCGTAATGCATGAATAATGCGGTTCGTACTGCAAGAATCAGGCAGTTCGTAATGCAAGAATAATGTGGTTCATAATGCAAGAATAATGCGGTTTGTAATGCAAGAATCAGGCAGTTCGTAATGCAAGAATAATGCGGTAAGCCAATCTGCGCGGTCAACTCGGGCACCACTTGGCCCAAACACCAGAAACAACGGTCGTAAGCTTAAAGGGGCAGCCCCGGTAATGCTGGGCAGGTATGGAACACTCAGGGACTCAGCGCATCTAACTTGGTGCAGCGGGAGAGAGACCGGAGCACTCATGTAATCCTCCTGCATGCCTCCCAAGCCCACACATGCTTGCGGCTCCCAACCGGAGTCCAAGCCTTACCTGGGGGAGTGTGCTGCCTCGTTCTCTCTCTCCGCTCATCAGACTTCCTGCTGGGCGATTCCGATCACATTGCGGCTCTGTTGCTAGGCGATGCTGTAGCCGGACGGGTTACGGCTCTGCCTTCTCCTTCGTTGACGATCTTGGGCAGATTCCTTTCGATGAACAACGATGACGATCCTTTTAACCTTGTAGCTTCCTTAGCTTCAAGAAATCCTTTAGCACGTTGTGGCTCGGGCCGGCAGCGGCAATCTTTACTCACAGCATCAGTTATGATGACGGCTCGGGCCACATACAGCAATACGGTAAGCAACAACGGGATAACCCAGTATCCCTCAGACCCTGGGCAGTGTTAGACTATATAAACAATGGTTCTGTTGGGTTTAGACTGATTGCTTCAAATGAATTTTATAAAACAATTTGCACAAAACTTCAGTATTAATCAATTGAGTTAATCAAAACCATAAACAAAAACAAAATTACAAATCCAAACCTTCTCGGGTATATCAAAGTATTATTTATGAGACAATTGTATTCATAAATACACTATTTTAAATGTTTCACAAGTTTAAGTACATTACAAAATGGCGCATCAACTGTGGAGAGAGTGATATTCAGTGCTCAGTGGTGCATTGTGCAAAGGTGAAATACAAATTAGTGACTTTATGTACAGTGAAGGAAGGGAAAGGGGAGATATTATGGCCAGTAGGAAACAAATATGCAGTTAATTCTGTGGGCCACGTCCGTTGGCTATATCACAGAATACTTATAGCTGGTCCAAAGAGTTATGCCGTTGACGTTTCAACCCTAGGAGTGCCGTTTTTGTGGGTCAACACTTGTCTTCATCAGGACTGGGGGAGGGGAATAGGGGGAGGGATGAGCAGCCTCTGGGGGCCCACCGAAGGTGCTCCCAGGCTCGTATTATGGGTAATCACTGATAATGCGGAGGTGTACAACCTTTCCAACGCAACTTTTACCACGCAGTGCCTTTACGACGCAACTTTTACAACGCAAACCATTACAACGCATTGTGCTGGGGGGCGCTCTAGGATAGGGAATATATTTATTTACTATCTAACACCTTCCCTACTATCCACGGGGACTGGAGTTGGAATAGTAAATTAAATAAATCACTATCCAGCGCCTAAAAGCACTATGCGTTGTAATGGTATTCGTTGTAAATACCGCGTTGTAAAGGCATGCGATGTAAAAGTATGCGTTGTAACGTCATACATCCAATGCGGATAACCAGGGTTCTGACTCCCTTGTGTGAAGATTCTGCTATGAACAACTGTGTCACAATAAAACTGTAACTCGGTCTTTTTCGTCTTCTCTTCACTCTGGTGCGTTGCCAATTATACGCGGTCTTAGTTTCAAAGTTGCTAACTCCAAAAGTCGGGGCACAGACGCGCCGTGTTTCCTTATGCTCTGTCCGTGCTTGCTTTAAATCCATATTAGCGGCTTGAATTTGTAATTTTGTTTTTGTTTACTGTTTTGATTAACTCAATTGATTAATACTGAAGTTTTGTGCAAATTGTTTTATAAAATTAATTTGAAGCAATCAGTCTAAACCCAACAGAGCCATTGTTTATATAGACAAACAGCAATGCAGCAGCGTGGACAATGTTTCACGCTGTGGGGGCAATGCGGTCGTGGGGCACCTCGTAAACAGCACCACGGACCACATGGCAGTCTCAGGCATGCAAAAAGCACACGCACACAGCGTTGCTGAGACACAGTCCTTAGTTTCAAGTAAGCCTTTAGCACGTTGCGGCTTGGGCAGGCAGCGGGGATCTTTACTCACATCCTCAGCTACGTTGACGGCTTGGGCCACAGACAGCAATGTAGCAGCGTGGACGATGTGTCACACTGCGGGGGCAATGCGGTCATGGGGCACCTCTTTAACAGCACCACAGACAAAATAGCAGTCTCAGGTGTGCAAAAAGCACATGCACACAGCGTCTATGAGACACACTTGGAAACATTTATGTTCCTGAGTTTCCACAACAGGGGACCAGCTCTCCTCGGCCCTTGGAGACAGTTACTTCGGGACACAGCACAAAGCAAAGTCCTCTCAAGCAGGGGGACACAGAAAAGTCCCTTGTCCTCTCCTCAGTCAAATCAGCAACCTGCAGGCCAGCCCCAGAACGCACAGCAAGAGCAGTTCTTCTCTTAAGTCTCTTCTTCTTTGGCAGAGGTTCCTCTTGAACACAAAGTAGTTTCAATCCTTTTTCAGTATGGATTTCAGTCTTGAGTTCAGGGGTTTCAGCTCCGACATTTATACCCTAAATACTTTTGAAATCTGTGTGTTCAGGGGGCTCTGACCCTGGTCCAAACCAGACCTAGGTGTCTTCCTGCCAGTGCACACCCTCTTCCTTTGATAGTCAGGGTCTGGGGCCCAGACACTCAGCAGGAGGTGGAGCCATCCTTTGGTGGCAGCAACACAGCCCTCTTCACATCCAGGGGGCTACTCCTTCCCGCACATCAAACGCAGGCCAGACTGTTGCTGTCTCACCTACTCCTCCCTGGGGTCAGGACACTTCCCAGACCCTGTCCCATCCAAACCCAGACAGGCAATACAAAACCAGGCAGAGGCACACAGGATGGTTTAAGACAAGAAATCAGCCACTTCTAAAAGTGTGGTTTCTAAACACACAATTTAAAAAACAACTTCACAAATATTTTTTTTAATTAAATTCTGAGTTCAGGCACGCTAAACTCCATCTCTCCATTTTATGCATATGGGAAGATATGCTGGAAACATGGGAAACCGCATTCTCCATTCTGTCATATGGGCAAGATGGCCTTGCAACAGTGAAAAACGAATTTGGCAGTATTTAACTGTCAGGACATGGTACACACTTTAGTGCATGTCCTACCTTTCACATACACTGCACCCTGCCCAGGGGGATACCTAAGGCTTACTATAGGGGTGTCTGATGTGCATAAAAAGGGAAGGCAAGGCTTGGCAAGTGGGTGCCCTTGCCAGGACAACAAGGCAGTTAACAAAATGTGTGCAGGCACTGCAGTGGCAGGCTTTAGATCTCTTCTTAGGGCTACTTGTTTGGGTGGCACAATTAGTGCTGCAGGCCCACTAGTAGCATTTGCATTAGCAACCTTGGCACACATAGTGCACTTTACTAGGGACTTTACTAGTAAGGCAAACATACCAATTATGGACAACCAATTACCATAACACTTTATACAGGGAGTACTTGCACTTTGGCATTGATCAGCAGTGGCAAAGTGCCCAAAGCATCTAAGTCGGCAACATAATGTCAGATAAAGGTCTAGGAGGAAGGCAAAAAGTTTAAGGAAATGTAGCCAAAAATGGCCAAGTCCAACAGTCACCTTACAATGATAAGATCAAATCAATAACAAACAGTTACTTGAGAGTAGGCCCCATATGCATCCACTGTCAGCCGTTGGGAGGGTTCTCATTTGCTCCAAGTAGAGTTGTCCTAGTGACCAACTGGTGGAGGAGGCAATTTATCAAAGCACCAGATATGCTTCTCTACAGAACAAAAACTTGTAGTGTTTGAGCAAACCATGTCTTGCAACTTTGCAAAGGCCACTTGTCAGACCCAATGGTATCAAATGAAATCTCAATCAATCAATAATAGCATTATTCGAGCATTAAATATGACCATAAAAGCATATACATTAAGATCACACATTACTCTAAACCATAAAAACATTGCTTAAACTACTTGGCCCCCTTTCATCTGTGGTTCAAAAAGCCATATGACTCCAAGCACAAAGGGTGCTTTTAATAAATGAGCTAACACTAACGCATATCAGTGGTGAGCTCAGTGCCTCCAGGTTTGAATCAAGCTGGTCTGCAGCTGGTCAGCCCTGAACCCCTCAGTCCTGGAATTAAAAAGGATCTTGTAAAACATGAATAAAATCTACAGAAAAACATGATGTGCAGCAAGCTTGATGGGGAACGTGCATTGAATGGACAAACAGGGATGGAAGAGGATTCATATTGCCCAAGGGGAAAGCATAGTTGCCACCTAGTATATCTAAGTTTGAACCTATTTAAGAGAACCCTGTTCCATGTGTTAATCATAGAGTCATGATATGACTCAAGCCGTTGAATGGTTTGTATTAGGTTCTAATCCTTATTCTGAGTCTTAATTTAATTCTATTGCTTTCCTTTCCTGCTGTCTCAGTTAAAGAAATTATTTTTTCAACTGGGACCTACTATCCCTACTGACCCCTTCTGGTGTAAGGAACCTATTCGGCACACCCAATAAGCAACACATCTGCTTGACATAACCCAGCCATGGAATTTGGAGACCCATACTACAAGACATGCAGCCTTCTATAATATCCTTATGAGTTCAGGTATGAGGATTGCTCCACACAGAGCACCACTGCAGCTGTGGGGCCAAGTTAGTATGCTCCTTGAAGTACTCCAGAGCAAGCTGCTAATGCAATATAAAATGTGGGATGCTTGGCGGATGGCCTAAAAGCCTTCTGCACACTTTGCTTTCTTCTGCTTGGAGGGTAGGCACTTTTTATATTCCCCTGCAAAAGAGACTGAGATGGTACATCCCCAAAAGACCTCTCTTCGATCGGTATAGCCAATCTGTTATGCGTGTCTAAGTTCAGGAAATCCAGGCAAGGAGGCTGGACCTTCATGGTCAGTGCAGCCAAGCTCTGGAATTCACTTCCTCTCTCATTAAGATCAATGAACGACGTGTTGCAGTTCGGGAAGGCACTTAAGACTTGACTCTTTCCTAAGTAACTTGAGGCAAGTTGTTTTTCATCTTAGGTGCTCTAACTTCGCTTTGTTTTTGTTTTTTTACCCTATGTCTCTGTGCCTCTCATTATCATTATTGGCCAGCTCCAGGATATCAGTTGCTGATGGAGAGATTTATAAAATGTATAAATAAAAGACATAAGTAAATATAGCCCCAGATGCTTGACCCGTAAGTTTATACCGGGAGACATTTCCTTTGATAGATTTATAAAAAAGGAGCAATAGGCAATAGGAAAATGCCCTGGCTACACACACCAACTAAGAGCCCTGTGAGTCTAAAGTGACCCCATGATAAGATATTTCGTAAATTCTTATAATGTGTTTATCACCCTCAGTGAAAGACCACATTTTAAGATTTCTAGGTTCACAGGCCATTACAAAGGCCTTAATGAGATTTACTACCAGCTTCGGAGAAACCATATAATCAATGTAAACCTCTATTAGTGTTGCAGGGATTCTGCACATACATTGAACTAAGCACAGAATTATGGGAACATGGTGTATAGGGGCAAAGCCTTCCTACCGCCTTAGTGCCCACAAGCCCAGGACCGACTAGCTATAGCGTCTCGCCTGCTCTCCTACTCACAAAAGGAGAAACCAATGATTAGACAACCCAGAAGACAACACTCCTGGATCTCTCAGGAATCGCGGTACAAGACACCCCTTTTCGCTTACACTCTAGTACTTGTCCACAATAAGATCTGACAGGGACACAAAGAAAGATTAAAATATTTATTTTAACTAACATGCTCTAACATGCAGTATACATGCCACAACCAGCAGCAACATGCTTAATATAAATACAGTTAGTATTTGAGCAAGGCCATTTATCATAAAGGGAGCTGTCATTTTATAAAGACAGTGGATAAAGGACTATAAGGCCTGAACACCTTCCCCTTGGTAAGCAGAAGTATTATTATATCACAGCAGACCCCATACCTCAGGCCACAGATCGTATTTCTACTTCACAGGTGCGTGTTGCTCTTCTACCTAGAAAGGTCCTTCTCCAAGTGTGTTCAACCTAAACATGCATCCCCATAATATCAAAGTACTAGCTTCCAGCAAAAACAGCTGAATCGGTATGTTTTGTCTAAGTGCTAGGGCCTGACCAGAACAGAATAACAAGAATCAGTGTTTATCGACCTTGCTCACATTGTTCAGACTAAACTGCAGGAACTGGCAGAGAACAAGCACAGCAGAGAGTTCTCATGTGAGAGGCATAAACAGAGCTTTGCAAAAATAAAGACATGTAGTGTCATGCGCAAAAGCAGCATCATGGCTACCGGGCTCATGCTAACTTAAAGATGTCGACAATGTCTCCAGTAACCACATGACATTAGCAACTTCAAGCCCTTTGGAGTTCTGGCAACCAACAATGCATCACTGGCGTAATTTAAGGCGGGGATAGGGATGTTCTTCATCATTGGTATATCTGTCCCTTTGATGATCAATGCCTCTTCTAAGACACTAACATACAGAATAAAAAGAATTGAAGGAAAGAACACACCCTTGACATATCCCTGGCTCATCTCAAATGTATTGTGCATTCACCACCAGGTCCGTATCTAACGGTAGTGGAGAGATCATAGTGTAGGGTCCACAAATACTCCATGAGGTCCTTGTTTATTCCCAGGCACACCATCTTAGCCCACAATTTGGACCTCATCACGCTATCAAAGGCACAAGAGAGGGCCATAAAGCCTAGGAAAATTGACGCTTGTCTTCCAATGATGTATTTACTAATTATGAGATGCAGGTTAAGGCGTTACTCTGTTGTCCCCAACCCAACTCTCAACCCAAAGTAGAGTCTAGAAAGGACGCTTTTATCTTCCACCCAAATTTACTGGCTTTCCAGGATTATTCTTCTACTTATCTTAACTGTGGAGTCTATAAAGGATATTGACCAATAGCAACTGGAGTTACTTCAAGCCCCTTTATCAAAGACGGATATTCATGGCCATCCTCCACAATTGAGGCAAGGCTGTTTTGCACACTAGAATAACAAAATGTGAAATGAACGGGCCCTTAATTCCAGATTTGATTTATAAATGTACAAACGGACTCCATCTGGTATGAAAGTTTTATTCTAGGAGCTGACATTGATAGCTTCCTTAACCTCTTCTAGAGGTATCTCAATGTTCAGTTGAAATCTTGGCTGGTATTAATTAGTATTAATGATGATGGATTAAAACCAGATCAGTTGACTGGGGGTGAGTGCTTGCAATGTTCAACACTCCATCCATCATCTCCTTTGGTTTTGCTTTGTAAGCCCTAAATTGGCAGGGTATGCCCAGACATGGGTCCCTTGCTCACTTTGCCACTGGATTCAAGCTAGCCTGGCTGATGACGACTGATTAGCCAGAAACCGGTCCCAGGATGCTTGTTTCCGGTCCACGGAAGACATGGCTTGGCAGTTCGGGCTGGACTGTTCCCATGAGGCACAGTGTCAGACTGATTTGCATATGGCCATGTCTGAACTGGGGTGGCGGAGTGAGCTAAAGAATGATGATGGATTAAACCCAGATCAGTTGACTGGGGGTGAGTGCTTGCAATGTTCAACACTCCGTCCATCACCCCCTTTAGATTTGCATGGTATTAATTATTGCCTTCCTCATTTACATCCCTCAGACTTCACATCCAGGTGAAATGATCATCCCATTTATTAGGGCTTATACTAATGTCTAATGCTGAGTTACTACCATTGGGCAGTTTACTCTTGTTTACAGTATGGCAGAACGTTTGTTACCTTACACGCAGTGACTAAGCTATCCCATACTTCATACTGGTAGTCCACTTTTCTTTTCCTCGGAGTTAGCTTTTCATTTTTCCTACAGCTGGCTATTTTAGCACTAACTCTAAGGTCAGCTTGGAGGGCTTGGAATAGACAGTTGCAGGCTAGCCTACACTCCCGCTCTAACCAGGGCTGGGGTTCCATCCCACTGATCCGAACTCATTTTGTCAGGTAATCCCTAATAAATTGGTCCAGTCTTTCGAAATCCCTAAATGTCGGTGCTAAGGCTTGTTCATATGTGAGACAATAATTTACCAGGGGTAAATTGATCTGTACAGAGTTTACGCGCAATCCTTGGCAAGTCTGCCCCTCTCCACACCAGCCTTCTCTTGTTATCTTTAGTTGTGAGATCCATAGTACCCAACAACGTCACCACTATTTTCTCACCCGGTATTCCCCTAGAGATTACTATGGGATTATGGTCCCTATAGACACAGGTCTCAATACCTCCCGTCACTAGGCAATTCAAGAGGTACGCAGAAATGAAAATGCAATCTATCACCAACAGACCTCTTAAAGAAACATATGTAGGAGTTTTAAGTGGGCAGGGATTTGACAGCACTGCAGGGATTATATTCGAGTATATCAGGAAGCAACACATTTCCTCGACAATCTGGCCCTTGGTTATCCAGATCTCTTTCACCCCCTCGAAGAAACTCAGAGTAGGGATGTTGCAGTGATTTCCTAGCTTGGCATTGAAATCTCCCATTAATACCATGTTAAGGTTCATTCTTTCTGGGAAGGATGCTGTGATGTGACGATCTATTAAGTTAAAATGCGGAACAAAATTTGGATTTGCACTTAAGGAAACTTTTTTATTAATAAAGTTAATGATACATTACTTACATTTATCTTACCATGTCACAAAGAGGGCTTGAAAGAGATCAGAACTAGTAGTAACTTCCTTCACAGAGCAGCCCATTGATGTTGTAGACCAAGCAGCTAGCCCTGCAAGCACCCATCCTCCTGGTGAGGGGATTGCAGACATGGGTTGTAATATTAATCCTGGCCCAGTATCCCCTGAAGCCTTGTACATTTTTTGTAAGCCACATTGTTCGTCTTGAATCTTTTTTAAATAACTCGGTCCTAGCACTTTTTTAAAACAAACGCTGGCTTCTGTTCCCAGCATTAGTTCATAAATAATTAACAGCCCCTCTAGGCCAAAGGCTTGCACTGTCGGCCCGTAATACCAAAACCCATATGCTGCAGCACTAATGCCAAATAACAATATTTAAAGTTGGGCACTGCCCCTGCCCAACGGGAGAACCAAATATTTTAAAGCCCTTCTCAGCCTCCTATTTCACCAAATAAAGTTGATGCAGATACTGTCCAGCCTTTTAAACCATGCTTGCTCAACTGTGAATTGCCATAAATAAACATAAAACCTTTGGTAAAACCAACATCGTTATGACGTTTCGATTGCCTTATATTGTAAGGTGCAGAATATGTATCCATGAGAAGTCATTCTTAAATTCCATCATCAAAGGGCTGCTGTTTAATGTTGTCATATTTGCTACCTTGGCCGTAATAGTGACTCCCAAATATATTGTATGACTATACTATTTTGCGATAGTCTTGGAAGCCGACTGCATCATTGCACACTCTTTGCGTCTTACCTTTATTAAGATAGTAGCCTGAGATTTTGGCGAATCTTGCTGCCTCTCTTCCCACCTCGCCTATGGTTTGCTCAGGGCCCGTGGTAATGGCAGCGATATCATCAGTGTACGCCATTATCTTGTTAATAAAACCATGTGCAGCCAGTGGCCTTCTTGCTGTATTTTTCTAAAGCCTGGTCAGAAGGGGATCAAATGTAGAGTACGAAAAAAGAGGTGCGCAGGAACAGCATTGTCTTGCCCCTCTAGTTATTGCAATGACCTCGGATTCTCGGTTCTATTCACAACATCTATAATTGAGCTCTAGGGCAACTACAGAGCACCTGCATTGCAGCATTTAAGTTGGGGCCAAGGCCCAACCTATCGAGGATCTCCCAGAGATAACTACAGTTTGCCAGATCAAAAGCTTTTTCTGTGTCAAGTAGGATCATTGCCATTGATGTCCTCAGCACCTCAGCCACATCAGATAATATGATTACCGATCTAACGTGATCCGTTGTGCTATTACCCAGAACAAACCCATAGTGCCTTGGGGACACTCATTTGGCAATGACCCTACCCAAACGCATCGCAAGTATCTTGGAATTGATTTTAACATCGCCTTTGATAAGAGAGATCAGTCTATGGGGGCTTCCCTTTTTTTCAAGAAGACCACTCTATTAGCAGCTATCCAGGAGCCTGGAGGTGGAGATCCCCACTTGGCATCCAAAAATGTTGTAATCATGACCCCCAGCAGCACAGAGAAGAACATTCGATAAATCTCTAGGTGGATCAGGCCAGGCCCTGTGACCCTTCCAGGCGCCAGAGAGTCTAGGGATGCTTTTAATTCCTCCAATGTAAAGGGGACATTGAGAGCACCTTGTTCATTCTCATCTAATACTGCTGTGTTACTTAATTCCAGATATTGTTTAATCAAGCTCAAACAGGGGCCAGATCTTCCTGGTAGAGTCCTTGATAGTATTCTTTGAGCACCCTGACAAAATCCTCTGGATTATTAACCCATTGGCCATGCCTATCAAGAATTGCAGTAATAGCATCATGCACCTCTTTCTGCGCATTAATAACACCAAAACGTTTCCTACACTATCACTGTATTCATAACTTCTACCCTATAAATTTGATATCTCTCCGCAGTCTTCCTTGCATAATAGCTTTGGATATTTGTCTCCCAACAATTTTCAATTAGCAGCCAACACTAAAGCAGAACGTATATATCTAACCAAAATCAACTTGACCCATAACAAACAAACATAAAATGCAAATCACGTATTTGAAAAAAAAACACATGACATAAACCATAATCCTGAAACATGCTCTCGGACCCTTTGGGTCCTCTTACTTCCCCTTCGTTAAAAAAGAATGAGGGTGGTCAGATAGATTATTTACCACAACTATTTGATTGAACGGTACAACAAGAGGCCAAGATATACAATTCAATCTAATTAAATTGTCCTTTAAACATTCTTTCCATTTTTGGCAGACCACGTCATGTTTCTTTAAACCAACTGCTTAAGAGATGTCTTAAGTATGACAGATATGGCCAAACATAGATCCAATGATCGCTGCGTTAGAGAACTCAAGCTATTATTTACGGATAAAACATAAGGGGGCTGAAGCCAGAGTGGGGGTGCTTGCATTCCAGTTTGGGGGAGATCTTGTCTGGCAAAATGTGGTACAATCTTTCTATTGGAGCAGGACCAATACTGATTTGCACATGGCTGGTCTCTGTCTAGAGTTGCACAGTGAATTAAAAATGCTGGTGGGGGGGGCGCAGCCTAACTGGCGAGCATGGTGGTCGCAGCTTACTAAAGCTCCGACCAGCCAACTAATATCCTGAAGCAATATCCTGCCCTCGGACGTCTCCTACACTGTGCCCTGTACCGGAGACCCTCACAGCGTCTGCCGGGTCCTCCGACGTGGGCCGGGAGTCCGGGGGAGTGGCGGCTGCGGCGAACGTGATCCCGTGGCCTGAAGTGGCCTAGTGGCGACAGGAGGAGGGAGAGCCGGGGCCTCAATTTGCTGGCCGGGCCAGGAGCAGAGGCCCAGAGGCCGGCGTGGCTGTGGTGGGGCTGCCGTGGCGGTGCCGGCCGCCTCGTCGGAACATCCCGTGGCTGCCCCTGGCCCTCCGGGAGTCCCGCAGCTGGGGAACTCCTGTTGTGAGCGGCGGTCCCTGGACCAGAGAGGGGCCCTTTCAAGGCGCTGCCCAGTGAAGCAACAGTGACGGGCAGGGGCTCCGGAGCGGGAGCGGCCATATTGGGAGCATCGGTGGAGCAGTGGTGCGGGGGTGAGTTGGCTGTGGGGTGCGGTGGCGGTCGGGAGCTGCAGGCGGGGGCTGTCTCGCCCACCCCCTCCTCCCCCCCTTCATCTTCGGCGGGCCTGCCCCAGGGCCATCAGGGGGTTCGGCGGCCGAGCCGGGCCACGGTGACGGCGGCGGTGCAGTGAAGGTGGGGCAGGGCCCTCCGGGACCTGGACGCCCGGTCTCTCACCCTGAGCTGCAGGTGGCAGATTAGTTACTCAAGCGCGTGGTGCGACAAGTGCACTGGAGCCCCATCAAGGAGCAGCACGGCGTAGCCCCCCCAGGTAGGGGAACAGTGGTCCGGCACCGGCCTCCCCCATATTGGCAGTGGTATACTTAGGCCTCGCTGGCCTTGGGGCCATCGGCTGAGTTCAGGAGGGGCCAGTGTCCGCGGCGCGCGTCGGTGGTCGGGTCGGGCCACGGAGTGGAAGATCAGGGCCTGTGGAGGTGAAGACAGTGGAGTATTGGTGGACATTCGGGCTGTCCTTAAGGAGGTGGCCACCTGCAAGTGGGCTTGGAGTGGGACATATCCTGCATTGGGCCTGTGGTCTGGGCTTCGGACTGTGTCGGTCCTCAGCCGGTTCGACAGCCATTCTTGAGGATCTTGTGGCAGGACATCACCTGAGACAATGACGCAGGACACAGGTGGCGGGGGTTCTACCAAGCAGGGCACCCTGGATAAATTCACTGGAACGGGTACGGCTGCAGGGGCTACGGGAACGCAGAGCCAGGTGCCAGACAATGCGGCATTAATGGCTGCCATCACCCAGTCTCGAGATATGTCACATGCGGAGATCGGGGCTGTTGGATCCGATGTCATGCTACTGCGGCAGGATTTGCGCAACGCCGTCGATCGCATAGCAGGGCCCGAGGCCCAAATATCGGGGTGGAAGACGATGTTACAACCCTTAAAAAGAAGGTGGTGGCAATGGAGAAGATCGAGAAGGGGTTGGCGCTGCGGGCAGAAGATGCTGAAGGGAGGGCTTGGCGCAACAATCTCCGCTTCGAGGGATTTCCGGAGGGTTGCGAGGGAGATAGCGTGGAGCGTTTTCTGACACGGTGGCTGTAGGGCTGGCTCCCTCCAGATACCCTCTCCCAATGGTTTGTGGTGGAGCGCGCTCCCAGGGCCCTCATGCAGAAGCCCCCTCAGGGGGCACGTCCCCGGCCAATCATCGCCAAATTCTTGAACTATATGGACGGTGATACTATCCTGAAGCAGGCCAGGGCTAAGGAGTCTCTTACATGCGACAACGCCAAGATCCTCATCTTTCCAGACTACACGCGCCTGGTGCGGTGTGTATCACTTACAACGCAACTTTTACGTCGTAATGCTGTTACAACGCAGCTATTACAACGCAGGATCCATTACATCGGATGCCATTACAACGCATGGCATTACATAGCAGATGGTATTACAACGCATACCATTACATCGTAAGTATTGGTAAGTATATAATTTTTTTTATTTTATTTAATATTATATAATTGATTTAATTATTATTAATTATAAATAAAAATAAATAAAAATATTTATTTATGTTTTTAAATATTATAAATTAAATTTATTAATTTAAGTAATTTTTTAAATAAGTATGAGTATAGGAGTATATGTTTTGGGGTACTGAGGTATATGTTTTGGGGTGTTTGGGTATTTTTAGGTTTTAGGGCAGGGTTTGGGTTTTGGGGTACAGGGGTGTTTTTAGGTTTTAGGGTTTTGGGGTACAGGGGTGTTTTTAGGTTTCAGGGTAGGGTTTGGGTTTTGGGGTACAGGGGTGTTTTTAGGTTTCAGGGTAGGGTTTGGGTTTTGGGATACAGGGGTGTTTTTAGGTTTCAGGGTAGGGTTTGGGTTTTGGGGTACAGGGGTGTTTTTAGGTGTCAGGGTAGGGTTTGGGTTTTGGGGTACAGGGGTGTTTTTAGGTTTCAGGGTAGGGTTTGGGTTTTGGGGTACAAGGGTGTTTTTAGGTTTCAGGGTAGGGTTTGGGTTTTGGGGTACAGGGGTGTTTTTAGGTTTCAGGGTAGGGTTTGGGTTTTGGGGTACAGGGGTGTTTTAGGTTTCAGGGTAGGGTTTGGGTTTTGGGGTACAGGGGTGTTTTTAGGTTTCAGGGTAGGGTTTGGGTTTTGGGGTACAGGGGTGTCTTTAGGTTTCAGGGTAGGGTTTGGGTTTTGGGGTACAGGGGTGTTTTTAGGTTTCAGGGTAGGGTTTGGGTTTTGGGGTACAGGGGTGTTTTTAGGTTTCAGGGTAGGGTTTGGGTTTTGGGGTACAGGGGTGTTTTTAGGCTTCAGGGTAGGGTTTGGTTTTTGGGGTACAGGGGTGTTTTTAGGTTTCAGGGTAGGGTTTGGGTTTTGGGGTACAGGGGTGTTTTTAGGTTTCAGGGCAGGGTTTGGGTTTTGGGGTACAGGGGTGTTTTTAGGTTAAATTAAATTAATTATATTTTATTAATTACATTTCTTAATTAAAATAATTAAATTAAATACATTATTTTAAATAATTTAATTTAATTACAATCAAAAAAATATTTAAATTAAATTAATTTAATTATATTAATTAAATAAAATTAATTACAATTTTTATTAAAATTAATTTAAATAAATAGATTTAAATTTATTAAATAAAAATAATTACTATTTTAAAATGTATTTTAATTAAATTAATTAAATTAAATTAATTAAATTAACTTAATTACATTTTTTTAAAAAGGTATACTTACCTATACTTACGATGTAATGCCATGCGTTGTAATAGCATCTGCTATGTAATGCCATGCGTTGTAATGGCATCCGATGTAATGGATCCTGCGTTGTAAAAATTCCGATGTAACGGAATGCGTTGTTATAAACCGCGTTGTAGTGACACCAATCCGCCTGGTGCAGATGCAGAGGCAATCCTTCTTAGCGGCCAAGGCTCGCCTTCGACAATTGAAGATCCAGTATGCCCTGCTGTATCCAGCCCACCTGAGAGTGATATATAGGTCCCCCACTTTGTTCTTTGACTCGCCGGAGGTCTTTGTTCAGTTTGTTTGATTGCGCATTCACACCCATTATCTGGAACCTTGGCCGTGGCTTGGAAAACAAGTATGTATGCTGTAAGAATGTCTGTTTTTTTGACATGCCTGATACGGAGGTTGAACGGCGGATGACCCCTGGGTCCATACATGTGGTCAGTTGGAATGTCAGGGGGGTCTTAGACAAGGTGAAGCGGGGAGCTCTTCTTCAGTAGGCTAAGAGGGCTGGGGCCGATGTGCTCCTGCTTCAGGAAACACACCTCATGGGTACCAAAGCCTTATGCCTCCAACGTTATGGATATCTTCAGGTGTTTCACTCGGGGTAATGTGGAAAAGTAAATTTTGCCATGTTCTGTGTCCCTACGCCTCATCCATCATATGTTATGTATGCATGACCAATATGCATATGTTATTCCCCATTTCTGATTAAAGACGCAATTACAGTTGTGTCCACCTCTAGTGTGCTATTTTCCAGTCCTCGTGAATACTACGAATATCAGGCCTATGTAAGTAATGTTGCCACGTTTCTCAGTGTGCACGTTACTCCATTATAAAATCCCCGTTTCTAGGCCTCAAAAGGGCCCGGACCACAGATTCAGCTCCTGTCTCCTGAAAGCCTCGCTGAGGAGCGATACAGCCCCCACCTGTATCCTCGACCTTTCACTTACTTCCTGCCTCGCAGTGCCCGGTGCAGCCCGGCTCTGCCTCTGAGTCTGCCAAAAGTATGTTATAAGTTCCTGCTATCAGTTCAGTCCTCCTCTTCTGCATTCCTAAGCTACTGAACTGCATCAATAGTTTCCGTCATTGTCTAGCCTTCTCGGCTCCACGTTAGAGAAATACTGTATTTAATGGTCATTTAATATTCTTCACGTACTACATGTAGAATAATGCATGGTCCAGTCTTAGAATCAGGTTAGCTTCTCCCCTCATGACTTCTAGTTCATATCAACATGTTCCCTAAACATTAGATACCAGATAGAGTTTAGGTACATGTCGCTCCGACCCTCCAGACTCTAGTCTCTGCTCCTAGCACAGAGTTCGTAGCCCCCAGCTTCTCCTAGTAACACGTCATTGCTAGTTTTCGCGCACCATTAGGTTAGAGGTCCCGGCTCCTTAGGTAGCCCCCTCCTATGTGTCCGCCCATTCATGACATATTCTGTTACGTTTCGCATCACATGTCTAAGTAAACTCCCAGTTACACCTCTTTTCACCCTTATCTTTCGCGACTGTTACACGTCACGCCTTCTACTCCACCCACTGTTACGCCTACTGCAATGTAATGCTATGTGTTTGCGCTATGTATATATGCCTGTGTTTTATTATTGAATGTTAGCGCGCTCATCCCAGACCTAGCCCCGGCAGCTGCCGGGCCTCTTCTTCCCTGCCAGGCCTTATTGTCCTATTCCTATGCAGGTTGTCCTGATCCTGTCCTTATGCTGTAATAAACCTGCAAAACTCCTACTACCTCGAATCTTGACTCTTATTTATTGAGCTATCTGTTATTTATTCATTCATGCACTCAAAAATAGGGTATTATTTATTTATTTACCACATAATGGCGCCCGAATAGGGACTTGCCCTTTCCCCACGCGTCGGTGAAGCCACGCCGACCCCCTGACCCCCTGCAGTCGTGACGGAACTCTTCTGGCCAAGTGCAGATATTTCTGCTTCAAGTATCCCTCAGGCCCACGGAGGAGACGGAGGAGGCGGTCCAGCATCCGAACGAGACGGTGGAGGAACGCGGCGAGTCCCGACCAGAGCCCAAGCCGAGAGTCCAAGGTCCGAGGTATCCGGAGGTCCACCCGTAATTGAAGTCCGAAGTCCGAAGTTCGTCGTCGTAGTCCAGTCCCGTCCGAGGCCTTCCGTTCCGTGCTGCCCGGTGAGTACCATTGCTGGGGTAGTGTCTAGACAGGGTCAGTCTAAATTGACTCCTGGTCCGTGGGTTGGTGGTACCCAAGCTCACAAACGAAGTGTTCACCTAGGTGGATACGGGTCTTGATGTGTTCCTTTATGGGACCGGTATGTTCCGTACTGTTACAGCAGTGCATCCAGTGACTCTAGTCTGTTCAGTTCTCGAGAATTCTGTTCTGTTTCTGTTTTCAGTATTTTCCAGGTAGTATTCTGTTCGAAATGTTATGTTATAATGTTGTTTAATGTATTTCCAATGTCGTGGTATGCCTGAATTGTTTTCCCAATTGTTATTGTTTTTCGTGTATTGTATTGTGTTCCGATTCGAGTTTAGAATGCCGCTCTTTTCCAAGTTACGTCAGTTAAAAACTAGAAAGGGTCTGCTGGAAGCAGCAGTTCCTGTTCCGCCTAGGGACAGTCCAGGTCACTTTATGTATCAGAAACATGGCATAAACGCCATATTGTATCTAGATTTATGGGTAGAATATACCAAACAGTTAGAAGAAAAGTATAGATGGCCCGTATCGGGTACATGGGATGCCGAATGTATCATGCGAGTAGAAGAAGCATTATGGAAAAAGAAAGCCAGACAGTCACAGAAAGATGCCATCGAGTTATGGCGTAAGGAAGCGCATAGAAGAACGGAAAAGGAAGTCAGAAAGTCAGAGTTAAGTAGAGAATCCCAAGAACGAGCCCAAGAAAGAGAATTAATCGAGATAGGTGAACAAGTCAAAGCCGAACAGTCAGACAGACAGAGGCATGCCCTTATTAAGGGTATGTATCCTCTCCTTGCCGAAGGTTTGCCAAAAGCGACCCCAGAGGCATCCAGTAATTTCCCGCCACCATTAGTTCCGACCAAGCTACGTCACAAACCGACCGCAGCTGATATTTTTATTTCATCCTATTTGGATGACACAGTTCCAGAATATGCAAATCCAGTTCGTGCTCCACCAGTCCCTGTAAATCAGGCACTTCCCGTTTCTCCAGACACCGGAGTACCTGTTACGGTACCCCCGGGTCAGCCTGTCATACAAGTTCAGCCCACGCTACAATTACCGACCCTGCAAGCACGAAGAATGTCAGTCGACGATTCTAGTCTAGGGGCCGCAGGAGGAGGTCCTCCTCAAACCCCGCCGCCACACAAGCGTTTAACAGCACTCGAATTACATGCTCAAGCATCACAGCGTACTCCTAAAAGTAATAAGTCTGTTACAGAAATCAGACAAGCCCTTAACGAATGTGTTTATGATCCAGTTCCAGGGGAATATAATATGGTTTTATATTCCGTACGTGTAAGAAGAGTGACCGAGTATCTAGTCACCTTACCAAATATGAAAGAAGATCTAGACAGAATATATCGTTTCATCCGTACAGGGGATGATCCAGAAAGTATTGGCGAGATTATGTCTCAAAGGAAAGCCGAGATTCAGCTCATGATATTAAAGTTCCTGATCAATTGTCTAATAAGAGAACAAGATTATCCGTTTAAAGATCCCGCCGACATGAGAATCCTAACAAGGTGGAGTGATAATATAGCCGAGGGTAAGCACAAGACCATTAGTGCCATGGAAAGTATGTACAAGAAAATTCGTAAAGAAATAATAAAGTTACACGAACAGCGTAAAGCAGCACAAGTAAGCGAGAAAGAAAGTACCTCTGATCCTGAAGAGGAAGACGAGAATCCCGCCAGAATAGCGTATGTAGGAAAATCCAGATTTCCAGATCGCCATTTACGTCTAGAACCCAAGTCTGTTTTTCATCCAGCACCAGAACGAGAGCCTCGCTCTCTAGAACAAGTATTTCAAGCTACCGATCACATTCTGAAATCACGAGTCGGTTATAGCGAGTTAAGTACCATGCATGAACAAGAACTAGCCCGATCAGCAGTCCGATGGATTACTGATTCTACCACTTTTCCAGACGAAATAGTGGCACAAATGTTTCTGAAACTGCCCCCAGCCGAGCAACGACTGGTGGGTATGTATATGATCCAGCACCTCATTACTCTGTATGAGGGTCAACATTCTGATCCAGGCCCGTTACACGATATCCTGAACGAGTTACTCCAGTACAGATGGAGAGGTCTAGGTACCGATTTAATTAGTGTTATTCTAGAACAGCGTCACAAGTATAGAACGTTCCTGAACCCGCATTTTGTTCACGTCTCACCCCCAGAAAGTAAACCATTCTACATAGACAGACAGAATCCGTTACGAGAAGTCCACCCAGTCCAAGGGACGGGTGGCGAAATGCAACGAGTGTTTGTATACACTCCGATTTCAAAGATGGAACTCCTTGAAATGAAAAAGCTAATTCCCTGTCATGACAAAGATCCAGCAGGGTTCCATAGAGAATTAAAGGACATGCTCCGTATGGGGGAATACACTTACCCAGATGTCATTAAAATGTTAAAGGTCCTGTTGCCCGCAGGGGTGTATGAAAAGTTAAAAGAAAAAGAGTGGGAGGTGGGAGAGAAAAAGATCGATTGGACAGCTCTAGAAGCTGAAGACAAGGCACGAGTACCAGGTACCGGTCTCGGAGATAAATGTAAGGAATTACCAGAATTATTGATTCAAGTTTTACCCAGATTATTGACAACCAGGAAAGAAGACTGGGATGCAATCTCAGCCTGTAAACAGAAACAAGATGAAGACACTAGTGATTTTTATTCTAGATTCGAGAAATGTTTCAGTATTAATAGTGGTCTCAAGACAAGTAGTGAGTCATACCCTCATCTTTTCGTTACCAAATTAGTCGAGAATTCAAGTCCACAAATTAAAAACCGAGTTTTGAAAGTCGAAAGCACCTGGCAAGCAAATACTCCGTCCCAGATGCTCCAGATGCTCCAGTATCACCAGAATAGAATCAGAGAAGAGCAAGAACACGAAAGAAAACGTATGAAAGACACGAAAATGAAAGTGCTAGTTGCACAATCGGTTCCTCAAGACAGTCAGAAGAGGGGTCCGAATCAAGCCAGTCATCCTGCGGCTCCCGTTAAAGGGAACTGCAATTATTGTAAACAGCCAGGTCATTTTATAAACGAGTGTGCAGTTCTGAAACATAATATAGCTACTGGTAAGACTAAAGAAAGACCACGTCCGCCTAGACAAGAACTAGTTTCACAGATT
The DNA here is from genome assembly GCF_964261635.1 of Lissotriton helveticus. Taxonomy (NCBI): domain Eukaryota; kingdom Metazoa; phylum Chordata; class Amphibia; order Caudata; family Salamandridae; genus Lissotriton; species Lissotriton helveticus. The sequence goes on from NC_136061.1 coordinate 1,411,090,601, forward strand.
CCTCAGTCACAGAATGCACAACAGACAGTTACAGTACCGCAGCCTATTGCTGCAACACAGCACGTTACATCGCAGATGTACCAGTATGCACAGTCTGAGTATCCAGAGTACCAGTCATATTCATGAAACAGCCTAGAGAGGGAGGTAGGCGTGCCTCTCATCGAGATACCTGTAGACCAAGAAGGTCCCTATGTTCATAGTCAAGTATTAGGGAAAGACAGAAAATTTCTGATCGATACAGGGGCAAGTAGGACCACAATTAGTCATGCCGAAGTTCCAGGGGCTCCGCTCTCAGGCTCAAGAAATGTTTCCCTTGGATTTTCAGGAAAACCCATAGTTAATGAAATATCTCAGCCAGTTACTCTAGAAGTAGGTCCATTGTCCCGTACTACTGATCTGTTACTTACTAAGTCATGTCCAGAAAATCTATTGGGTATTAAGACATTGAAAGAATTAGGTGCAATTATTTGTTGTTCCCCAGAGGGAATACGTCTGTTCCTACGTGACTTTAAGGGTCACTATGTATTACGAGATTTTGATTCAAGATTGTCTAATGTTCCGCAGCATTTATGGGCGCAAGGTCCAACTGATGTAGGTTACATGCAAATCACACCCTATCGTGTGACTCTCAAGCCAGGTGTAGTGTTACCCCGAATCAGACAGTACAGATTGCCACCTGAGGCTGTAGCAGCCTTATCCAAAATTATTGACGAGCTCATGGCTCAAGGAGTAGTTGTAGAAACTGACTCCAATGTATGCAATTCTCCGATCATTCCAGTCATGAAACGTACTGATCCAAATGCACCCCCAGTATATCGATTAGTGATTGATTTACGAGAGCTTAACAAATGTATTATTCCTCAGTACCCAGTTGTTCCAGACATTTCTTCTCTGTTAACTGCCATTGATTCCGAAGCCATGTTTTTCACTGTTATTGACCTCAAGAATGCATTTTTTAGTGTTCCAATTCATCCAGACAGCCAGTTTCTTTTCGGATTTTGTTTAAACGGAAGGAGCTATATGTTTACACGCGCTCCTCAAGGTTTCACAGAAAGCCCTAGTATTTACAGTCAAGCACTCAAGAGACAACTAGACAACATTCACATGCCAACTGACACTGCCCTGCTCCAGTATGTCGATGATCTACTGATCACAGCCCGTTCTGAACGTGCTTGCGAGCGAGCATCACTTACAGTTCTGTATTTTCTAGCCGAGATGGGGCACAAGGTGTCACCTTCGAAGCTTCAATTCTGTGTCCAGCAAGTGGTATACTTAGGACACTTGCTGTCCAAGAGGGGTAGGCAGTTGACACCCGACCGTATCCAGTTAATAGCGAGTCTTCCCCAGCCCAGAACCCAGAAGGAGGTACGTGCTTTTATCGGCCTTACTTCTTATTGTAGACAATGGATTCCCCAGTATGCATTTCTAGCCAAGCCATTGATACAGTTAACGACACAGGAGGCAGCCGTATCGACTGTCCTCCCTTGGACATCTGAACATACACTTAGTTTCAACGAGTTAAAGAAAGCCCTATGTCAAGCTCCAGTTCTAGCTACACCGAACTACAGTAAGCCTTTTACACTTTTCGTTACAGAACGCGAAGGTACAGCATTATCTGTTCTCACACAAGATCAAGCAGGTCAATACAAGCCCTGTGCTTATTTTTCGAGCACATTAGATCCAGTCGCCCAGGCGTTGCCTGCGTGCCTCAAGTCAGTTGCAGCCACAGCACTAGCTATCAGACAAAGTGATTCCATAGTTTTAGGACATTCCCTGACAGTACAAGTTCCACATTCAGTAGAAGTTCTTTTAAACCGAACACAGACTCAGCACTTGACAATTGCACGTTTAACAGGTTATGAATTGACACTGTTCCAGCCACACATAGAAATTAGACGCTGCAACGTCCTGAATCCTGCTACACTGTTACCATCAGTTAATTCAAATCCAGATCCACATGATTGTGTGGAAGTAGTTAACATTACGACTAAGCCAAGACAAGACCTGACAGACATTCCGTTACTAGATCCTGACCTGACACTTTATGTGGATGGTTCATGTATGAGAACTAGTACAGGAGAACTAGTCGCCGCGTATGCAGTGACTACTGACACTGAAGTTATTGAAACACACCGTATTGATACTCTGTCCGCTCAAGCAGCAGAGCTAGTTGCTCTGACACAAGCCTGTATACATGCCAAGAACCTGAAGGTTAATGTCTACACAGATTCACGTTACGCATTCGGAGTTGTACACGACTTCGGAGTGCTCTGGCAGGAGAGAGGTTTTATGACTTCTCATGGAACCAAGATTCAGCATGGTCTCCTTATTCAAGCCCTGTTAGATGCCATACATTTACCGACATCTATTGCTATCATGAAGTGCAAAGCACATACGAAAGTCACAGACATTATTTCCCAAGGTAATGATCTAGCAGACCGCACAGCCAAGCTTACAGCACAGACTCCAGACGTTCCAGTTAATCAGACACATACTCCAGATCTGATTACATGCATGACAGTTAAGGACCCTACACAAGATGTCATAGATATCCAGTTACATGCTACTCCCGATGAAATCAAGAAATGGACTGTACAAGGAGGGGTCCAGACAGATCAAGGATGGTTAACGAAGGGTAGAGCCACATGGTTTCTCCCCGATTCTATGGTTCAAGTCATTATCAATACCGCACATAGTCCAGCACATTTAGGAGAAAAAGCTATGTTAGACAGTATCCAGAACATTTGGTTCAACAAGCATTTACGAGCTGCAGCCAAGCAGAAAGTCCGTACCTGTATGATATGTTGTCAGTTCAATCCAGGTAAAAGTGTCCCGGTGGAACAAGGTGGTTTCCAGCCCCCTGACCACCCTTTTGAGGTCCTCCAGATGGATTATATTCAGATGGAGCGATGTCGAGGTTTCAAGTATGTCCTTGTAGTAGTATGCGCTTTGTCCAGGTGGACAGAAGCATATCCAGTCCCAGATTACACAGCCGCGACCACTGCCAAACAGTTGGTTCGTGAATTTTTCCCTAGATACGGACTCCCTAGAGTCGTATATTCTGATAACGGTCAGCCATTCTCATCCGAACTCATGAAGCACGTTTCCCTGTTGTTAGGGTACCAGTGGAAGTTCCATTGTGTACGCCATCCAGAAGCAGCTGGACTAGTCGAAAGACATAATCAGACTCTGAAAATCCGTATAGCAAAAGTCTGTAAAGACAAAGGTGTAGACTGGTTAGTAGCTTTGCCAGTCGCTCTGTTTTACATGCGTATGGTCGCACATTCCAGATCAGGTCTGTCCCCGTATGAGGTCGTTTTCGGCCGCCCCCCTAACATGTGGGGTACTCCTAGACCCCGAAGTATTACCGATGTTTCATGTAATATGCTGACAGATTACCTAGCTTCCTTGATGTCTGCCCTCAACTCATGTCGTTCACAGGTTGCCGCCACATTTCCAGACAATACCGAGGTGGCACCGCACGAGATCGTTCCAGGGTCGTTGGTGATGATCCGCAACTTTGACAGATCAAGTCCGCTGGAACCACGTTGGAAAGAGCCACGTCAAGTCCTCTTGACCACCCGAACTGCCGTCAAGTTAGAAGGCAGGAAGGGGTGGGTCCACCTTTCTCATGTAAAACTTTTTAAAGGACCAAAGCCAGTCGTCAAAGACATTGCCAAGAACATTTCCCAGGATTCCAAGGATTGCCAGAACATTGTTTTAAAGAACTGTCCCGCACCAGACTTTGTTACAACCCCTCCCTTGTTAGAGAAAACTCCGCAACAGGAGTATAAGCAAAAGCTCAGGTCTAATAAGTCAGCCTGTTTGATTGTATAAGTCCTCCCCTAGGTGAAACGGTTAAATTGTTTCTGACATGTATAAAATAGACCCCCATAGTGAGAGAGTCAGTCGAAGTTCACTTAAATGTATCGTTTTTCTGAGTTTCATATTATTTCTCAGCATAATGATTTCTTGCACCAGCTATGCTTTCTATCTGTGTTTTTCAGTTCCTCATGCAAATATGTCTGCTCATGCTACAGTAGAGCACACGTTTAGTGATCTGCCTCCTCACGAATATTCATACCGCCTCGCCATGCGTAATAACACATTCATCCGTATGTTACATTATTCACACCAGACCAGCAATGCCACTAATTGTTGGGTGTGTGGTCGACTCCCCCCTTTCCAGACACCGAAGGGAGTTTTGCCACTGTTTCCTTATCCATTCTCACACAATGGTTCGTGTGGAGCATGGTCCACGTTAACGTCATCCTCAACAGATATGTCTTTTCTCAACAGTACATGTTTTCCAGACAAGCAAGGTTTTCCCCACAGAACAGGTTTAGATTTAGAAAATGAGGTATATAATTTAGGAAATTATTCGTCGAATTTCATGGTTCTGAATGTTCAGTCTGATACTACTCCAGACTTACCTGCTATTTCAGTACTACCAGTCAAAGGCGAATTATGTGTCCGTAGTTATGGTTCTGTACATATAGGTCATAGTGAATGTACTACTGTTATCCAGTATAGTGACAGTAGGAAATCTATTTTTATAGCTTCACGTCATTCTTATTTTGTTTGTGGTCAAACTGCATATGTTCGTCTGCCCCTCGATTGGGAGGGAACCTGTTACATTGCCTTCCTACTGCCACCTGTTTTTCTAGCCCCACCTGATTATCATAGGAATTCTTTCTTAGTACACATTAGACATAGAAGGGAGTCCCCAATTGTCGATTATACTGAAACTGCTCTAGAACAGTATACAGATTTCAATAAAGGTTTCTTTTTCTTTATAGGACCTGTCCAGAATAGTAAACTAATCCGTAGGTTAACAAGAACCCTTGAAGCTGTAGTAAATGAGACTGCCTCTGCTCTAGGTAACCTAACCGAAGAACAATCTGCTATGAGATTTGTCGTTTTGCAAAATCGTCTCGTCCTTGACGTCATACTGGCCGATAGGGGCGGGGCCTGTAGAATTCTCGGATCTAGTTGTTGCATTTTCATTCCAAATAACGCGCCGTCTGTTTATTCAGCTATAACCAGACTTCATAAAATTGCCCATCTGTTACATCAAGATCCAGGCACCTGGACATGGTCTGGTTGGTTCTGGAATATAATTTCCGCATGGGGATGGAAAGTCCTGTCCTTCCTAGGTATTGCAGTAGCGATCATATTTAGCTGCTGCCTCTGTATACAATGTGGCCCTGCGATTTGCAGCATGTGTGCTACCTCTTGTATTCCTAGTCCCAAGCCCCGTTCTAAATCCCGTTCCAAGACAATTCGAGACGAGCAAATGGTACTGTATGAAATGATAGACGGTATCATGAATATTGATGTTTCCTGATGGAAACGTAGTGACAAGGAGGGAATGTGGAAAAGTAAATTTTGCCATGTTCTGTGTCCCTACGCCTCATCCATCATATGTTATGTATGCATGACCAATATGCATATGTTATTCCCCATTTCTGATTAAAGACGCAATTACAGTTGTGTCCACCTCTAGTGTGCTATTTTCCAGTCCTCGTGAATACTACGAATATCAGGCCTATGTAAGTAATGTTGCCACGTTTCTCAGTGTGCACGTTACTCCATTATAAAATCCCCGTTTCTAGGCCTCAAAAGGGCCCGGACCACAGATTCAGCTCCTGTCTCCTGAAAGCCTCGCTGAGGAGCGATACAGCCCCCACCTGTATCCTCGACCTTTCACTTACTTCCTGCCTCGCAGTGCCCGGTGCAGCCCGGCTCTGCCTCTGAGTCTGCCAAAAGTATGTTATAAGTTCCTGCTATCAGTTCAGTCCTCCTCTTCTGCATTCCTAAGCTACTGAACTGCATCAATAGTTTCCGTCATTGTCTAGCCTTCTCGGCTCCACGTTAGAGAAATACTGTATTTAATGGTCATTTAATATTCTTCACGTACTACATGTAGAATAATGCATGGTCCAGTCTTAGAATCAGGTTAGCTTCTCCCCTCATGACTTCTAGTTCATATCAACATGTTCCCTAAACATTAGATACCAGATAGAGTTTAGGTACATGTCGCTCCGACCCTCCAGACTCTAGTCTCTGCTCCTAGCACAGAGTTCGTAGCCCCCAGCTTCTCCTAGTAACACGTCATTGCTAGTTTTCGCGCACCATTAGGTTAGAGGTCCCGGCTCCTTAGGTAGCCCCCTCCTATGTGTCCGCCCATTCATGACATATTCTGTTACGTTTCGCATCACATGTCTAAGTAAACTCCCAGTTACACCTCTTTTCACCCTTATCTTTCGCGACTGTTACACGTCACGCCTTCTACTCCACCCACTGTTACGCCTACTGCAATGTAATGCTATGTGTTTGCGCTATGTATATATGCCTGTGTTTTATTATTGAATGTTAGCGCGCTCATCCCAGACCTAGCCCCGGCAGCTGCCGGGCCTCTTCTTCCCTGCCAGGCCTTATTGTCCTATTCCTATGCAGGTTGTCCTGATCCTGTCCTTATGCTGTAATAAACCTGCAAAACTCCTACTACCTCGAATCTTGACTCTTATTTATTGAGCTATCTGTTATTTATTCATTCATGCACTCAAAAATAGGGTATTATTTATTTATTTACCACAGTTCACGAGAGGCTCGCATGGAGGGGCTGTGTTGATCCATCGCAGGGTCCAGTATGAGCATGAGAGAATTTGGTCTGACACGCAGGAGCGGTATGTTTTCGTACAGGGCAAGATCGGGGGAGAGGTTGTGATCCTGGGTAGTGTATATGCACCGCCGCCATTACAGTGGTCCCTAGTGGAACGGCTACTAACACTGTGGGGGGATATGCCAGATGTGCTTTCTTTGGTAGGGGGCGATTGGAATGATGTCATGGACCGGGATTGGGATAGATGGAGGAGTGAAGGGAGGCGGGAGTGGGAGGAACCCCCACCAAGTTGCATTCCCTGGCTGCTGGGTTGGACTGGACAGACGAATGGAGACACATTCAGGGTCCTTGTAGGGAAACACGTACTTTTCCTCAACACATGATTCCTTCTCGAGACTCGAATACATATTTCTCCCTAGGAGGATGGTACACAGAGCAATGTCAGCAAACATTATGCCTAGAGCTTTGTCTGATCATTTGCCCGTTGCACTCAAGGTTCGGATCGGCCCTGGGAGGCACCCTCTTAGATGGCGCATGTCGGGGTGGCAGCTGCAGAAAGAGGTATATAGGGAACAGCTGGCCAAGGAGATAGATAATTACCTGGTTGCGAATGTAGGGTCAGTTGAGTCACCGGCTGTGCTCTGGGAGGCGATGAAACCCACGTTGCGGGGGGTGGATATTTCCTGGTGTGTGGCCGAGCGGAGGGAGAGGCAGAGGGACCTGTTGCATAGGGAGGTGGATATTGAGGCACTGGAGCGAAGGGGCAGGGAGATGGATGGGGGACTGGCCAGGAGACAGTTGATGTTAGCTCAGCAGCAGTATGCGGCAATCTTGCTAGATGAGGCTCGTCAGGCGTGGCTGGCAACGCGCAGTAGAGTCTGTAAATGGGGGGATAAATCGAGCAAAATGCTTCACCGTCTGTGCCAAGGTACATTTCATGCACAGCCCTTACCACGGGTCGTGGACCCGGTGGGGAAGCCGATATTAGAACCCTCTGCTATTGCCGCGAGCTTTGTGGCGTACTTTGAGGACCTATACTCTCCCAAAGAGTTCCTTGGAAGCGGTTATTGTGAAATTTATTGACGATCTCCCACCTAAGATGGTTTCAGATGAGGTGCGAGTGCACTTGGATCGGCCTCTGTCGAATGATAAACTCGGTGTGGCCCAGGGAGAATTGAATCCGGGGAAGGCTCCAGGTCTGAATGGGTTTCCCTGCAAATTTTTTTAAAGGCTTTTTACGCAGTTGGCCCCGCACTTTTGGCCAGTGGTGGAGGAGACGCGGGATGGTGGATTGCTTCCCTCGGACTGGAGACATGCGAAGATAGTGGTATTCCACAAACCAGGTAGACCTCTGGAGCAGCATGCATCATATTGCCCCATCTCCCTCCTCAATATCGAGGCAAAGGTGTTGGCCAAGGCTTTGGCTAACCGTCTTAAGCCGCACATCACGACTCTAGTTCATCCGGACCAGGCAGGGTTCATGCCTCAGAGGGCGACCCGCCACAATATTAGGCATGCGCACGTAGCTGTGTCTGCCCATGGGCGGCTCGGGGAGTCGGCGGCGCTACTGCTGGCGGACATGGACAGGGCCTTTGATTCTCTGAGTTGGGTGTACCTGTCCGCATTGCTGCGGAGGCTCAATCTGGGACTGCAGTTATTGACTTATTTGCAGCTGTTATATACTACCTTAACGGCTTCGGTGCGGGTGGGGGGGGTGATTTCTCGTTCCTTCCCTATCCGGAGGGGTACTCGCCAGGGCTGCCCCATTTCCCCCTACCTTTTTGCGCTCGCCATGGAGCCACTGGCGGCCTGGGTGCGAATAGATGCTCAGCTTAAAGGGTTTTGATGGGCAACAGGACTTACAGATAAGATAGCATTATACGCGGACGACGTGCTGTTCTTACTTACAGACTTGGATAGATCGGGCCGCGATTATTGCGCATTCTCCAGATTTTCGGTGAAACCTCAGGGCTATATATGAATCCACGTAAATCCACACTCTGGGTCCTGGGGGGTGGTTCTGGGGTGGGGGAATGGGCATCTGCCCTACAATTGTTGACGGGGGGATGAAATACTTGAGGGCTTTTTTGTCCGATGTCCCGGCGGTAGCCAGGGAGCGAAATTTGGCCCTGGTTTGGGATCGTATTAAAGAGGATCTCAAGGTGTGGTCTCGCATGCCCCTGACGATTTATGGTCGGTCTTCTATATTTAAGATGGTGTCGCTTCCTCGTCTTTTTTATCAGTTTCAAAACCATCCCTACCAGATTCCACCCCTATGGTTCCGACAGGTTAATTCGGCACTGGGTGGATTTTTATGAGGGGGGGGGGGCGCGGTTAGGGTGGCCCTGCGCACATGCTTCCTATCTACGTACATGGGGGGACTAGCTACATCGGATGTACTCTCCTACTACTATCAGACACTGATCATTCACTGTTCCGCAAATTTACAGCGGCTCAAGATGGCTTGGGAGGAGGATGTAGGGGACCTGGAGGAGAAGGATTGGGCTGAGGCACTAGCGAGTCGCAGAGGGCGGCAATAGCCACGCGATTGCGCCTGATTCAATTTAAATACTTGCATCGGGTATACTTCACCAGGGTGCGATTGTGGAGAGCTGGAATGATTGTATCCCCCGAGTATCTGCGATGTAGCTCAGAAGAGGGCACCTTTTTGCACACAGTCTGGAGCTGTCTTTCCTTACACAGGTTTTTTGGGGGGGGGTTCCTGCTTATCAGAAGTGCTGGGTTGGTAGCTTCCTCGCACACCTGTTTGGCGCTGTTGCATGTCCTGGAGGGGGTGGGGGGGCAATAGATATAAGCGACACCTATTGTTGATTGGTCTAACTTTGACAAAGAGGGATATAGTGAGGGCGTGGAAGGCACCCCAGGCCCCATCGCTGACCGCCTGGAGAAATGGGTTAGATTTCTGCATGGGCCTTGAACAGCCGACCTTTACTGCCAGGGGGAGTCCCCGTAAACATTATAAGATTTGGAAACGATGGGCAGATTACCGGGGACTAGACTTGGATCCACCGTTGGAACGGGAAGGCCCTCCGACAGGTTAATGAGTGTGAAGAAGATGGGACCTGGAAGGGTGGGGGTGGGGGTGGGGGTTGTTTGTATGTGCTTCCAGTATACTGCTACGTGTTTCCGAGGGGGTGTGGTTGCGACCGGGGAGAGGTGGGGCAGGGTGTTCTTGTTAGTTTATTCAATATAAAAGTCACTGTCATTTGCTACTGTGCATTGGGGGTGTGCAGCTGTCTCCGGGACTTCGGAGCTCTGCAATAAATGTGAAACAAGACAAATAAAGCTTTTTTAAAAAAAAAAAAATGCTGGATTGAAATGATGCCTTAGTGAAGGCCAGTGGCTGAGAATAACTCGAGCATTCGTAACAGCACTGTTAATTGCAACAGGACAGTTACAGTAAGTGCCACTGTCATGATATGTAAGCTTAAACATCTTACCTGTGTCACTTCTTTGTGAAATAGAATGTTCTGCTATACTATGCCTATTTGAGACTCAAAGAATACTATAATAGATTGTATCATCATCTTTTAAGTTCCTCCACATTTGCCAAAATCTATTTTAACTTGCCTTTCAATGTACACGTTCAATCCATTTCTTGACTTTGACTAATAAACACCAAAGTATCATTTATACTTATCAGTCATTGTGCTCGTTGTTTCCATGTTTTTCACCTTCAGAATTCTAATTTGTCTTGTGGCTACTGCATATGGCTCGAGGTATGTATCAAACAATCTGCTTTTCCTAAATTATTACTTACACGAGGGAGTGATTCATGATGCACGTTCACAAGCTATTTTAGTAAATCCATCCTAACAGTGATTACTCTCCATCCCCTCTCATTTACAACACTCCGGAGAATTTGCCCAGGAAGGTTTCATCAATATCCTTTTTAAAAAAAACAAAAACATTTTTTGAGCACGGTAGATTAAGTGATTTGCCCAGAATCACAGGATGTTGAGCTTCCCTGCCAAGACTCAAACCCGGTTTCCCGGCTCGAGGTCGAACGCTCTCGCCTTTAGGCCACATCTTCTCATGTAACTGTACAATAACCCTATATATCTGCCCGAAACTTGAAAACCAGTTAAATGACTCCAAACTACTACTTACAAAGTAGATAGAAGACAAGGTCTGGAGAACCAGGGAACGAAAACGAATTTCGGAAGACAAGTATCTGCCAGTCAGAATGTATTTTCATCTCAGTAATTACTTTTAACCTCATGCAGAGTGCATAAGGAGTAGACAATCGGGGCATGCTGGTGTTTCTCCTGAGTTTACTATTTCTAAGTTTTTTTCTCGTGTTTATTCGGTACTGGAGGACAAATACACACATTTGTATCCCTACACATGCTTGAATCTGTCAGTTGTTGTGTTCACTCCAACTCTGGCAGCATCTAATACAGAAGGGAATGCTAACACTGGGGATGGATTAAGCATGATGCGTCTTTGCTTGAAGGCAAAACGCTGGTGATGACAACACAAAGGTTTCTTTTGTGTCTCCATAAGGTGGACAGCTGTGTTTTAGGAACAGGAATTTACCGGCATGCATTACAGCAACAATGGCCCATTCTTATTTTTTAATTCTAATTTCAATAGTGCTGTTCTGTGTTGTTATGGCATCAAACAAAGCATAGTTAGTTCCTGAATTAGTAGGACTTATATTTACCCTGTATTACAATATCACACTTAAGTAAAAACACTTGCTCAGTGCAATAACCCTATGCTCAAGCAATGTAAGAAAACAAGACGGTAAATTTCAACGGTGTGCTAGGCTACCTATCTCACTAGCACCCATTATCGATCAAGGTGTTTAATAACTTTCGTTATATGATATAGATAGTACAGTGAGTTGAAAGGTCACTGTAAGAACTGGGGGTCTCTAGTTGGCTGAGGTAGGTACCTTAGTCCAAATAGGGACCCTTCATTGTAGTCAGGGTAAGGAGGGACACCCTCTTAGATAACCCCTGCTCACCCCGTGGTAGCTTGGCACGAGCAGCCAGGCTTATCTCCAAAGCAATGGGTAAAGTATTTGCAACCACACTCCCAGTAACCAGGTGATTACACCACAAATGGACACCACACTGGTTTCATAAAAAATAGCGGTATCTTTATAAAAAGGAATACAATGAGACCAAACAATAGAAATCCAACATATGCGTATTCGTAATATTTCATGTTGCCGGTAATTAGGCCAGCATTTACTTGTAGGTTCTTGCAGTATTAATAAGCAAATCACGATCACTAATGCAGTCCTAATGCAATGCTATACAGTTCGTAATGCAGTTTGCAATGTAGTAATAAGAAAGTCCTTAATGCAATGCTATGCAGTTCGTAATGCAGTTTGCAATGTAGGAATAAGAAAGTCCTTAATGCAATGCTATGCAGTACATAATGCAGTTCACAATGTAGTAAATAGAAAGTCCTTAATGCAATGCTATGCAGTTTGTAATGCAGTTCGCAATATAGTAATAAGAAAGTCCTTAATGCAATGCTATGCAGTTCGTAATGCAGTTCACAATGTAGTAATAAGACAGTCCTTAATACAAGAATCAGGCAGTTCGTAATGCAAGAATAATGCGGTTCGTAATGCAAGAATCAGGCAGTTCGTAATGCATGAATAATGCGGTTCGTACTGCAAGAATCAGGCAGTTCGTAATGCAAGAATAATGTGGTTCATAATGCAAGAATAATGCGGTTTCTAATGCAAGAATCAGGCAGTTTGTAATGCAAGAATAATGTGGTTCATATTGCAAGAATCAGGCAGTTCGTAATAATGCAAGAATAATGCGGCAAGCCAATCTGCGCGGTCAACTCGGGCACCACTTGGCCCAAACACCAGAAACAATGGTCGTAAGCTTAAAGGGGCAGCCCCGGTAATGCTGGGCAGGTATGGAACACTCAGGGACTCAGCGCATCTAACTTGGTGCAGCGGGAGAGAGACCGGAGCACTCATGTAATCCTCCTGCATGCCTCCCAAGCCCACACATGCTTGCGGCTACCAACCGGAGTCCAAGCCTTACCTGGGGGAGTGTGCTGCCTCGTTCTCTCTCTCCGCTCATCAGACTTCCTGCTGGGCGATTCTGATCACATTGCGGCTCTGTTGCTAGGCGATGCTGTAGCCGGACGGGTTACGGCTCTGCCTTCTCCTTCGTTGACGATCTTGGGCAGATTCCTTTCGATGAACAACGTTGACGATCCTTTTAACCTTGTAGCTTCCTTAGCTTCAAGAAATCCTTTAGCACGTTGTGACTCGGGCCGGCAGCGGCAATCTTTACTCACAGCATCAGTTATGATGACGGCTCGGGCCACATACAGCAATACGGTAAGCAACAACGGGATAACCCAGTATCCCTCAGACCCTGGGCAGTGTTAGACTATATAAACAATGGTTCTGTTGGGTTTAGACTGATTGCTTCAAATGAATTTTATAAAACAATTTGCACAAAACTTCAGTATTAATCAATTGAGTTAATCAAAACCGTAAACAAAAACAAAATTACAAATCCAAACCTTCTCGGGTATATCAAAGTATTATTTATGAGACAATTGTATTCATAAATACACTATTTTAAATGTTTCACAAGTTTAAGTACATTACAAAATGGCGCATCAACTGTGGAGAGAGTGATATTCAGTGCTCAGTGGTGCATTGTGCAAAGGTGAAATACAAATTAGTGACTTTATGTACAGTGAAGGAAGGAAAAGGGGAGATATTATGGCCAGTAGGAAACAAATATGCAGTTAATTCTGTGGGCCACGTCCGTTGGCTATATCACAGAATACTTATAGCTGGTCCAAAGAGTTATGCCATTGACGTTTCAACCCTAGGAGTGCCGTTTTTGTGGGTCAACACTTGTCTTGATCAGGACTGGGGGCGGGGAATAGGGGGAGGGATGAGCAGCCTCTGGGGGCCCACCGAAGGTGCTCCCAGGCTCGTATTATGGGTAATCACTGATAATGCGGAGGTGTACAACCTTTCCAACGCAACTTTTACCACGCAGTGCCTTTACGACGCAACTTTTACAACGCAAACCATTACAACGCATTGTGCTGTGGGGCGCTCTAGGATAGGGAATATATTTATTTACTATCTAACACCTTCCCTACTATCCACGGGGACTGGAGTTGGAATAGTAAATTAAATAAATCACTATCCAGCGCCTAAAAGCACTATGCGTTGTAATGGTATTCGTTGTAAATACCGCGTTGTAAAGGCATGCGATGTAAAAGTATGCGTTGTAACGTCATACATCCAATGCGGATAACCAGGGTTCTGACTCCCTTGTGTGAAGATTCTGCTATGAACAACTGTGTCACAATAAAACTGTAACTCGGTCTTATTCGTCTTCTCTTCACTCTGGTGCGTTGCCAATTATACGCGGTCTCAGTTTCAAAGTTGCTAACTCCAAAAGTCGGGGCACAGACGCGCCGTGTTTCCTTATGCTTTGTCCGTGCTTGCTTTAAATCCATATTAGCGGCTTGAATTTGTAATTTTGTTTTTGTTTACTGTTTTGATTAACTCAATTGATTAATACTGAAGTTTTGTGCAAATTGTTTTATAAAATTAATTTGAAGCAATCAGTCTAAACCCAACAGAGCCATTGTTTATATAGACAAACAGCAATGCAGCAGCGTGGACAATGTTTCACGCTGTGGGGGCAATGCGGTCGTGGGGCACCTCGTAAACAGCACCACGGACCACATGGCAGTCTCAGGCATGCAAAAAGCACACGCACACAGTGTTGCTGAGACACAGTCCTTAGTTTCAAGTAAGCCTTTAGCACGTTGCGGCTTGGGCAGGCAGCGGGGATCTTTACTCACATCCTCAGCTACGTTGACGGCTCGGGCCACAGACAGTAATGTAGCAGCGTGGACGATGTGTCACACTGCGGGGGCAATGCGGTCATGGGGCACCTCTTTAACAGCACCACAGACAAAATAGCAGTCTCAGGTGTGCAAAAAGCACACGCACACAGCGTCTATGAGACACACTTGGAAACATTTATGTTCCTGAGTTTCCACAACAGGGGACCAGCTCTCCTCGGCCCTTGGAGACAGTTACTTCGGGACACAGCACAAAGCAAAGTCCTCTCAAGCAGGGGGACACAGAAAAGTCCCTTGTCCTCTCCTCAGTCAAATCAGCAACCTGCAGGCCAGCCCCAGAACGCACAGCAAGAGCAGTTCTTCTCTTAAGTCTCTTCTTCTTTGGCAGAGGTTCCTCTTGAACACAAAGTAGTTTCAATCCTTTTTCAGTATGGATTTCAGTCTTGAGTTCAGGGGTTTCAGCTCCGACATTTATACCCTAAATACTTTTGAAATCTTTGTGTTCAGGGGGCTCTGACCCTGGTCCAAACCAGACCTAGGTGTCTTCCTGCCAGTGCACACCCTCTTCCTTTGATAGTCAGGGTCTGGGGCCCAGACACTCAGCAGGAGGTGGAGCCATCCTTTGGTGGCAGCAACACAGCCCTCTTCACATCCAGGGGGCTACTCCTTCCCGCACATCAAACGCAGGCCAGACTGTTGCTGTCTCACCTACTCCTCCCTGGGGTCAGGACACTTCCCAGACCCTGTCCCATCCAAACCCAGACAGGCAATACAAAACCAGGCAGAGGCACACAGGATGGTTTAAGACAATAAATCAGCCACTTCTAAAAGTGTGGTTTCTAAACACACAATTTAAAAAACAACTTCACAAATATTTTTTTTTATTAAATTCTGAGTTCAGGCACGCTAAACTCCATCTCTCCATTTTATGCATATGGGAAGATATGCTGGAAACATGGGAAACTGCATTCTCCATTCTGTCATATGGGCAAGATGGCCTTGCAACAGTGAAAAACGAATTTGGCAGTATTTAACTGTCAGGACATGGTACACACTTTAGTGCATGTCCTACCTTTCACATATACTGCACCCTGCCCAGGGGGCTACCTAAGGCTTACTATAGGGGTGTCTGATGTGCATAAAAAGGGAAGGCAAGGCCTGGCAAGTGGGTGCACTTGCCAGGACAACAAGGCAGTTAACAAAATGTGTGCAGGCACTGCAGTTGCAGGCTTGAGATCTCTTCTTAGGGCTACTTGTTTGGGTGGCACAATTAGTGCTGCAGGCCCACTAGTAGCATTTGCATTAGCAGCCTTGGCACACATAGTGCACTTTACTAGTAAGGCAAACATACCAATTATGGACAACCAATTACCATAACACTTTATACAGGGAGCACTTGCACTTTGGCATTGATCAGCAGTGGCAAAGTGCCCAAAGCATCTAAGTCGGCAACATAATGTCAGATAAAGGTCTAGGAGGAAGGAAAAAAGTTTAAGGAAATGTAGCCAAAAATGGCCAAGTCCAACAGTCACCTTACAATGATAAGATCAAATCAATAACAAACAGTTACTTGAGAGTAGGCCCAATATGCATCCACTGTCAGCCGTTGGGAGGGTTCTCATTTGCTCCAAGTAGAGTTGTCCTAGTGACCAACTGGTGGAGGAGGCAATTTATCAAAGCACCAGATATGCTTCTCTACAGAACAAAAACTTGTAGTGTTTGAGCAAACCATGTCTTGCAACTTTGCAAAGGCCACTTGTCAGACCCAATGGTATCAATCACACTGATGAAATAGCAAGCACCATACTTTTAAGGCAGGGTCGTGACTAAGAGCAAAAGACAAACCTAGTGCCATATATATGAAGGTACTGATTTGCGATTCTGAAATAGCGATTTTTAAGAAATCGCTATTTCAGAATCGCAAATTGGTATGTATGTACAAATTTGGTTTTTTTTAGCGAATTCTTAGTATTCCTTAATTGCGATTAGCAAATTGCGAATCGCAATTAAAGCATAGTTTCCCATTCATTTCTATGGGCCAGGAGGCCCATAGGAAAGAATGAGAAGGTATTCTCAATTATGCGATTCGCATTTTGAAAATCGCAAATTGAGAATAATTTCAATGGTGCGGGGGTGTCCAAAAGACACCCTGTTGCACCCCTGAAATATGCATGGGTGCACATGTGGCGCACATACATGCCCTATCGGCATGTGTGTGCGTCATATGGCACTTTGAAAAATGCTGAAATGTACATTTTTCAAGGAAATCGCAACTTTGGTGGTCATTTGTGATTCCTTAAGGGCATTTTGCAAATTTTTTTGGCTTCATAAATTGCATTTAAGAAATCGCAAAACTTGTGATTCCTTAAATGCAATCGCCAAATAAGGAATCACAAATTTTGCGATTCCTTATTTTGCACCAGATTTTACTTTATACATATAATTTTGCTAATTCACATTCGCAAAGGCCAGAATTCTGCGAATTTCGGCCTTTGTGAATGCAAATTTGCTTCATACATATGGCCCCTAGTGAGGCGAAATCTCTGGACAGGACTAAATAACTTCTGAAACAAATAATAACCAGCAAACCTCATTTCAAACATTTTACACAGTATCTTTTTATGGTTAATATCCATACTAATATTATAAAGAGAGAGCCCAAACCTTTGAGGCAGGTAATCTCAGTAACCACAGCACCAATCACAACACCCATTACAACGTTGGAAAGGGCAGTTGCAGCAGAAGGATATAGGCTATGCAGACGGCCACCATATACATTTAAAAGGTAAAAGAATGTGCCGCAAAGTAGTCCCTTGTTGGCGTGTCTGCGTTCTGCTGTGGGCGTGTGCCGGGGGCGTGACAAACGCTGGGGGCGTGTGGTACGTTCCACCCTTCATGCCATGTGAGTCGTAATTGCGCCGCATCAAGGGTCACGCTGGGGGCGTGACACGCTGGGGCCATGACAAACGCTGTGGGCGTGTGTCCGCGCTGTGGGCGTGTGTCCGCCCTTCATGCCATGTGAAGCACCAATTACGCAATAGCGCCGCACCAAGGGGCACGCTGGGGGCAGGACAAACGCTGAGGGCGTGTGCTACGTTCCGCACTTCATGCCATCTGGGTCGTACATTAATCAGATCGTCTGCTGTGGCAGTGTGCTGGGGGCGTCACAAAGGCGTTCACCTTGAAGCGTGGTAAGTAACCATTCGCAAGACTCCCTTGGGGGACTGCCCATTGTCTCACACATACTGGGGGTGCCAAATGCAGTGTGTGCCTTGGCCTGGGTGCGTCTGAAAGGGCCGATTGCAGTGTGTAGCTTGGCCTGGGTGCGTCTAAAAAGCACTCGGGCTGAAGAGCGTCGGTGTGGGTCATAAAAAAATAAGAACAGCGGGAAACAATCATTCAAGACTCACACAATTCTAATTGTTAGACGGTCCCCGTTGGCCCTCAAGCGGGGGCACACGCGACTGAGTGTGTCTGTGGGGACAATTACTGCAGCCTTTCATGCGCGCTGTTATTGAACTATCACATTAAACCAAATTACACGCGCCTGCTAACATCAGCCAGGGCTGTAGCCGGGCTCAGACGGCGGATCACTACACTAATTACATGCGCCTGCTAACATGAACCAGGGCTGCAGCTGGGCCTCAAGCGGGGGGACATGCGCCTGCTAACATCAACCAGGGCTGCAGCTGGGCCTCAAGCGGGGGAACACGCGACTGACCGTATCTGAATACACACATTACACACATTCTATTTCATACCCGGACAACGTCGGGACGGGCTGCTAGTTAACGTATGAAGGTGTATCGTAACATGCATTCATACTGGTAAGGCAATCTCACTAAAACAGTAGAAAAGGACATAACATATGCGGTGCCCAATTCTCAGTGCCATTTGTGAATCTAATTGCAACTCATGTGAGTAAATGACTTGATCTACGCATGTAAATGTATCTCTAGGATTCACAAAAAGCGGATTTTTAAGTTTTAAAAAATCTACTCGCACATACTTTTAGGTGTGAGTAAAATGTACCCAGGGGCAGCAAAAGAGCATTATAGAGGGCCAATCCCCAGGGATGTTTGTATGCACTCACAAGGTTACCTCTCTATGGGTACATACGGATGTTTCTGCAGTCATAACACCCTCAACAGAGTCAGAGTTCTAATCTTGTTAAAGTCAGGCGTAAGTGTGTTCCCAGGATAGGATTCGGGAGGGACACCCCTCAAATTATTGGTGGTGTAAGAGAGTAATTTCTCCTCAGGAAAAATATTTTACATGTGGTAAATAAAATAATTTTAAGTGAAAGTACACTGCTGAGTTATTTCCATGCGAGCATAAATGAAAACGTTGAACATTCACATATGCAAATACACTATGGAGTCGATCTAAGTGGCAATTTGCAAAATGATCTGCAAATGTCACAACTTCCCAGGTGTTGTCATGGACTCCTTTGTGAATTTCAGGAAATTCCTAAATATATTACAAACGTAAGAAGCGCCCTATGGAGGGTACACTGGCAATTTCTGGTACATGGCTCCTGAGGGAATTAAACCATAGAGATATTGGTGGTAAAAGTTCATTAAAAAAATTGCTAAACAGAGCCAGACTTTGCCTTGGTTTGCAAAGTGTCTATACTTCATAACTGCCTCTTTAATAAACAGGTTCACCAAAGAACTTCTTATACAGCAAACTGCTTGTATATTTGGAAGTGTACAGTAATGTCATTTTGAAAGTGTAGACACAACAGGGAACCTGCATCTCAACGACTATTTGAGGGTCCTAAAAATCAGAACGTGCAATGTGACGAATTGGAATTTTGCTGCTCGAGGAACTCCACGGAATCTCGTGGAGTTTTAAGATAACTCCCAAAATTCCACGGAGTAAAAGCTGTAAGTTCTGCCCCCCTACTCAAAATATGCATAACCCAAAAATATGAATTTATGTGAGATTATTCCATCTTGCTACAGTGTCTAAACAAAGCAGGGATTACGGGGGCCGCACTAAGCTGGCTGAAAGCATTTCTTACTGATCGGAGTTTCCAAGTCCAAAGGGGCTCCTTTAAGTCGTCTGCCATCGCACTAGAACAGGGGGTGCCTCAGGGCTCCTCTCTGAGCCCAAGCTTGTTTAATTTGTATATGGACCCCTTAGCAGAAGTGGTACAAGCATATGGAGTGGAGTTAGTCTCCTACGCTGACGACACCCAACTGCTGATCTCCCTGTCACAAGCCCCTGAAACAGCAGCATCCAACTTCAAGGCATGTATGCAGGCTTTAGCAGGTTGGATGAATTCGCACTGTCTAAAGCTCAATGGCTCTACGACGGAGGTAATGGTGATTGGAGGAAGTAACTCAAGCTGGACAGTGGACTGGTGGCCCACATGTTTAGGTCCTACGCCCAATCCCTGTAAGGAGGCTAAGAACCTAGGAATATGGGTTTATCCCAAACTTTCCTATGAGGGTCATGTCAACCACCTAGTGGGAAAGTGCTTTGGGATATTAAAAACCCTCAACCACACACTGGATTTACTCCCACTGGAGGCCCGACGCACCTTGGCCCAAGCCCTGGTCACGTCCCGTATGGACTACGCAAATGTGCTGCTCTTAGGCACCACGGAAAAAAACCTAAGGCGATTGCAAGTCCTTCAGAATACTGCCGCCCGTTTAGTGCTGAGTCCGAAAGAGAGTAATGTATAAAGTACTTTTAATATGCCACAGGATTGTATGGCATAAAGCTCCATCTTATCTCTCTGACTTGGTGCACATTTATGAGCCAGCTAGAGTACTCCGCTCAGTAGGAACGGGTCTATTAAAAATCCCCCACGTCGAAAGAGCTAAACTGGGTGGCCGTTCCTTTAGACTGTTGGCAGCCAGTAATTGGAACAAACTACCGATCAGTCTCAGACTTGAAGGATCGGAAGTTAATTTTAGAAAACTTCTTAAAACCCATTTGTATAACATCTAATCCTCGCTGTGGAACAGTGGAGTTCTCTGCTCCTAGCGTCCTTCCTTTCTCCGTAGCGCGGGGACACGCCGTGAAGGCGTCACCAGGCGCTTTATAAATTTCTTTATTATTATTATTATTATTATTTATAATAAAAAATCACCCAAGCGTTATCTATAAGTAATGGGTATGTAAGTCAGAGTTTTCTCTATTTCTGCAAGGAATTACAACCTCCTGCTCCTCCAAAGAAAACCCCTGAGCATCTGAGGAAGCACGTAGTGAATGACAGTAGATTTAAGTAACTGGGGCATGCCAAAGAACAGAAACGACCTGCACCAAGTAAGTAAAATACAAGAATAGCATTCATCAGCTTTAAAAGTGTCTGGGCTAAGGGCCTTCTTATGACTTTGGCAGTGTGGCAGTGGGCTGCCATGCCAGTGCCCCGCTGCCACACTGCCAAAGCCAAAATGAGACCGCCCGTCAGGTTCCAACTGGAATCCAGGTCGGCAGTCCTGTGGCGACTGGCCCATGGCAGTGCAGTGCTAAGGAGCATACCTGAGCCTTAACAAGGCACCACAATGGGAATGCCATTGCACATTCCTGTAGAGCATGGACTATCAAGTCCATGCCCTGCAAGAACTGGGGGTGCATGCATACAGCAGGGCACACTATGTGCCCCTGTGCATGCATCCGCTGCAGCAGAGGCATAGGGCCCCCTTTGTTTTCTTACTGCCACACTTTTCATTTCGGGATAACCACCATGAAAACTGTGGCAACAAGGAAACTCCATGGGGCATATTCACAAGCCCCTCTCGCCACCACAACACCACTTACAGTGACGTTGTAATGGCGATACGGCCTCACCTTATTCACAAGGCAGTGTTAAGCCACTTAACGTGGCTTAACCCTGCCTTGTGAATAAGGCACCCTTCCATGCTGTATGTAGCGTGAAAGTGGTGTGCAGTGGGTGTTGCGGTGGACGTTCCACTGCAACATCCATTGATTTTGACGCTGCCCCCTATTCACAAAGGCAGCGTAAGTAGGATGCAGCTCCAAAATTAAGACCAGGAAAATCCTGGTCTTAAACAGGCGAAACAAGGAGAAATGCTTTATTTCTCCTCGTTTTTGCTTTTTCCATGTGTGCTCCCTTGTGCAGCACACATGGAAAAAGCAAATTGCCATGGTTTGTGTATGTACAGGAAGGTGTCCCTTCCTGTACATAAACAAACCTTTTTTTAAATGCCATTCTGTCACTTTCATGTGTACTGCATAAAGAAGCACAAATGAAAGTGAGAGAATTGCATTTAGGATTGTTTATGTGCTGGAAGATACACCTTCCTACACATAAACAATCCTCCCCTGCACACAGACACCCCTGCCCTCTGGTGCAAGGGTGCCTGCGTTGGTGCTAAGCTGTAAAACTTAGTGCCATTGCAGAGGAAAACGTAATGCTGCACTATATCCTTGTGAATATGGTGCAGCCTTTAGTTTCCGAAGTGGCGGAGAAAGGCGTTAAGCCAAGAAGGCTAATGCCTCTCTCGGCCACTTCCTTGTGAATATCCCCCCTAATATTCTTGGCGGTGCTGCAGTGACACCACAAGCATATTAGGGGCCTCAGACCAGTGCAAGACCACCAGGATTGCGAAACCCTGGTGGCAGCAGTGGTCCCTTGGCGGTCCGACCGCCAAAATTGTTATAAGGTGTTTGGATCACCGGTGCGGCATTAGCTGCATCGCCACTGTGGATTTGGTGGTCCATCCGACCACCAAACCTAAAATAAGGCCTTAAGCCCTTTGCCCCTTGTCCTAAATTTTTCTCATAATCCCAAACCATCTAAGAGAAATAACTTCCTTGCTCCACTTAATTAGATAGTGAAATTGGGGTGAAAAAAAAATAAAATGCTGAAAATATAGAGCCAGATGTGCCATTCTACTAGTTGCAAAAACGTATTGCCATTTGCCAATAGTATTTGGGCGACCAGTATTACATTTTTCTAACCCCTCATATATACAAATAGGTCAATTCATAAAATTCGGACTTGAAGAAGATAGCAATATTCTTTAGGTTGGCTGCAAATTATGTATCACTCCAATTTGATACAATCACAAAGATGGTGGCCTGCAAGGATCAGCTGACTGCTATGTTTGTGATTGCATTGAAATAAAGAAAGTTTTTTTAAAAATACAGCCCTATTTCCTTAAAGGAAACAGAGCTGCTCTAAAATGAACACTCTTTCTTGAAGATACAATCTTGAGCAAGTTTCTGCATTTGTACTGAAGGCTGTACTCAAACTTTATTAACTGACTTACATTTGTAGACATGAGACTTATATCAAACTCAAAGGAAACGCAATGCATCATTAGTAGTAGAGGCTGGTGAGGTCCATGCAGTAGGTTTCATTTCCACTGATTCTAAGCAGCTTGTGTGGGCTGTAGGACCAAAAGCAGCAGAGGAATGAAATGCATTAGGGATGTCTGCTACCAGTTTCTTCAAGGTCTCAGTGCATGCTTTGGCCGCTGTCTAACCTTTTACCTGCATTTCCCTAGCTGCTACACTTGCGTTTGAATTTGCATTTCAAAACCTGTAATTTTAAAATTATTATGTGACAGTGCTTTTGCCTTACTTACTGTTTGCTGAATCTGTTGTTGGCGGTGAGGTGGGTAACCGTTACTTCCGGGATTTCACAGAGTCTCTATTCGGTTAGGACATTGAGCGGCGCCATTTTTGGTTGGGCGCACTCTAGTCCCCATGTATACAAGCAGAGGCGCTGTGCGGATGCAATTTGCCTCTGTATATATTTTTACCTGCATTTCCCTAGGTGCTACACTTGCGTTTTAATTCGCA
Source organism: Lissotriton helveticus (assembly GCF_964261635.1). Taxonomy (NCBI): domain Eukaryota; kingdom Metazoa; phylum Chordata; class Amphibia; order Caudata; family Salamandridae; genus Lissotriton; species Lissotriton helveticus. The sequence goes on from NC_136061.1 coordinate 1,411,113,855, forward strand.
TTTTAAAACCTGTAATTTTAAAATTGTTATGTGACGGTGCTTTCGTCTTACCGTACTGTTTGCTGAATCTTTTGTTGGTGGGAGGTGGGAACCGTTACTTCGGGGGTTTCACAATGTCTCCACTCGGTTAGGACATTGAGCGGCACCATTTTTGGTTGGGCGCGCTCTAGTCCTCATGTATAAAAGAAGAAACGCTGCGCGGATACGCGCTTGGTTCGTGCTGTTGGCGCGCCTAAGGCAATCCCATCTGCATCCGTTAGTGTCCTGGAGACATCCTGCGCTAGCCAGGCTGCCAGTTCAGTGAACGGATTTGAGCAGCGCATACAGTAGGACAGAGCTACTTTTTTCAGTCATGGTATGGCTAGGCAGTGTGGGGTAAATGTTGCGGTTGTTGTGGAAGGTGGGAATCTCAAATGTGCATGCTGTAACTGGTCTTTAACTTGTATTGACAAGAGTTGCCCAGTAGTAGTCTGCCAACAATTTTGTGGGCTGCAGAAAGGCCAGTCAAGGGGAGAAATTTAAGGCTTTGCTGCTAAACACTCCCTGCAGAAACACAAATCACAGGTCTTTGACCTCCAGCAAGAATCACTCCCGGATCTAATGTTTTTAACAGAAACTTGGTATACTTAATTCTCGAACCCCACCATCGCTGCAACTATTCCCCCTGGTTATAAGGTTCTTAAGAAAGACCACCCTGTAGGTAAAGGAGGAGGTGTAGCCATAATTTTTAAGCAAGGCTATGCCTGTAACGCTATTTCCTTAGGAGAGCTGGAAGACGCAGAATGCCTTGGTTTTCACTGCTCCTTATCAGCTCACCAATCCTTGGCAGGTGCCCTTATCTACAGGTCCCCTGGTTCTTCAGGCGCATTTCTGCAGTCAATTAATGAGGTGATTGCACCCCAGGTCCTTAGATACAGTCACTTTCTGGTATTAGGTGATCTCAATATCCATTAGGATAAACCCACGGAGCCCAAGGTCATCTCCCTGACTGAGTCTCTTGCAGTCTTTAACCTTGCCCCTTATGTCTCCCACCCTAAGCACAGATTTTCTCTAATTTAGAGGTTGAGGTGGATCTGCCCCTACCGCTGGTATGGTCCGACCATTGCCTTATCAGTTTTAGGGTTTCTAGGTCGGGGAGGGGCTGTCAGAACCCTGCCAATAAAATGGAAAGTAATCTAAGACTCTTCCATCGAGTATCTCCATCAGCTTTAAGGGAGGCGCTGGAAGCCTCCATTCCTCTGTTATCAGGGAATCCTGAGAGGGATGCACTCCAACTTGAGGCCTGGGTGCAGCACAGCGCTCACGAGTTAGCTCCTATGACCACACGTACTCCCAAGAAAGCCAGACTTTCAGCACCCTGGTTTAATGAGCTACTGAGAATGAGCAAAAGCGCCTGTAAATGCCTAGAAAGGAAAACTTTACTCCTGACGATAAACTTGAGTACAAACTGGCCTTGAAGTCCCATTATACAAAAGTCCATGAGGACAAAAAAGGCTATCTGAAAGATAAAATTGAGTTGTCCAGCAATATAGGAAAGGAGATCTTTAAAATCATAAAAGCCTTCTCTGTTACGTCATCTGTTGCCAGTGTTCTCCCTCTTTCTCCCGAAAGGACAATCCAATTAGCGACTTTCTTTCATGAAAAAATCATGACTATTCAGGACTCCTTCTCAAGGGGGTCTTCTGAGGACCACGATTATGCAGACCATTTAGCCCCGGCGGTGGAACACCCCCTCAAGAGAATCCCCTGCTCTTCAGCAGTTTCCTTGGGTTCAACCTAAAGTATCCCTTGATATCATCATGAGTCTTAAGTCAGGATCCCCAGCCAACCCCTGCCCAGCAAAATTACTGGCTGCAGTGGCCACCGCATTAAATCATGTGGCTAATAAGGTACTTAATTCCTCTTTAACTGCCAGCCATATACCCGTTATTTGGAAACATGCTAACATTTCTACTGCTGTGGAAGAAACCCTCTGCTGACCCCAAAGTGTCAGCAAATTGCAGGCCCATTTAGCTATTGCTGTTTTTCTCTAAGGTACTGGAGAACTATGTCAACACAGGTGAACGCCTTTGTGACGCCCCCAGCACACGGCCACAGCAGACGATCTGATTTATGTACAACCCAGATGGCATGAAGTGCGGAACGTAGCACACGCCCCCAGCGTTTGTCATGTCCCCAGCGTGCCCCTTGATGCGGCGCAATTGCGTAATTGGCGCTTCACATGGCACGAAGGGCGGACACACGCCCACAGCGCGGACACACGTCCACTGTGTTTGTCACGACCCCAGCGTGTCACGCCCCCAGCGTGTCACGCCCCCAGCATGCCACTTGATGCGGCGCAATTACGACTCACATGGCATGAAGGGCGGAATGTACCACACGCCCCCAGCACACGCCCACAGCAGAACGCAGACACAACCAGAAGGGACTACTTTGCTGGCACGGTTCTTTTACCTTTTAAATGTATATGGTGGCCGTCTGCATAGCCTATGTCCTTCTGCTGCAACTGCCCTTCCCAACGCTGTATTGGGTGTTGTGATTGGTGCTGTGGTTACTGAGATTACCCGCCTCAAAGGTTTGGGCTCTCTCTTTATAATATTAGTATGGATATATATATATATATATTGATACCCCTCGGGATCCTTTTCGCCAGAATTTGTAGCGCTCTCTCGCCGGTTCGTAAATCCCCGCGGCAGAACCACGCCACAACCAATTCCCCCAGCTGGGAGAAAAACAGGACGAACTCGCGTTTGTCTTCACTTATGTGTTTTTTATTTAATCCTCACAGCATGGAGTTTCTCAAGCAAGCAAGCACAAATCTACGCGTTTCGGGATAGCATATACCTTGTTCACGATCAATTTGACTCCAGGCTCTCAGTCTCAATATAGTGAGTCACATTGTTACATCATTTCCTGTTTGATGTTATTTTTGCCCTCGGCCTTCTGGATGATGTCGTTTTTTGCAATTGTTTTATACATTTTTTTATCCGTCTGCATAGCCTATGTCCTTCTGCTGCAACTTCCCTTTCCAACGCTGTATTGGGTGTTGTGATTGGTGCTCTGGTTACTGAGATTACCCGCCTCAAAATTTTGGGCTCTCTCTTTATAATATTATAGTATGGATAACTACAAACTTGATATAAAGTTAATAATGTTTATCACCAAATCATGCAGAAAATAAGAGCTCAACATGTACAGTTTCACAAGGCAAACAATGCATTAATTGCAGAGAGAGAGAGAAAACATTTATCAAATGCAAACAGTTTCAAACTCATATCAAATGAATAAAATGCATATGAAGGAATAAATAAGCGTTTCAGAGACAAAATACATTTGCAGAATATTATGCAAAGTACTGATCAATAGCTAATACTAACCTAAGGAAATAGAGAAATAATACCCCGGGTCACAGAGATAGTAGGGGGTCCCCCAGATAGATTAAGGGAACAAAGATTATCAGGATACTGGTTACAGGACAGGAAACAGGATACAGGTAGGCCTCAGCAAATCGACGGACAGAGACGATCTCCCTCTAAATTCTCCCCAATGCTTCTTAACCACACCCCCTAAGGCACCTCAATTATACCCTAAAACCTATATGTCCAACCCAAAATAATTGAAACATTGTCAGAAACTCGGCCTCTCATTGGCTGATTCGGGGGGTTCTATCTCTATACCCTAGTCACGATCATATTTTCTTAACTCTCTTTGTCTTTCATACTTTACATTATGTTAACCACGTCCGATGACTTCACATTTCCTTTGGTAAATAATATGTTGCAAATTACTACACTCTCTTTGTTCATTGCTGTCGCTTTCTGTGGAAGAAGTTTGTACATTTCTCTAGTTTCTCACGGCCATCCATCCATCCGTTACTTGGCAGACAAACAAATGCTTCTTGAAGGTTATCAGCCATAGCCTCCCGCACATCTCTCTCAGAGCTCGATTTTCGGTTCATTTATTCTTAAATGATTTTCCTTTTTAACCCACTACAGGCATGCAGAAATGTAGGCCCATGCATTTCTCTACTATGAATAGAACACAGACATTATTAATTTCACGAAATGTACTTCTCACTGTTTAACCACCATCCATTGCACTATCCCATGTTATGTTTCTAGCACGAGCATTAATGTGCAAAAGTAGCATTTTTTATTTTTATGAAAAGCAAAACGCGAATACGGCCTAGTCAGGCATGCATTAGTCTCGTATTAGTGCACACATGCGCAAAGCATTTTCCTGTGTTTTTGTGTTAGTGCACGTTAATTTCACATCACACTGTTAGTAAATATTACTGAGGAATCAATCCGAGCAGGTTAAACTTTTTCAAAACACTGTTCCATCAATTCCCTCCTTTGATGGCATTTTTGAAGCCATCACAAAATACCCATCATACCAAATGCCACTTTTGTTTATATCTGAAGGTCTGTACTTTTTTCTCTCTTCATCATTCTCTCATCTAAATCTTTCACCATTTCGTAATAGTTTCCTCTCATATCTTCTAATTCTATCTCATCTCTCTTTCTGGCTCTATGTTTGTTATCTGACTCTGTTATCGCTTTCTTTTTACATCTACACTTGCAACATTTATATGTCATTAATATTAATAAGGTCACTATAGCTATTGAAATAACTGGTATTAGTATTTTCCCTAATAAGCTACTCCCAAATGTAGAAAACCATTTACCTATAGAGAAAAAACTCTTACCAAGTTTCTCCCAAACACCGTCAACCTCTAGTTGGGCCAAATTTTCATGTAATTTCGTAATATTCTTAATATACCCCTCAAGACTTGTACTCTTGTCAGGGATATAAGTACAGCAGTGTTGAATTTTCAACATGCCACAGACTCCACCCTCTTTTGCCAATAAAATATCAAGGGCAAGTCGATTTTGCAAAACCGTTGATCTAATTGCAACTATTTCAGTATCAACCATTAAAAACCCACCCGCAGTATCTGTTGATAAACGATCAACCACTGTAGACAATTTTTGCATTTTATGCAAATTCAGAACGACCCCAACTGAAGGTTTCAGTGCACCAAAAATATCACCTATTATTTCTTAAAATCGTGCTCTCTTTTTGTGTATTAGTCCATGCTTTATTTCATTGATCTTATTATTTCTATCGACATGCTAAACCTTAGGGAATAGGATCCCAAAATAGCAACTACCATACCAATGTGCAGGCAACCTATAGTAGGCACTTTTACCACACATAATAAACTCCTGGAAAAACAGGATCAGTTCCTCCTTTCAGTCCCCATCCACCAGTTATTAAGAAAGTATGTTCACATTCACCAGTACCAATGTAATAATTATTATTGTAAGTATTTAGTCTAAGCAAGCAAAGTTTTTATTTATGATACCAATCCAGAGACATTGCAGTGTAAGTCTCGCCTTTCTTATAATTTCCTTCTCTGAAAGCCCATGGTGGTACTTGTGACTTCTGTTCAGCAGCCTTTCTTTGAAAATCCTGTCTTCTATCTTCTACCATATTAATAAATTCTTTCTCTTTACCTAACAAACTACAGGTAAGATTATTTCTTTTTTTAAAAAAATATGTATTATGACATCAGAACGAAAGAATACAACAGATTATACAGTGCCAGAAGTGATTGAAGTCCACATTTATGAATGATAGCTCCCACGCCCCACCCACATGGATCCCAAAATACAGAAAAGCTGGAAAAAGAAGTATTTGCACAAAATAATTACATACATCTTAACCCTGATTTACCATGGTATACCACAGGGTTAGGTACCTTACTAATTTAAACTGAGATCTATTGGTCCTCATCGGTGTTTATCCATCTGGTTAAAGGTTCCCAAATTCTCAGCCCCCTTGCCCATGCCCTTGTCCCCTTGCCTTGTCCCTTGCCCTAGTTCCCATTCCTCTAAATACCGAAGTCTCCCACTTATAGATTGAAAGTAATTTGCCAAACCATACATGTATAGAGGGAGGAATCTGGTCAAGCCAAACACTGGCAAGACATAGCCAATATACTGCCATCACTATATAAACCAAGTTCCGATTAGATTCATCCATGTCCTGATTACTGATCAATAGTAATATAACCTGAGGGGTAAGTTCAACCGAATATCCCAATATAGTACAAGGCGTTGTCTGATTTCGGTCAACAGTTGGACAAGTCTAGGACATGTGGCAAACATATGAAAGCTATCCGCGGCAACCATTCCACACCGAGAGCAGTGTATCCCTGATGTCCCACCCCATCTATAGATTCGGGCCGGAATAATATAAAGGTTACACCATGTCTTTAAACATTGTGCATGCAAGCTTGCTGAGATACAGGCTATCTGGCTAAGCTGGAGAGAATCTTCACACTCTCCTGGCCCAGCTTGTAGCATCTCTTGCCACCTATCAATGTGTTTGGGCACTTTGTTAATAAGCTTATATAGCGTAGTCATTGGTGATCGGCCCCCCAAGATTAAATCCAGTAGAGGAATTTTGTTGCTGCAGGTTAGCTTTTTAAACAGAAAATCCCTTATCTGTAGATATTTAAAAAAGTGATTCTTTCCAATCCCAAACTTTTCCTTCATTAAATCAAATGTAGATATTTTCATGTCAGACATTAAATCTCCTCTTACTCCAAATTTTAAAGTATTCATCCTGAAATATTTCAGGAAGTAGCTTATTATTATCAAGAGGAGAGTATCTATGAATCCGACCAATCGAGAACTTTTTCCGAACTGCAGTCCAGACCCTAAATGCACCCATCAAAACCTTAAATTTTACCCTCTTAAAGAAGGCATACTCTATGTGGTGCATGAGCAATCCTTTGGCTTCTGCCCCGAAGATTGAGGAATAGATAGATATTTCACTAGATCCCACAGTTTCCACAGTTTCCCCTTTCAACAGATCGACCATTTGTTTCAAAGCTGATGCCCAATAAAACATTTCAAAATTTGGGACAGACCATCCCCCCAATTTCTAGTTAAGTTCATATATTTAAGGGCCCTCCGGGGACGTTGACCAGCCCATAAAAACCAAGAGATCAGTTGATTCAGCTTTAAAAACCACAACTTATTTATCTCTAACGGAATTGCTCTAAAGTAGTATAAAATTTTAGGTAAAAATGACATTTTATTTACGTTGCACCTCCCAACTGATGTAAGATGTAAATTATTTCTTCTGTGAGAATCTACCTTTAATTTCTGAATCAGTGGTTTCAGATTGATATCAACAATATCTTCTATTTTATAACTGATCGCTATACACAAATATCTAGCACTTTGAACTATTCAATGGTCATCCATATTATTTTGTCATTTATTACAATTTGAGTTTTAGGCTCACTAAGATGATAACCTGAGAGTTTACCAAATTGACTGGTTAAGCTATATAATTCCAAATGGGCAACACGAGGGGTGGGTGTAACGATGGCTAAATAATCAGCGTACCCTAAAAATGTTATTTCCCCTCCTTTTGCGTACATAGAATGAATTCTTTGATTTTTTTAAATGTTCCTAATTAAGGGGTCAATATAGATGGCAAATAATAAAGGGGAACATGGGCATCCTTGTCTTGTGCCCCATGATATCTCGATTGACCCCGAGGATGCAACCATCATAGCTATCCTATCAGTTGCTTCTTATACATACCTTTGATCGCCTTAATGAATCCTTCTCCTAGACCATTTTTGGCCATAGTTGCCCATAAAAAAGGCCAGGAGACCCCTATTGAATGCCTTTTCTACATCCAACAGAATTAAAGCCATAGGGTCTCCTGTAACCTTGGTATTGTCAAAAAGGGCAATAGTTCGACGAATATGATCAATAGTTTCCCGGCCAGGAACAAAGCCATGTTGTTGAGGAGGTACCAGCTTCTTAATCACTGAAGCCAATCTATTTGCGAGAATTTTTAAAGAAATGTTCGTATTACTATTGATCAGTGTTATAGGTCTATATGACCCAGGTTCAGTTGCTGATTTTCTATTTTTTTTAAATATAATGATCTTGGCGGCCTTCCAAGAGTCAGGAGTTGCTTCACCAGCTTGCTCTGTATTAAAGATCTCAGACAACAAGGCAATCAGTTAAATCCAAAAAAATGTATAACATTTGCCTGGTAAAAAGTCGGTTCTAACAGCTTTGCCGGGTGGGAGAGATTCAATAGCCATTTGAATTTCTTCTGGTTTTATTGATGCCACTAGCATATTTTTCTCTTGGGGGTGAGCTGCTCTGGTGTATTCTCTTTAAGATATCTCTCAATCTCCTCTTGGGTCCAACGATTATTTTCCATATCTTCTGTGTATAGTTTTTGATAACATTTTGGAATACCAAAAGTATGGCTTCTTGGTCATTAACTATACCCATATCAGGATCTAAAATTTCAGTGATATGTGTTTGAAGTTGACCTCCTTTTCTCTAGAACAAACTGCCAACATATGTCCCACCCTTTCGTTACTCTCATAGAGTTTACTCCGCCTAGCCAAATATCTACCTGCTAATTTATTGAGTGAAATTTCAGTGATTGCAGATTTGGCATTTGTAATCCTTGTTTGTGCAGTACCTAATTCCCCCGCTTCAGAGAGAACCTTAACCAAATGGGTTTCAGCCTTTCCTAATTTTTCATATAGTACATTTAATTTGTTCCTCTCTTCCTTTTGTGCCTCCCAACCAAATTTAGACATTTCGCCCCTGATCCCCGCTTTAAGGGTGTCCCAAACAATTTGTATACTAGTGCTACCCAAATTTTCCTCTTTGAACCTAGGGATCCATCTCTCCATGAGCTGTATATAGGCGCTGTCATTTAACAGAGCCCTGGTAAATGTCCAGCGTGTAGCTTGTAGTTTCCGTTTAATATTGACTTCCAGTTCCAGAGGATTGTAGTCTGACATTACTCTCAGAAATTTGGTAATTTTGCTGCCCTGAACCATACACTGAGAAACAAAGAAATAATCCAATCTTGCATGAGTTTTGTGAGGGGCAGAAAAATATGTATATCCAGGGTCATTTCCCTCTTGTTGTGCCCATATATCCGATAGACCATGAAACCCTTTTAATTGGGATAAAGATTTGTAGACTTTGAGCTTCCACCCTTGATAAGCTATCTCGGGATGGTTAGATATCGAGCAGCTCATATTTATATTAAAATCCCCACATAGAATACTTGGAAGGGGCCAGCCCACTAATTCAATATTCAACCAATTAAATATTGCTGGGCCATCTAATACAGGTCCATAGACTGATCAAAGTGTGAACAAGCTATCATCAATGTCCATCTTCCAAATGTATTTGTAAGGGATCGTGAAAAATTAGCAAGACCCAGCTGGGCAAATTTTGCCACACCTCTAGTCCTAACATCCTACATGGTCCAAGAGATCAATTGATACCCATCAAATTCCATAACCTTACTTCTACCAGCTTCTATATGGGTCTCTTGAAGGCAGATGATGTCTGCCTTCCCGAACCGAAAATCCTGGTTGATCTTGCGTCTTTTAACGGGGTAGTTTAGCCCACAAATGTTGATAGAAGCAATTCTAGCTTCCCCATCAAGAAGTGTAATAAAATCCAAATGTCCGGAGGCCATACCTAACACATCTAGAAAATCCAAAAAGAACGTAGCTGTACAAATTCCCCTTATATAGTTCGGATCCATCCCTTCCCTCCACCCCCTCCCTCACCCCACCCCTTACTAAGGCAAAAAAGGTCCAAAGACCCTTGTGATGACTCCTGTATTCCGCTGTGCTCCCAGGTCACTCCCTGACTAAGAATAGGAAAAGCCCAATATGATAGAACCCCATACACTGTAAATTATTGTTTTTAGCAGAGTTGTCATCCAGCGCGGTATAAACAAAATTGGCTAACAGTTACTGGCTACAATAAGTTCTTTCAGCCACCTGTAAGTTCCTGCAGATAGTTCTGTGCCTGGATCTCTGAGGTAAATATCCTAACATTTCCCTGAAAGATAACCTTTAGGCGTTCCAGGTTCATTAAGTTGACTTCACAGCCTTTTTTTTGGAAAGGGCCAATCATTTGGCGAAGCCTCCATCTTCTTTCCACCGTTGCATGGCAGAAGTCCGGCCGTACGGAGAAAGAGTGCCCCTCAGCCGATCTTTTTGCATCTGGTCTATTTTTCTCAAATATTGCTTGGTGCAATAGGAAATTCGCCCAAAAAATTAGGATAGCTCGAGGTTTCAAATTTTGGCCAGCATTGCTTTTTTTTAACATCAAAGGAAACCTATGAACCCGCTGAAGTTTGGCTTCCCAATTACAATGTGATAGTTCGAGAAAAGCTGCTTTAAATAATTTCAGCACGAACACGCGAATATCATTTCCTTCCACGTTTTCTTCTATACCCAGCAGTCGTAGATTATTTCTTCGCTGTCTGTTTTCGGATTTTTCCAGCTTTCAAAGTATATCAGTCATTCTAGCGTCATTTGAAATGTTTTTTTGATCTGTGCTCTCTAGTCCGGCCTCAAGCCCCACCACACGTTCCTCCAAGGCGGCGGTTCATGCAACAATTTCTGAACAAGCTTTCGTTGTCTTACGGATCGCACCCTGGAGTTTTTTATTTGCGAGCTGTGCTCTTTTGTGCTCCTGACGAGCTTCTACCTGCACTGATTTGAGTGTGGCATAAATGAATCCCATAGAGGGGGCAGGATCTGTCTTATTACCAGTAGCCTTTAGGTCTTTGAACAGGGACCCATTCATATTTCCTTCCTCAGCTCCTGTTTCTAGCAAAGTGGAGGAATAGTCCCACTGAAGATGCCCAGGTTGGCTGGTATCAGAATGAGGACCTCTATTCTCCAGGCCAATATAGCTCTTTTTCTTTGTATGATCAACTGCCCTCCTCAAGGTATCTGTTGTTGTGGGGAGGCCTATCGCTGTCCTCCCCAGTGGCATCAGATTCAGTGTTATCAGGATCACTGACATTAGTATGATCTGAGTCATCTGTTAAGTTGAAAAAAATGTCACCATCCGGAGTACCTAAGATTTTGTCCCCTACCTTTGCTAAATCGGAGCTATAATCTTTAGGTTCTGTACATTCAGCTAATTCAAAATTGCCAGTCTGTACCTTGTCAATATGTACCATTCCCTCCTGCCCCCAGCATTCCTTAAGCCCGATACTGGACTTATTAAAGTCACCAGGTTCAACATTAGGAGCTTCGGTATAGCAGCCTCGAGAAAAGCTTTGGGTAAATCCTTTCCTGCAGTGCCGGTATCTAAGTCTCCATCCCACACCAATGATTTATTTGCAGTATTTTCCCTGGGTAGGGGTTTTACCTGTTTGCCTCTTATCCCCCCTTCTGGAAAACATCCCAGGCACCGTCTGGATCTTGGGTCTGACTGCTGGATCGACGAAACGCTGCTCACCACTGGGAGGTCTGCCATTGCGCCCCGCCCCATCCTGGCTAAGCGTACGAGTAGCGTCTGACCCTTTCAAAACAGACGGTTTGTTGAGAGCAGTGATAGTCTTGGCATCGGTCTCTCCCTCTTTTACTGGGGGTTTCGTCGGTGGGGCATCCTGCACGTACTTGATCTTCCCAGACACCTCCCGGCAAGCAGATCCTTCACTGGCGACAGCTATGTTCCAATTTTAAATCTTTGCACGCCGCCGAAGAAAACCTCCACTGCTCGTTGAAACAGCTCTACGAAATGTTGCTGAGCGCTCATCCAGGCTCTCAGGTTATCTTTACCAATACTATTAATCCGCTTTTCTCCCTTCCCCAGTGAAAGCTCTGCAAAAACACAGAAGGGTTCGCCAAAGTATGTTGCACAGTGGTCAGGGAGTGACTCTCACAGCGGTCATGCAGCCGCCATCTTTCCTCCATGTAAGGTTATTTCTATGAGCATATACTATATCTAGAGTCTGAGTAATATGAAAAATATTCTCTCATATACTCTGCATTTCTATTACTATATACCTTATTCATGTAATTTCTACCAGGATTTTCTGAAAATAATAAATCAATTTTTGAGTAATCAAACTGTAGCTTCCCCGTCACATAAAACAAACTGGTTAATACACTATACAACACACCATACGTTAGGGGTAAGTGATGGTAAGTAACTCCCTCCGAGACAAACGAAGGTAATTGCATGCACACATAACAATCACTCACATCCATTGGCTTAACATATTCATAAAGTAGTTTTGTGAAGACATTTAACGAGAAATCATTAATCGATTTATCATGATGATAAATACTTTCATCCATCTGTTCTACATTAGTATTAGGTGTATCTTTAGTAACAACATTTACTCTTTCACTTATTACATTATTAGTATTATTAGTATTACTTTTGTTATTAGTCACCATTAGGACAGGCACAATAACAGTTAATATTAGCCACATCAACATTAGTAGTGCTTGCTCTTTGTTTTCGGAAACTTTCTCTTTTTCTTGCTCAAAAGCAGTCTTACGAGACCCAGTAGCTGATGCCCACTTTATTTGGATTGTGCTCGGTTGTTCATCATCCACAGGCACATCAGAATCTGTCACTCTAGATTCTTTAGCTTTACAACCTCTAGCTTCTGGTTTCTGCTGTCATAGTCACTAGATTAATCTGATATGGTCCATGCCACCTGGGTTCTAAAGACGACATCCTCATGTGTTTCTTGAAAAGAACCCACTCACCAGGACTCAAATCAGTAGCTTGATCTGGCTGTGTTGTGGTTGCAATTTCTCCAATCTGATGAGACACAGAACGCACCAGATCAGCCAATCATTTCAATAATCAAGCACTAGATCATCAGAAATATTCATCAGTTTGTTTCTGGTACAATCGCTTGTCTTATTGCTCTTCCCATTAGAACTTCATGAGACTTTAGAGTGGCAGTGATCGGCTCCACTGTTCCAGAAGCTTCTGGTCGATAGGCACAATGCAGCTTTTGGTCAATCTATAATGCTGGACAAATCATCTGAATTATCTCATTATTAAAATGAGATTCCCCTATCTGTTTCTAAAGTGACTAGAAAACCAATTCTTGGTGTTGGTTCTCTCAAAAGTAATTTTGCAATGGTATGGGTGTCATTCATTCTTGTTGGATAAGCCTCTACCCAATAAGAAAACAAGCAAACAACCACCAACACATATTTTAGTCCATTACATGGGGGAAGCTCCATGAAATCAAGCTGAAGTCTCGCAAATGATCCTGCTGCTTTTTCCGATTTGCCCCCAGCTAACAACTGTCTTTCTACCTGGATTTTACTGCTGACAGGTAACACACCTCCGGCACAGACTCTCTGCAATGACCCTGAATTTAGGGTTATACCATGACTGCTTGAAGAGCCTAATCATTGCATCTCTTCCAACATGTGCATTTCCATGGTATACCCTTGCCATCTGAGAAAGTAGACAGTCTTGCATGACTAGTCGCTCCTCTATGTACACCCATATTTCATCCTCTGCTCTCTTTTTACAGCCTGATTTTATCCAAAGCTCTTTTCCTTCATCACCTGCCTCCTCTTGCAACTGCCTAATCTAATCCCAAGTTTCCAAGAAGAAAACATCAAGTGGCAATTGCCATTTTTCTTTTCCACCCCTCTGTTGATGGCAATTGAATTTTGTGCACAGAAACGCGCTACTTGATCAGCTTATCTGTTACCGTTTTTACATAATCATTTCCTGACTTATGTGCAGAACATTTGACCACTGCAGTCTTTTTGGGCAATTGGAAAGCATTCAATAGATCTTTCACATTTTTGCTACTTCTGATCTGAAAACCTGAAGAAGTCATAAATCTCCTTTGCATCCATAACTGCCCGGAATCATGGACCACTCCAAAACCATACTGACACCCAGTAAATATGGTTACTCTCAGATTTTTGCCAATTTTGCATGTTCTAATCAGAACGATCAGTTCAGCAATTTGTGCAGAGTTTACCCTTTTTAGACAGGATGCTTCTAGAACTGCAGCCACTGTGCAACTGCATAGCAGAACTCAATCCACCTCTTTCCTTTCTCAGACATGATCCATTGACAAACATCACTCTATCTGATTCTTCTAGTGGGATAATTCTGCTTCATCATTCACTCCCTCACAAAATGGACTAGGCAACAGGGTTGCTGGATTTATCGACGTACATCTCACCACTGTCACATGCTCAGCACCCAATATCAATCTTTCATACCTAGTCAGCCGACTGTAGGTCATGTGCTGAGTCTTTTTCCTTATTAAAAGAATCTCAACTAAATGTGGTACATATACTGTGACTGGATGTCCCATCACAATCGATTCACTCTGCTCCAAACTCACACAAGTTGCAGCCATTGCTTTCAAACAGCCTGGTAACGCTGCAGCCACTGAATCCAAAGTAGCAGAAGTGTATGCCACTGGGCGTCTTGCCATTCCATGTCTTTGAGTACAAAACTGATAATGCACACCCATCTCTCTCACAAAAGAACAATGCAAAGTCCTTTGCATAATCTGGCATTCCCAATGCAGGTGCTCGACAAAGACTGTCTCACAACTCAATAAAAGCTTTCATGCTTTCATCATCCAATTCAAATGGATCAGTCACACCTTTGTGTTGCAACCTCTGTAGAGGTTTTGCAATCAGTGAAAAGCCAAGGATCCACTGTCTGCAGTATCCAACCATCCCCAAGAACATTCGTACTTCTTTCTGAGTCTTATGTGGATTTATTTTCTGAATCACACTGATCCTTTCCGGTGTCACTTTCATCACTCCCTTCTCTATCCTATGTCCCAAATATTGGACATCCTGTTTACAAAATTGTAATTTTGCTGGTGACACTTTATGATCACCTTCTGCCAAAAGGTTCAGTAAGGCAATTGTATCTGTTACACATGCCTCTCGTGTATTTGATGCCACTAGTAGTTCATCAATGTACTGAACCAATACTGATTTTTCTGGCATGACCAAAGTCACCAAACACTTTTTCAGAATCTGATTGAAGATTGAAGGACTGAAAGACTCTCTGTGTATCCTTGAGGAACTTGGCACCATGCCAAAACACGGTCTCCGAACCGGAAAGCAAATAAATACCATTCTTCATCACAGGGATTTTGATAAAGAATCACTGCTGGATTTGGCACTATTGGACAACAGGGTACTACCATTTTATTAATTTTCCTCAAATCTTGCACTATTCTATATTTTCCACTTGGCTAATTCCCATAATAGGCAAATTACAAGGACTGCTTAGTATTTCTCTTAAAATACTCTGCTCAATAATTTTGTCAATCACAGGAGTAACTCCCACTGTTATATCAGGACTCATTTTGTACTGAGGTGTGTTTGGATATGTTGCACCAGGTTTCACTGTAACCTGAATAGGATCCACACCTTTCATCAAACCAATTTATTTTCCTTTAAAGTCCCACACATGAGACCTTACTGAATTTCTCAGTTCTACAGGCAAATAATTTTCAGTGAGAAGTGAAAACAACTCCTCCACTTCTGTCCCTTTCTTCGCTAGCATCATCTTGAACGCAACATCCTCATCTGGTGTTTGGAAAGCAATACAATCTGGCGTACAATAGATGTGCAGTTCATCTTACAAAGTAAATATCTCCCTAAAAGATTCACTGGACAGGTATTACATACCACGAACCAATGCATGTCTCTGAATCTTCCAATATGAACCTCTATTGGCTTTGTGATTGGAGTTTTTTTAATATGCTTACTAGACACTCCTCCAACTTGGATAGTTTCTCCAGAGAGGGGTAGGTTAGGAATCTCTGCTGCTCTTACAGTAGAACGGTTAGCACCTGTATCCGCTAGGAATGTAATGTCATTACCTTCCACTTTTCCATCAACAAAGGGACCTGACTGATCTACCTCTAGAGTTGCGCCAAGCACACACTCTTCTTATCCCCTCAGGCACCGTCATTGAGATGAGTCTGAATCACTCCAATTGCATTGCAACAAGTATTGCAAAACCATTTGCACATTTTGATTCTTACCAACTTGTTCACCTGCGTGAAATCCAGTGTTTGACTGTATCTCTGTACTTGAGCATTCACATTATTTGGCATAGGAGTTCATGGCACCTGTAACTGTGGAGTAACTACCTGCTGTTGCTGTTATTGATTCAAAATCACCTCATTCTGCATCTGTGGATTCAAATTTTGATTCACCTCATTATTTTTTTTAACAGATCTACACTCGTTCTTCCAATGTCCAAACCTTCCGCCCACATGACAAGGATATTTCTTTTTCAAATCATCTTTACTCATTTTACCTCTACCTCTACCAACACCAGATACTTGACCACTCTGGTTCTGACCTTTCATTTGATAATCTGTGTGAGAACCACTGTTTATTTCTTGCTGCTCTGCAACTTTCACTTGTGCCCACATCATTTTCTCTTTTAACTTTTTGTGTCTCGAGTCAATATCATCACTACAATATTTCGCATACTTTAGAATCTCATCAACTGTTTTGCTCTG
Organism: Lissotriton helveticus; assembly: GCF_964261635.1. Lineage (NCBI taxonomy): Eukaryota > Metazoa > Chordata > Amphibia > Caudata > Salamandridae > Lissotriton > Lissotriton helveticus. The sequence goes on from NC_136061.1 coordinate 1,411,130,238, forward strand.
CCTGCAAATCAAATGCTGCTGAATCATGTTACTAATTTCTGGTTTCTAGCCAAACACAAAACAATATACAAAATGTCCCATATCTTTATCTCCGATAGTCTTAAATCCACTGTGTTGTTTAAACACCTGTAACAACCTCTCATAGTATGCATGTACTGATTCATTTGGTTCTTGGGTTGTCCAGTCTATTTTAACCCAATCCATTTCCTTTGGAGAAATTGTACCCTTCAGGTAAGTAGTTACCTGATTATCCTTTTTCATCACCTCATCTGATGGTGCACCTGTGTTCGGATCTCTTGGATATTCTTCTTTAGGCCAAGCAGCAGTAGTCTTACACTCAGTTTACAAATCTGCTGGAACAACAATCTCAAACAAACCATCTAGATCCTTTAACAACACCTTTGAAAGTTTCACAAACCTCTCTGCTTGTTTGTACCACTCAACTGGGTTTTCCCTCCGTCTAGGAAAGTCATTTGTAAAGGACAATATATCCGGTCACGTCCAAGGTACGTGAACATATCCACCACCTGGAACTTCTCTCCTCAGACACACCCTTTCAGCTTGTCCTGTCTCCCTTAATAGAAACAAAGACACATCTTTGTCAGTAATCATTCCATCTTTCTTTTTCGCCTTTCCATCGTCTACATCTCCCCATTTCTTCAAGATGTTCATCGACTCTTTTATCTGCACTTTTTTACCAGACGCATTCAAACTTTCCAAATCCCTATCAGAAAAATCCAATCTATATGTTTTCTGTAACACCTTTGATTTCTGTATGTCTATTCCATATTTACAAGCAGCCTCTGCCAATTTCTCATGAAGATTTCTTGCTCTCAAAGTAATATTTGTACACACGCCTAACAACTTTTTAATTCCCCTTATCCAGTCATCTAACTCGTCTGCCAAAGGACCCAATGAACTCCCTGGCACTAGAGTAACATTCAGCACTATTCTCTTCGGATCCGATTGCACACTTCTTTTTGGAGTTTCAGTTATCAACTCACAAACTGGAAGATCAATCAATGAAGTATTTGTTTCAACCTGTTCGGCCTGATCAGCTACCGATACTACCTCATTCCTAACACTATTTATTGGGATTTTCAATGCATGTGCTCTTGAGATATTCTGTTTATCTCCATACAATGGAACTATCGGACCATATGTTACTGGCACTGTCAATGCTTCTGCATTCCTGCTCAATTGATTAATTTTCTGAGTCAACTCTTCTCTAGCTTTATTCAACATATCCATTTTGCTCTCCAGAACTATTCTAGTAACTACCAGGACTTGTGGATCCTGCGGAACTATTAAGGTTCCCATTAAAGGTGCATTTGGACCGATCTCACTTGAGTTTTCTTGATATGGTGGAGGTCATTTAGTCAAGATATCATCTAACAATTCATCATCAGGTCAATATTTAATACTGATGTCTCTCTATTTTTTTTTTCTCTTTACATTTGCATCCGGTTGATTCTTCAGCAACTAAAACTTGGTACAAACCATCCGTTAGTACCGCTCTCCTCCACCTTTTTATTTTGTCATCTCGTTTTTTAAAAGGATATCTCGACATTATGCTTCTGTATCTTCTGCTACCCCTAAACTTCTCTCGCTCATATGCCTCAAGTTCCCATTCCTCAAGCGCCTCATATGAAATAGGTCTAGGTCTTGGTTCAAGACAATTCATTTGTCCTCTCAAATTCTGTAAAAGCCTTACAATAAATGTACCATGCTCTGGAAATGCTAAAACACCATCATCTTTTGTTTATCCTACCCAATTCTCTAACCATGTACACATATGGTAACCATGTTCCAACATCATAAAAGACGCAGGCGTTCTTGGAGGTGGAATAGGAATTTTCCCTATAGTTACGGTATGTCCTTTTTAAAGGAACTCTTTATCTTATTAATCAACTTCATTTTTACAACTTTCTACGCTAAAATATAAACAACAAACTCTTTGTACTTCTGCAATTTCCATTTGCTAGCAAGTGTCCAATATCAGCCCGACTCACACCAACCAACCAATCAGAGCACTACTACATAAACAGTATCTCAACCAATACCAACACAGCTCACGAGAGTCAACCTATCACGATTCTCTAAGCTCCCGCTATCTGACCACTGCCAGTGCGGCTTTTTGTGATATCAGTATTACTCCTTCTACTCACCCTCCCTTTACAAAATAATATGGCAATGTATTTTCTAGGTTTTTCGTAACTTCTTCTTGTTAATAACAACATAAAACAATGCTACCTTGTCTGTTCCCCTAATTAAAGAGATAGTCTTCACTTCAAAACAAGATTCTTTCACTTCGAGTAAAACAACGACCAGCGCTATTCTACACCCAAACAAACTGCAGGAGGACTTGGTACTCCTCTAGGGATACTAGCCAAAGCTTCTTAAGAGGACTTTCACGTAGAAAGAGGTCTTGGTACTCCTTTGGGTATGTAAGGCCAGAGTTTCGGAAGTTGACCCTTCACTAATACATACATAAACCTACTCCCATACGAATAGTCCCTAATATAACACCTACAGCCTTTCACTGTTCAGTATTATGACAACAGATAGGGGGCCTGATGTAGGTAAATCAGAAATACCGATTTCTTAATTTTTTTGTTTAAATCTGTTTATTCATCAGTTTTTTCCTTTTTCCCAACATTCTCAGAAACCAGGTTATACAAGACAATTGGGCAGTATACACTCATCTACAGTATGTGTCTCGTACATAAATGTACCATTTGCAGTATAACATAACTCCAGTTCAGTAATTGTCCCTTTTCCGCAGTCGCATGCTTATAGTTCCGGTCTGGACTGCCTTCTTCACGTTTACACAGATATTAAACTTTGGGTACAAACAAACAAAAGGGGGAAACCCCCCCCTAAAAATAACTCTTGCCCGGTGATGATCTATCAGTTCCTGTGAGACAATCACGCCGTTCCTAACCCATGACAGAACACTTTCCCCACTATGTTGATTCCCCTCCCGAACATACGCGCCTTGTGGCCATGCCTGACAGCCATGGCAGTTGCTATTGGCTGGCTGTATGGAACATTACGGGCCTCCCCATCCTGGTTTGCACTAGTGTCTTCAAGTGTACTTGTCTCGCCTGCACGTTGTTCAGTCAGAGTTCTGCTCTCTAATTGTTGTAGGGTGAGGAATAGTCCCTCCCAGTGGGTTGCTATGAGCTCTTTCCGTAGGCCTAGTGTTTCCTCTCACTTAATGGTGATTCCCCCCGCTTTGTCCCATTCAGGGAGCGAGTGCCTCCACGCCTGCGTGTGTGGTGGGTCCCGAGCCTTCCAGTGTTTAGTAAGGAGTCCTTTGGCTACCACTATGCCCAGGTCTAGGAATCTAGACATCACTTTCGTGGCCGGGGTTCTGTGGAAATGGTGTAAAAGTTATGTGGGTCAATCGAAAGGTATGTTGCGGCCGGTACATTTGTGCAGCTGTGCGCTGATGTCATGCCAGTAGGTGTGGAGTCTACGGCAGCTCCAGAGCATATGTATGAGCCCTACCCCATGCTCAGCACATCTAGGGCAAAGTGCGTCCTCCAGATGTAAGTATCTATTAATGAGGTTGGGCGTGAGATATGCCCTGTGCACTTTGAATAATTGTATTTATCGAAACCGCATGTTCCTGGATATGCGTATTGGACTCTGCAGTATTCGATCCCACTCTTTGTCTCCCAGCTGGCGCCCTAGATCTACCTCCCACTTTTGTTTGAGGGGTGTCAGGCTAATCGCCGTGTGTGCCCGGAATGCTGCTGCGAACCAGCGGACCAGGTGTCAGCCTGTACCCATAACATGCAAGTATTGTATGTCAAAGTGTTTTTTGGGTTCTATGGTCAGGTCCCCCCATTTAGACGCAAGTGTTGCAATCAGTGATCTGTGCATGAAGAATTGTCCCGGTGGCAGGTTCTCCTCCCTGATTAGGGTATCATATGGCAGTAGCATCCCATCACGGTATAGGTCCCCTACAGTCTGTATGCCTGCCTTGCTCCAGTCCGCAAGCCTCGGATGTGTAAGCGTTCCTGTCCCGCTGGGGGAGCCCACGAGCGACAGCGCTGATGCGTAGGGTGGCAGCACTCTGGTGAGGTATAAACTCCTGTGGTAGCATTTGTATGCCGCCGCTAGGAGGAGAGGTGTCGGCGCTGCTGCTTTATTGGCCGGGTGGAATAGGCTAGTAATTTGCTCTAGGGTGTATGGGGGTTGCACGGATGCTGTATCGTCACGTCCCCTATCCACATGCCACCGAGCTATCCACTGCTGTTGCGCTGCCAGGAAGTAGTGCTCCAAGCAGGGCACTGCAAGCCCCCCTTGATCAGTGGGTAGGCACAATTTCGGCAGGGACAGCCTGTCTCGCGAATTCGCCCAGATGAAATCCCTGAGCAGTTTGGTGAGAGGAGTAAAGAATGCTGCTGGGATATATAAAGGTAAGTTGGTGAAGTAATACAGGAGTCTAGGGAGGATCACCATCTTGGACAGTGCCACCCTATCTGTGATTGTCAGTGGTAACATGGACCAAAATTTCACCTGCGATCTGATCGCCGTTGGCGCTCTTCCCAGATTCCCATTTATCAGGTCTGACGGTTGGCGGTATATTTGAACTCCCAGATAACGAAAGGTATGTGCCTGCCACTGCATCCTAGTACCGTTGAGGGTATATCCCGTGTCTTGGATACCCTCCCTAAACGCATATATGCAGGACTTGCATGCATTCACTCGGAGTCCCGAGACAGCAGCAAAGTCGCCGAGATGCGCTCCAGTTGGTCCGGTATCTGCTTGATGTCCTGCACGTAGATCAATAGGTCATCCGCATAGAGGGAAACTGTATGGATTGCATCTCCCAATGGAATGCCAATGCTGAGTGACGCTCTCAGTGCTGCCGCTAGGGGCTCGATAGCAAGCGCAAATAATAGGGGCGATAGTGGGCAGCCCTGTCTAGTGCCCCTGCATATCGACACCGCGCCTGAGATGTAGGGCTCCAGTCTTACCCTAACTGTAGGTCCCCGGTACAGGAGGTCAACCATCTGCAGGAAACCCTGATCCAGATCGTATCTCTGCAGCACTGCCACAAGGTAGTTCCATTCCAAGCAGTCAAATGCCTTTTCCAGGTCTAGTATAAGACATGCCGACCTGGGCCAGATCCGCGCACCGATTGATGCCACCCTGAAGAATCTCCTTAAGTTGAGGGATGTGCTCCTTTTGGGCACGAATCCATTTTGGTCGGTATGTATCAGCTCGGGGACCACTAGAGCCAGGCACTCCGCCAAGACCTTCGCTAGGATCTTGTAATCTACATTAAGTAGCGCCAAAGGCCTGTAGGACCCCAAAGCGGTAGGATCTCTGCCCGGCTTCGGCAAGGACACCAGATACGCCTCACGCATTGAGGGGGGCAATCTACCTTCCTCTGCCGCCGCCATGTATAGGGTGTGCAAGTGTGGTAGCAGGTATTCTCTGTTGGCCTTATAATACTCAGCTGGCAGACTGTCAGGCCCTGGTGTTTTGCCGGACACCTTTGACCCAACTGCCTCCCCAATTTCTTCTAGGGTGAGGGGGTCCCCTCAAGGACTCCACATATTCCCCGGCGGCTGTGGGCAGCTGGACCTGATTCAGAAATCTCCTGATGTTCTGCGCAGTTCAGCGGGTCGCGGATCGGTATAACTGACTGTAGTGATCTGTCAGAGCTTAGTGGATTTCGTATTGGGTGTGCACCATGATGCCATCTGAAGTGCGAATGGCCCAGATGGGGGTGTGAGCGCTCTCCTGCCGCAGCAGCCACGCCAATAAGCAACCTGGTCTATCTGCCATGGCGTGTGTGCGCGCCGTATGCGCTGTGTAATTATGGCAGCGGAGTCGCTAGAGCAGGTCCGCATGCTGCGTCACAAGGCTCTCTAGTCTGTAAATGTGCACGCTGTCCTTCTCACCCTCGCGTTCATATTGGAGCAGTTGAGATTCTAACTTGGCTAGTAAAGATGGATAACTGTTTCCGTTTGTTCCACGTGGCTCCCAGGCAATGACCCCGGATCACGACCTTTAGGGCATCCCATTCTATCAATGTGCTGCTTGTTGTGTCTTCATTTTGGTCAAAATATGCCAGAATGGCTGTTCCTAGTGACAAGCGGAATTCGGGGACTTCCAATGCCGTAGGTTGTAGGCGCCATTTGGGCACCAGGGGATGGCCAGCAGTGATGGGGATGCCACCACCCTGTCCAACAGTACATGTAGATTGTGCACCGCCGAGTAGTGTGAGTAAACACGGTCAGTGGGGTGATGTGTGCGCCATAGGTCTATCAGCCAATCTGCTAATGCTTGGGCATTGGACACGGCTGTCATCTTATTAAATGGGGGGAAGGATCATGTCTAGCACCGAGTTGTAATACCCGCCCAGCAACCAAGGGAGTCCCGTGTATGGGGTCAGCGTGAGCGAGAGCTGCCACAGGAAAGAAACCTGATCCACGTTTGGGGCAAAGATCGAGCTGAGTAGTATAGCTTGGCCATTGAGCGTCCCATGTGCTAATGTGTACCTGTCATTGGGGTCTATGTCCACCTTAGTGCACCTAAACGGTATGCCAGCCCTCACCCAAATAAGTGTGCCTCTTGCATGCGCCGAATGTATGGTGCCATAAACTTGTCCCTTCCACCGTCGGCGCAGCCGGTGAAGCTCTACCTGTGTCATGCGGGTCTCCTGCAATAACGCTATACCGACGTGGTGCCATTGCAGGTATGTGAAGACAGAGTAGCGTCGTGCAGGTGTGTGCATGCCACGGATCAGGGGATGTGTTTGCAGGGGGTTCTGGTGATGCATATGAATAACATGATTTCCCTGTGCCATGCCGGTCTGGTGCAATAAAAACCATAACTGAACTGTGAACAACATAACCGTATGGGCGAACCCGGGTGGGGGTCTGTCCAAACCTTTATACGAGAACATTAATAGAGGTTAGGTCAATGTGTTGCCTAGGGGGTGTGTGCCTGTTTGATATTTGGCTGCATCTGTCCCCACCTATAGCACCGTGTGAGGTGTGCCCTCTAGCAAATCCCGCTGAGTATAGTCTGGGGGTCACAGGGCTACGTATAAGTAAATGTCGTGGCAGGTCATTTCAGTGCGTGGACGCCTGTATCCATGCCTGGGACGGAAGTGTTGCGATCCCCGCCCAATGTTCCATGAGCCTGCATTCCACGCAGCCCAACACCACCCTGTTTCTCAACCCTGTCAAGGGACATACTAAATACATGTGCAAGATGTTACTTGCGTGTATCATCCTTGACAGGACGCCGGTCAGTTTCAGTCTGTTTTATCCTATGATCTCATCCGCTGTCTGTGGGGTGCCCACCGGCAGGTAAGTGTTATCTGACAGGTCAATAGACGGTGAGGATGGACCACTGACCATCATCATGTCCCGTTCATGGGAGACTGGTGTCCCTTTATTGGGCGGAGTGCTCAGGGTCAGGACTGCTTCCACTGCATTCTGTCGCTCCACTCTCATGTTGTCTGGACTCGGTGTAGCTGTGGTTGACTTTGCTTTCCGTTGTTGTCGTCGCCTCCTGCATCTTCTGCTGTGCCGGTATCCTGGCTCCTCCCCTTCTGCATCCGATGGCCTGGTGCCCGACCACTGGCCAGATTCCTCCAGCCAGTCGCATGCTTCCGCCGGTGTCTCAAAAAAATGGGCCCCGTCTTTCGTGACCACCCTCAGCCTGGCGGGGTAGAGCAAGGAATACGGGAGCTCCAGATCCCTTAGTTGGCATTTCACGGCCATATAGTTGCTTCTGTGCTTCTGTGTTAAAGCCGTGTATTCTAGGAAGAGCATGATTGGGGCACCATCAACCTTTATCGTTCCCAACTTTCTTGTTTCGCGTAGGATCACATCCCTGTCCCTGTAATTGAGGAGTTTAAACAGGAAGGGGCGTGGGCGTGCTCCCGGCTGGGGCCTCTGCGCTGGTACACGGTGTGCTCTTTCCACTACGAACTGTGCCGATAAGGTACCCCGGGGTAGGAGGCCTCGGAGCCAGGTTTCCGTATGTTGTTCCGGGTTCTTCCCTTCTTTTCCCTCCGGTAGGCCCACCACTCGAATATTGTTGTGCCGGGAGCGCCCTTCTGCATTTTCCGCTCTGTCTTCAAGGGCGTGTATACGGTCAATCATGTCTTGCAGGTCCGCAGCGTGACTATTTGTGATTGGCTGTAGTTCTTGAATTGCCTGGCCTTGTGCTGCTACCTTGTCCACCAATTTTCTGTGGTCCGCATGTAGTAGCGTGAAATCTGAGGTAACTTTATCAATCCGGTTTTCCAGGGAGGTTCTGGTTTGGTCTAGGGTGCATTAATCTTCTCGATGGCTGCAAGCATCAAGTCCATTTTAGTTTCAAGTGCGGTAGACCTGGAATACAATTCTTCGTCATTACTTCTTTGCGTGGGGTCCTGATTGTTCGCCCGCACCCGTTTTTGCTGCTGATTGTCCCGTAGGCGGCCCATTGCCAGTTCTTGTGCTGTGAGCATTTGTTATACCCGGCTGTGGTTACCACGCACCTTGTTCTCCCACGACGTGCTGCCCACTGCGGTCACCTCTCCGGCCGCCCTGTGGGTCCAGGGCAATGCGGATGTATAGCGTTGTGGCACAGCAGTTCTCGAGTTCTCCTATGAGTGAGGCGGCAGGATCCACCGGTCCATGCAAATGCCCCCAAATGAAGTTCGAACGGGCTCCTCCCGGGCCACGTGTCCACTCTGTGATGGTACCAACCACGTCCCTCACTGTACCAGGTGTGCCAGGAGCTGGGCATTCCGACGTCTACGCGGGGTAGGGTTCTGCACCTCACCCGGGGGTACCGGCGAGTCCTGCAAGTCTCTATGACAATCAGAGAGGCCTCTTGTAGCCCCGGCAGCTAGACCAGCTATTCCTGCTGGGGGCAGACAGTTTTCCCCACCAGTTGTTTCAGTTTGGTTGCTCCCACTTGCCCCCCCTGTCCTTGCAGCACTCTTCTTGGGGTGGGTGCGGTCGTGGGGTCACTAATGTCCCTCGGAAACTCCAGCGTCGCGCTGCTCCTCAGCTTGCTGCTTCGCCGTGCCCTGACAGCCACTGCCTCTTCCCAGCAGTCGCGCAGTTCAATAGTGTGCTGCGACCACACACCCTGGCTGCAGCACCAGCATTCCTGCGCGCAAACTGCCCTATCGCGCCTCTTCGTGGTGATCTTCTACCTTCCCCGTTCTAGCCAGCCGGGGTGGCCTGGGGGTGTAAGTTGCGTAGCCTGTTGTCGGCGGGGTTGCTCTCCGGAGGCCGTCACGGCCCCCACGTTCACCAGCCTCTCTGCCCGGGGGCCCAGAGTATCCCGGCGCGTCCTCTGTCAGGCCGTCCCTCCAGCCCAAGGGCGCGCGTCGGCAGGGGCTCCCCCTCCACCCCGCTACAGATGTGCGTGGGGCAAAAGGCGCGTTCCGGTTGCCCGCGCTGCTGCACAGGAGGGGGAGAGGGGAACGGGGGAAGGAGAAATCCGCCTCCCCGTTGCCTCAAAATGTCCAGAGTTGGCGCGAGGGGGCGGGGGGCTCCCCTCAAGGTACCAAATTCCTCTCCCTCCTTCGGGACCGCTAGTGCCGCTCTCCCGTACCTTAGGCTGGTGTGTGTAAAGAGGCCGCCTCTGCTTCACCAGCCGGTCTGACCCCCGGTGGGCACCATTTTGGGCATCGGGTGCTCCGCCTTTTTGTCTTCAGGGCCCCTGCCGGTCAGATCCAGGATGCATCCACGGTGCCAGGATGACAGCACCGCTCCTCCTGAACGCCAGCAGCACCCGGCCCGTGCTACTCAGGGAGGGGGGACACATCCAAGGAGGAACAGTTCCACCAGAGTCCACAGTGCAGTGCGGGCCACCGCCAAGCGCGCTGTGCAGCCCGTCCTCGTCCAGCGCCTGCCGCACAGGGTATTGCAGCACTGGAGTCGGTGATTCGTGCCTCACTGGGTCGGCGGAGCCACCGCTGCCAGATTGCCTCTGTTTGCTGTGTTCAGGGCACACTTGAGGATTATTTTAACGGATCAGCAGGGGATAGTGAGACGGAGCTCTAAAGACTCGCGTCCGCCATGTTGGCTGGCAAGCCACGCCCCCGAAATACCGATTTCTTAATAGCGAATTTTACCGATTTGCTATTAAGAAATCTGCATTTCCTATGTAGGTAAATATTTGGTAAAAAATACAGAATCCTTAATATTCCTTATTACCAAATCGGTAATTGAGATTCAGTAATAAGGAATACCTACCCATTCATTTCTATGGGCTTGGAGGCCCATAGAAATGAATGTGAAGACTTTCAGTATTAGCGATTCGGTATTACCGAATCGGTAATACCGGGAGATATTTCAAGGGTGCCAGGGTGTCCAAAGGACACCCTGTTGCATCCCTTAAATGTGCATGTGTGAACATGTGGCACAAAAATATGCCCTAAGGGTATGGATGTGTGCCACATGGCACTTTGAAAAAAGCAAAAAAGTGTTTTTTTAAGGGAATCAGTAATTAACACCAACTTGAAGTTGGTGTTAATTGTGGATTTCTTAAGGCTCAAATGCACTCTTTAATGTGCTTCCTACATTGCATTTGAGGAATCGGTATTACCAATTCCTTAAATGCAAGAGCAATAAGGATTCGGTATTAAGGAATCAGTATTTACCGATCCCTTATTTACCGATTCCTTACCTACTTTAGAAATGGCTAAATCCTTGTTGGTAACGTTGAAATGTACCGAATTTCGTCGTTACCAACCCGTATTTAGCCACCTACATCTGGCCCAAAGTTCTTCTCCAGTGAGATAACTTATCCACACTCCTTTTATGCCTACTTCTGGCTAATACATTATCCCGGGATCTCAGCTAACTCTGTACCCGCAATTCTAGACAACATAGAACAAAACACTAACTCTTCATGTTAGGAAACAAATGATCAATAATCAATAATTATTGCTAAACTAATCAATAATTAACCATCCTCTGCTACCAAAAACTCATCCAGCGCCAATTAGGGATCGATAATCAATAACAATACACAGCCCATACACATTTACCCAAACACTAATATCCACTGAATGACGCTGGGATGAATTCCAAGTCTAATGAACACTCAAAATCAGTTGTTCATTATACAGACTCGTATCTTACTCTCTAAATACATAACTGAGTCTGCATATCAATTTATTTCCTCTGGCTGATGGACATAAAGTTGAGAAGTTTATGGTAATAATGAGCACTATCTATTTATCTATCTTCATTACTAAATAACCACAAACTCGATGTAAAGTTAATAATGTTTATCACCAAATAATGCAGAAAATAAGAGCTCAACATGTACAGTTTCACAAGGTAACAATGCATTAACCGCAGAGAGAGAGAGTAAATCGTGTTGTTCTGTTTTTATGGAGATACGCCACGTACAACCTTCATCGAATTCCAGGCCTAGATACGAGAAGGAACTAACCCTTTCCAGCTTTTTGCCCTCTATGTTCAGACTGCGGGATTTAATATTTTTAGGACTGCAAATCATTACAATAGTTTTCTTATAATTTGGCTCCAGCCCCAGGTCCTTCATAAAACTAACATAGCTGGCAATGAGTTTTTTTTAGGCCATTCGCAGTCCTTGCCAAAAATACTGCATTGTCTGCATTGTGCTAGCACTGGCATAGCCTTTTTCTCAACTTGTGGGACGTCAGCCCCAACCGTAACTAAAGTATTCTCCAAATTGTTGGTATAAAGGAGAAATAGGAATGGGGCAAAGACACAACCTTGGTGCACCGCGCGCTTAATGCTAAACAACTCTGAGCATTCTCCAGCATTACCATACCTCACTGAAGCGTAAAGATCATGAAAGAGGAGCTCAGAAAAGAGACCAGACCCGCGTCGACTCCCATATTTACTAAAATGTACCACAGCTTAGAGCATGAGACATAGTTAAACCCGCTAGTCAGGTCCATAAATGCCAAGTGGGTAGAGGTGCCCTTCTTGTATTTATGTTTAGCCAAGATGAGGTGAAGATTAAGGCACTGTTTGATTGTGCCTAGCCCCTTCCTGAAACCATACTGACTGGGGGCCAAGATGTGATTGACATTAATCCAGTCCAGTAGGTGGTCTAGCACGAATCTACCAATTACTTTGGCAGAGGAGTCCAAGAGCGATATCAGTCACTCGCATTTAGGATCGTGCACGTTACCTTTTTTAAAAAGAGGCACAATAGCAGATGAACACGGGAAACATCACTTACAACGCAACTTTTACCACGCAATGCTTTTACATCGCAGCTTTTACAACGCAAACCATTACAACGCATTGCGCTGGGGGGCGCTCTAGGATAGGGAATAAGTTTAATTTACTGCCCAACACCTTCCCTAGTGTCCACGGGGACTGGAGTTGGAATAGTAAATTAAACTATTCACTATCCAGCACCCCAAAGCGCTATGCGTTGTAATGGTATGCGTTGTAAAACTCGCGTTGTAAAAGCATGCGATGTAAAAGCATGCGTTGTAATGTCGTACATCCGATGAACACCAGGGCTTTGGCACTCCCTCTTTGCAAACTGAATTAAAAACAGCGGTGAGTACCGGGGACCAGAATACTGGGTCTTTCTTAAATAAATCCAATGGGATTCCATCTATTGTCAATTGCTTACCGGACTTCCCCTTCATTAAAAGCAAGATTTTGACATGTTAAATTCAGCTGTATTGGGGCATCCGCAGCACTAAGATCAGCAGAGTAGAGACCAGCGTAATGCATCACCCAAGTCTCGGGAGATATATGGATGGTTACTTTATCGGCTAGTAGGGTGGTAGGGTGGGAGAAAGAACTGACCGTACCGCTTACCAGAAGGCTTGGGGATCTTTAGAATGACAGGCACCCACTATTAATTCCCACTTCTCCTCCTTCAAGGCTGACTTTCTTTTTTTTGTAACAAGCTTATACAGCTTCCTGCTTTCCCTGATTGCAGTCTGGTCTCTAGGATTTTGCTTTAGAGCCCTGCGTAAGGTGGTGTTAGCTTCTCTGCAGGCATTATAAAACCAGGAATGTGCCCGAAGGCGAGACTAGATATCGGGTTTAAAAAATAAATGTTTGACTTTGTCTAGTAAAGTTGCAAAACTATGTAGGATACGTGCTGGATCACATGGTATGCAATTACAACTAAGCACCAGGGCAGAATTAATTGGTATTACCTGGGACATTATGCTGTTCATGTTCACTGAACGCCAAACCAGCCTGCGCCCTGCATCCTTGGTGGATAATGCCTGGATAGATAGAGGCTTAGGCTTTTGTCCCCTATATGGTAACGCTATCTTTGCAGAGATAGGATTGTGATCGCTATGTGGCTGGATAAGAACCTCACAGTCCTTAATAAGGGAAAACATGCTCCAGGTGACAAATATATAGTCGATGATGCTTCTTGTACCTCGTCCTATAAAGGTGGGAATATGTTGATCAGTTGATTTGGGCGCCTTATTGACAATATCCCGTTCTAGCAAATGGGTAAATAGAGCCCGTCCCCTAGCATCCGTCACATTGAGGTCCAGCTAATGGGAGATTGGATCGAAGGTGAACGGGGCATAGGAAGCAGTGGAAACATTTTCAGAAACTCGGTCTCTCATTGGGTGAATCGGAGGACGTTCTATCACACCACCATAGTCATGATCATATTTTCTTAACGCTCTTTGTCTTTCATATTTTACATTATGTTAGCCATGTCCAATGACTTCACTCTTCCTTTGGTAAATAACATGTTGCAAATTACTACACTCTCATTGTTCATTGCTGTTGCTTTCTGCGGAAGAAGTTTGTATATTTCCCTAGTTTCTCATGGCCATCCTTCCATTACTTGGCAGACCAAAATATGCTTCTTGAAGGTTATCAGCCATAGCCTCTGAGGCTCCGACATTTCTGTCTCAGAGCTCGATTTCGGTTCATTAATTCTTAAATTTTATTTTTTTTAAACCCACTACAGGCATGCAGAAATGTAGGCCCATGTGTTTCTCCACAATGAATAGAACACAGACATTAATAATTTCACTAAATGTACTTCTCACTGTTTAACCACCCACCATTACACTATCCCATGTTATGTTTCTAGCACGAGCATTAATGTGCAAAAGCAGCGTTATTTTATGTTTAAAAAAAGCAAAATGCAAATACAGCCTAGTCAGGCATGCATTAATCTTGTATTAGTGCACACATGCGCAAAGCATTTTGCTTTTTTTGTGTGTGTGCACGTCAATTTCACATCACACTGTTTATTTTCTCAAAACCCTGCTCCATCACGTCTCTGTTCAAAATACTGTAAAAAATCTGGGCATTATGATTGATGGTACTCTCTCGATGAGATTGCAAGTCCAGTCGGTAGCAGGAACCTGCTTCGGGCTTCTGCGCATGTCGAGGACATTTCTCCCCCTTCTACCACCTGAGCACAGGAAGACCATAGTCCAGGCATTGGTTACCGCAAGACTGGACTATGTCAATGCCTTGTACCTGGGCCTTCGTGAGTATCTGCTGAGAGAGCGCAAACTGATATAAATATATGAGTACATCACACTTACCTATAGAGAGCATAATTCATGAAGAGAAATGCCATGAGTGCTAATAGTATATGAAATTATATTCTAAATGTATAGCTAATATAGAGATTTAAGTAGAAGTGGAACTAATACAGAAATGTGTGACATTATATGATTTTATTAGACGTGATTATTTTTAATCTATGTCGTGTAGCTGTTAACATATAAGATGGTCTGTGGTAAAACGCAGAACGTGGTAGGCCTCAGGGCCAGAGCTGGAGCTAAAAGGGAAGGTGTTTCTTTTCACGACACAGATTGTTTAACGTTTTTGGTCATTGCATTAATGGGCCATGATTCAGAGTAATGTTTCCTAAATAATAGAATAAGAGTTTTAACATGCTTTAATTAAATGAAGAAATTGAATGCTATAATCATAATGTGAAATATTGTAGGCCTGAAATGTTTTAGCATTGATTTACACGTACATGTCTGGGCTGAGAAATGTTGCAGGCCTTTTTAGAAGTCTATGAGAGTTGGGTTCTTGGCGGCAGATATCTGTCTGCAACAGGAAAGGGGGGATCCAATTATAAGTGAATGAATAGAGGTCTGTTCAGTAGACGGCCCAGACATGGAGGAGGGTTCTGGAATGTTTAAGGGGTATCAGCGGGCCGGAGAAGAGACTGAGAAGCAAGGTCAACTCTAACGTCTGAGGCCCAATACAAAGCATCATGGAAAAAGCCTGAAGTTGCACCACGTGAGAGGCGTTTCGCAAGGGGCGTCTCAAATGTTGTTGACTGTTTTGTATTAGGGACGGCACCCCTGGGTGGAGTAAGAGCAGAGACCTGAGGACCCTTTAGAGAGCGGATGGGTAGGCAGTGAGGGGTCATGATTGGAGAACTTTAGGTTTTCACCAAGAGACTTAGAGTGGGTGACTTCCCTTGGGGGTCATTCATTGCTGACACCTTTGTTAGGTTGGGATTTGGTTAAGTAGGGATACCATCTAGAACAGGGTAGGGACGCCTAACCTGTGTTTGTTTTCCTCCAACCTAAATGAAGGAGAGATATGCGTCTATGCTGATAGCTTTGCTATTTTTAGAACTTGTGTTAGTGATTTCTGTTGCTCGTCTGAGGGCTTTTCGAGAGCACATGTATGTAATTGGACCTGTGTATCTCGTGAATCTCATTCTGAGATGCTTGTATTTGCAGCTCATTATATCTTTACAATAAACTTTTGAAACCTAGAAGTTGTCCGTGATCTTTGAGAGTAGAGTCCTTTCTTGGGTGAACTAATTTGCAGATAGGTGTACTGTTTCCTTCCAAGACAGGCAATAAAGGTTCAGTCGACCAGATCGAGGTTTGGATCAATAGATATAAGGTATCGATCAAAATCTCGCCCTTTCAGTTGGTAGCTATAGAGGATGGTTGCCTTCTTGAGGACGGTGACCTAGGCCAGGTTAGCTTACCCCAAGGCCCCTAGAAATCGATGATCGGAAGAACAGCCCGCAGATGAAGATCCGGATGACGTGAGACAGAAAAAGCAGCAGTATCAGAGAGAGTGAGTATAAAGGGTTATGCGTGTTAGATTGCGGTGTTTTTGTATTGTATCTATGTTGTAATGTTTGGCGGAGTTGAATGTCTGTAGAGTGACTGTGGAACAGGTTGTGAGCGCGCGCAACCGGTGGAAATCTTAAGTTCAAGGAGAGCTTAAGTGGTTCGGGTGTATCGGACACCCAGAGTAATTGTCAACTAGTGTGAAGGGGGTCATGAGGTACCATTGATCACCCGAGAGACCGAGATAGGGGGAACGTAAGAGTGAGTGCGTGAGTAACGGACGCTGGTCGGAAGTTACTGTGTGTGTAAGTAACCTATCAGAAAGACGATAGACATCTCGTCAGTTGTGTTGACAATTACAGATAGACTGTGGACGTACAGTCGAGAGAAGTGACCGCTTGGTCGGAAGTAGTCATTTTTCAGTGTATGAATGGGACGCATGCATAACCGGGAGACGAGTTGAGAAAGGAGGGGTGCTGCTGCGAAGCGGAGAAAAGAGACGTCAGGTGGTGTCGCGCAGTGATTGGCTGACCGGAGAAAGACCGCGCTGTGATAGGCCAGCTAGCGAACACGTCATACAGGGTCGCGACGTGATTGGCCAACAGGAGAAAGACCGCGCTGTGATAGGCCAAGCTAGAAAAGCCGCGACAGGATTGGTGGATTGTCATCAGGAAGTAAACAGAGTAGCGAGGCTGGATTTTGTGCGCATAATTATGAAGTGTTTTAAATGGTTGAAAGCGCTGTTTAAGAAAGAGAGGCGAGGATCGTATGAAGGGGAAGAAGCCCCGCCGGAGGGTACGCCAGCTCGTTATATGGCAGTAAATGTTGGGTTGCATACGATCCTTTGGATATCAGAGTGGAGTAAGATTACTGAAGGAAACGAGGAACTGACGTTCCCGAAGTACGGGACGTTCAGATTAGAGGTGTTACATCGATTGAAATCAGTCATGACCTCAAAGAGACCCTTGCCTAGACCAACCCAGTTTGAAGCCCTTGAGGCATGGCTTAGGGCAGCGCATGAAAGGAATATGAACAGACGACAAGAAAGGGTGAAACGCTCGGTAAGGGCAGTACAGGATGCCAGGTGGGATGCGGATGCTAAAAGATGGAGAGTGCATAATTTGGAAATAAATAAACTGTACCCAGTGTTAGAGGCGCCAGTAAATAAAAGCCCCCTAGAAGAAGATGATGAGAGCGAAACAGAGGACAGCCTGATAAACAGATTACTGACAGACAGGCCACCCCCGTATAATAGAGCAGGGGGAGAGGTCGAGAATACTGAAGGAGAGAAGGGGGGCAATGCAGGAGAGCATAGACCGCTTCCCAGTTCAGAGTGGGATCCTGAGCCAAAGAAAGAGTTGCTCCAGCCTAGTCAGGTGCAACAGGTAGTCGGTAGGTTTGTGGTACAAAGAGCGCCGGAAACGGAAAGCGCCACATCCTACCCATTGCCAGATGCACTACAGGTACCTGTTACCATAGGTCCTATAATATCGATATATGACCAAGAGAGAGCAAAAGGGGAAGAACGGAAACGGAAAGACAGAGAAAGAGCAGAGCAGGCAAGGAGGAACGATACCACTAATTCCCCAAGTCAGATGCCGATACCCAGAGAGTGGAGCACCCCGATGCACACAGCAGGGGACCCAGGAGGAGATCCTGGGGGCCCTAGATGGCCAATGGATCTGAGGGGATCAGGACGAAAATCCTTTCAAGAGCTAAATGAGTACATGAAGCAGTGGGATGAGGCAGTGAAGGCTCAAAAGTGCATCAATGATGCAGAAGCAGAAAGGGAAAGTCAGGACAGCAGAGCACGGACTCACTGCGGGGCTGGGGAGAGTAGCCCGGAGTGGGACTGTAGAGGGAGTAGGGGAGTCACCCATTGGGCCCGGAATGGAGGTAGAACAGACCTGGAAAACGGGGGCCCCGGGAGTGAAGGGGTGGCGTGCCCAATACTCAGTGAAGGGGAGAGGAGAGCGCAAGAGTACAGGAACAGCTTTAAGTGTCCACACTGTGTGCCTGGCACCAGAGAACAGAATGGGAGTTGTGAGAGGTCGCACCATAGTCCCTGTGATGACAGAAATGAGCGCAGCCCAGGGAATATGGGGAACCAGGAAGGATCGTATCGGATACTGAGCGATACGAGGCAAAGGGAGTGTAGCGACCAGAGGGAAAATAACAGAGAGATGTGCGGTGAGAGGAGAGAAGAAGACGAGAGTGGGCAGAGAGAGAGTAGGGATAAAAGGCCCGTGTTCCATCACCTTCCAAGATTGGATGGCCGAGCATGGGACCTGGAGAGATGGGAGCAAGGGAGGCCACCCATTAATTCTCCTGAGCCCAAACGCAGAGCTCGAAGTTGGGATGGTAGGGAGACCAGTGAGCCCCCTTCAAAAGACATATTGCGAGCTGAGATAAAAGCCAAGAGACTTGATGTCTCCAGCTTAAGGTCAGATCTGGATGACATGGTAGATGGTACTCTGCCTTTAGAAAGAATGGAAATGTATGAACAGGATGAAATACTGTATATGGCAAAGGACATCACACGAAAGGCGAGAGCAGTCCATGAGAAGTTAGTCGAACTAGCAGGCAAATATATGGTGGACTTGTCAAGAACCAAAGCATTACAGGGTAACCACAGGCTACATTACTCAGATCGAGATCTAGATGAGAGGAGAACGATTGGGCTGAAAACACACATAAGGGAATTGATTACTGGAATAAGGACATGGAGGGCACTAGATAAATGGGAAGAGAGGTGGTCCAAGAAAGGGACCGGTAGAAGAAGCATGATTGGTATAACACCAGGACAGCAGGGAATAGAAGCTTACCCTTTGCGTGAAGTTGCCAATGGGAGCTATGTACATGTCCCTTGGAGTAGGGGAGATTTAGCTGCTTTTACCACATCTTTCCCCAAGTTACGAGAGAGCCCCGTGGAGTGGTACAAGCAAGTCGAGAGGTTTGTAAAGATCTCAAAAGTCCTATGGATAGATCTGAACACGCTGTTTGACATTGTAGTACCAGGAGATCTGTGGACAGCATGCAAGGTTAGCGCTGAGTGGCCCACAACGGAGCCAGAGAGAGATGCTAGGACTAATGGGCCGTCCGAGATCGTGATGGCAAAATTCGAGAGAGTGATGACTTGGCTGAAAGAAAAAGTGCCAATGCAAGACATAGATTGGGTCAGAATAGACAGAACGAGACAGGAACCCAAAGAGACAGTCCATGAATATTACGAGAGATTGCTGAAGGCGTTTAAACAGTATAGCGGCTTGGATGTAATGGATCCAAAGGACATAGGGCAATTCGTGTCCAAGTTCGTCCTGGGACTGAGACCGGATATTAGTTTAATGATTCAGCAACACTCGATTTGTTGGCAAAGTAGACCCCTAGATGAAATACTGAGATATGCCAGGTACTGCTGTGATGAGGTAGACTCCAAGGCTAAGAAACTAAAAGAGAAGCTGATGGTGGTACAATTGCAGGCAGCAGGAAAGGGGGGACCGCAACAACAGCAGCAAGGGACAGGTACAGGAGGTAAGAAGCAGTACAGTCAGAACAAGGGTAATGAGGAGAGTACTACCTTCAGACCCAGAGTAGACATAGCTACCTTGAAGAAAACGACTAGGTGCCACCAGTGCAACGAGTTGGGGCATTGGAAACGCGAGTGCCCTTACAATGTAGAGATCGGAGAGCAAGAGATAGAGGAGGAAGAGGTCCAGAGCGCACCTATGAGAGGGGCGACGCCATACCAAGGAAAGGTGCTCAAAGGGGGGGGGGCTCCTCCCCGAGCCCAGTTCCCGCAACCTCCTCGAGTAGGGAGTATGGGTAAGACCTATAGACAAATGCCCCTGTTTGTGGAAGGTGAAGAGTGCTATTATGTGGACCCATTAACCGGACAGAGAGTGGAAAGAGAAGACTGCAACCTTGGGGCAGCCTTAGAGGTAGATCAGAGGGGACCCTATGTTGAAGCAGAAGTAGCAGGGTGCCCTACGACATTTCTGGTGGACACAGGAGCCACTAGATCCACGATCAGATCAGCTGCAGTTCCAGACCTGCCCATGTCTGGAGAGACCATACAGGTGGTAGGGGTCGCAAACAGGAGAATAACCAGCCAATTGACAGAACCGGTACAGGTGAAAATAGGGAAGTACAGCGATGAGCACCAATTTGTGGTTTGCGATTCAAGCCCTGTGTGTCTGCTAGGAAGAGACCTGTTGTGCAAATTGAATTGTACTATATATTGTACACCTCAGGGAGTGGAGGTATTGACTAATGATGATGATGCAGATTTCAAAGTTGCAAACTCAAGAATATGTGTGGAGCTGTACCCTACTTTGACAGTAGACGAGCTTCCCTGGGATTTGAGAGAGACAGTGGCATCAGAGGTATGGGATTTCACTGGGGAAGAGATTGGATTGGTCAAAGGGGTGGACCCAGTGAAAATTGTAGTGAAACCGCATGCTGAGTTCCCAAGAACACCCCAGTATAAATTGACTCCAGAAACGATTGCAGGCATAAAACCCGTGATCGAGTCCATGATTAAACAGGGAATACTGAAAGAAATCGTGGGTAGTCCATGTAACTCCCCGATTATGGGTCTGCAGAAACCAAATGGGAAATTTCGGATAGTGCAGGACCTTCGAAAGATTAATAACATAGTCGTTTCATGTTGTCCAGTGGTACCGAATCCATCAGTGATACTGTTTCAGATTCCATTCCAAGCTGAGTGGTTCACTGTGATAGATCTTTGTCAGGCTTTCTTTTCGATCCCTTTGGACGAAGATAGCCATTTTCTTTTCGCATTTAAGCTGGAAAATCGTGTCCTAACATGGTGTCGTATCCCTCAGGGGTATACAGAGAGTCCATCGATCTTTAACCAGCTTCTGAAGAAAAATCTTGAAAGTCTAGTGCTGCCCCAGAAGTCAGTTCTGGTCCAGTACATAGACGACCTCCTTGTGGCGTCAGAAACAGAAGAAGCTTGCAGGGAAGATTCCATTGCTTTGTTAAATCACCTAGCTGCCAATGGGCACAAGGTGTCCCCGGGAAAATTGCAGTACTGCCTGACAGAAGTACAGTACTTGGGACACAGAATTGAGAAAGGCAAACGAAAGGTGTCACCAGACAGGATAGAGGCGATCATGAAAATGAACGCGCCTCAGACACAGAGAGAGGTCAGGATGTTCCTAGGGATGGTGGGTTATTGCCGACAGTGGATCGTGAACTTTTCACTGAAAGCAAAGCCCTTGCAAAAACTGACGCACAAAGAGGTGAGTGATCCGGTACCATGGGACAAAGACTGTTTGATGGCATTCTTACAGCTGAGAGAGGACCTGTGTCGTGCTCCGGCATTGGGAATGCCTGATTACAATAAACAATTCTTTCTTTACTGTTGTGAGAGAGAAGGTTGTGCGTTGTCTGTGTTGGTCCAAATCCATGGGAATGCCCGTAGACCAGTTGCTTATTTCTCAGCTACTTTAGACCCAGTAGCCGCAGCGTTGCCCGGATGTCTCAAATCCGTTGCTGCAACGGGTGTCAGCATTGAGAGATGTGAAAATATCGTCATGGGGCACCCGTTAGAGGTGTGCGTGCCACATTCTGTTGAACTGTTGATGACCAGGACCAAAACACAGCATCTGACCAATAGCAGGCTCACGCGCTATGAGCAAGTTATTCTTGCTGCAGAGAACGTGACCCTCAAGAGATGCTCTGTTTTGAACCCTGCTACCTTAATGCCACTTCCAAATGATATTGATGATGATGATGAATATACAGACCATGACTGTCTCGATGTGACTGAACTATGCACCAAACCCAGACCCGACATCGTAGATGAGCCACTGACCGACCCAGACGAAGTTTTCTTTGTCGATGGCTCATGTGTAAGAGACGAAGTTGGGCAGTTGAGAGCAGCTTATGCTGTTTGTACAATTGAAGGAGTTGTGGAAGCAGGGTGCCTGGAAGGAGTACACTCCGCTCAGGTAGCCGAGATTATTGCCCTAACACGTGCTTGCTTAGCAGGCAATCAAATTCGAGTCACCATCTACACCGACAGCCAATACGGGTTTGGGGTAGTTCATGATTACGGGCAGTTATGGTCTCAAAGAGGGTTCATGACTTCTTCAGGCTCTCCCATTCGCAATGGAGAGTTTGTGCGCTTGTTGTTAGAAGCATTGCAATGTCCAGCAAGTATCGCAGTTGTAAAGTGCATCGCACATACCAAAAATGAGGACTTTGTTTCGAAAGGCAATAGATATGCTGATGAAGTTGCGCGGTATTGCGCAGAACAAGGTTACTCTTTCACAGAGGTGGATGTGGGTGGAATAAATGTAAGAACTGAATTAGCCATGATACTGGAAACTGTTGATACTTGGGATGAATTGTCAACCATGCAAGAAAATGCTCCTGATTCAGAAAAGGAAACATGGGTAAAGGCAGGATGTGTAATGGGTGAGACTCATTTTTGGGTCTCAGCAGACGGCAGAGCAGTGTTGCCCAATGAGATGGTGAGTCCAATGGCTAGACTCATACATGGTCCCGTACACTTAGGGAGAGATGCTATGCTGAGAGTGTTTAGACAGACTTGGTACAATCCTAAGTTTAGAATAGCAGCAGAAGCAGTGTGCCAGCGTTGTGTGACCTGCCAGCAGCTGAACGTAGGGAAAAGAACACCAGTTGCACTAAGTCACATAGGAAGGTCTGGAGGTCCATTCAACAGAATGCAGATAGATTTCATTGAAATGCCAAGATGCAACCGCCTTCGCTATGTCCTGGTGGTTGTTTGTGTGTTCTCCAGATGGGTTGAGGCATACCCTACACGTAGGTGCGACACCCTCACAGTGGCTAAGTTACTGCTTAGAGAACTTATCCCTCGGTTCGGGGTGCCGGCCTTTTTGGAATCAGATAGGGGAACACATTTTAACAGCGAGCTTGTGAAGATGATTTGTGTTGCACTGAATATAGACCAAAAACTCCATTGCAGTTACCGACCAGAAGCCTCAGGAATTGTGGAACAAATTAATGGCACGATCAAGTCCAGAATAGCGAAAGTTTGCTCCTCAACGACCCTGAGTTGGCCTGACGCCCTGCCATTGGTACTCATGAGCCTTCGTAGTACCCCAGACAGAAGAACAGGGTTGTCACCACATGAGGTGTTAATGGGGAGAGCAATGAGACTGCCATCTATTCCAGCTACTGCACTGTTAAATATCACAGATGATATGATCCTGGACTATTGTAAGGGGCTGTCTGACGCCATGCGTTCTGTGTCCCTTCAGGTGCAGGCTGCAGAGGTTCCAGCGTGCCAGGGCCCTTGCCATGACCTGTATCCTGGGGACTGGGTCCTGGTGAAGAAACATGTGAGAAGAAGCTGCTTGGATATTCGTTGGCGTGGGCCCTACCAGGTCATCCTGATCACAAGTACAGCTGTAAAGGTGGGAGGCCTGCCCAACTGGATACACGCGTCGCATACGAAAAGGGTTCCAGCACCTCTGGAAACAGCTCCTCTCTCGAATGGACGTCCAGCTGAGGACCAAGAAGCCATAGAGGGGGCTAGCCAAGCTGTAGAGGTGCCAGTGGAAGCAGGGAACGAGTCTGACCAAGCTGAGGACGGTCAGTACAACAGCGAAACAGAAGACGCTACAGAAGGAGAAGACAGCTGGGAGTACGAGTCTGACCCTGACAGGTCTGAAAGAGAGCGAGAACAGACCAGAAGGAGAAGGAGTAGAAGGGCACGTGGAGAAGCAAATTGGCCGCAAAGAAGAAGTTCTAGCCTGAGGTCAACTCCAGAAGCAACCCTTCCTCCGATATCAGAAGACTCAGACCCAGAAGAAGGTGCTCAGGGCGCTGAAGCACCAGACCGAAGAAGGTCAAGAAGAGTGCGTGTGCCTAACAGAAGATACTCCACACCTGAGTGGACATATCTGGCGACAAATGTCTGTGAAACCGGAGACAGGGAGGATCCGAGCGGTGGTGGTGTCCAGTTCTGAGCCCATTATCACCGTGGAAATACAACTGTTGGTACCCGGTGTCGAACAAGAAGGGTCACTAACATTCGTGCTCCCCAGACCTCCCCGCCTCAGCAAGTTAAAACACATGTTTCTTACAGAATTGAAATTCCCCGACTTTGGTACCACGATAACAGCACATGAAGAGCATACTCTTCGCATGGAAATATTGAACTATGCTATTGAAGCTGCAACCACAAATCTAATAGTCGATTGTTAAAGGACTTTGTAAATAAAGCAAGCAGAAGAAAAGAAGATTACCTAGCGCCCAGGAAGCAGAGAATTTTAGGGAACCCCTTGAGTGGATGGAGAAGGGCTAGGGTTGTCTTTTTGAACTGTGAAAGGACTTTTTGCGAAAAAGGCTGTCAGCCTCCAGCTGTGTGGATTCTAAAGACCAAAAAGGATTGAAAGAGACTGTAAAGGAACGAGAGGAAAAGAACTTTTTTGCAAAGAGAAAGGGAAAAGCTAGATTGTCTGACGAAATGGAGGCCGGCACCCCGAACCGCAGAGCTAAATGTATAATAGGTACACTAATAGTAGGAGTGATAATATTAATAGCTTTAGTGGTAACAATTTCTTATGTAAAGGGACATGAGGAAGAGGTAAAGGTAACTGATGCGAATTCTGTAGTAACACTTACACCCACTGTTGCAGGTGAGAAAAGGGAAAACACTCAAGAGAAAGCGTTATTGGCTGCAGAAGCCCGCAGGTTACATGTAGACGAGTCCCAAGGAGACTTTAGGTCAAATGCTTATGCTAAACTTTTGTATGAATACGTGGATGCCATGGAGGTTAAGGATTGCTACGTCTGCATGCAGTTGCCTGCGTCTGTAGATGAAGGAATTCGATATCATCACCTCCCTCTGACATATGGCATTACATGTAGCTTATTGCTTAGTATATTTTATGAGAGAGATAGTTTTGAATACTATTTCTCCAATTATGATTCTGTGTTGCCAGAAGTCCCGAATTATAAGCAGATGAATAAATGGGATTACTGGAAGAGTGAAGACAGATTGGCCAAGTTCTTCATTCCTTGGATTACCTTAGATACTTCACATGCCCGTAGAAATAATCTGACATGCAAGGTGTCAGAAGTCGAGAAAAAGTTCATAGGGCAGGTGGATGATCGTTACAGGAGACAAAAGATTTTGAAAAAATCAGGACAAGGGAAATTAGATTGGACCGAGGAAGAGAAGTCACACAAGAGAAAGGGTAGTAGTGGTCCAATAGCTTTAGATAAAGCGCAGAGAGGAAAGTTATGTCTTCACCGAGCCAAAACGTATTATGAAAATGTATACGTGGGTGAAGTTGACTGTGAACATGCTTTTAATTTAGAGTACTACACTAAGGATTTCCTGAAGGGAATGCAAGTGATTCCAAATGTGTATTTTGTATGTGGAAGAAATGCTTACGTGAGACTACCTGACAACTGGTATGGATCATGTTACTTGGCAATTGTCTTCCCCAAAATATATCATGCACAAGACTTATTGATCATTGAGGGCCAGACATCATCGAGGGGAAGGAGAGATTTAGGCGATGCAGAAATGGTTGGAGATGTCTTTGGAGCTATGTTCCCTCTTTTGGGAATAATCCTTAATGATGTTAAAATTAGACGACTGGCAACAGTTGTCGACAGGTTGTCTGCCAGCACTGCTCAGTCCTTAATGCTGGTAGAAGGAGAGATGCAATCGATAAGGGCTATGGTTCTTCAAAATCGGCTTGCATTAGATGTCTTATTAGCAAAAGAGGGCGGAGTCTGTAAGGCTTTGAAGGTTCAGGAATGTTGCACTTACATTCCAGACCTTTCAAAACCCCTTGAGAAAGTTATTAAGAACATAACTAATATACACAAAGAGATCGAAGACTTGAGTAGAGAAAATGTCTGGGAAAAGGTGGGCCACGGAATGAGTACAGTTGGAGGGTGGTTTTCCACCTTAGGCAAAAGCTTTATTTGGTATATCCTAAAGCCTATCATCATAATATTGATCTGTGGGATAATATTGTGGGGATTGGTGAGGGTATTCAAATGGTACAGAGCAAGAAGGTCAGAAAGGGCCCAAAGAGAACAGTTGCAGAGATTGGCTGCCATACAAGATAATCAGTACAGGAGCCTGAGAGCTCTGGAAGCGCAGAGAATGCCAGCAATAACTGCAGTTTAAATGTTAGTGATGACCCCGAGAGGTCATCAAAGGGGGGAACTGAGAGAGCGCAAACTGATATAAATATATGAGTACATCACACTTACCTATAGAGAGCATAATTCATGAAGAGAAATGCCATGAGTGCTAATAGTATATGAAATTATATTCTAAATGTATAGCTAATATAGAGATTTAAGTAGAAGTGGAACTAATACAGAAATGTGTGACATTATATGATTTTATTAGACGTGATTATTTTTAATCTATGTCGTGTAGCTGTTAACATATAAGATGGTCTGTGGTAAAACGCAGAACGTGGTAGGCCTCAGGGCCAGAGCTGGAGCTAAAAGGGAAGGTGTTTCTTTTCACGACACAGATTGTTTAACGTTTTTGGTCATTGCATTAATGGGCCATGATTCAGAGTAATGTTTCCTAAATAATAGAATAAGAGTTTTAACATGCTTTAATTAAATGAAGAAATTGAATGCTATAATCATAATGTGAAATATTGTAGGCCTGAAATGTTTTAGCATTGATTTACACGTACATGTCTGGGCTGAGAAATGTTGCAGGCCTTTTTAGAAGTCTATGAGAGTTGGGTTCTTGGCGGCAGATATCTGTCTGCAACAGGAAAGGGGGGATCCAATTATAAGTGAATGAATAGAGGTCTGTTCAGTAGACGGCCCAGACATGGAGGAGGGTTCTGGAATGTTTAAGGGGTATCAGCGGGCCGGAGAAGAGACTGAGAAGCAAGGTCAACTCTAACGTCTGAGGCCCAATACAAAGCATCATGGAAAAAGCCTGAAGTTGCACCACGTGAGAGGCGTTTCGCAAGGGGCGTCTCAAATGTTGTTGACTGTTTTGTATTAGGGACGGCACCCCTGGGTGGAGTAAGAGCAGAGACCTGAGGACCCTTTAGAGAGCGGATGGGTAGGCAGTGAGGGGTCATGATTGGAGAACTTTAGGTTTTCACCAAGAGACTTAGAGTGGGTGACTTCCCTTGGGGGTCATTCATTGCTGACACCTTTGTTAGGTTGGGATTTGGTTAAGTAGGGATACCATCTAGAACAGGGTAGGGACGCCTAACCTGTGTTTGTTTTCCTCCAACCTAAATGAAGGAGAGATATGCGTCTATGCTGATAGCTTTGCTATTTTTAGAACTTGTGTTAGTGATTTCTGTTGCTCGTCTGAGGGCTTTTCGAGAGCACATGTATGTAATTGGACCTGTGTATCTCGTGAATCTCATTCTGAGATGCTTGTATTTGCAGCTCATTATATCTTTACAATAAACTTTTGAAACCTAGAAGTTGTCCGTGATCTTTGAGAGTAGAGTCCTTTCTTGGGTGAACTAATTTGCAGATAGGTGTACTGTTTCCTTCCAAGACAGGCAATAAAGGTTCAGTCGACCAGATCGAGGTTTGGATCAATAGATATAAGGTATCGATCAAAATCTCGCCCTTTCATGCTCAACCACTTACAGATGGCCCAAAATGCAGCTGCCAGAGCGGTTCTCATGCTTAAGCCCGGGACCCATATATCCGCGCACCTCAAGGCATTACACTGGCTTCTAGTAAAAAAGAGGGTTAGGTTTAAAGCTCTGGTGCTATTTTTCAAGGCTCTTCACCGGAGTGGTGCGGAGTTTCTCAGAAGGAGAGTCACCCATTATGTGCCGCCAAGAACCTTGAGGTCATCCACTTTGTGCCTGGCATCCGTTCCCAGAATACACCGTGTCCGATCGGGCGGTCGTTCTTTTAGGTTCCAGGAAGCCCAAGCCTAGAAACTTCTCCCGCTGGCTCACAGAACTGTGACCAACCTAGCAGTTTTTAAGAAAATTCTTAAAACTGGTTATTCCACAACTAACCTAGCTCTCCTTTCTTCCAGTAGCAGATTAAAACCGGGTTTCCTGCTTTAAGGGGTATTAGCAGGAAACATTGAGTCATTTCTAGCACCGGGACACTCTTGTTGAGTAGCTGTGCAATCTCTAAATGTTTTCATTCATTCATTCAACAAGAAATATAAGCCTTCAGTATCAGTGGTAAATTTAGGTTTGCAAGAATGGAGATTGGTTCTTGGTGACAGCCTCCTGTTTAAAGCTGCTGCCTTTGCAACATGGGAAAACAGGTTCGGATCTCAATCGCTTGCCAAAGTCATCTGATTCCAAACAATTCACTTCATTTTCCTCTGTCTACAAAAAAATGTGTGTAATGTGGTCTGGTCCTGTTTGAAATACTCTAATGCCCTTGGGGCCATGTTCGTGCTGTAAAAAAAACTGCAAAGTAAAATAATAAATTAAACATGAAAGGATAACTGGGGTGTTGGAAGAAAAGAATACGAATGGCAATAATGGGAGTGAGTGAGGACATGGGATGGGAAAATCTTTCTGTTTAAAGTTTCATAAGTTACAAAATGAGGACAGAGTTCCTTGGAAGCAGGTGGAGTTGAATGAGAACAATATAGGCAGAAAAATATTTGCTGTTCACTATACAAATATACAGGTTTTAAGATCAACCTGCCAAAAGATTTTAGCAAAAATATAAACTATCAGAATATTATAAAGGTAAGTATTAGTAAGTATACGGTGATATTATGTACATAATCAAGGTATGCAGATACAATACTCCTTTATATACAAATAAATAGTTATGTTTAAGCAATGCTTAATTTGAGCCAGAGGTTACCGGTGGGACCCACTGTCACTCATTTTTGGGGACCGACAATCATTTTACCTTCTCAGACACTGATCACGGTCAAGAGAGGGAAAAATACACAAAGGGGAAAGAAGTAGGAGAGAAAGGTGGTCACAACGTCACAAAGGGAGAATGCAGGAACCTGTAGGAGTGAGACAAAGGGCATTGAATGTTTGATAATGGAAGAAGTGCCGTGTGCTCGATTCAAGACAGCGTAGCCTTGGTATTAGGTGCGCAGATGGGCTGCTGGTTTCAGAGCAGAGCTTCGGGGATTGGCACTTATTCTATTACAAATTAAGCATTGCCTCAAGGTATGTAAATGAGAGTTCAGAATGAAAATCTTTAGTTACCTATACTGTCATCCTTGCCTTTATGTTAGTCTTTTTTTCCCTGAGTTTTATATAGCGCAAACTTGACCAAAAGGTATCGGGTATCAGAGCGCTTTACACGCGCACTAGTTACGTTACACAAAGACACATTCATTTTTGTTAGGCACGGGGAGATTAATTGATGTGCACAGGATCACAGTATGTTGTGTCATTGCCAAGACTCGAACCCGGTTACCCAGATCTGAAATCGACCGCCCTACCCCTTAGGCTAAATCCTCTCCCCTAGTCAATACTTGTGTCTCTGTATTTTGACAGGTCGAAATTTATGTCCTCAGTTTTCTAACATAAAAGTATATTTGACCAGTAGGAACAGTTCACATGGTGTCTTCGAGAGCTTCGTCAATGTGTCTGTTTAGTGAGTCCTTCAATGCAGCAATACATTTTGTACATGGCCAGTGAAAGCCGCAGAGTGGAGCGAAATGTAGGCATGTCTATGAAGCAGGGCAGCACATGATAGAGAATTGTTCAGCAATATCCATATCCGTTTTATGAACTGGTACCTGCAAGGCCCAGAGCCTCCTCTCAGTGAGACTAAAACTCAGAGGAACACGCTTTACAAATGCTAGGATGTTATAATTAATGTAATGGAATTTTGCCTGTTTCCAAGTGCTGCCCATTTTGACGGAAACAGCATATTGGAGTACATGAAAACAAAGTTCATTTCTGGTTGGTTAACTGAGGTCTCTTCTTACCACAGTAAGTTACTACATCTCTCACCCCATCTGCTGCTTACCTGGACAGTTTATATGTCTTTCCACTGGAGTAATATGTCTCTGGTCGCTTCACAGACAGTATAGGTCTGTATCTAAGACATGCGTTTTGTAGCACCATCTCCCTCCAGGTATGTTTGGAAGTGTATGCTAGTGTTGGATCAGTGTAGACGGTGCCTTGCATGATGAGCATGATGAAAGCCATGTGCTAGAAGGCCCGGAAATTGACATAAAATATATTTACCGAAGAAAAGGAGATTGATGATTAAACCAGGAAGGTAGTGCTTTTTCCTGCTTGTTGTAAAGTGATGTGCTCTCATTGGCGGAGGGCGCATGGTCAATGTTCTAGCTTAGAACATTTGACAGGTTTCGACGCGTTATTGGAGTAGATCTCTGGAATCACACTCGTGGGCACTGCCCTCATGTCAGCCATGCACCATGTGGAGCCTGTGCTCTGCTAAATCTGGCATAGGTGGCAGGGATCTGAAATGCTCTCTCAAAGTGAGGAAACCTTCTTAGTCCAGAGTCCCTCACGTGACAGGAAGAACCAGAACTTTTGGAGACTCGAGGGGGTAACCCAGCCCTGGGCACAGAGATTACCCCAGTGCCTCATTGTCAAGGCATCCTCTTCAACAGACGTGGAGGCGCAGGAGATGGAAAGGAGGTCCTCATTCCTGGTGGGGAGTAACTTAGCAAAGTGCAGCGAGGCATCACTAACGGCTACCAAACTCCTGCGTGACATAAGTACTAGGGGTGAGAGCTAATAGGTACTAGGGGGGAGTGCCTACTGATTCCTTACAATGCAGACAGCGGACCACATCCGTCGTCTCACACTGCTCCATTGTCAGCAAGGGTCTGGCCAGCAGATACCACAAAATGGCTGCTATAGAGATGAGAAGGACCAGAGGAGGAGGTCAACAGCCAAGAGGCGAGACTCCTGTGATATGTACTGCACTCGTGCAGCCTCTCAAAGAAAAGTAATCATACGCACCTGTGTTTGTGAAGGGGCTTCAGCCTGTAGGAGAGGGTCTCCTATATACTGGGACAGCTAGAGCAGCTGCAGCCTTCATGGGGCCAACCGGGACCACTGTCACGTCCCTTGGACACCTGCCCTGGCCTCTGGATTGAAGGACTGGCAGAGTAATGTGGACAGGGGCGGCTCTAGGCTCATGGCGGCCCTGGGCAGGGAGCGTAGGTAAGGGTCCCCGGACAAGGGGGTCCGGGCGGGGCGGAGCGCGGCGGCCAGTGAAGAGGGGGGGGTCAGGGTGTTTGGAAGTGGAACAGAGCCAGAGGCCCCCAAATCCCTCCAGGGGCCGCCACGCAAATATGTATCCATCCTCAGAGGATTATTATATTAAGGATATATATTGGTGTGGTGGCCCCTGGGGTTTGCTGGTCCTGTGCAGGTGCACAGCTTGCACATGCCTAAGGCCGCCCCTGATGTGGAACTGCTTCTTCGCAAGAAATAGACATCATGCATTTTGCAGTGGGAACCTAAATAAAAGTTGGAGACGTATTGGAGTTTAACAAAGCCATTTCACAGGAGAATGTTTGCGCCTGTGTCTTTACAGGTGCAATGCCGTGTTCGTGATGAGTCACAGAAGTTCTTGGTGGCACATAAACAGGAGGCGCGGGGGCTTTTGAATTAGCCAACTAAAATGGTGTAGAATCCATATCACTTCTGAGGGAATGCAAATAATAAATAGAGCCATAGTTTTGCCACAAATAGCAGGTTTGTGTGGTGCCAGGCAAAATCTTAATGATGCATTACATTTCCCACAGGATGACTTAACTTTGTCTAATTGCACCCTTTATTGGGCAATTTTCTTGTCATTACCCATGAGTTTGTAAGCACCATTTGGCTTCACTATTTGATCTCCCGGTCATTTCAGTGATACGACTTTTACGTAGTCTCTCCTCTTCAGGAAGATTATATCCACTGATTATTCTCACCTGTGAAGGATTGTAGTTTGCACCCAAATGAATGCATTTTGCATTAGGCTTTTATAAAAACTAACAAAACGTGCATGATCCAGAAATGAAATGAAAAAAATGCACTTTAAAATATCTTTCGGTGCATTAAATATACACATTATACTATAGTAGTCAATAACTAGGCCTGAACAAAATGTTCATATGGCCTGGGTGATCTTTTGTAATATTCAGCATTTTACTTTACGCTTCTAATGCAAAATTTTCGAAATGACACTATTAAGCTATATTATGGAATTCCAAGCCTGTGTGAGTATAAAGGATATGCCAGGAGCACAGGAACAATTTGAATGAACAGTATTTTAGCTGATTCTCTTTATGGTACTTATGCTTTTTTTGCACAATTTTTTTGTTGTTGCCTGCATTGAATCGGACGCAAGGATTCATGTCACTATAAAATATAGTGCTAAAAGGCAGATTTGTATTTCATATAATTTCCCATCATGTTTCAGTAATTTTGCGTAATCATTCAAAAGGAAATGAAATGAATTATGCACTGTTAGTAATAGCCCATAAATATTTTTGTAATGGAACATTACTACAATTTTTTTAAGTACAAATGACATATAAACTAACACACTTGCCAAATCATAGTATAAACAATCTTATTCGAAAGTACTGATTACAGTGTCATATACAGTTTAAAAAACAAAAAAAAAACAGCTTCAGAGCAAATAGCAAGGATGAGCCCATGATAAAATAAACCTAAATACTGGCACTTCAGACAAATATCTTCTTTTTCATTAACAATTATTTAAACAGGTTTGGCGAATATTTTGGATGTGTGGAAAAACAATTAAATGTATTCTATAATTGAAAGCAAGCAAATCAAATTTTCAAGATTCGTGTGCATTTTGGTTGGGTAGATGCCACACTCATTTAACAATATATGGTTTTGAGAACCAATCACAAGAATAAAAGTGACTGACTCATGGAAATGCCTTAGAGAGCAAGTATTCCTAACCAGAGGCATCAAGCAGAAAAACAATCATGGGAACACAAAAATAGGGGAACGTATGGCTCTAACATCTACTTATCCGCTAACTATAAGTAGTTACATATTACGACCGAATTAGGAAGGGGCAAGGGGACAGTCAATGTAGTAGGAAATGGGGCAAATGTATCTTTTATCAAGTACATTGATATATGATTTCTTTATTATTAGCGTCGCATTTCCTAATTTTTTCGGTGTTTCCATTTACTTTAATTTAAGGAGTTGAATTGTGTGATCATTACAAAGCTGTGAATGCCTGCTGCTCTCTGCAACATATTTATTTTTCACTACTGAAACCAGAAAACGCCTGGGACAGAGCTAGAATTTTAAGCATTATATAACACATTGTTGCCATTTGAGAGACAGGGATGATAACTTCCCGCTTTGATAGAAATATGTATATTTTCAAAGGCTTACCCCCACCATTCTGTAAATGTTTATTTCCTTCCTGTACAGTCCTCTAACGAAGTATACCATAGCTTAAGTTAAATGTTTTCTCATTCCAAAGCTCAGTGAAAGAACTGTCACAATCAACAATAAAACAATTGGGACGCTGTTTCTTGCCGGGGCTCCTGTCGGGGTGCTTTGGGGGCACTTACTACCTTGCTGTATCACCCTGGGCACCCTCTGTTTGCCGCCTGCACCACTGCAAGCCCCTGCTCACCCTGGTGGGACTATAAGTCCTAGGGTGCAACCGGACTCCTTCCAGCTGCCGCTGACGAGGGGGAGGCGCCAACACCGTGCTCAAAGCGCTGCCCCTTCCCACACCACTCGGGACGCAACCGGGTAAAGCCCGGGCCAAGGGTGGGCGTGTCCTTGCCCTTCATTACCAGGAAGAGGTTGTAAGGCTGGGATTTGGAACTAGATTTTATCTTACCAATCCCTAGAATACGCGGGCGACTGAATCTTTTTGTCTGCTAAGAAGTGTAAAGGGAAGATCACTAATTTCAACCCGATGACAATTTTCAAATGAATGACTCAATCCAATTTCAAAGGACCACTGACTTTGAAATGACATTTTTGAAAGATTTATTATAAAGCCAAAAATAACTGGACATACAAGCACCTCAGTAAGAGGTTCAGGAAATAAACCGGCACTAAAACAAACATGATCCTCCCAATAGTCTCAGACGACTCAAGATAAAAATCAACGTACGTTCAAGAAGCATTAGGCACACGATTAAAGTTCCTGCTTGAAGTCTTGACTGCATTTAATCAAAGGAAAGAAAAGGTTAGTCTGTCCCTACACTAACTCTAAGGTGACATACCTACTTAGCATTCCTCCCAGACAAGAGAAAAAGGTGTCAGCAGTGAAGACTTCCTAAGAAGTACACTCACTTTCCATAGGTAAGTAGCCTAAGCCACAGAGCTCGTTCTCAGATGCTCCTTCCTACACCCCCTCTCCTGCCTGTTTTACTCCAAATCTACATTCTGTCTCAAGATCTGCTCTAAAGTTCGCTCTTCTCCTCTAAGGACTGCTCTCAATCTGCTCTCCACCTCATCTCCCCTCTACCCTCGGGGTACTGTCCCTAATACAAAATCCCAAAAACAGTAAACACGCCCAAAACACACCCCTCTGGGCAGGTGCTTCATCTTCGGTTTTTCCAGCAAGACTTCTAATCCCTCCAAAGACTGTTGCTGTGTCCTTGGGTCCCAGGCACCTTCTCCACCAAATGTTGCATCTCTGCCTTCCAGTCAACTCCCTTTGTTCTGACTCCTACCAACCTAACTCCTAAACAATGGATTATTCTACCTAACAAGCTTCGTGTCCTTGCACCTGCAACAGAAACGTATGAGAACAACCTTGCATACACTCCAAGTTACAATCTGAAATTCAACTGCGAACAGGAGCCTTTTCCAAGGTATAATTTCACATTTCAGGTTTACATTATTAGATAAACTAGAAAAATACAGTTAGGCCTCTGCTGGCTTTTTCATGTCTCAGGCCTTTACACGTTTAAATGCATTTCTAATACTTCAACACACGCATTTCGTTAATCATTCAAAAGCATTACATTTCTAAGGCATTTTCCTTCTCATATTAGAGCCTTACATGTTTTCAATAATGAGCAACTTACACCTGCAACTTCTAATATGGCACGTTGTTCCTAATGCAACATTTTAAACATAAAGCAATAATTCCTGCATTACTTAAGGCATATTCTCAGTTAAAGCACTACATTAGTCTTCAAATAATATGAGCACATTACTACATATTGCAACAATCTCGGCCTAGTACTACATTTCTAATAATCACACATTCAACATGGTCCTCTAAATATGTGGGTGCTGACTACTGATGATTATAATGCACCCCTACAATTTTCAGAATAACATGGCGCTCTATCAGAGGCAGGGCAGGGACACCCCTTTTACGCCTGATTGCCCGTAGCCTACTGCAGGTTGATACCTGATATCCGAGGTACTGTGCCCTTTTTTCTCTTTCCTTGCCATCTGTTGACTTTATGGAAGGTCTGGACCTGTACTCTCCTGATCATAAGCAAAGTGGGATTGTTTGCTGACCCTCTAAACTCCACTCCATGTAACTGTTACAAACTATTGATGCTTGTTGCTTGT
The DNA here is from genome assembly GCF_964261635.1 of Lissotriton helveticus. NCBI lineage: Eukaryota > Metazoa > Chordata > Amphibia > Caudata > Salamandridae > Lissotriton > Lissotriton helveticus. The sequence goes on from NC_136061.1 coordinate 1,411,165,779, forward strand.
TTTTATTTCTGCCACTCTCTGGGTCCTGCTTCTGCCAAACCCGCCTCCTCCTTGTGGCAGCTCTCTATTCTTGTTTTAAAAGCAGTTCTAGCAGTGGGGGGGGGGGGTATTTAGGCACCCCCTGCTTTGTACTGCCCGGAGAACCACACCCCCTGTCTTGCTTAAATCCCTTGTTACTCAGCTACTGGGCTGCACATTGATTGTGTGACTGTGTAAGCTACTTGCTGAGCTGGGCGTCCACACCATCCTTGCTCTGCTTTGATACTTTGTTACTCATTGCTGGAAAAGGGACAGTCTGTAGCTAGTCTCTATCTGCCTTGGCCCACATCCCTCCAGGTTTGACAGATGGGGAAGACAAAAACCATGGAAGGTACCGGTGGTGGACAAGAGGGGAAAGGGAAAAAGGTTAGAAAATCTTTGAAACACCCAGGCAGTAATTGCGTCCTAGACCGTATTGATAGCTTGATTAGCGAGTGCGAAGGCATTTTAGATGCTGAACCTGCTATCCCCTCATGCACCCCTTCTGGCCAACCTTCTCCAGAAACATTAGGCCCAGTTGTTCACCTGCTATCCCAGCAATGTTAAAAAAATTACTCTCAAAGGGGACCCTTTCACACAATTTGGAGGCAACATCTCACACTATTAGGGTTCACTCTCCCCTTACTACTTCCCATGATGCCTTTAGCAACAGCTCACCACAGCCAGAATACATTATCTCATGTGCAAACATGCTCACTGCTTTACTGGACCTGTCTGATGAGCTAAGGAAGATATTCCTCAGCAGCCTCCTGAGATTACCTATGCGATCATACCAGCACCAAATTCAGAACCCCAGAACACCCATCAACTTATTAATATGCTTAGGGCTGAAATAGGGACCATGCGATCTATGATTGAGGGCCTTACGACCCTAGTTACATCATTAATGTAGAATGGCTCATCTCCAAAATTACATACTAAACCTCGGTTAGGAGCTCATACGCAACCCATTTGTAACCATCATACCCCCCACCAGGCAGTCATCCATGGAAGGGACACTGCTTCCCACAGGTCTACCCTGCTCCATCCTGCTATCACTCCTTTCACCCAAGCATCATCTGCACCCACTCCCAAGCAAGTCAACCATTCTACTAATCCAGTGATCGTGCATGGTCCCCTTAACCATTCTGGGTCTAGAAACACCTCCCCTCCTCAGGGGAACCACCTGACTCAACCAGCTATTCCATGTCTGCCACTTGCACAGAAAATCTATCTGGTCAATGTCTCAAAACTCGACAAAAGGATGGGGTATGAGGGGGAAGATTCTTTAACCAGCAAAGCAATTCATTGGATCTGTCACGCCAGGGGTTGTAGCTCAGTAATTCAAGACAACATTATTAGGGCACAGAGGTGCACTTTTCCTGCCCAACCATTCAATTGTATTGAAGTTACCGTAAAAAGGATAGATTTGGCTGAAAACCTCCTTACCCTGGAATACCGAACCTGTTCCCTGTCACCTCTTTAATCCAGTTTAAGGGCCCTACACCCCCTGACCAGAGCAATCTATTTGCACCCCAACCTCCTGGCTGATTAGCTAGTGGCTCCAATTTAGACGTTAATGATTGACTCCCAGTCCCAATGGCAGACCATCAGCATCCTGGGTTATGCTCTACCCCTTCTAACCATGTAGATAGCCTTCCAAACACTGAGGCTGGGCAGGAGGTATCTCACCAAAGGGAAGTTAGACCCCTATCAGAAGCAGGTACGAGCAGCGCCCCTTCCAACATTAGCGAGTTGATGGGTGTGGATTCTTGTACAAGTCACAACTTCCAAGCTCCAATACATGCCCCCATTGTCCTCCCAATTCAAATCCTGTCCCTAGTCCAGATTCCCATTGACAGCTTAGGGTAATATCATGGAATGTGGCTGGGTTAAATAGCAAATTGTCACTCCCTCACTGGAACGATTTGTTATTGTTATTGTTATTGTTATTTTGGATTTATATCGCGCCAATCACCTACAGGTCTCTAGGCGCGTGGAAATCGATGGAGTTCATACAATAACTACATACAACATAGAAAAATAATGCACCAACCAACTTACACTTTTAATTGTGGGATACAACATTTTCATTTTCCAGGAGACTTGGAGTTTGTTTCCTTTATTTAAATCAGGTTTGTGTGCTTCTGCTCACCAGCAACATTAGGGAGAAGGCGACCGGCGGGGATTGATTATCTGGGCGAGCATTGCCCTGGGATGCCGGATCACCCTCCATCCAAGTTCTAGCCTGGATATCCTAGGGGTCAGCAGCAGGGACCCCGGGGGGGGAACCATTGACCTGTTTAATGTTTATGTGAGGGGGACCAAAGGGGGTAGACCCTCACCTACCATCACCCTATTGGAATAGAGCTTAGCTAAATGTTCATCACATTCTAGAGTAATAGTAGCAGAAACCTTAATAGTACCTTCAAACCATTTGACAAAGGAGATCTGCTAGGCACTGAGGATGGCGACATTAAATGGGCTTTCCCTTCCTTAAATCTATTCCCTGCTAAAAGATGGACACAGACGGTGCTCCAACTTAACGCCCTTAATGTCGAGTTTGGCCTGAGGGCAGTAAATGGCAGAACTCCCTCTGACAGGCAGGTCGCAAACACATACAACACAGTTAGCTGCCCATCTGGCATTGAATACATTCTCCTCGATTTGAGGCTGTGGAGAAACTTGATAGATATGAGTGTGGGTACCACTTCAGAGAGTGACCATAATTCCCTCTGTTTAAGCATGAACCCTTTGTGGTAAGCCCCCTACCACCTCGAGAGCAAATCACCTCAGATCCACACTAGGGAGATTGTTCCCTTGAATAATAACAGATCCTTAAAATGGTGAAAGGTAGTTCTGCAAGAAAATAAGATCACAGGCATAGGATATGACCTGGCAGTAGGCATACTTGAGCTCCAGTCTGTGATCGCTAGCGAAAGTGGGCTGGTCAATGTAGCCTTGGTTAATTCCCGTACTTTCGGCCGACTTAATGCATACTTTTTAGCTCCTAGGTCGGACCGTAAGTCCAATATCTCAACAAGAGGGGCTCACTCATGGTATGCCAAAGATTGTAGGTGTGAGCAATCCCTCTTAGCTGCAGCAATTAAAGATAAGAAATGCCGCCTTGATCAAAACTGCCAGGAAGCGTAAAAAGGCCACTTTGCATTCGGCAAAGTTAGCATGGGATGAATTCCGCTGCCAACAACTTAAGGTAGCAAGTGCAGCTAAGGACACCAAGTCATTTTGGTCCCTAGTCACCTGGGGTAGTAAATCAGGAGCACACTCACCCCCTAATTATACTACTGACCAGGAATGGTATGACCACTTTCGTAATCTCTACTCAACCTCTGCGGACACTCCCCCAGTGGAGGTGGCCGAATTCTCTGGGCATCTCTTGGATGACGAACTTTTTACCCGTGGTGTAATTGAGGCCTCAATAGGCAGAATAGTGCTGTCTAAAGCAGCAGAACCAGACGGCATTCCGGGAGACTTATTATTATCCAGTGTTCCAAGCTGGGCCCGCTAAATTCTTCTCTTGGCAAATGCAATAGCCACCAGCGCCCCAGTCCCTGGGTCTTGGAAAGGAGCAGAGGTGGTGCCGATCCACAAAAAAGTAGCTAGAGATGATCCCTCAAACTATAGGCCCATAAGTCTGATCGATGCCCTGCAGAAGGTCTTCAGCAGAGTTCTTCTGCAGAGTATCCAGTCATGGGCAGATAACAATGCCATTCTATCGCAGTATCAGCCTGGCTTTATGGCAAGGACGGGGACCATCGACCATGTATTTCGGCTCCTACTCATCTATTGGAAAGTAGCGGTGATTGGCAAGGGCAGTCTTTACCTAGCATTCATTGACTTGAAGACTGCCTTTCACTTAGTCCCCAGGAGAAAACTATGGTGGGCACTCAAAGACATGGGCATCCCTTCATTCAGTCTTAATCTGGTAGTTTGGTTACACAAAGAGAACTACGCACAGATTAGGTGGGGGGCGCAAGGACAACTGACCGATCGTATTCCTGTCAGCAGGGGAGTTCGACAGGGTTATGTTTTGGCTCCCACTCTATTCTCCCCTTATTAAAATGGAGTGGTCAGCTTCCTGCAAGAAGATCCAGCAGATGCACCAACCTTGGGGGGGCGATAAGGTACCGACCCTTTTGTTTGCTATTGACACCCTGCCGGTGTCAAAGACCCCAGCGGGGTTGCAGCAGTTACTTAATAGGTTCCAACTTTTCTGCGACAAGAAGGGGTTGGTTATTAACACCTCAAAAACCAAATTCATGCCCTTTAACCCCCTTCAAGTCATATAAAGGAAGCCCCTTGCTAGGTGGGACTCCCTTGGAAAGAGTTGCCACTTTTTACTACCTTGGTGTCCGGCTCTCAGATAAAATGTCATGGAAGACCCACCTAACAAAGATGCTGATGGGTCACAAGCAGGTAGCGGGATCTCTTGGGAAGGAACATCGTTCTTCATGTAGTAGACCGGTAGCTCCAGCCCTCCAGGTCTACGATGCAAAAGCAGTAGTACAGCATTGTACAGAGCAGAGTTGTGGGGATTTGATAAGGCCCACGATCTCTGCAGGTCTGAGCACAAATTCCTAAGGGATTTAGTGATGCTACCTCAAAACATTTCCCTGCCTCCCCTTATGCTTGACATGGGTAGGCGATCCATTGGTGATATAGCAGGGCTCCGCCTGCTGGTCTTTTGGGCTCATTTTCGGCGGACCCCAGAGCTTCTATCTTATGCGGAAGCCCTATCTGAGGTTATTCGGATTGACACAAGCAGCAAAGTAGGCTGGATCTCCAACGTTAGGAAACTGATGTCAGCATTAGGGCTTAAAGCGCACTGGGATAAGCAAGACCCACCTAGGAAAGAAGAGCCTAAATGTCTCTACTGGGAATGGGTGGAACAACAAGAATCCAGCAAACCAAACCTGGGGAGACTAATCACAGACTTTTATCTTCATAAACAGACCAGACGGTTAGAACCCTTTTACAATATAATCCAGGTCCCTCGGGACAGGATGTTATTCATCCAATATAGGTTTGACACACTCCCTGTCTGTGAGACAACAGCTAATTGGCATTCGTGCAACCCAACACCAAATGACTGCCCATGCTGCAGGGTCCCGGTAGAAAGTGTTGCCCATGTCATGTTTGTCTGCCGGGCATACAGCACGCTGAGGATGAAATGATTAAACCCGATCTGCCAGAATCTGGGCACACGGGACGACTGTGTTGCCCTGCGCATCCTCAGATCAGATCCAAGACCACTCTTTGCATGCAGTTTGGCCAAGTTCCTAAGCCATGCATGGCTCATCAGACGAAAGATCCAGACAGGAACACTGCAGCACTCAGTAGTGTGAGGATTACACGTAGCTGCCGTAGGGCTCATAGGCTTGCAATCAATGTTTTAGAAATATATATACTATGCACATGCACTTTATTGCTTTTAGTCTCTCCATGATGTTGCCCCTAAGAAACGTGGATATTTTAACGATGTTGCCCCGAGGAGAGTTGGATATTTTAGCTAGGCTTGCTGGCAGCCGCAGCCCGTGGAGGGAGTTACGGTTGGGGCAGGGAGGCGGGGAGGGGGAGGGGCAGGGTGGAGGGTGCTAAAAACCGGCATATGGATAATTGCAGGTAAGTAAACAATTTAATTATTAAAACGAATTTCGTAGCGCTCCCTGCATCGCAAAATGCGATGCAGTGCACACTACGAAATTAATGACCCAGCAAGTCAACTCCATCTCCTCCTCCTGCTTCAACGCCCTCCGCATGCTCCGCAAGATCTACAGACGGATCCCGACAGATACACGAAAGACAGTCACTCAGACCCTCGTCAGCAGCAGACTCGACTACGGAAACGCCCTCTACGGGGGAGCCCCCACCAAGCTCATCAAACGACTACAACGCAATCAAAACGCCTCGGCACGACTGATCCTCGACATACCACGCCACGGCCACATCACCCTCCACCTGAGAAACCTGCACTGGCTCCCCGTCAACAAGAGGATATCCTTCAAGCTCATCACCCACACACACAAGGTACTCCACAAGACCGGCCCAGCCTACCTCAACAGATGGCTCTTCTTCTACATCCCCAACCGCGCTCCGCCGACCTCTCACTCACCACCGTCCCGCGCATTCGTAGAACAACCACTAGTGGGAGATTCTTCTCCCTCCTCGCTGTCAAGACATGGAAGACCCTCCCACTGAGCCTACAACAGACCCAAGACCTGCTGACCTTCAGGAGGATACTCAAGACCTGGCAGTTCGATCAGTATTGCCTCCCCCCCAGCTCCTTGAGACCCTCGCGGGTATGTAGTGCGCTTTACATTGATTGATTGAATGTCAGAGCGTGGGTGATATTAGTGCGGTCCCAGGCCTCCATGGTCGTGCTTGTGATGTAGGATGCGCAAAGATTGGGTGGCCTATGTGTCTTGCGAAGGAAGGGGATATCCTGCAGGGGAAAAGCCGTCACTGCCTGATCTTGGAATACCCAGTGCTTTTCAGATTCTAGGCGATGCCATTCAACTAGATATCAGAGCTGCGAGGCATAAAAGTAGAGCTGTAGGTCAGGGATCCCTACTCATCCCCACTCCGGTGGTAAAACTGCGATCGCATGGTTAAACCGGGGCTTGCGGCCCTGCTAGATGAAGTGTGCTAAGTCTGACTGGGTTTGTTGAATCGGGGGCGAAGGGGAAGGGTCTGGAAAAGATATCAAATCTGAGGGAGCATAGTCATCTTGGTGGCCGCTATTCTAACCATTTCATAATTATTAAAACAATAAAACATTTAAAAACATTTCAAGTCCATCAGAGACCATAAAAATGTTTGATAATGCAGAGTTTCACGTTTATGCTACAGTGAAAATCAATAGCCAGCCTTAAGGCACTGACTTCTGAGAAACCACATTGCACCTAGATATTTGGCCACAGCAAAAACAATGGGTTCAGACAAGTCTGTTTTCAGCACTCTAAACGCGGCCAGACACTCCACAAACCCCAAATTCCTGCATACAGGGACGATCCATTTCTTGCGGGAGTCGTTGTAGGCCAGGCAGAAAAAGATTATGTGGAGCTCAGATTCGTTGGCCACTCTACAAGCCGGGCATAAACTAACTGTTGATTCGCTCCACTTGCCAGTTAGAACTCGGAGTGGAAGGGTCCCATGCCTCCATTGCAAATAGAGTTTCCTGAGTAAAGCAGGGTATAGTTTGTGCAAGGCTGGTTCAAAACTGTAGGTGTCCTTAAAGCGTAGGAATGACTCCGTGAGTGTCCCCAAATTTTGCCGATGACAGAGTGCCGCTAGTTTACTGTCATAGTACACCTTTGCCAGTCTCTTTTTGGGAATTAACGGGCATTTGGATGATGGATCAGACCAGAGTGTCGATAGGCCTAGACCCTCCAGCTCAGTTTTAATAAATGTAAGCCATTTAATTTTCCCAGCATTAGGCATAGCTAGCACCTCCTGTAGAACCTGCCTATAACTGATCAGTTCTGGGACTGCCCACAACCTACGCCAATAAACCAAGGGACGCAGTGCCAGTTCTTCACTTAAAGGACGCAGCCCTAAGTCTAACCTCAGTGGAACAAGGGGCGTGCTGGGCGGAAGTCGTACCACCCGCCTAATAAACTTGTTCTCCTCTCTCGCCAGTTCTGGTGAAGCTACATGACCCCATAACTCACAGCCATACATAGCGGCCCCCCTTGCCTGTGCCCTATAAATCTGGAGGGGTGGGCCGACGGGTTTGATGGATGACCTGTTTTTTCCCATGAGCCTCATAACCCCTCCCGAGTACTGGGCCAATGTAAGTAGTGCTTTCTCTTGTTGTGTGCCCCAAGTCATATTCTCATTTAACATGAATCTGAGGTACTCAAAAGTGCGCACCCTTTCAAGTCTGGTCTGGCCAATGGTAGGGTTAAATTGTAGTTTTGGCGGGGGATTGAAAACCATAAATTTGGTCTTTAGAGTGTTGATTTCTAACCCGTGATCCCCACAAAAATCCACAAAGCCATTTAAGACCCGCTGTATCCCCATTGGGGACTTTGATAGCAGCAGGGTGTCATCAGCGAACATAATCGCCGGCACCCTGCTGCCTGCCAACGTGGGAGCGTCAGAGTTGGCAACCCCATTGAGGTGGGGGATTACCCCTTTGACGTAGAGGCAGAACAGGGTTGGTGCGAGCACACAACCCTGCCTTACCCCCCTGTCAACGGGGAACCAGTTCGACAACGCCCCCTCCTTACCACACCTCACCTGGGCAAAGTTGGCAGTATGGAGATGAATAATCATCTCCAGCAAGCCCCCGGGGACCCCCAGTTTGGCCAACACCTCCCAGAGTTTTCTACGGGGAACCAGGTCAAAGGCCTCCCTCAGGTCCACGAATACAGTATAGAGGCTGCCACCCCCCAACTGTACCGTTTTCCAGAAAATGAGGGCGAGCCGAAAGACCTGGTCAGTGGTGGAGATCTTCCTTCTGAATCCCGCTTGGAATGGACTCAGAATGTCATGTTCCAACATCCATTCCGTCAGACGATCCAGAAGTAGCCTAGTGAAGAGTTTCTGGGAAACGTCTATAAGGCTTATTGGCCTGTAGTTGGCTGGGAGCAGAGGCGAGCCCTTCTTAAATATGGGGACTATCTCTGCCCCCAGCCAAGTTGGGGGGATCATCATGCCGTCCACAATAGCATTGAACAGCACCCTCAGATACGGTGCCCAGATCTTAACTTCATGCTTGTAAAGGTCGCCTGGAAGCTTGTCCAGGCCTGGCGCCTTTTCAGCAGCGAGGCCCAGGATTGCCCTGTTGAGTTCTTCCAGAGTGAACCCATCCATCAGGGATACGCTTTCGAGGGGTAGAGCCATTTCTGGTTCAAGTGGGTTCCCCGATTGATCCTGATCGGGCGTGCTGTACAGAAATTTAAAATGGTCCTCCCACACGGCGGCTGCAATATTTGCATCTACTGCCGCTGTTGGTTCGGCTGAACCGTGCTTAACGATCTGCCAGAATTTACGGGCATCTCGAAATGCAAGGGCAGCCGACATTTCAGACCAGTTATCCTGGTCCCAATCTATTTTAGCATTGCGGGTAATAGACTTATAGACCATCCGCTTAACCCTGATCTTACTAGGAGTTTCCCGGTTTTTAAGAGACTCCAATAGGTCGGCCTTTGCCTTCCTGCAAGAAGCATTGAACCATGAGGCTCTTCTCCCCTTATTCTTTTTCGTCCTAGCCACTGGGTTCAATACTTCTGCTAAGTTGTAACAAAGCTCGGAGTGAATATCCCCAAACGCGGTGAACTTGTCGGGGGTGAGTGACTGAGGAATGAGGTCCACAACTTTTTCAAGGGCAGGGACGACTGCCGCATATAGCCTCTGAATATTTTTGGGGTTCTCCACTAGTCTTGGCCATCTAATTCTGCGTCTGTTGCTAGATGCAACTAGACCGACAGGAAATGCTAAATTTCCATCTGTGATAACCGTGGGCATTCCCTGGACAGCGATCCTCAATGACAGTACATTGTGGTCACTGTCAGTCCTTTTGACTATCGTAAAGTCCCTCACTTTAGCCCAATCCTTCATTGAAACCAGGATATAATCTATCCGTGATTCGTACCCTGGTCTATTGAAGGTGGGCTGGGGTGGAATGTCTCCCTTGAGTCGCCCGTTACAGGCCCTCAATGAATGGGATAAAGTGAAAGATGTTATTTGAGTGGCTATGGGCGACCATGATTTTACTGGTTGGCCCGGCAAGGAGGGTATCTCCCAGAGATCGTCCTCTTCGCTAATTACCCCACCCAAATGGTCCGGGAGGGGCTCATACTGGATGTTAAAATCCCCCTCGACTATAAGAGATGGGCAGAGGGTGCCAGAGTCGAGGAACACAGCTAAGTCCTCAATTGTCCCCGAGGTGCCCGTAATTCCAGCCGGTCTAGAATAAACATTTATTAATGCTACACTCGCACCAGATGCCCACTCCAAAACAACACACTGAAAATCCGGTGAGTTGGTTTCGAGATTTCTCGCCCTGCATCCAAGATGGGATCCTACCCAAATCGACAAACCACCGGACGGTCTGCCCTTTCCGCCCCATTTTGCTGCAATCTCAAAGGTAGCATAGCCTGTGCGGGACTGTTGTCCTCTAGCCCACGTTTCTTGGAACAGACATATGTCGTATTCCTCAATGAATTCCACCCACTCTGGGGAATCTAATTTGTTAGCCAACCCGGCAACGTTCCAGGAAAGTATCGAAACTATTCCGGGAGCCCCCGCCTTGTCACTAGAGTTAGAAACCAAGGGACACATGCTTGTCCTAGACTGGCTGTAGTTGGGGCAGGACAATCCCTCTGTTCCCGTTAAGAATGTCACATACGACACCTCAGGAAGGGGATTATCTTTGTTGATTTGACCAGCTATGCCTAAGTTGGTAGTATCATCTTTTATGAGCTCAATGAATGTGCCCCCCGCGGAATAATCAACAGCCTGCTCCTCTATATGCCTGATCTCACCCGTGGTTTGGTTACAATCTCCAGGGAGATATTGTGGTGATGGTAGGGCAGAGCGCGGAAAGGAGTGGGACGGGGAACAGTATGAATATACCAGGGACAGTATGTCAGTAGCCCTGTGATTTATTGGTGGAGCAGAGCACGGTGAAGCGTAAGGCAGAGAAAAGTGTAAGTGTGAGTCTACCAAGGACGGTGTATCAGTGGCCCTGTGGGAAAGTCAATCCACATCCTCGAGACATCCATATCTGTTGTGAATGGGTGCCCCATTCCACCCCCCATTTGTGTCTTGCCAGTAATTGGATGTCCCACCCTGTGCACGGTTTCTTATCGGGATTATATTCCAATTTCCCCCCGTATTGGGATGAAAGCGCGGGGGATAAAAATAAGTTAGTGGTCTAGTTGTTATGGGTGAATTAGCTCCATGGCTGCTCCATGAATGAATGAAGTGCGCGGTGTTAGGGTCTTCGAATGAGACAATGACACAATCACCTGTGATGGACTTGTGCGAGGCGCCTATCCAAGGGACACGTCGCACCATGAGAATTGTACTTCTCAGGTGATTGGGCAATGGCCTGTTTACATTGAGCCAGTGGATTACCTTGTTCTTCAATGACCCAAAATCCTCCTGCTGTTGGTATGAAATTTCTGGCACCCCAGTGAGCACTACTACATATGGTCTTACGTCTGGGGGAAGATCAACATAGCCCCTGTAGTGATTTTTAAAATGTTTTTGTCTCTGTGGGGTGGAATGGTAGGTATTACGATCTTTAGCACTCGGGACAGCCGTTGCTTTTGGGGCTGGTGCAGATGGAGCCGGCAACTTATTTGCGTTTCCCGCTACACTAATGGCCGTGGTACTTGCAGGAACCTTATGCCGAGGTTTCGGCACGGGTTTGGTCACTGGTGGAGCTGATGGAATGGCGACCACTACTGATGGAGTGTGTGTCGCAACTGGTGGGCTAGTTGGTTTGTTGCCAGGTATGGTCAAGGTGGCAAGATTTAGAATACTTTTTTCTGTCTCGAGAAGCTGGGTTTCTATTCGAGAGAGTCTTAATTCCATGGGGGGTAGGAGTTTTTTTAACGTTTCCCACACAATTGTTAGAAATTCCACATCCTTTCCTTTAATCGTACAAAATGGTACCCCACCATTCTCACTTTCGATTACAAGATTCTCATATTCCCCCATTGACTTTACAGGACTAGGTTCTTGTACTAAGGGGCAACTTTTTGCCAGGGAAAGGAGTGAGTGGGATGGTTGAGCTAGTACTTGGGAGGACAACTGAGCCTTTGCAACCTTAGCCTTTTTCCTAGAATAGGCGCTGATGTTGTTACGCTTCCGCTTCTGATTGGAACCCTTTAGAGAGGTAGGGGAAATCCTCGTGCTCGTGACCTTACACTTAGCAATTGGTATCGTCTCCAAAGGGGGCCCCTCCACCTCTCCCACCCCACACACTGATGAACTAATGATGGGGGGGGCTACACATGGAGACCCCACCTTCGATGCTGGGGCTGGAAGAGGTGCGACTATTGGATGATGAATAACTGCCTGTGTTAGAATCGGCGTTGGGCCCATTGGTCGGTCTGGTGTTTTCGCAAAGGCAAAATGACCCAGAGAGGATTTTTTTGTCATGGCCATCTCCTGTGATAACCTTCTAGCTGCATCAAGTTCAATGGAGACCCTATGCTGCATCTTACCGATCTCCATATCTATGGCGGTGTTAGTTCTAGTAATTAAGTCATCAAGTGTTCCATTTTGCAACTTCCCCTTGGCTGCCCTGCTTCTGTACTCACGTGTGGACATTGCGCCTTATCCTCAGCAAGCACAGCTAACAGGTGTGTTTACAGCAACAAAAATAAAGCCAAGGGGTATAGCCCGGACCGGACTCTACCGTACTCGAACGGCCTCAAACGGCCCGCTCTTTGCCCGGTCTTCGCCCCGGACGCCGTCCCGCGCGCGTCCCGCGTCGCGGTGGAGATAGCGTCAATATTGTACGTGGAGGCGATGGGCGTGGCCGCCGGGGGAAGAGGCACCAGCTGCGTTGCCTGAGGAATGCTGGGCCTCGCAGTCCCCCGGTCGGTTCCCTTCTCAAGGACTCCCCTCGGAGCTCAACCCACAGAGGCTTCCAGCTGGGAGCGATGACAGGTTCTGCCGATTGCAGAACGCCCTCACACCAGCAGAAGCACTTCGGTGGGGAGACGGGCTTCACAGCAGGGCAATAGAGTGAAAGTGCAAGTGCGGTCCAGTGTCAAGCGGCAATAATACTCCGTGAGTGGCTATTCTAACCAGCCAGGAAAGGGGATAGTGTTTCCATTGGCCCAGTTCCTTGCGGATATGTGCACGAAGTCTGGCGTAGTCGGTGGTGATTGTCGCTTGTATGGTAGAACCTAATTGTACTCCCAGATAGGGGATCGAGAAAGTAGACCATTGTATGGCGGACTCTTCCTGCAAATGAGCCAGCGTGGTCGAGGAGAGAGAGATGTTCAGAGCGCTCGATTTGTCCATATTAATCTTAAATCCAGAGGCCTGTGCGAAACAATGTAGTTCAATAAAAAGGGCACGTAGTGCAGAGATCGGGCTAGAAAGGGAGAGCAGGATGTCATCAGCATACAGGCTGATAGTATGCACATCTCTTCCAAATTTGATCCCCATCATAAGAGGGTGGCATCTGACCCATAGTGCAAGCGGCTCCATATAGAGCGCAAATAGGAGGGGAGAGAGAGGGCAACCCTGCCTAATGCCTCTGCCTATGGGAAAACGGGAGGATGTCTGACCATTCACCCGAACTGTTGCTTTGGGTAAGCGATAGCAATTTAGGATCCTCGTGCGCAGTTTCTCACAGAAACCGAATCTCTGCATAAGTTGCTCTAAATAGGGCCAGTGTACTCTATTGAAGGCCTTCTCGGCGTCGATGGACAGGAACATGTACTCCCCTGTGTGCGAGTCCCTTTCTCAATCAGGTGTAAGACTCTCTTTGTATTGTCGCTCGTTTGCCATTGCAGAATAAAGCCCGCATGGTCCGGTTCTACAGATTGGGACATATATGGCGCCAGACAAGTCGTGAGTATGCTTGTGTAAAGTTTAATGTCTACGTTCAGGAGGAAAATTGGTCTATATGCGCTGCAATATGTTTTATCTTTCCCGGGTTTTGGAATAACTGAAATTGATGCCTCCAGCATCTTCTCTGGGATGGCTCCAGTTTGTGCGAAGGTATTAAATAGTTCCCGTAACAGGGGGGCAACTTGGGTGCAAAAAGTTATATAAAAAGCCGCTGAGTAGCCATCCGGCCCGGGTGATTTGCCTAACTTAAGGCGGGCGATCGCTGCAATAACTTCTTCCGTCCCTATATCCTGTCTAGGTAGTCAGCTTGCGCTGAATTAAGAGTGGGCACATGTGCTGCCTCTAAGTATTCAGAGCTATGATGGGTGCCCAGAGGGTCGCTCAAGTAAAGCTCTGCATAGAAGTCTAGTAAGGCTTCCGCGATGGCCGCAACAACTGAGGTAGGCTCGGCTCCCGAAGAGCGGATGGTCTGCACACCCTATCTTTGCCTGGCTTCCCGCAGTTTGTGGGCTAGGAGACGGCCACACTTGTCGCCCCCCATGTAGTAGGAATGGCGGAGGCAGAGAGGCGCATATTCGGCCCTATCTTGATCTAGTGCTGCGAGTTGTTTCTGCTTCCCAGTACGTTGGTGCATCTGCTCCAGTTCCGAAACTCGCTGAGTGAGCTCTGCCCGTTTTTGACTACGTTCTATATTGCTGGCTGTAGAGATGGCTATAAATCCTCCCCGCAGGACAGCCTTAAGAGCAGTCCATTGTGTCGCTAAGGAAGTATCTGGGTTGGCATTGAGGGCGTGATAATGCTTGATGGCGGTCTTAATTTGGTCAACTGTGGAGGCCTGGTGAAGTAATGTATCGCGCAAGTGCCAGTGTATTTGTGGTTGCCGTGTGGGCAGGAACTGAAAGGAAGCCATGACTGGAGAGTGATCTGATAAGGACGCTGTGAGGATCTCGGTATCAGTTGCGAGCGCTTGAAGTGCGGTGGAGCTAAGGAAATAATCTAGTCTAGCGTACGTTTTATGGGCTCCTGAATAAAAGGTATAGGCCCGACTGTGGAGGTGCAAGTGGCGCCATAAGTCAACAAGCCCCAAGTCCCGGACACGGGCTCGCCCTGTTGGAGAAAGAGCGCCAACCTGGATTGTGCACTGGCATTAACGTTAAGGTTTTCAAATACTAAGTTCAGGTTCCCACCCATTAGCAGGCACCGCTAACTGTTAGCCGTCACCTCGGTAAGTGCATCATGAAAGAATTTGTCTTGTCCCTCATTGGGGGCATATACAGAACCTGCTATGAAGGACACCCCAGCCACGAGAAACTGATATGTAAGCAAACAACCCCTAATCTCAGCCTCTTTCTGGAGCACCCTGCCCTGAAAGGAGCGGTAGACAAGTATGGCAACCCCTGCTGACTTAGTAGGGTTAGAGGAAAACATCTGAGTGGGAAAAGCACAGGATTTTATCCTATGGTGGTCCTTGGGGATAAGAGGTGTCTCCTGTAGGAGGCATATGTCAGTGTTGGAGTGTTCCAAGTAGTGGAGGACAGCTCTGCCTTTGATTGGGTTATTCAGGCCACGTACATTGAGTGTTAGGATTTTAAGAGGTCTATGTGAAACGTAAGACATACTATAGGCTGTAGGAGTTGCCAAGGGATACAGAACTGGAAGAGAAGGATCTTGGCTCGCTGTCAGGAGATCTACACGACGCAAAAAAGAGGGGTGGACGAAGGTACCCAGTCCCAAAACAACCCAAAAACCCTCCAAAAGTAAAACCCCAAACCAACCCCAAACCGAGAACAATTCATACAGTTACAGTCAGAAAAAAATAGACTGTCATCTCGAGATGACCAGTCAATCAACAAATTGGGGTTCATAGTGTGACCAAGAGAAGGGGTACCACCCCCCGCTGCCTGCCCACAACCAGCAAGGAGCCATTTAGAGGGTCCAGAGACTCCGAGACATTCACTTGGTGTTGGTGCCCTCTCAAGTAAGGTCCTCCAATACAGCAGTAAGGGCTGCCTGCTGACGATCTCTGATTTGTGCGGTTTCTGTTGGCGCCTCCGTCTACCCTGACGCTGCCAGCCTGACCATGATATCTCGTGCCCTGATCCAGTGCTGCGGTTTTCATCTTCATTGCTCGGTATCGCAAGGCCCAGCAGATGGCAAGAGTCTATAGATGAACGAAGCTAGAGGAGTTTGCCATTGTAGCGAAAGATGAGTCGAAAGGGGTGACCACAGGAGTATGGTATCCCCTGCTGTCAGAGATGCTCAGTCACAGGGTGAACTTGCCAGCGACGTTGAGGTGTAATCAGAGCTAAGTCCTGGAATAGTACCGGGGAGTGTCCCTGAAAAGAGATGGGGTGAAGAGCTCTCGCTTTAGTTAAAATGGCTTCCTTGGTCCTAAAGTCCTACATACTAGGATGTCTGCTGGAGGAGCATTGGGAGCACGGGGTGGCCCAACTCTATGTGCTCTAGGATGTCAGTTTGGTGGGAAACTCTCTGGTATGTGTCGGAAGAGGTCCTTTGCGAATGTGAACAGATCTCTAGTGGGATGTTGTGCCTTCGGGACCTGTTTTCCAGATCCTCCAGATGTGTTTGGATGTCCACATTTTGATCTTGTAGCCTGATTCCCTCCTGTAGAAGCATGGTCAGCTCAGTCGCAGCTCTTCTCCTCTAGGGTGGCCATCCGTACCCCGACACCATCCACCTCTCGGCAAATCTCCTTGACCTCCGCTGCAAATTCAGTTTTCACCGATTGTATATTCTCCCCAAGGGTGAGGAACAGCGACTCCAGAAAAGCTTTTGTTATGGGCTCGTCTCCAGAGGTCATAGGGTGTTTTGAGGTGTCGGCCTCGGAAGCTGCAGCAGCCATGTTAGGAATGGATTGTGAACAACCGAAGATGTCCTTCAAGGGTTTCACTTTTTTGGTCCTGGATGTGGACATGCTCCTCCGTCTCCTCCAAGCGCGTTCTGGTGTGAGATTGGGGGCGTCAGGAGGGCTTTTTGAAATTGAAAACACGAGAGATACCAAAAGTCTGAATTGGATAGATTCAATGGAACCTGAAAAGTATCCCACATTCATGCTGAGACCACAAAGTTAGTCCAGAAAAATAACATTGTTATACCAAGACAAGAGAGAGAGAGAAGATACAAAGTGTGAAAACTAGAAAAAGTACCCATCAGCCCACTCAAAAGTGGAAACTCGTCATCTGGGTTGTATTACGTTAGAAAATGGTGTCCAATAGGCTCCTCCCCAGGAAAGACCTGAGGCTGCCTAATGTTGGACCCAATGGTTGAGCAGTCAGCCAAAGAAGATGACAGTGTGTAAGCTGAAGGGGCAAAAGTTGCAGTGCTCGAAGTAAAGAAAAGAAATGAATCCAAGTGATTTAAAAATACCTACTTTGATGTCATAAGAAAAACTTTATTAGGTCTGTCCATCAAGGTGGTATGATTAAAAACAGTGTAATAATAGCATGCAAGGAATTGCTATTTACCATATGTGTTATTTGGTCAACATGTTTCAGCCTTAATCGGCTTTCGTCAGGACCTATGATATACTACTGCAACACTTACTTAATGTGGTGTGATAGAGAATTTACTACCAGTCTCCAATTTCCAAGGAAAATTGGTGTGTCTTCTCCTGTATATACAATGTGGGAAACAAAAACAAGACAGGGTAAAAGATATAGACAACTGTCCCATGTTTCTATATAAGTTGTCTATTTACTTGATATTTTTCATGATATTTTTCACTCACCCTATTTGAAGGGAGGAAAAACCTCACCTCACCTGGCAACCGCTCAGGATAAAGGAGGCCACGCACTGAAAATCAGAGCATAAATCTGAGTATAACTTCAGATTCAGACTAAATAGTCAACTAAAAAACGTTTCATCAATAATGCAAGGGAGGCAAAAATTGGCAGGCCACAGGATCTGTGATTTAATTAGAAAGGGGATTCTTAAAGGGAAGATATGTCTCTCACAACTCACTGGTTTAAATTAACTAAGCTGTCTCACAAAGTAGTATGAGCAGTGTAGTAGCAAAAAAACGGGAGCCATGGATGATTAATCTTTAGGTGAAAAAAGAAATCTTATCTACCCATGTAAACACATAAACCTATCTGAAAGACCGCCCGTTTGTATGGTTTCAAAAGCCCAGCGCTCACTCACCTTTCCGTCGTTGCCTCGGGTTTGGAACTGAGCAGAGGGGAAGGTGGTGACGCAGTGTAGTGCACGCGATTTTGTACACACTTGGCGGACCTTAGGGGAAACTAACCAGAGCGGTGCTCTGATTGGTTCAATGAGTATTTACAGTATGAGCCAATAAAAGCCCTTCTTCATGTTAGACGGACCTTGGTGGGAGCCGCCAAGAGCGGTTCTATAATTGGTTTAGAGAGTCTCGGCCAATGGGAGCCCTTTCTACAAGTGCCCGGAAGTCAACTCGAAGGATATCAACACGCCCTCGTCTGCAAAAGCTGACGAGAGCATGAGGATTCTACTGATTGGTGTGCTTCGTACGGAAGCGGAAATGAACAAACCCACGCGTAAACAAACACAGGCAATTAGTAGCTATTGCGTGCTGTTCTGGCGACAACCATGCGTGGCCGAGCGAAGTTAATGAATTGGCTCACATAGGAAACAAAACATAGAACGGAGTACACGGACTGCGTTCGCATAGCAGAGTTGAAAACAGCGGAGTTAAGAACAAGGGAGTTAAAACAGATGGAAAAAAGCAAGCAACGTGCGATATTTAAAAGCACGGTGGCAAATGTCAGCATAAGAGTTGGCATACAAAAACCGGAAGAATCCTAGTGCGTTGGTAATGCCCTAGATAAAGGGGACTGATCATACAAGTGTGAAGTATGATATATGATGGTGATGAGGTGGTCTCCGAGACTGAGTCTGAAACAGTGTCAGTTTATCAAACTGGTTTAAGGGAACCCTAATGTAGAGTCTAGCCAGTCGCTTAGGGGACACTGTGTTTAAAAACCCCAAAGTGGGGACTGTGTGCCCCTAACATTAGTATAGGGGAAGCCAGATTTAAATCTCGTGTTATATGACAAAAAAATCTCGTGTTATATGACAAAAAAATTGATTGTTATGTGAAAAAAAAAATTCAGATGTTACAGGCTCTTGAGGGTAGGCATACCTGAGAAGTTGAGTGTATGAGTGTACACAGTTTGACCAAAGATAGGACTCACAGCTGCATCCACGGGATGTCATCGTTCAATCCTTCCGTATCGCTCTTTAATTTGAAGACCGATCTTTGTTCTTTTCTCAATAAGAATTGTGAGACATCTGTGACATGATCAGGTATGTATGGTTGTTCTAGAATGAGCCACTCCAATTCGTCCGGATTGTGTTTTTTATTTAGAAAGTGTGAGGTGAGCCGGGTCGCTTGCTTATTGCGCCAGATTGTGCTCTTGTGTTCTTGGATGCGCAATTTAATCTTTCTCGTGGTCATTCCAATATACCTTAAGCCGCATGGGCAGGTGATCTGGTAGATGACCTTGTCACTGTTGCAGTTGGTGTGGCGTTTAAGTAGCCACGGTCGAGTGGTACCTATGTCAACTGAAAGAGTCTTTCTTGTTTGGGGGCACACCGAGCAGTTCCCGCATGGGTGATGTCCTTGCACTGGCGGGAGATTCCACAGGGTAGATGTGGGTTCTTCCACACTGTGTCGAGGTCTTGTGTGGACAAGTTCATCTTTCAAATTCGTCCCTCTCTTGAATGAGAACAATGGCAGAGGGATGTTATCACCAGAACTGTTTAAGATACGCCATTTCTGTCTAATTATTTTCTGGATCTTGGAAGAAGAGGTGTTGAAAGTGGTCACACATACCAGCCTATCCAATGGAGGTTTTCTGACTGGAGGTTCCAGCAAGGCCTCGCGATGGTTATTCGCAGCTCGTTTCAGAGATGTTCTCACTAGAGTGTTGGGGTAGCGACGCATTCTTAACTTTGTTGAGAGATCTTTTGCTTGTAATTGAAAGTCTGTTATACTTGAGCAGTTCCTCCGAACCCTCAGGAACTGGCCGAACGGAAGATTCTCCCGGAGGGAACGGGGATGGTGGCTGTCAAATCTCAACAATGAATTGCGTGCCATAGGTTTGCGGTATAAGGAACTGGCTAAATGACCTTCTTGAGGAAAGATCAAAAGATCTAGGAATGGAAGCTCCGTTCTGCTATAGTCTAATGTGAACCTTAAATAGGGATTCTGACCATTTAGCCATTCCTGGAAAGACAGTAGAGATTGTACATCTCCACGCCACACAACCAAGATGTCATCAATGTACCTTTTCCACATCATCAATTGCTGATGATGTGGATTGTTGATGTTAAGTACATGGTGAGTTTCAAATTGGTGGACGTACAGATTCGCCAGACTGGGCGCGAATTTGCTGCCCATGGATGTCCCTGATATCTGTAGATACAGGGTGTCTTCAAAAGCAAAGAAATTTTCGGTCATTGCAATTCTTGCCAGTTCCATTATAAAAGGAATAGGTGTTGACATATCGAGAGAACAATTCTCTAGGAGTTCTTGTACTGTTTGTAAAGTTTCTGTTTGAGGTATACAAGTATACAATGATTCTACATCAAAACTAGCCAGTATGTCTGAATCAATGTTGTAATGTATCTCAGGCAGTACGCGTAAAACATCCTTCGTGTCCTGAAGGTATGTGGGCATCGTTTTAACAAGAGGACTCAGAAAAACATCAACAAATGTTGATAGTGGTTCTAACAAAGATCCAATTCCCGAAATGATGGGACGACCTGGCGGTGGTCTGGCCGGTTTGTGGATCTTGGGCAACGTGTAGAAGTAAGGGGTGGTAGGGCACTTAGTGATCAAAAAAGTTGCCTCTTGTGACGTGATCCATCCTTCTGTGCTGGCCTCTTCCACTAGATGTTTGATCTCATTTGTGAGTCTTGCAGTGGGATTCTCAGCAAGGGGGGTATAGAACTGTGTATTGCCTAGTTGTCTTAAACATTCAGTTCGATACGAAGTGGTGTCTTGAATAACTATAGCACCCCCTTTGTCTGCTGGTTTGATCACTAATTTGGTGTCTTTGGACAGGGTTTCTAGGGCAACCCTATTTTTTCTTGAAAGGTTCTGAAAGTTGACTTGTTTAGAAAAATCCAAGGATTTGAGATCTTGTAGTACGGCTGCTTCAAAAGTACCTACTTTGGATGGTACTTGTTGAAGTAGAGGCATAAAGGTAGATTTAACCTTTAGCCCTGTACTGGTATCTTCAGTAGGTGTATCTTGCTGTTTGTCTTTGAAAAAATAGTGTAGCCTTACTGTCCTGAAAAATCGTTCGATTTCTCCTCGTATTTGAAAGGGTTCACCGTTGTTGGTGGGAACAAAGCCGAGACCTTTGTTCAATACCTGCATTTCATTGGAGGTGATGACCCGACTGCTCAGATTCACTACCAGATCTTCGGTTTGTTGAGGTCCGATGTCTATTGGCCTCATTTGTTGTTGGTCACTGGAAGGTCTTGTTTGTCTGCCCAATGTACTTGGCCTTGGCCCTGACCTCTCCGTCTTCCTCGATTCCAACCCCGGCCTTGTCCTAAAAAAGCCTGGTTGTCAAAATACTGAGGCTGCATTGGGTAGTGGGACATAGGTGGGGGAAATTGGGGATAACCCCATGGGGCTGGCGGCCACCATGGTCCTGTTTGATACATATTCCCACGTCCATTATATCTCCGGTTCGGTCGACTGTTACGACCTCTACCTCTTGGATGACTGGTGCCTCCATTCTCTGAATCAGAGGAATCAGTGTCTGAGGATGTAGCATAGGAGGAACCCTGTGTGTGTTTCTGTTTACTAGAGTCAGTGGGAGTGTAGTTGTCGCTGGTGTAGGGATACACTTTCTCATGTGAGAATTTAGCCAAATCCTTTTTAAATTTGTCTATTTTGGCAAAAAAGATAGGTTCCTTATACTCCTTGTTGGCCTTATTCGAGTCTTCTTGTTGTTTTTCAAATTTTTTAGTTGTTAGTGTGGTTTTAATTTGTCCTTCTAGGACGTGTATTTCAACTAGAATTGCGTCTGCAATTCTTTTAGCTGTTGTTATAATGAGAATGAGCCAGTCTCTCGTGCAGCGCCAAGCTATCAAAGACCAATCTTTGACGAAGGCTTTGTCTGTTAGAAATAGCCTTGGCGCATTCGTGACTATGAGACCCGTAGGTGAGCACTTTTCATGTAAATATTCCGCCATTATCTGCCCATGTATTATGGTACGTGAGTGGCTTTTCTTTAAATTGAGTATTGTCTCCCAGTCCCCTACCGTGGCAGGAGCTGTGGTGGGAATTTGATCTAGCATACTTGGATTTTCAGATAAGATGGATGTGAGAATGTCATCATCAAAACCGAGGCCGCTAAAATCTGCCATAGTATCACTGAATGAAACTAGAGGGTACACTATTAATGTAGTACACTCATTTACAAGTAAGGACCCGCAGTATTAGCTGCACAAACTGACAAAGAAACAAAAGGATGGTAAAGGGTCCAAAGGGGAAGTGTATTTATAGACCAAGTGGTACCTTGTCCCCCATCTAGATAATTGAAAACACGAGAGATACCAAAAGTCTGAATTGGATAGATTCAATGGAACCTGAAAAGTATCCCACATTCATGCTGAGACCACAAAGTTAGTCCAGAAAAATAACATTGTTATACCAAGACAAGAGAGAGAGAGAAGATACAAAGTGTGAAAACTAGAAAAAGTACCCATCAGCCCACTCAAAAGTGGAAACTCGTCATCTGGGTTGTATTACGTTAGAAAATGGTGTCCAATAGGCTCCTCCCCAGGAAAGACCTGAGGCTGCCTAATGTTGGACCCAATGGTTGAGCAGTCAGCCAAAGAAGATGACAGTGTGTAAGCTGAAGGGGCAAAAGTTGCAGTGCTCGAAGTAAAGAAAAGAAATTAATCCAAGTGATTTAAAAATAGGAGGGCCACAGCCGAGCCGAGCCAGAGAGGCGCCGACCAAGCTGTGCAGCAGGGGCACAAGCTGCACTGTGTGAGCTATTTCTTCCTACTGTGATCTCCCCTGGTCCCTTCGCCTCCACTGCAAGTTAGGCGTCTCAGGAAGGAGGCAGAACTGCACCACCAGGCTCGCCGGCCCTTCCGCGCCCCGGCGCTATTAGTAGCCACTACCGGGAAGTGCAGCCAAGATGCGGTGTGGAGAGATGGGAGGCCAGGCACCCGCCAGCAAGCCAGACCCCACAGTCCAGACGGGCTCCACACCCCGGACCCTCTCTAATTGCGTTGAAATTGCACGCCGCTTGCCCAGCGGCCGCTAGAACTCAGAGGCAGCCTCCACCCAGTCCAAGAGGGCCCTTCTTCAGCTTCACTGCTACGTGTGCACTCCTACCTGGAGTCTGCCAGAGGGATAGTCTACGGCTTCCGGACCCAGCTCCACCCATGACTTTATCTTGCCTACGTCTGCTTGACCTCCAGTATTGACTTTATTTTAGTGTTTATTTTATTATTTTCTTCAACTCACTGTAGCTCGTATTATGAGCCTAGGCAGACAAGAGGTCCATGGTGTTAAGAGATTTTTGTAAGAAGACTCTCATAGGCAATCTTTCCCTCACCTGTATCTCCAAACAGCGGTTGTGTCCCAAAAAACTCTCCTTTGCAAGTTTATAGCTTTGGCAGCAGCTCACAAAGGCCGCCTGCCTGCCCAGAATTTGTTTGACCAGTCTGAAATCCAGCATAATTTGCACAGGGGACACATATGTTAGTAGATTGAATACTGCTTTGTAGATTTTTGAAACTGTGGCATCAAGCATCACAATGTCCCTGCACCTCAGGTCCTGCCAGCTCCCAGAGCTTTACCTTTTCTTTTGATTTCTTCTATTTGCGATGCAAATCAACCATTTGGATTGATTAGAACTCTCAAATGTTTGTGTTTGCTTGTTCCATCATTTCCATGCCCAAGCGCCATTTATTATTTTTCTGGTCTCTCCTTAGCCCTCTGCTCGCTGTTGTGCCAGAGATGCAGAGATTTGTTGCTTTCTGAGTGCCACGACATGGATTGTTGCTGAAGTACTGTAGGGCGCATTGAATTAAAATCCGATTTTGCGATTTTGCAAAGCTTGTTGCTACATGCGGGTTCTATGTGCGTTTTGCACTCTACGGCTTGGATTCCTGAACATCGTTTGTCTTTCCCCCTACTGACCTCTGCTGGATGGGGGCTTCGCGTTTCTCATCTGGATGTGCCTGTGGGTCACCGCGACCCCTCCTTCGCCTGGCTTGTCGTGGTGGAGCGCTGGAGCTTCAGAGAGGTTGCAGAGTTCGGAGCCTCCTCCTCCGGGGGCGCTCGCGGCGGCGGCAGCACTGGTGCCTCTGAGGTCTCCGAGGCGTGGGGTGGATCGGAGCGGGTCTCTGATGGCGTGACAGAGGTTTTGGCCGGCATTGGAGGGGGGAGCAATGATACAGGTGAGCTGAGACAATCCCGGTCCCAGGAAAGAAGAGAGTCTTGTGGGGACACCCAGGCTCAGGTTCAGGCGAGATCGGCCACTTTGGGTTTGGGAGGCTTGAAGAAGGGCAGGAAGCGTGGAACGAAGGCTCAGATCCCCCGGGGGGGTACAAGAGGGGAAGTCCACCTCTTGCCTGAGGCTTGTAAGGCTTTGAAGAACCAGGGGTCCACCTCCAATATCAATAGAGGCAATACCTCCACTTTTCTGTGTGGGGAGGTAAAGGCAAAATGGGCAAAAACACGTAAATCTACAAAGGCTCCCTTAATCTTTAACACAAAAGTAACGCCCTCACTAAGGTCATATTTTAAAGTTTTGCCACAAGTCCTGGATTTAGTGAAAGAGGGGGCCTCCTGTAAAGCAGTACCTGGGTGGGTCCCCCCTCCTGGGGCCCCAGATATGGAAGAAATGCCAGGGCCCTCATTAGCGGTCGATAATCTCCACCTCGATAATCTCCACCTCAATAGTGGGGCACCAGCTATCACATCAGGTGAAGTGAGCCGTACAGTGGCTGAGGGGATTCTGGGGGTGAAGCAGCGGCAACAGCTGCATTTCAGGAGGATACAACTTGAGGGAGCGGCAATCCTAAGGGTGGGGCAGGCCCCTCAGTGGCCTCTTTGAAGTCCATGCTTACAGTCCTTTCCCTAGATATTAAAAGGGGTTTTGTAATCTCCACAGATAACCACACTGAAATTAGAAGCTTTTGCCAGTCATTGGAGAGTAAAATCGACGTGTTGAATGCTAGAACAGTGGCCTTGGAAGATACTGTGGCTGGCCTCTCTGTTCATCTCGGGAAAGTAGAATTAGACATCATTACTCTCAAAAAAGAAGACTTTGTCCTCTCTGAAAGGCTAGAAGTATTGGAAAACAATGCACGCCAAAACAATCTCGGTATTCTTAACGTTCCTGAGGGGAGGGAGGGGACCGATATTAAGCAGTATGTGATTACCCTCCTAAAGGAATCTCTGGAACTCGACGAATCAACAGATGACCTGGGAATAGACATCCAAAGAATACATAGGGACCCCTTTAGGAGGAATCCACAGAGATCTAAACCCAGGAAGATCCTGGTTAATTTCCATACTTATTCTTTGAAAGGACAGATTCTCAACCAATCGCTGAAACAAAAGACCCTAAGTACTAAAGGCTTCCCATTCCAAATAAGATTAGATTTGTCGAGGGCAACCCGCGACAGGCAGTGGGAGTTGGGCAGGAGGCTGGAGGCCTTCAGGAAACTGGGGGCTGTCGCAAAACTTAAGTTTCTGGCTGCCCTAAAAATTATGCATAACAACAAAATGTATAATGTCAGAACTGTACAGGCAGCCGATGAGTTGTGGCTGGGTTTGGGCAGAGAGGAAGGTCCATTGGCCTTGAATTAGGCTTAGTTCTTAGTGGCCCTATTATTAGTATTTTTTGTTATTTCTTCTTTTTTTCCAGGTGAACTTTGCATGAGGCCCATGCAGTTTCTCTGTCTAGCCTGGGTGTAATTCACACTTAGAATAGGGGTAATACTTTAAATGGCTTTTCTCCCTTATCTTACCCATTATTAATTCTCAATAGTTGGAGGCCTAAGAATAGGTATGGCATTAGTACTCGGTAGTTTCTAACTTTACATGACTTTATATATGTAATAAAAAGTCGGTATCTCCGCTCACACTTCTTTTCTTTTTCCACTTTAGGGAGTGAGGGTCAGCATAGCTTGCGGGGTGCAATTCTCTAGACTTTGTCTGGATAATTGGGGCAAGGGTTCCCCGGGGGGGTTGGGTTGGGTGGGGCATAGGGGTGTTGCAAGTTAAAAAATGTAAAATAAAATCCTCATTCTCTTCTTAACAATTTTTCTTTTTTGGATTAACCTATGTTGTAAATATGGCTGGATTAGCTAGGCCAAGGTGGATTCTGCGTCAGAAATCGGTACGACGGAAAGGAGGCTACTCTATTTATGACTAATCTGCAGATCCTCTCCTGGAATGTCAATGGCCTGCGTACTAGACCTGAAGGCATAAGATTTTACAATATCTCCGGGATTCTAGTGTGCAGGTTATTGTCCTTCACGAGACTCATCTATTAGAATCAGAGATGGTCCCTCTTGCCGTGGAAAATACATGGATAGATTTTCAAGTTTGCACGACTCAGACGGTGAATATTAGGGGGGTCACGATCCTCTTTAAGAGAACAGCAAAGGCTCGCCTCATTTCAAAATCAGTGGACCCAGGTGGCAGATGGGTCATTGTGATTGTGAATATTTTGGGGGCCCAGATCACAATTGTCGGATATTATGACGACCCTTCCGCCCTTAAATCTATTTTTTCTCATTTATTAGTGTTTGCAGAACCAACTATTTTGGCGGGAGATTTCAATATTGTTTTGGATCCTTTTCTTGCTAAATCACCTAACAGCCGTGCTTCAGTACCCTCTAAAACCAGGGCTTTTTTACTCGAAGCCATGAAACAATATGCATACTCCGACATTTGGAGATTAAGGTCAGGTCAACAATCAGGATTTTCGTTTCGTAACTATAAATACAGGCATCAGTCCAGGATCGATTTTATCTTGGTTAGTCATGCATTGAAAGACATAGTAAAGAACATCTTATATCTTCCCTCTCACTTATCTGACCACTCTGCAGCCTGGCTGGAAGTGGAGGGCATAGTTCCCGGTTTTTCTAGATCTTGGTCCTTTGATCGCTCACTTCTACTGGAGGATGAGGTGATCTCATCCTTGATTGTGGAGACAGAATGGTTCATGAAAACGAACATAGCCTCTGCCTTAATAGGGTGCGTATGGGATGCTTATATAGCTTTTTTAAGGGGCCAAATCACCAGCAGGGCTAGTTACAGGAAAAAAATATATAGAGAGGAGGTCTCCACCATTGAGGCCGGAATTAAAAGGCTGCAATCGGAATTAGATCAATCTATTAGTACCTCCCCCGAAAAATCTCAAGAGCCACAAAACAATTTGACAACTTTAAAAGGACAGCTGGGAACAGTGTTAAATACACGGGTACTTCGTAGGTGGGAGGTGAGTAAAATTGCTCATTTTGAGTATGGCGAAGGCGCAGGGAAGCTCCTCGCCTGGAAAGCAAAGACTGACCAAATTAGAAATAACATTGGGTCAAATACACAAGGTAATTTAACGTTTACATCTGATGAAGATAATCAGAGGGTCTTCCAGTTGTGTTTTCAATATATTTACAAAGAGCATAAATGTATTGACCATCCTTGCATTGAGGCTTGGTTGAATGAGGTTACATTGCCTTCCTTAACCACAGAACAACAAGGTTATCTCGATTAAGTGATTACGCAGGAAGAGGTTAATGCAGCAATTGTAAGCTGTAAAAAGGGGAAGGTGGCAGGTCCTCACGGCCTCCCCTCGGAAATCTACAGGGCCTTGGGCAAGGAAATTGTTCCTATTTTGACCGTTCTTTTTAATCAGATACTCCAGGAGGGGGTAGTCCCTCCAGCGTCGTGGGATAATGCATCCATAACCCTGATCTTAAAACCTGGCAAAGCTGCATCCAGTTGTGCGTCCTACAGGACAATATCTATTCTAAATGCCGATTACAAAATCTTCACCTCTGTTATGGCTAAAAGACTGGGGCTGGTAGCGGGCGATATCTTGCACCAGGACCAGAGGGACTTTGTTAGGGGTCGACAGCTTTCCGAGTTGACATAAGACGTGATCGGTGCTATTGATATTGCATCTACCCAATCACTCCCTCTGGCAGTTCTGACTCTTGACGCTACCAAGGCCTTCAACAGGGTTAACTGGTCGTACCTGTTGGGGGTCTTGCGCAAGTTTAATATTGGGGAAAAATTTCACCGAGCTGTTAGGTTGATTTATCAGAATCCTTCCGCATCCCTTCTGGTGAACGGAACTCTTTCAGACCCCTTTACGATCACAAGAGGTACTTGTCAGGGCTGCCCTCTCTCCCCTCTTCTATTTGATTTATATATTGAGCCTTTTGCCCAACGGCTGAGGAATGATCTTAACATCAAGCCCTTCAGGTATGGGGAGTGGGAGAGGAAGGTAGCTCTGTACATAAATGATGTTCTGATTTTCTCCTCCGAGCTGCATACAGCTCTCCGCTTGGTCGTCAAACTAGCCCAGGACTTCGGAGCAGTCTCCAGGTATGAAATTAACGCCTCCAAAACCAATATTATGGCCTGGAACATGGGCGGGATTCAGCCAGGGCTGCAGCTTAGTTCCAAAATGAGGTATCTTGGAATCAGTATTCTTCAGGACGTCTCCAAGATTGTTGAAACTAATCTCTCCGATGTGGAGAAGGAGTGCCGGAAACTTATGCAGGCATGGGCCTTATTACCCCTGTCTGTTTTGGGAAGGGTTAATTTGGTAAAAATGTCAATTTTACCAAATATCACGTTTCTTTTTAATACCATTCCTCTTTATTTTGAGGCTGCCTCTTTAGTTAAGTTGCAAAGTGACATTAATTCATTTATTTGGGCATATCATACGCCTAGGATCGCCTGGAAAAAACTAAGGCGGCGGAGAGAAAAGGGAGGCCTAGCCGCTCCGGACCTTCAGTTGTATGCCCGGGATTTCCAACTCTCCCATTCTCGCATGCTGCTGAAAAGGCCAACTAACACTGGGGCTGGTGGCATGTTCCTGGCCTTGCTTAGAGGGACTAGGTTATCAGATGAAGGTTTCCTGTTCAAATTCGGTGATCCCAAATTTAAAAAAAAAATCAAGCTAGAGGTTTTACAGGGCCTAGCTAAAACATGGGCTAAGCTGAGAAGCTCAGTAGCGCTAGGATATTTTTCCAGCATGGCTCCCTTGTGGGATACACCGGATGGCCCGGGATGGCTCAAAGATAGATTGGTCTTACCCTTGAGAGAAGCAGGGTTTGAGGTCTTGGGAGATCTGTTTGTGGAAGGGACGGATGTATGACGTTACAACGCATACTATTACAACGCATGGCTTTACAACGCATTTTTTACAACACAAATACTTTTACAACGCATGTTTTTACAACGAATACTGTTACAATGCGAGATAGTATTATTAATAGTAAAGTGCTATTACAACGAAATCATTTACAACGCATACCTTTACAACGCTAAAATAATATATTTTTTTTTTTGTAAAATAAAACCTGGCACGGGATGCAGGGAAATTAGGGGTTTGTGGGTGGGGAAGTGTCTTAAAATGTAGAGAAAAACTGAACGTAAATTTAAAGAAATGCAACGATTTTATTAAAATGAATACTCGAGTATTAAAATTCCCGAGTATTAAAAATAAATACTCATGTATTCGTAACAATTGAACATTTTTGCACAGGCAACGAATTTAAATATATAATAAACTTACATTATATTATTATAAAATAAAATAATTATTAGTAAATATAAACATTACACTTTTTTTATGTAAAATAAAACCTGGCATGGGATGCAGGGAAATTAGGGGTTTTTGGGTGGGGAAGTGTCTTAAAATGTAGAGAAAAACTGAACGTAAATTTAAAGAAATGCAACGATTTTATTAAAATTAATACTCGAGTATTAAAAATAAATACTCATGTGTTCGTAACAAATGAAAAATTTTACACAGCCAACGAATTTAGATATATAATAAACTTACAATATATTACTATGAAAGAAAATAATTATTCGTAAATATAAACAATATACATACACATAGTCGCCATTTTAAAATGTGTAGTTCCTAAATATGTCCTACAACTCTTTCCATTAAAATAATACCACAATACTACTTTCAAAATGAATGCCAAAACCCAACGAAAAAGTGAAAATATCACATCTTTACATGAAGTTTTAAATTATAACTTTCCACAGTAATGATTCGTATTAAAAAAAATAATACCAACGCTGTGTTTCTTAAAAATAACAATGACACTGACTAAAACTTATAAATACGAGCCGGACACCATTTTAAAATCAGTTGATTCTCAACTCCCTGAGTGACCAGACACCAAAAGCTGACCCTCTGACCTCTTCATCAAGATAAGACCGTAATCGATTTAAGGAGCATATTTTTTCGTAATACAAGTGAGTTACTAAAACTAATGATATAAATGTTTTCTAGAATCATTTAAAACGCTGCCCCTGATAAGTTTGTTTTTCCAATTTAAATGAAATAATATATCACCAATATATTACTTCAAATATATATATATATACATATACATAGAAAGCCCTACATATTTAAAGCAGAATCAAATGTAACTAAAATTGTTTATTAATTAGATTTATTTTTAATTCAATAAACATATATAATTTTACAAAGATCACCAAATGTTACATTTTTTTCTAGAGTCGAACTACTATAAAGTGTGACGAAAAAGCCAAGTTAAAATAAATTTGATTTTGCTACAGATTCCACACTCCTCTTCAAGAATAATTTAAAGGTATTTTTCTAAATTTTAGAAATCACAATTCTCAATAAATAAAACGTGAAAACATTTGCTAATCCACATATTTTTAATCTAATTCTCACAGAGAAATTCAAAAACGAAAAAAAAAATATTTCTTTAAAATTGAAACGTCGACTTTTAAAGAAGGTAAATATATTATAATTAACATAATTGCATTTTTAAACTGTATTCATTAAGAAAGAAAAGATTGTAAAAGAATAAGAAAGTGTAGAGATAAAAAATAATTTAGAGAACTCCATGAAGTTGCAGCAGTAGGAAAGATGTGTGAAACTGTGGAGGTATGAATTACTATTCAAACTCCAGAAAGAAGTAGCAGCAGGGAAAGAGTAGAAAGGTGTAAAGATATCAATTACTATTCTAACTCCAAAAAGTTGTAGCACTAGGAAAAGTGTGGGATAGCATAGGGGTAAGAATTAGTATTCAAACTCCAGGAAGGTGCAGCAGTGGAAAAAGTGTGGGGTAGAGCAGGGGTAAAAATTACTATTCTAACTCCAGGAAGGTGCAGCAGTAGGGAAACTGTGGGATAGCGTAGGGGTAAGAATTACTATTCTAACTCCAGAAAGGTGCAGCATTAGGGAAAGTGTGGGATAGTGTAGGGGTAAGTATTACTATTCTAACTCCAGGAAGGTGCAGCAGTAGGGAAAGTGTGGGATAGCATAGGGGTAAGAATTACTATTCTAACTCCAGGAAGGTGCAGCAGTAGAGAAAGTGTCGGATAGTGTAGGGGTAAAAATTACTATTCTCACTGCAGGAAGGTGCAGCAGTAGGGAAAGTGTAGTAAAGTTACATGGTAATGTGAATGTAATATAACATATGCAGAAAAGTATTAACATATTTGACTGTGTCACAAACATTAAAATAAAATATTACATTTCATTTTTTTGTCTCAATTTCTTCAGATACTCAAGTAAATCTTCTTACAACAAAATCTAAAAGTGAATCCCAAAACACCAGACAACCAAAAAGACCAGAAAACAACGAGAAACCTGAACAAAAACTAGACCAAGAAGAAAACATCTACATCAAAAGGTATTTAAAAAGCACATTACAAAGCACATTCCTATTCAAACTCCAGGAAGGTGCACCAGTGGAAAAAGTGTGGGGTAGAGCAGGGTTAAAAATTACTATTCTAACTACAGAAAGGTGCAGCAGTAGGGAAATTGTGGGATAGTGTAGGGCTAACAATTACTATTCTAACTCCAGAAAGGTGCAGCAGTAGGGAAAGTGTGGGATAGGACAGGGGTAACAATTTCTATTCTAACTCCAGGAAGGTGCAGCAGTAGGGAAAGTGTGGGATTGCATAGGGGTAAGAATTACTATTCTAACTCCAGAAAGGTGCCACAGTAGGGAAAGTGTGGGATCGTGTAGGGGTAAGAATTACTATTCTAACTCCAGGAAGGTGCAGCAGTAGGGAAAGTGTGGGATAGCATAGGGGTAAGAATTACTATTCTAACTCCAGGAAGGTGCAGCAGTAGAAAAAGTGTGGGATAGTGTAGAAGTAAAAATGACTATTCTCACTGCAGGAAGGTGCAGCAGTAGAAAAGGTATAGTAAAGTGACATGGTAATGTGAATGTAATATAACATATGCAGAAAAGTATTAACATATTTGACTGTGTCACAATCATTAAAATAAAATATTACATTTCATTTTTTGTCTCAATTTCTTCAGATACTCAAATAAATCTTACAACAAAATCTAAAAGTGAATCCCAAAAGACCAGACAACCAAAAAGACCAGAAAACAACGAGAAACCTGAACAAAAACTAGACCAAGAAGAAATCATCTACATCAAAAGGTATTTAAAAAGCACATTACAAAGCACATTTCTATTCAAACTCCAGGAAGGTGCAGCAGTGGAAAAAGTGTGGGGTAGAGCAGGGGTAAAAATTACTATTCTAACTCCAGAAAGGTGCAGCATTAGGGAAAGTGTGGGATAGTGTAGGGGTAAGAATTACTATTCTAACTCCAGGAAGGTGCAGCAGGAGGGAAAGTGTGGGATAGCATAGGGGTAAGAATTACTATTCTAACTCCAGGAAGGTGCAGCAGTAGGGAAAGTGTGGGATAGCGTAGGGGTAACAATTACTATTCTAACTCCTGGAAGGTGCAGCAGGAGGGAAAGTGTGGGATAGCGTAGGGGTAAGAATTACTATTCTAACTCCAGAAAGGTGCAGCATTAGGGAAAGTGTGGGATAGTGTAGGGGTAAGAATTACTATTCTAACTCCAGAAAGGTGCAGCATTAGGGAAAGTGTGGGATAGTGTAGGAGTAAGAATTACTATTCTAACTCCAGGAAGGTGCAGGAGTAAGGAAAATGTGGGATAGTGTAGGGGTAAGAATTACTGTTCTAACTCCAGGAAGGTGCAGCAGTAGAGAAAATGTGGGATAGTGTAGGGGTAAAAATTACTATTCTCACTACAGGAAGGTGCAGCAGTAGGGAAAGTGTAGTAAATTGTTATTATATTTTTTTGTAATTTAAATTTACATACTAAAATAAAACATTGTTTCTTTACAGATACTGTGTGCACAGGAAACAGCTACTTATATAAAATCTGGAAAAGGAAACAAATTACTTAAGCATGCAGGTTACATATATTGTAAAGAAAGGATAAGTTTTCCCAGAAACATTGGAGGTGCATGCAATACTACTCATCCCATTGCAGCGGCAGAGCGGTTACCCATGATAATATTATTATTAAAACAACTGATCATAACCACTCTGCCTCTGCAATGGAGATTGATGTAAGGGAAACCCTAAATGAGATGAAAGAACTTGCAAGCACCTCCAATGATTCTACAGGATCCATTTTAAGAGAGATTGCACAGCATGTCCCCAGTCATGTAGCTAGTAATATGCCTATAATTCCTAATCTGAGGCGAATCATACAAAGACAAAAGCAGGCAAGTAACACACAAGTAACTACACCTCATACTTTTTCTGATATTGTTATTCCACATGAACTTACTATTTCTTTGCTGATGAACCCTTCCTTCTCCATGACAACGAAAACCCTCAAAAACGAATTCTAATTTTTAGTACACCCGCAACCTTGTTAAGTTAGAAAATAGTGAAATTTGGATGATGGATGGGACATTGAAAAGTACACCCCATCCTCTTACCCAAATTTACATTATACACGCTAAAATTAACCATAATGTAATCCCCTTAGTATATAGTTTACTGCCTGATAAGTCTTCTGCAACCTACACTGAACTTTTATCAGTTATTAAAAATACAACAATCAAAAGTCCTAGGAAAATAATTGTCGATTTTGAATTGAGCATGATCAATGTGATCAGTAAAACGTACACGGATACCCAAATTCAGGGTTGTTTTTTCCATTTTTCTGGCGTAAGTTACAGAAAACAACCCTGGTTGCAGAATACTCAACAGATAGAAAACTACAAGTTGAGTTAAAAAAATTAACAGACCTTTGTTTTGTGCCTCCCGAAAGTGTAGATGAGTACTACACTGCCATTACAGAATCAAATTATTACAATGTAAATGAAGACAAGTTGGCACCCATTCTAAATTATTTTGAAGACACATGGATTGGGCACCTAAGCAGATCGGGTCGCAGGAGGAAGCCACGTTTCCATGTGGAGTGGTGGAACTGTTACACAAGCTGTTTAGAGGGAGAAGCTAAAACAAATAACGCCATTGAGGGATGGCATAACTCCTTCAACCATACAATTGGAAAACCACACCCTAATTTATACTCTTTTTTGGAAACTTTGAAGAAGGAGCAAAGTTTCCAAGAAATGAGACTTTCACAAACATTAGCTGGCAGTCTAAACCCACGTGTTACACAAAAAACAAAGGAAATGTCTGAAAGACTATTGGGTATTATACAACAATTTTCGTTGTCTGTGGCTCTAGACTACCTTGAAAATGTTGCTAACATTCTAAGTTTCTAAGTAACATTTGCACCTTACTTTCCTGCTTTGCCCTAAATTTAACCAAACACTAATTACAATTGGCTATCACATTTTTTCAAAAAATTTTTTTTTAAATTAGTTGGGTCTGCAAATCTTTTTTTACCTGATATTTTTTCTTCTATGTTTTCAAACTGTACTAAACCAATGTTTGAAACATCACAATACCCCAATAATCCGAAATATCAAGGTGTCAATTTTTTTTAAATTTTCAGAAAATTAGTCAAATGTTTTCAAATTTGACATCCACCTGACAACATAATTTTTTCCAAACAAAAAATGCATTTTGAATTTAAAATAATGTCTTCTTTTTTAAAAAAAAATAATAAACTTGGAAAAAGCTTATTTAAATTACCATATAACTTTTCATAAAATTGTGGTTACAAGCACAAAATCTTTTTTGAAATTGTATATAATACCATAGTAATAACCAAAAATATTTCTATTATACTCAATTATTCTTCTATGTTGGTAAGCCCCAAAATGAAGTATCTCGATAAACATCCAGATAATGACCTAAATATACAAAAATGGTACTCTTTGACACTCCTTGTTACATTATGTTGATCGATCTTATTATTAATTATATTTCATATATCAACAATTTGTGAGAATTATAATAGCATCCTAAATGAAATACTACCTCCTAACAAAACATTTTCTCGCTATATGGCCCTAACTATTTACGAACTTAATGCTAAAATTCTATACAATTTATCATAAAAAATCAAATCTTCCTCCAAAAAAGCATATTCT
Organism: Lissotriton helveticus; assembly: GCF_964261635.1. Taxonomy (NCBI): domain Eukaryota; kingdom Metazoa; phylum Chordata; class Amphibia; order Caudata; family Salamandridae; genus Lissotriton; species Lissotriton helveticus. The sequence goes on from NC_136061.1 coordinate 1,411,200,937, forward strand.
CCCTATCTCCACCTCTACTATTTACAATAATAAATTATGTAGATAACCATATAATTACTAACGAACAAATCCAAATAAAAAAATTATTCCCTCCTTCTAAATCATACTATCTCTGTCAATCATAACACTTTAAAAAAACAACGCATACAAACTAAATTATATATCAAACAATATCTAAGTTCCAAAATTACAGTAATAAATCGAAGAAGCTTTTTTCAAAAATCGAATAACCACAAATCGTTATTTGTTTGCAAAAAACAGCAAGAAATTATCGAAAAATGCATTTTTAAAATCTTCCTTTCGTAATCCATTTTTTCAATTACACATTAACTTGAGATTTCATTTTTGATGAAAATCAATAAAATCTTATCAAAAATATATTTTCTCTTTAACTTTTTACTTTCTACGACCCGATATAGGCATACTCTAATTACATGATCGGCGACATGCTATTTTACAATTTTACATCACATACGTGAAGTGCAATCTCTCCTTATCCCTTCTTTACATTATATGTGTACTTATTTTACTTAACATGTATAAATAATAATTTGAAATGTTTCCTACCTGTACGCAGATCAGCTTCCAGCTGCTTCATCCATCGTTCCTCCGCAAAATGGCCGCTTACGTTCACGTTTACGTCTTTACGCCATCAAAAGCTGCAAAGATTAAAAAGGGACTATTTAATTTTAATTTTTTCATATTTTATTATTTAAATAAATAAAATACATTAAAATTCAGAAAAATATGTATACATTTCTTTGAATAATATGCTATTTTGTTATATTTTTTAAATAAAAAAATACAAAAACAATGTATTCTTAATTTTTAATAATGTATTTATTTAATTTAAACTTCTTTTTTATAAGTTATTACTTCAAAAATAATGTAATATTATCTTTACCTGTATTCTTATCCCATTTCCTTTCATAAGATTGCCTTTCTTCTTCTTTTTAACCTTCATTTTCGGTTCCGCGGGATAACCAGCTTCAACTATGGAAATAAATAAAGGACAATTACTTCCATTGAAATCAATGCAAAATCGTGGGAACTTTTTGTTATAAATTAGTATTAATACATTTTACAACTATTAATCATAGTAAATAAATCTTATTTTTAAACTATCACTTTTAATAATTTTTTATAGATTTTAAAAAAAATGTATTTATTTTTTTAAATTAGAATGTAAATAAATAGTTATTTTTATGTATTTAAATAATACCTTTAAACTTTTAAAAAAATGTAAAAAATTAAAACAACTTTTATAAACATAGGCAACATTTATTTTTTATTATTTTTAAAATTAATACTACAGTATTAATTCATTGAACTTGAGTATTAAAATGTATTTATATTTATTTTCCGAGTTTCAAAACAATAATATTTACTCTTATAATAAAATTTAAAATAATAATAAATCTTTTTTTTATTAATACTACAAAGTAAATTTTTACATTTTTTCACTATTTTTAAATAATAATACTACAGTAATAATTCATTGAACTTGAGTATTAGTAACAATAATTTAAATATAATACCTAAGTATTATTAATATTATATACATTTATAATTATTATAAAACATTCATAATAATAATAATAATAATAATAATTCAATAATTCAATATTTCAAACAGATAAACAAAAATATAAATATAATTAATTACATTTTTAAATAATGATAAATCATATTACATATAACACATTATAATTGCGTTGTAATAGTACTTGCATTGTAAAGGTAAAGGTATTATGATATATTATTATTATTATTATTATTATTATAATAAGGTACTTGCGTTGTAAAATCTTGCGTTGTAAAATCTTGCATTGTAAATCCACTTGCGTTGTAAAAGTTTCGTTGTAATGGTAGTGCGTTGTAAAAGTTGCGTTGTAAAGGTTGTTCACCTGGTAAGCTGGGCCCAGTCGCAGAAGACCACCCAGAGCAAATACCCAGTTGGAGGGAGCAACCATTTAGAGTACCAGCTTGTCAACAAATCTCCAGGAAGGAAGGAAGTCTCCCACTGGTATCATGCTATATTGGAAGAGGTAGATGGTGAATTTCAACTGGCCAATAAGCTCTGGGACAGCTCCCTTTTGGACCACGTTAGCGAACGTTTGTGGATAAATTCCTGTAAGACCCTGTGGGAGGTAGTTAAACCAGCATGGCTTCGAAGGAACCATCTCTTCACCATACACAGGGCCTATTATTCACCTCAGAGACTATAAAAATTCTCAAAGGACCCCCCTGTGTGTTGTATGAGGTGCGGGTCAATAGCTGCCTCCGACATCCATATGTTCTTTGATTGTCCAGTCCTTTCCTCCTTCTGGGACTCTATTGGTAAAATACTGACAACATCTCTTGGCTGCCCCATCATAATCAATCTTTCGTTGGTTGTATTTGGCTTGGTGGAGGGCGTAACAGGCCATGCTAAACAACTTATTTTTTATGCCATCCTGTTGGCCAGAAGAGAAATATGTAAAAAATGGAAGGAACCCTCATCCCCCTCCTTTTTGGACTGGCAGGCATCGGTATTAAAGGTCTCCAGATTGGATGTTATGAGAACAGGCAATCAAAATAAGCGAGCCTTCTGGAATCTTTTAAAATGAGGGTAGTTATAGAGACAGTGGACATGTTTTTTTCCCCCTGTCCTATGATTACGCTGCCCTGCTACTCTGTAGATACCTCCGGTGACATCAGGTTGCGTCCTGATACGACTATGCTGGTCAAGCCGGTAAGGCGGCTCCCCATAGGGCTCCATATAAGCCCCTGAGTATCCTTTAACACTGGTAGGCATGGGCCCTTACCTCTAGACGCCTACATATCCAGTATGCTTCGGCAGTGTGTGGATATCTCTAGGGTAGATTGAAGCTAGTTGATTAGAGAATGAGGACACACAAAAAAAGGAGCCGTTGCATTTGTACGGTTGTTCTACTTATTAAAACTAAATCGTCTGCATATAGGAGGTTAGACGTCGTAAATCCTCTCAATTTTGGAATGTGGCTTTTTACGTTATTGAGTAATGTGACAGATCCGAAAGAAACAAATTAAAAAGGGTCAGAGCAGCACACATCCTTGTTTTAGACCCTCTGTTGTATACTAATCCATGTATCAATGTGCAGCAATTGTAGTGCATTTAACACCTTGCGTGCGGTGCCGATTCTCCCCCGGTGCTGAACATTCCATTCGCGGGTGTGGTTGTGACAGAACCATTCCGTCATCCGCACAGCTCAACCGTGAGGCATGACGGAATGGTTCCATCACAAGCATCGAAGGGGTTAAAAGACTGCTTGGTGCCCACTGGTTTTTCCCATAGCTTGCTGTGGCTCACCCTGTCAAATGCTGATTTGTAATCTGTAAAACATAGGTGAACATAAAGAGTATGTTTATGTTTATACGACATTGCATTGCAAAGTCCCTCAGCAGGGACAGGGCCGTGATGTTGGTTATTGACCCTGTTAATTTAATTTGGACTGCAAAAAAGTTCTCACTGTAGGGGAAAAATCAGTTGCTGTAGTTTTGGGGGCAGCAAAATATGACAAGTGTTAATTCTTTTTTCTAGAATGACATCTGTATTCTCAGTTTTGAGGGTTTTTTTCAGTTAATACTTTTCCAATTTTTTTTATTTGTAAAAACTAAATACTAAAAACCAAAAGAAAGTTCTGAAAAATCACAAATAAAAGGTTCTTGTTAGAACCACCTTAGGATATTAAAAACAAGATAAACTGTATGAGTGTGTATGTATAATAAAGAGTATGTGTGAGGTAGTTTATTTAATAGTGAGTGAGTGGGTGCATGAGTGAGTAACAGGATGTGTAAGTGTTTGAGTGAGGGGTGTATGGGTGAGTGAGTGGGTGTGGCAGTGGCTGTATGGGTTCATGAAGAAGTGTGTGAGTGTTTGTATGGGTGAATGGATCCATGAGTGGCTGTATTGGCGAATGAGTGGATGTGTCAGCGGGTGTACGGTTGCATGAATAGGTACATGATTGTCTGTATGAGTGAGTGAGCTCATGCATGAGTGGCTGTATGGGTGATTGAGTGGGTGTGTGAATGGATGTATGAGTGAATGAATGGGTGTGTGAGCAGCTTTATGAGTTTATGAATGAGTGTGTGAGAGTTGGTATAGGTAAGTGAGTAGGTGTGTGAGGGGCTATAAATGGTGAATTAGAGGGTGCATGAGTGAGTGTGTAGGTGAGTGAGTGGGTGTGACAGTGGCTGTATGGGTTCATGAAGAAGTGTGTGAGTGTATGTATGAATGGATGCAAGAGTGGCTGCATTGGTGAGTGAGTGAATGTGTTAGTGGGTGTATTGTTACATGACTAGGTACATGAGTGGCTGTATGGGTGAGTGAGTTCATGCATGAGTGACTGTATGGGTGATTGAGTGGGTCTGTGAGTGTCTGAGTGAATCAGTGAATGGGTACATGCAAAACCATACACAAACACAGTTATTTCTCCTGAGAACCCTGTAGAAAGGTGAATGAGAACCAGTGGTGCTCTGCTTTTATTGAAGGGTTGAAGTTTCAGCTTCTGTTCAGAATGAACATCCAGAATCTGCTGAGGATGAGGAGGAAGCTACACCACCTCAAAGAAAACAAAGTAATGTCTGGAAGCATTTTACAATATTTTCAGGGAAAAAGAAAGTTACAGTTAAATATGTGCAGTGCATATTTACGGCAAGCAGTAATCCAGGGGCACTGAAAAGAAGTATTCATATGGGACAAGTTCCATGTGGAAGCACTTAAAAACAATTCATGAAAGGGTCTACAACCGGATGATGTGAGAGAAAGCAGGTGTAGCAAGACACCCCTACCGCACCCTTGGGAGAACCATCATCAGCTGAAGACATTAAAATACTAGCTGTCTGCAAAGAATTGAGTGGAATGGTTATTCACTGTGTGAAATTCCACATGCTTTTCGCTGTAAAAATGTCTTCTGTGGGTGCATTCTTGGATACAGTGAAGAAGCATCCCTGTTAGTTTGGTTTTTTTTTGCTTTCAGTTACCACCTAATGTTTTAATATTTTTTTAAGACTAAAGTGAGCTGCTTCTTTTCATTTCCATATCATTGACCTTCTACTACCCTATTTACTTTGTGTTAAAAAATATTAAAAACTTTAAAAACCCTTTTACAAAAAATTGTTCTTTTTAGAACCACCGTCTGGTCCAACAAAGAGCTATTTCTGTGCTTTTATTGTGTTAGAGTGTTAGTGACTGTACTGATATGTGCCTGGGTGTGTGAGTGGTTCTATCAGTGTGTGCATGATCATATCAATCCCTGTATCAGCATGTGGCTGGGTGTGTCTGTGCCGTTATTGGTGTTTGCCTGGGAGTATAAGTGGCTCTATCAATGTGTGAGTAGGTGAATAATTGGGTGTGTGAGTGTTTGCTGGGAATGTCAAAGGCTGTATTGGTGTGTGTCATTGTCAGTAACAATGTGTGCCTGGGTGTTTTAGTGTCTGTGTTAGTGTGTTGCTGGGTGTGTCAGTAGCTGTATAAGTATGTGTATGGGTGTTTGAGAGACTTTATCAGTGTTTGGCTGAATGTCTAAGCGGCTGTATCAATATGTAACTGGGTGTGTCCTTGGCTCTATGAATATGTGACTGGGTTTGTCAGTTTATATATCAGAATGTGGCTCCATGTGTCAGTAGTTACATCAGTGTGTGTCTGGGTATGTCAGTGGCTGTATCGGTGTGTACCTGGGTGTGCTGGAGGTTTATCAGTGTGAGCTTGGTTCTGTCAATGGCTGTATTGGTGAGTGCCTGGGTGCCTCAATGACTGTATTGGTATGTGCATGGATGTGTCTGTGTGGCTTTATCAATGTATGGGTAGAAGTGCGAGTAGCTGTATTGGCGTGTTTGTGTGGGTGTATCAGTGCATAGCTGGGTGTATGAGTGTCTTTATGGCTGTGTGGCTTGGCCTGTGAATGGGTATGTGAATAGCTGTATGGATATATGAGTCTATATAAGTGGGTGTTTGCATGTGTAAATGTGTGTATGACTAGCACTATGGAATTTTGAGTGGGTATGTGCATGGGTGTGTCAGTACCTGTGTGTTTGACTCTATAGGTGTGTGAGTTCATGTATGAGTACCTATATGGTAGTGTTTGTGTCCCATAAGTTAACTTAGCAATATACAGTTTTATAACTTTACAAATACATTTTTTGACACATTATAATACAATTTAAACCAAACAATTAACAAATAAGCATACCATAACTTATTTAATTTTTTACAAGTACATGTGTGTGCACAAGTGCTTTATAGATGCAGGACATTGTTTAGACCAGCAAGGACAAAACAAAGTGATGCCTGGAAGCATTTTACAATACCTTAAAGGGAAAAGAAGGTTACAGATAAATATGTGCAGTGTAATATTTGCAACAAGCAGTTATCCAGGGGCACTGCCAAGACGTTTTCACATGGGACAAGTGCCTTGTGGAAGTACTTAAAAACAATTAATGGAAGGGTCTACTACTAATGATGTGGGAAAAAGCAGGTGCAGCAGGACAGTCCATCTCTACAGCAACCTTAGGAGAACCATCATCAGCTGTAGTCATTACAATTCCAGCTGCCTGCAAAGAATTGAGTGAGCTGATAACTCACTGTGTGAAATGTCACGTTCTTGTCCTGTTAAGATGTCTTCTGTGGGTGCATTTTCCCTTTTTTGCTGTTCTCAGGTTCTATACTCATATACCATAAATGATGTACTGTTGAAAGAATAATCATTGTATAGTTGGGAAAAAATAATCATAAAGATTGTAGGGAAAAAAACTGTACACTTTGGGCCCGATTACGAGTCTGGCGGTTCGAGCACTGCCAGACTCGTTGCAGTCAAGCCACTGCCGCACAGGCAGTCCAACTGCCCGGTTACGACTTGGGTGGTCAGACCACCCTGGGACTGCTGATACCACCAGCGAACCACTGTTCTTGGAGGTGGAGCAGTGGTCCTGAAACAGCAATATTCTTGGTGGGACCACAGTGGTCCCACCAAGCCTATTACAAGTTTCTTCTCTGACAGGATTTTCATGGCGATTCCATGAAAACCCTGGCAGAGAAGACACAAAGGGGGTCCTACAAGGCCCCTGTGCCTTCACTTCATGTGTATGCACACAGGGGGGGCATAATATATGCTCCCCTGTGTGCATGCACAAAGGTTCCTGAATGGCATGGACTTTTGAGTCCATGCTGTGCATTAACCTTGTTGTGCGGTCCAATTGCAGTGCCTTTTTCAAAGGCACCACCAACTTTGAATAAGGCACCACGCTGGGACCGCCACGCCACGCCTCCCGCCTGCCAAATTAGTTAAAAGTCGTAATCTGGTGGGTGGGCGGCAGCGACCTTCAGTGGAACAGCGGTGCTGTGGTTTGCACCGCAATGCCACCACTCCGCCATAAGTCGTGATCAGGCCCTATGTGTATGCAAGTAGGTGTTTGCATGTGTAAATGAGTGTGGGTGGGTGTGTGACTGACTGTATGGGATTTTGAATTGGTTTGCGAGTGTATGTGTGGGTGTGTCAATGCTTGTGGGAATGACTATCGGTGTGTGAATTCATGTATATGTACCTGTATGGTTGTGTTTGTGACCCATAAGTTAAATTAGTAATATACATTTTGATAACTTTACAAATATATTTTATTAACACATTACAATACAATTTAAACAAAAGAATTACAAAAAAAAATCATAAATTAATTAACTATTTACAAATACATGAACACACCCACACTTTAACTTCTGACTGGCTACACTAAGACCCCAATGATAAATTTCATGGCATGCCAACATGACATGAATGAGTACTTGTATTGTTCTCATGGTGAACTGATCTGTATCTTGTGAACTTTAGGAGCACCAACCTGTTTTCAACCCTCAGTTCTGCAGAGTGTCCATGGGATCACTTACATACGTTTTTAAGCAAAGCAAACTCTAACATTAAAAGCATCAAATTCAAGACACCATGAGAACTTAAAGGTAGAGTTGTGTATTTTACAACAATGTGCTGTGTAACTTCAGCGGCAGGCAAATATCAAGGGAAACTAGTAAAAAGTATTGTCATGGTATAAGCTCCATGTGGAAACAAGTTAAAACAATCCATGAAAGGCTGTGTGAAAAGGCAAGTGGTGGAGAACCACCCTCACCATTTGCAGTAGTCTTGGGGGAACCTTGAAATGTTCAAGAAATAACAGTCAATCATTGAAGAGGGAGAAGGAAATTATGTGATCCATCCAGTTTCCTTGAAATGTAATCTTGTGAATCAGTTGTGAAGGGGGGAGGGATCACTTGTCCTGCTAACCTGGATTTTACAGGTAGGTAGTATGTCCCTTGGTAAAAAACCCTCATGCACGTGAGTAGATGTTATGCTGGTAGCGGTATATCTTGGTTCTCCGCTTTATTACTCTTGTGTCTGCATAATCATAGGGTTAGTAGGTATGCAGCCTCCACCAGGAGGTAGTAATCCAAGGTTAAGAGCAGTAGTGTCCAGTGATAAATGGTGATAGTGAGGTTTAAAAATAACTCGGACAGCCAGATTCTAATCGTTATTGTTCTGGATTCGAGTTAATGAAAATATAGAGGATATGCGTGATGAGAATTGTTAAGATTCTCACGCTATCAATTTTCGTGATGTTAAAAGGTCGACATGTTTCGGGTCCAGGACAGCAGAGTCAGCACAAGCAGCGCGGGAGGCGAGGAGAGCCAGAAAAGGGACCCCCTCCTAGAGACTCCCTGGTACCTGAGGAAGCACGTAATAACAGTGCAGAGGCACAATATTGACCTCCAACGTGTAAAAGACTAATATGTCGCTTTACCACTGACATCTCACACGGTCCTGAAGAAAGCCCACAGACCTCTTTAGGCGAACAGGGCTGAAACATGTCGACCTTTTAACATCACGAAAATTGATAGCGTGAGAATCTTAACAATTCTCATCACGCATATCCTCTATATTTTCATTAACTAGAATCCAGAACAATAAAGATTAGAATCTGGCTGTCCGAGTTATTTCTAAACCTCACTATCACCATTTATCACTGGACACTACTGCTCTTAACTTTGGATTACTACCTCCTGGTGGAGGCTGCATACCTACTAACCCTATGATTATGCAGACACGATAGTAATAAAGCGGAGAACCAAGATATACCGCTACCAGCATAACATCTACTTACGTGCATGAGGGTTTTTTACCAAGGGACATACTACCTACCTATAAAATCCAGGTTAGCAGGACAAGTGATCCCTCCCCCCTCACAACTGATTCACAACAAGAAATAACAGTACCAGCTTACTGCAATAAGTTATCTGATATGTTAGCATTATATAATTTAAACCAAACAATAAACAAATACACATAACATAACTTATTTAACTATTTACAAATACACTTTTCTGCACAAATGCTTCAGATAGATGCAGGTATGTGTTTAGACCAGCATGGACAACTTGGCCCTGTACTGGATGGAGAGGAAAATCTACCATCCACAATAAAGGAGTGAAGTTTGGAAAAAACGTAGTATTTCTTCATGTGAGAAAAAAGTGTCATATTTAACCAGTGTAATGTCTCCAGCAAGCAATTATCGAGACACATTGTTAAGAAATATTCCCTTGATACAAGTTCGATGTGGAAGCAGATCAAAACAGTCCAATAATGCATGTACCATTGCATGACACAAGAGAAGCCAGGTGCAGCAGGAAAACAAACATTATCTGTATTAGCCTTATGAGAATGATTGTAATAGGCTGTTCCAGCTGTTTGTGAGAATTTCCTTGGGATGGTCACTCACTATGGCAAATGCCAGATGCCATGGATGAAAACATATTGTTTGTGGCTTCATACCTTGATACAGTGAAGAATCACTGTTGTTAATTATTTTATTTGCTCCTCGTTGAACCTTCATATTTTCCACAATCTGAACCCCCTTCCTACTTCCCAGTTGTCCTAAAAAAAGAAGAAAAAATGTATAAAACTGTTAGAAAAATGTATTATGTAAAAACCTTCTTAAAAAACACCAGCTCATTTACAACCATTTTATCTGGTCTAACAAAGACCTAATTGTGCTTTATGTTTATCTTCAATTCTCTATTTAAGTGTTTATGAGTTTTGGGGTGTGTATATATGTGACACACCCCACATAATTAAAATACAATAGTACACAACAGTACTTTAATATTCTCAAAAGGAAATAAACCTATACGGTGTTAAAGAACATACTCGAAAATGTTTTCCAATCTCATTTACAATACTAAAATGGATATGAATGTAGATGTGTATGGTATGCAAGTAGGATTTCAGTAGGTTCATCAGTGTATAAGTCGGTGTGTAAGTGGCAGAAGGGTTTTCTAAATAGGTATGTGAGTGGGTTTTATAGATGGGTTACTAGGTGTATCACTGGGTATATGGGTCTTTAAGTGCATTTTTAAGTGACTGAATCTTAAAAGTATGTGTTACATTTTAACTAAACAGCACCCTGCCCTTTGGGTCACTTAAGACTTAACTTAGGTGTGACATGTATAATAAAAGGATAGGTTGAGGCTTGGCAAGGGGTTTTATATACAGGTTATCAAATGTGAAAATGGACACTAGTTACAAATCTAAACCATTGGGTAAAGATACTATGGTACCCTAAAAAAACTCAATGTTTTTACGGTTTTGCGGTGTATATCTATTCTCCGCCCCACATTGTAGTTTGTGGCAGTTATCATTGGGTACCATAGTTTGTGCTTTGTGCCCGCCTCATCCAGAGGCTCCTCTGGTCTAGCTTGCAGTGTCCAGAGATGGTTTTAAGGGCACCCCCACCAAGAAAGGGTAAAAATAGTGAAAAGTGAAATTTAAAAATATAGAACTCTACCCCGAAAGAACTTTAATAAATGGTATGAGTCTATAGTGATAAAACATAGACGGTACTTGTAAGAGATCAAGTTACTGGATCTCTAAGTATTATAAGAGTTTTGTCTTTGTCAATTGTCAAATCAACATGGCAGTAAAACTGCACACACAGTCTCAGCAGTGGTATGCCTCAGACAGGTTTAAAGGGTTATTTGTATGCATGGCATAATTAATCCTGCAGACCCAATGCTTCTATTTAACTTACAGGCCCGGGCACAGGTAGTGCACTCTAGTAGAGACTTACAGAAAAATTAAATATCCTAATTGTGGTTAAGTCAATCAAACCATGTTTAGTGGAGATGAAAATACATTTTACCACTATCTAGCAGTGGTTCACTGTTCAGATTCCTAAGAGAAACTGGGTGTCTCAGTATCTGACTGGGTGTCTTGCTGACTATATGGGTGTTCAAATGGATATGTAAGTAGCTGTATTGATCACTATCTGGCTGTGTTATTCTGAATTTGGATCTGTATCTGTGTGTGCAAGTGACTCTGTTAGTGGTGGATACATAAGTGCTGTGTGAATATATGTCACACTCTTACTGAGCGTGTGAGTGGCAGTATAGTTTTGTAAATAAGTATGTGAGTAGATTGTATGTATGGGTGACTTGGTGTATAACTGGGTGCATAGGTGCGTAAGTGCATGTGTAACTGACTGTCTGAGTGCTAGGTGCAAGAATGGCTGTACAGGTGTGTGAGGGGGTGTGTCATTGCATGTATGAGTATGTAAATAATTAGGTAAGTATACATATAGGTGAGTAAATGAGTGTGTGAATTGTTTTATGGCAGTGTGACTGAATGTGGCGGTCACTGCCTGGCTATATGAGTGATAGGCACATAAGTGCTTTTGTGGGAGTGTAAATGGGTATGAAAATGTCTGACTGACGAGTGAGTGGGTGGAAATTACAGACTATTACATTATATACTATAAGCAAACACCCACATCTAATTTCAAACTCATTCATACTGGCTTAATACAATTACTATAGTTTCAGTATACCAATTTCTCTTTCTTCTTTCCTGCTCACTCTATTTCTAGTTAATGTTCTGATCTAAGCTCCCTTCTATTTTGTCTTCTAGTATAGTATCTAGAAGCTACACATTTTCTTTCATCTTAAATACACTCACAATTTTTTATCTAAATATACCTTTTTATACTACAAACTGATTAACATACCTGTAAAAGCTCTTTGCTGTTCCCCAACTTTAATTTCTATTTCTGTTAATATCTGTTTTCATTGGAAATCTCGAGTTAGCACTATGGCAATCCCCCTCCACTCTAAGTACAAAAGCTAAGCTGTTAAATTGGCTACCTTTCACCATGTGCTATGACATATACTCCTGCAGTTAACAAATCTCAGGCTTTCTTTCTTCTTTTATTTTTGTTATACCACTTCTAAATGGTCAACATTTTTTTAACCCTCTCCAAGTTTCCTGGGAAGAAGTCCAATTTGGTAGTTATTTTCCATATATTTTCAGATCCATCGCAACACTCATTGCGGCCCCTGAGAAACTTCTCGGTCAATCCACAGATCCACATGGAAGCCCATAAAAACATTTAACAATCTTTTGTTAATAGTTTGGATTTATGTTTTACTTTGTAAAAACTACTCAATTAAGAGCCAAACACTCCTAAATTACTAATGTTTCCACACCACTCTTTTTGAGATTCACAGTGCAGTCATTTTCGTTTCCTTCCCCCATATTATTTTAGTTCCATGTCCATGATGATCATGTTAGCTGCACTCTATACCTACCACTAGGTCAAAGGTACACATTACTTTCTGTAAGCAACATACTAGCTTCAAATTAAACTTTAGCAGGTGTGGTTGATGGTTGAAATTTCAAGCACATCCCTAACAATATATTTTCAAAACCAATCACAGATGTAGTTACTTTTTTCTCCAAACCACTACCTAATTGTAGGCCATGCACATCTCCACCATCCAATAAAATATATTCTTTTATATTTTACTTGATGGCCTCCATTTTAGCTCCCTTTCGTCTTCAAAACAGCCTTCTCCTCTCTGCTACTCCTCCTTCCCTCCACAATTGCCCTAGTGAGGGTCAAGGTTCAATGTTTTAAGCCTCACAGATGCCAAATCGAAGGTACACATTCAACACATAATAGCAACCGGTTTTCCTCAACCCAAACCATTTATGTAAAACAACAACACATTAAATATAGTAGGCATATAACTAGCTACATGGGTATCTAAGACAGTGTGGGAGTGCCTGTATAGGTATGTGAGTAGGTATGTCAGTGGTTTTCATGTTGTTTTAATGGGTGTATAAGAGGCTGTATGGGTCTCTAACTGGGTGTGTGAATGGTAGTATGGATCACTGAGTGAGTTTGTGAGTATGTGACTAGGTGAGTGACTAGGTGTTTGATTGGCTGGATGGATGTGTGAGTAGGTGTGTGAGTGGGTATTTGAGTGTGTACTGGGTGTGTCAATAGCTGTGTAAGGGGTAATATGGGTATATGTGTCACTGTGTGAGTGTTTGTATGGGTGTTTGAGTGGGTGTGTTGTGGTTATAGGGGTGTGAGTGGCTGTGTCAGTGGTTGTATGTATGTGTGAGTGAGTGAGTTTGTGAGCAGCTCTGTGGTTATTTGAGTGGGGGTGTGATGGGTTTTATGGGTGTGTTAGTAGGTATGTGAGTAACTGTGTGGATGTGTGAGTTGGTGTGTAAGTACTTCTCTCAGTGTGTCAGTGGCTGTGTGAGTATCGGTATGGGTGATTGAGTAGTTGTATGGGTATGTGAGTTGGTATGTAAGTGCCTGTGTGTGTCTTTGAGAGGTTGTGTGAGTGTCTGTGTGAGTCTGTGAGTCAGTGTGTGATTGTATGTATGGGTCTGTGAGTGGGTGGGAAAGTACCTTTGTGGGACCCTGAGTGGTTCTATGAGTACCTGCATAGCTTTCTCAATGGGTATATGAGTGCCAGCGTGGGTCTATTTATAGGTTTGTGAGTGGATGCATGGGTCTGTAAGAGCCTGTGTGGGTCACTGGGTGGGTGTGTGAGTGACTAGAACCGTGAGTCAGTGTAATAGTGCCAGTGCTGGTCTGTGAGTTTGTGTGAAAGCACATCTGTGGGACTCTGAGTGGTTCTGTGAGTACCTGCATAGGTCTGTGGGTGGGTGAGTAAGTGCCTGGGTGTGTGAGTGGATGTGAAGGTCTGTACATGGGTCTGTGAGTGCCTGTGTGGGTCACTGAGTAGGTGTGTGAGTATCTGCATGAGTCTGTGAATGGACATGTCAGTGGATGTGTCAGTGACTACGTGGGTCTGTGAGTGGGTCTGTGAATTCATATGTGGGTCTCTGAGTGGGTGTGTGAGTGGGTATGTGGGTTTATGAGTGTGTGTGTAACTGCCTGTGTGTGCCTGTAGATGGGCCAATGATGTCATAAATGATGTCCCTAGAACATGTCATGAGTGATATCATATGGGAGGTCATAAGCAGTGCATGGAGGGGGTGCAAATTATAGTTAACACTGCTTACTATAATTGCTAAATGTCTGTGTTGTTTTAGTTCAAAGCGTTAACGTTAACACTGAGAAATTCAAAACTTTAACCTTTGGTTTTTTCAGTAAATTTCTAAAGTTTAAAAAAAAACAACGCAGATCTTTTTATGACGCCTAACTATAATGTTACTTTAACTTTTGGTATATTCAGTGAATTTGTAGGATTGTTTTTAAAGTAAATTATGTTGTTTTTGAGTGTATGTATAGTGAAATAACATTTTCCCAGGAAGTTCATTAATATTGTAATAGCATACTTTTCATAGCCTTTGTATGTTTTTTGACATTAAAGTCATCATTATAATTCAGAAAGAAAGTAATACATTTTTTTAAATATTGTATAGTGTTTAGTTTTATTATATAAATATATTTTTTAATTGTTTGATTACTCAACAGAGTTCTATATTTTGATGCAATCAACTGTTTGGAGTTCTTTTGTGTTCAGTTATTAATATCTGTAAAAAGAAAGGTATTAAAATATGGTTGTAATATTATTTTTTTTTTTTAAAGGTGGTGCCTCTTGCGAGACGCTCGTGGGTATTGAGCACCCAATCCCCTGTGTGGACTCTGAGGGAGATGTACTTCCAGGTTGGCTATCACGACCCTCAAACATGATTGTACATTTGGGATTAAGTTAAGAACAGTGTTTTCCTGTAATTCAGAACAAATTAAGACATTAGAGATGTTGGTTAGCTTGGAAAAATGAATTATGCATTGTTCCATGAAATATATAAAGCAATAGAATGTTTACGATCTAGTAAGATGCTCGCGGAGTCGAACACACAATCCCCTGTGTGGACTCAGAGCAGGCTGTACTTATTTTTCAGCTCTTACGATCTACCCGTGAGATCGTGCATTTGCAATTTAGTTAATAACAGTGGTTTCTTGAAATTCAGAGCAAATTAAGACATTGGAGATGTTGATTAGCTTGGAAAATGTATTATGAATTGTTCCATGAAAAAGATAGAGCAATAATATTTTTACTATCTTGTGAGACGCTTGCAGGTATCTCATGAGAAGTGTGGGAGAGGAACCTCACCGTAAATAAGGATTGTGATTGGTTTATATGAATGTCTTTATTTAGGAGAAGAAGATTCCCTCCTTTTTGCTTTATTTCACTATTGGAATTTGGTGAGTAGATATGTTTGGCTTGCTCTCCTTTCCTGTTTTGCCATTCTTCACAAAGATGTCTTCATCAGATTCTGATTAGCAAATTATGGGCGAAATGCGTGAATTTGCGGTACGCGAATTCGCGCGAAAGAGAATTCGCGTTTCGAATGATCCGCAAATTCGTGCGAATTTGTGGAATTTCTTTTGCGTGTTCGCGGGGCTTTTTGCGTGCTCGCGGACCGCTTGCAGTGCATCGACCGCGAAGTTACCCATGCGGTCGTACATGGGTGCGGCCATCTTGTCTGCGTTGCATATTTCCGTTTCCGGGCGCTATTTGCAAGCTCGCGTTGTGCGTGGGGCGCGATTACCTGTTTGCGTGCGTTTTTGCGTGCTCGCGGGGGAAATATCGCGTGAACTTACCCACGCGGTCCTCAATGGGCATGGCCATCTTGTTTTTCATTCATTGCTATGGTTCTGGGCATGCTTTTTCAATCCTCCACCTAATCTTTGCAATCCTTTGTTTCTTTGAACTTTTTTGGGATCTTTTTTACTCATTATCTATCCCTCTCTTTTTCTACATCTATATTTTGTGTTTTTTTTCTACTTTTGGTTACTTTAAAGCTACTTTTTTAAACTCTTTTCTTTTCTTTACTTTTTCCCTATTCTTTCCTATTTTTTTTCCAGCTGTCCAGGACCATGGCAAAAGGAGTCGGGAAGAGCAAGGGGAAGGGTCCCGCACCCCATACCCGGCTCCCTTGCGGGTGATTGAGGGGGGAGGATGTAGTGGCCAGGGAGGTTTTCAGCACGGTGGAGGTGGCCGCACTTATATTTTATGTTCAGCGCCACCTCCCGAAGACCGTGGCAGCAGGAGGCAGGCCCGGTCAAGGGTATGGCCTCCGGGAGCGTCGCCAGCTGTGGGATAAGGTGTGCCGGGCCATGCGTAGGGAGTCGGGGGTCCGGCGCACCTATGACCAAGCGACGCACCGGTGGGCAGACTTCCTTGACCGGGAGCAGGACCTGGTCCACCTGCTAGGCGTGGAGATCCCTGGCCTTGGTGAGTAGCTATTTAATAACTACTTTGTTTTTTTATGCTCTGTGTTATATTGCCAATATATGCTTTTCCCAAAGAGCAAGAATGCTGCCGATTCGATTACATTGCAGGTAAAATAATGTTTAAATAGCTTCTGCGATTGCAGGTGCTCGCCTCCTCAGTGGCGTTGCTGCTATGCTTACTTGTTCGCAACTTTGTGCTCATTTGGCCTGAATATGTATGAGTGTAGTACTTTACAGAACTGTGTAAAGCTAGAGAGACTAGAGACTCAAGTCTAGTCCTTCCTTTCTACTCCTGCTGCCAGTAAGAAGAAGAGATAGTGGTGGATTGGTAGGTGGAGTATATTATGACTTGTTATTAGTAGTAGGACATTTTTTAGTGGTCTGCAATCATGATGACGGACTGTGTCTGTCACGTCGCGTGCTGCTGAGTGCTGGCAGTCGTAGTAGGACCTTTTTGTTGTTGGTTTAGTTAGTGATTTACATAAATTTCCAAGTAGACGGTCTGCGAATCCAGCAATACTGTACTAGTATCCTCCTAGTTGACCAGATCAGATAGGTCAATACATGTAGTGCAATTGTTGGTAATTTGTTTCCCCAAGATAATTTTAGATTGTGGTCAAAGAAATCAAATATTTTAAAAAAACAATCATCCATGTTTGTGTTTATTTCATGTTCACATTCAGCACCTCCCAGGGGCAAGAAGAGTACACCCCAGACTCCGGCGGAAGAAAGTGGGCAGGAACGATCCTCTGCAGGCTCTTCTGCTGGCCCCAGTAAGTTGTTCTGTTGTTAATATAATTATACTTCCCTAACTTTTACAGCTCCTTTTCATTCCAAACTGTTTCCTAATTCTATTTTTTACAAAATTTTTGATCTTCTTGTAGACTGTTTCTACATTCTTATCCTGCCTCTCTACCATCACTCTCTGTGCTACTACGATTTACTATTATTATGAGTCGGTCTGTGTAGGTAGTTAAGCTTGCCCAGTCGGCAAACGGTGTTAAACAAAACTCTGATCCAGCAATAGCTCTAGAGGCACTGAGTGCAGTCCTCTGGGTTGCCCTTGCTGTGTATTCTAGTCTTCTTAATGTTAGTGCTTTGACAATTTCCAACAACAAAATGTCAATGTCAACCAAGAATAAGCTAGTAGTTGGCTTTTTTGATTTGATAGTAGCACATACCATACCGCTAGTGTTTCAGGGACTATTCTGCAGATACAGAAGTATGGACAAGAGAAATAGGACATTATTGATGATAGGTGCAGTTTGACTTTCCACATACCTCAGTCAGAAGTAACTGTGCGGGACTTGGGAGCCCTGACCTTGTTGGAACTTCAATTTCTCCTGGTGGTGATGAGGAGTAGTTGGTTCTGTCTGTAATTAGAAAAATGTTGCACGTTAAAAAGCAAGCATTCATCAGTTGTGCCAAAAAGTGTTGCACGTTATGGCTAAGCATATAAGTTAACACCCTCCCCAAAACCGTGACTTTTCTTCAGTCCCAATAATTAAAAATTGTATATGTATTAACATTTTCTCTTCCATTACGAGACGAAATAGGAGGTGGTGTATGGCATCTAAAAATATGACATGTTTTTTCTAGGCATCACAACATCGGATTTGGCACTTCCCACCACCAGTGCCGGGGCCAGCAGCGCGGAGGGGTCCACTCCAGGGGCGGATGCGGTGGCGCCACAAGTGCCACCAGGAGGAGCTGAGGGGGATGGCTCAGCAGCGGCGGATGGTGGTAAGTTATTATACTCCTTACTTATTGAGATTTTAGAGTAGGCTCGCAAAGGAGTGTATGATGTACTGTACAGTAGACAGTACACTAGTACAAGTACACTGTACTGTTAAGAAAAGTTACTAATTTAGAAACTACATTTTTGCCAATCACGGAGAAGACAGTCAACCTTGACTTAGTAATAGCATTAGCGGCGGTAGTTCTCAGGTAAGCAATAGCCCCCTCTATTTGACTTCAACTCAACTGGGAAACTTTTATCGTGAAGGCAAGTCATATCAGATGATTTTGAGGGATGTGAGGAACGAAAAGGGAAAGAAGGGTGAAAGGAAGGACGAGCGAGTGATGATACGTGTTTTTGAATGCAGGCAGAGGTGGCTGATAGGAAGGAATCAGATGCATGGCTGCTTGAAGCAAGGATGGTTGGAGGAGAAAGAAAAGATGACTGCCTGTGTGGGTGAATCAGAAAATGCATGTGTGGTGTGCATTGCAATATATCATTTGGGTCAAACTCAAATGCAAGTCAAGACGGTGGTTTACCAAATAAAATGAAAAGGGTGTTAGTTGGTTGTTGAGAAAAAGTAAACTTGGTACAAGTTGAGACATAAAGAAGAATGATAGACGTTTACTTTGGAAGCCTGGATGGTATCTTCTTCTTCCTCATAGATAGCAGAGGTGTATGTAGTAGAGCAGACGCTCAGCGGATGAACAGTGTTACTTTGAACAGCATGTCCGTGCCAGAGTAGCAAAGCTGAGGAAATCCAAATACTAGAAGTTGTGATTGTTCAGAAAATTTAAATACTCCCTTGACTAACAGTACAGTAGTTTACTTTGCAAGCACAGCATATATTGTGTATGTATTGTATAGTTGACATTATATCAAGTTAAGGCACTTCCTCCGGCAATTATGGGTACCACACTCATTCCCTATGTTAATAATTTTCTTGCAGCTGTGTCATGGGTGGACTATTGCTGTTGTTCACTCAATCTATCAAAACAAAGCACCTAAAGTCATCCATCATATAAGCAAAGATCATGTGATATGCAGGATATATGATCAGAGATGAATAATCTTCATTTTCCTTTTGTAGTAGTCAAGGCCCGGGGGGGCAGTGCGAAATATAAATTACATTGAGCAGTAGCCTTTGATGTAACCGAGTATGGCCAGTGCCACCCCTATTGAAAAGTAAGAGCTTCCTATCCCCACCTGCATATACTGCTTAAAGTAATGCGAGTCTGCGTCAGGTGCAAGCTGAGTGAGCTGCATTATGCCGGCTACCACAAGTTCTTGTACAAGTAATTTCTTTTGCAAAACAAGAGAAAAAAAAGGAAGACTGGTGTAGTCTCTGACTCTCTGACTATGTAGTAGTGAGTCCAAAGTGCTTCTAGTAGAATTCCTGAAACTCCCACTAATGTCACAGGCCTACAAAGACTGCGGAAAGAAACATGGCAAAATGTAATACTGTGCTTGCAAGTTGCTAGTGTTACTGTGAGACAACTTTCTGTTGAATTATTTTGACTTAATGTTAAAGACTATTGGCTACAGTATTTTTCTTTCTTTCTTCATATAGATGCTCCAAAAAAGCTCACCCGCAAGGAGATGGCTGTCCGGGCCAGGGCACGTAAGCTGGAGGCCTTTTGCGCCAAATATCGGCGGCTGTGCGCTCCGGAGCAGGAGGAGACGGCAACTACTGCATCCCCCTCCAGTGCCCCAGGGTCCACCAGCCAGCAGCCTCCAGCGAAACAGTGCCGTGGCCCGACAGCCTCCAGCCGCCTCCAGACAGCAGCAAAAACAACAGCTGCCCCCCCGCACCCCCCAGAGCCTGGATGGCACGTCTGCGCTGCCTCCGAAAAGCGAGTGGACTACCTGGAGCAGCAGCGCCAGCTCCGGGACCTCCGCAAAGAGGTGCGGGACCTGTCCACAGGAGGACACCGCCAGAGGAAGTGGGACTTGAAGGACATTGGTTGGGGTTAGGGAGGGGGGTGAGTTGGGTTAGTTCATTTTTGTTAGGGGAAATATATTCAATTATTTTACATACTTAAACATAGTATACACATTCATATTATTTTGTGTGGTGGTGGGCGGGGGTTACTGTACATTTGCTTTCTTCAAACTTACCAGCATGAATTATCTAAATGTCCAAACATGTACAAAAGTGCCACTAACAGAGTTAGTGAATTCGATTGCCCTACTAGTACTTTACTAGTACTACTGTGACACTGTCAGTCTCTCCTCTCCTCTGAGTCCTAGCCCATTGTTCTACCTCCCCAAATTGCTTATCTAACCTGTGATTCGTGTTTGAGAATAGGGCTAGGCACAGGGCTGGCTGCATGGCAAATGGCGATTAAGGTTGGGTGTTGACTTGAATCCTGGATTGTTGAAATATCATCGTTGTGCTGGTAGTAGTAGTGGTACACACAGGCAGTAGCAGCATATGAAAAAAAGGAAATTAAACATTGAGTGGCCTGAGCGTAGCATTAGAAACAGTACGATAGATAGTACGGTAGAGAACAGTGCCATAAATTGTAGCCTAAGCAGTGCTAAAGTAGTCAAAAGATAACTAAGTACTAGTAGCGTGGAGTATGGCTACTATAAGAAATAGTATTAAGGCAAAGGACAAAGCAACGTAAGCATTAAGCATTCGATTCGTCACGTGTAGGAGGAGGATGTTGTTGATGATCAATCCACGATGGCGCACATGAAATTCTGATTAGAATGATTTTTCTGTTGCTTTGACCTTATCTTCCCCAGCAAGTGTGTGGAATTTATTGTTGTCATTTAGTCACACCTCAATGAAAAACCACACAGCCCGGAGGAAGAGGGTTAGGGTTTGAAAATTGGATGGGAATAAGGGTTTTTGGGAAAGTTTTGTGGAGAGAGGGGAAAAAAATACAGCACGGACAAACAACAAATGAAGAAAAACAAATCTTTGGATTCGAAGATATCCATAAATCTTTTAAGGGACATAAAGGAAGGGCGCTATTGCATGCATAAAGTTGTTTGCTAAATGGATGGTTACGTTACTTAAAAGTAGTACTTACTACAACTTACTAGTAACTATGAAGAAACAATTTGACAGTACAGGGCTGCAGTAATAATTATAATTACTCAATTTCACTTGCCTCTCTGCCCTCAGAGAGAATAAACACTTATTAGTACATTAAATTAGTTTTAAAAATAGCAAAGAAACGTATCAAATAGCTGGAGGGATGAATTTGAAGCAAAGAGCAAACAAACGTACAGAGTCACACTCGTAGAAGTTCAAGTTCACAACAATAACATTTAAAAGAAAAGGAGAAGAGGATACTGTAACTGTATGTTGTAGTTGTCCTGTTGAATTTGTGAAGTTGCATGCATCCAGCCATTCCTCTTAATCGCGGTACTCCTCCATTCCATCTGACGCTCCGTCGATCAATCATGGTGACCAGACACACTGTCCACTGCCTGCCTGATGCGGAATTGCGGATCGCTAATGGTAAGCCTGAGTTAATCGTTTGTTCCATGGCACAGGGTAAAAGCCGGCCTGTAATTGTTGATGGAAAAACAGGAAGTGATATTAAAACACCACGGTGAAAAAATATAAGGTACGCTGTGTAGTGCAAAAATAACACTTTCAGTTTCAGAGGTGACAGTATTACAGTTAATCATCATTTCGAAATTGCGTACTCTTAGTCTCCTTTTCAAGAATAGTAATTAGTAACTATGGGCGATTTTTGCGGATCGTGCCAAAATGCTCTCTGCAACTAGGCCCAAACCCCCCTTTTCCAGTATGGATTTTCTTCAAACCACTTGCCATCAAAATTAGACCTTCCCAGCAGTGCTCCCAGACCCATAAACCCACTCCCAAACATCTAGAACCCCACCAAACAGCTGCCCAAAAACATGCAATACTGCAAAAAAAAAAAACTTTTCCACCGTGGATTTTCTTCAAACCACTTGCAATCAAAATTAGACCTTCCCAGCAGTGCTCCCAGACCCCTCAACCCACCCCCAAAAATCTAGAACACCCCCAAGCAGCCCCCCAAAACATGCAATACTGCTAGGCCTCAGTTTAAATCCTGCCAAAACGCTGTCTGCAACTAGGCCCAAACCCCCCTTTTCCACCATGGATTTTCTTCAAACCACTTGCAATCAAAATTAGACCTTCCCAGAAGTGCTGCCAGACCCATAAACCCACTCCCAAACATCTAGAACCCCCCTAAGCAGCCCCCCAAAAACATGCAATACTGCTAGGCCTCAGTTTAAATCGTGCCAAAACGCTGTCTGCAACTAGGCCCACACCCCCCTTTTCCACCATGGATTTTCATCCGCCCAAAAACATGCAATACTGCAAAAAAAAAAAAACTTTTCCACCATGGATTTTCTTTAAACCACTTGCAATCAAAATTAGACCTTCCCAGCAGTGCTCCCAGACCCATAAACCCACTCCCAAACATCTAGAACCCCCCAAATAGCTCCCCAAAAACATGCAATACTGCTAGGACTAACTTAAAATCGTGCCAAAACGCTCTCTGCAACTAGGCCCAAATCCCCCTTTTCCACCATGGATTTTCTTCAAACCACTGGCAATAAAAATTAGACCTTCCCAGCAGTGCTCCCAGACCCATAAACCCACTCCCAAAAATCTAGAACAGCCAATGAAATACTGCTAAAAAAAATGTTTTCCACTGTGGATTTTCTTCAAACCACTTGCAATCAAAATTAGACCTTCCCAGCAGTGCTCCCAGACCCCTCAACCCACCCCCAAAAATCTATAACACCCCCAAGCAGCCCGCCAAAAACATGCAATACTGCTAGGCCTCAGCATAAATTGTGCCAAAACGCTGTCTGCTACTAGGCCCAAACCCCCCTTTTCCACCATGGATTTTCTTCAAACCACTTGCAATCAAAATTAGACCTTCCCAGCAGTGCTCCGAGACCCCTCAACCGACCCCCAAAAATCTAGAACACCCCTTAACAGCCCCCCAAAAACATGCAATACTGGTATCCCCAAAACATGGCAAATCACGCTGTTAACAAAAGATTGCTGTTTTCAGCACTTCCACTACTTCGATCCTCTTGAAACTTACCAGGACACTTGTTCCAGCGATTCCCAAGAATCTCAGCAAGGCAGAACAAAATCGGTCCACTGGAAGGTGTACGACTAGTTTTCACCCAAACACACGCGCCAGCAAAACACCAAAAAAGGCCAAAATTCGGCCAATTCTGGACCAAAAAACACCAAACCCCCCCTAAAACCTTGACAACATCATTATGAACGAGCCTGCATTGGGCCCTGAGCCCTAGACTCCACGGGAACCCTACCAAATTAAACCCAAAAACCCTGGTAAACCGCACTGAACCCTAAACCCTAGATATGCTTTGTCTGTCTGTGTCAAATAGCCTAGGTATGCTACATCAGGTTGCTTCACGTTGCTTCACTCAGTGGTGCCTGCCTTGACCGCCTGCATGGCCCTGCCGCAAGCATGGGCAAAAATCCGTTACGCTCAAGAATTTGCGAATTTTCTGCAATTTCGCGAGATTTGCGGATTGCGAATTTGCCGCCGTAAACCAGCAAATTTCCCGAGCGTAACGGATATTTGGCCCATGCTTGCGGCAGGGCCATGCAGACGGTCAAGGCAGGCACCACTGAGTGAAGCAACCTGATGTAGCATACCTAGGCTCTTTGTCACAGACAGAAAAAGCATATCTAAGTGTATGCAGCAAGGCCACATAGCCCCAATTTTACATGAACTGATATCTGGACTCTGCCTGGCATAGCAACACTACACTGCCTCGACCACTCCCTACCACAACTAGACAGACATGTAGTTCTGCTGTAGTAGTTGTTGTAGACTGGTTTACCTCTTTGCCACTCACGAATTGGCCATAGTTCTTCCGTAAACCGACACTGATGATCCATCCATCCATCCCAGTAAGTGACTGTAAAGGAAAAAGATATATTATTTAATCAATCATCATGGTATATTGGCAAACAGTAAGTCCAAGGACATTTTGCATATTGGAAAATGCAACGTAGTGGGCCCTGCAGTTGAAGTACAATTTGAATTAAACAAGGTAAAAAAAAGCAGAGTAGACTTGTGTTACATTTAGTGTGTAAAATATTAAATAATAACAGAAGACAGATGATTCATTTCATGCACAACAAACAAACAGCAATTGCTTTCATCAGAGCCAGACAGCCATTGCTGTCCACTGCATGCCATCTTCTTCTCATTATTCATTACCTGTTCCACTTTTTGTTCGCATCTTCTTCTGAAAGTGAGGGCCCACAGGGCAGCCTCTCTTGTCAATTTCAGAAGTAACTGGCAGCAATCAGCAAGCATGTAGTCAGTAATCCCAGTCCCACTTGAGGGGACTCGTCTACGAAGACAAAATTTCTTTATTCTGCGTAATCCAACCATCTGCCTTGAGGGAAATGGATAGGGGGAGTCTGGAGGAGGAGGATAGAGGAGCATGCTTGAGTTGTGAACTTGTGAACCTCAGAAATGCAGACTGCGGCCGAGATGCCTAAGATGAAGACAGTGCTGCTGATGGACTTGTTGTGATTAGGGGATTAGAGTTTTGTTGTGGTAAAAGTTGCAAAACAAAGAAAGACACACAGGAATTAAAGTGATTAAGGACGGGAAAAAAAAGGAAGTCATTTTCAGGCCTCGGTGTCAGGGAAGTAGAGCTCGTCCTCAAGCTCTATGAATTGAGACGGGAGTAGGTCAGCTAACAGAGAAGAACTTCCGTCACCTAAGTCGGTGTCCTCTTCTTCCTGCGTGCATTCACGTATTTTGTAATCTGGTGGTATGAAGTGCTGATTCATCTTGATCAGTGTTAACCTCTCCACATTTTTGGGCGAGAGGCGGGTCCTTTTTGAAGTTACAATGGCACCAGCAGCACTGAAAACATGTTCAGAAGACACGCTTGCGAGTGGGTAAGACAAATAATTTAGAGCCAGGTTAGTGATCAGTCGCCATAGAGGCCTTTTCCTATACCAATACAGCAATGGGTTCTGATTAACAAAGACCTCTGTTGGGTCTTCCAGATAGGCCTGCACCATCGACTCAAGGTTCTCCAGGGTTGCTCCACTTAGCGTACCATCTGTGGCCTTTGCATCACTGGAACGAGCAAACCTTGATGAGTTAGCCAATCCGCTTCCGACAATATTATGGCTGGGCCTGGTGCAGGTGAGGATGATGATACGGTTGCTGGTGTCGTTAATGGCTGTGAGGGAAAGTGACTCCCTTCGGCCACAGATTCAGAAGTGGAACTTGATGCCGGATGGCCTGCTGATTCAGTAGTACTTCTGCCGGCTCCTTCAATGTTCTGCTGCTCTTTTTCGAACCAAGTGGCTGACAGAGCTAGCCAATGTTTGTACTTTGAAACATCTGCTTCATTAAAAGGAATGAATGCTTTGCTGGCCACGGCCTTTTTGTACCGTGGATCAAGAATAGTGGCACAAATGTAATGTTCTGTATGTATTTTTTAAGCCTTTCATTGTCAACTAGGCGGCTTAATAACCTCTCCGTCAACTGATATGCGTCTTGCTTTTCAGCATCATCTCGGAACGTTGAAGACACAGCCTTCAGTTGGTGCTCTAGCATGTGCAACAATGGGATAGCTTTACCCAAAGAACAGGTCTCCCTGCTGACTTCATGCGTGAAGACCTCAAAAGGACGAAGCCTGTCTGTCAGGCTTGCAACTAGCTTCCATTCCTCCAACTCTCGCCTCATGTCTTTCATAGTAGAACCCAGTTCATAGACATACTCATTGATTACCCCCCCACTGCTCAGACAGACGCTCAAGCATGTAGAAGGTTGAGTTCCAACGTGTTGCCACCTCCTGGATGAGTCCTTTGACTGGCAGTCTACGTTCATGTTGCATGCTCCTCAGCTTCTTCCGGGCCTTAAAAGAATGGCTGAAATGTGTGCAGATTCTTCGGCAGGTGGTCAGTAACTTGCTGACTGTGATTTCTTTTTTCAAGAAATCTTGCACAACAATGTTAATACTGTGCGCCAAACACGGCACTCTGAAATAGCCACCATCATTCATGGCCCTAACTATATTACTGCCATTATTCGTGGAAACATAACCAATCATGCGATTTCTTGGATGTAGCCATTCATAGACCTTCCTGTCAAACTCCTCCAAAAGGTTAGGTGCAGTATGAGATTTCTCCATGGCAAACATGGCTACTGTTGCATGTTTCCGAGTAGCTTGAAAAACTGTGTCCGTGTCAACACTTGCATTTAATTTGTCTTTAACCCCTGCAAAAGAGACCCAGTGTGTAGTGATGCACATGTAATCAAGGGCTTGGCAACTGGTCCACATGTCTGTTGTCAGGTGGATAGTGTGAACAGCACTCTTCTGAATAGCTGCGCCAATCACCTCCAGCACATCTTGATGTAGTGCTGGAACAGCAACTCTGGCAAAATAGGACCGGCTAGGAACCTTCATTTAGGGCAGACTGTTGCCACAAATTCTAGAAAACCCACCCCTTCCATGAAAGAAAAAGGGAGAAGGTCCAGCGCTAGCATTTTAGCCAGCTTCGCATTATACAGACGTGCCATTGGGTGGTTGAGTTCAAATGGCGCATCCGACCAAAACTTTCTTCTAATGGTGGGCTGGACCGTTTTACGTGATGATGATGATGATGCAGACTTCTTCAAACTAGTTAGGCTCATTGATGTACTTTTTCACATTGGTGTCTCTCCCAGATTCTTAATGTGCCTCATACATGTTGCAGGGGTAGAGGGTGTGGGCGCTACCACTCAGTGCTGCTGCCAGGGGTACTGGGTGTACCAGAAAAAATGTTGGTCGGTTCTTGACTTCCCGCATGCACGATCAGCCCCTCGTCATCATCAGATGCAATGTGAATGGATACATTTGGATCAGCTCTACTTTTGGCATCCGGATGTTCTTTAGGTGGGCCTCCCACTGGATAGTGTGGTGTTTTTGGAGATGACCTCTCTGGCCTCCGGTACCATAGTTTGTACCAAGCTTACCCCGACTAACTACTATTTTACAAATCGAACAAACAACCATGTTTTCCGCCTTTTTGCTAACTCTAAAGAAGTCCCAAACTGAGGACTGAAAATGTCTGCTGGTGGTGGAGGTGCTACTTTCAGTTTTAATGCCAGATGAAGTGGAGGATGGGCGTGGCTGAATTCGACTCTGTTGTGCACTTACAGCACCACTACTTGAGGTAATGGAGGTCGAGCTGGATGGAGGTCCCTGACGGCCCTTCTGACGACAAAATATGGAAGCTGTAGGTCGTGTTGGTGTAGTAGTTAACTGCGTTGGTGATGGTACCTGTTCCACGCCGCCCACATCCCGCTCAGCAGCATTTCGGGATAGGGTTAAAATGTCTTGCTGCATGCATGTTGGGGCTGGAGTGATGACTGTGATGACTGGGTCGTCATCAGACTGTTCCTCAGCAGCATACACCACTTCTTGTTCGTCGTCATCATCACCCATAATTGAAAGCCTTGCGGGAACCTTCCTTTTAGGCTTAGCTACCTTTGTCGGCTCATGGCGTGCCTCCCTCTCAGACTCCATTGGTGGGTTCCAACCAACATCAAGATCATCAGAAGGAAGGGGGCTTGAAGAAGAATTTGTAGTAGCCCTCCTTGACCTTTTTCTTGCTGGGGATCTAGAAGAATATGGATCACCATCAGGGGGA
This sequence comes from Lissotriton helveticus, assembly GCF_964261635.1. NCBI lineage: Eukaryota > Metazoa > Chordata > Amphibia > Caudata > Salamandridae > Lissotriton > Lissotriton helveticus. The sequence continues at coordinate 1,411,228,908 of NC_136061.1, forward strand.
GTGGCTTCCTCTAATGATACCTCTGCTTCAATCTCGATTTCCTGATGTGCCCCTACTTCTGGAGGAACAAGATTGTGGGCAGTTGTGCCACTCCATGCGCCTCTAGTTGCACCTCTCCATGCGCCTCTCCTTGCACCTCTAGTTGCGCCTCTCCATGCGCCTCTCCTTGCGCCTCTCCTTGCGCCTCTACTTGCGCCTCTCCTTGCGGCTCTACTTGCGCCTCTCCTTGTGCATGTACTTGCGCCTCTCCTTGCCCATGTACTTGCGCTTGTACTAGTTGCACCTGTGGTTGTCGTTGCGGCTGTGGTTGTTGAACACTCGTCGTCAGCTGAGTTACACCCGGCGTTGATTGGATGCTACTTTCTTGTGAGGAGCCAACATCACTGGTCGATGGTGATTGAACAATTAAAGTGGCTGCCTCTGCAACACTCATGTGCTTGGACCTAACTCGGCATGGTGGCACTGAGCCCAATGAAGTGGAGGTGCTGCTCCCAGCTTGGTCCACGGCGGACACCGCTGCTGCTGCAGGCGTAGTTTTTTTTTCTCCCAAAAAAGGTGTCTGTGGGCACACCAGTCTCCTTGGTAGGTGGTGCCACTTGCTTCTTCTGCTCCTTCTTACTGGCAGTGGCACTGGCAACTTTTTTCGTAGAGGCGCTACGGCCACCTTCCTTTGGGCCCATCTTCTGCAGATGCCAGAACAGCAGGCCGCAGTTGCAAGAGTTGCAGAGTTGTCTGTGGCCACACGTGATGTCACGTGACGTTGTGCTGCACACACCGCTGCAGGATTTCTTCCTGTCACTGGTGGTTCTCTTGTGCACCTAAAAGAAAAGGAAGCCAGAGGAACATCAGTTAAACAACCCAAAAAGTCAGAAAACACACAAAAATCACCACAATCCAATGCCATCCATGCCCTCAATGATGTTTAAATTCAATACACCCCACAGAAAGACTAAGTCCTTGGACCACTTAGTACCCCTGGGCACAATGGATGAAAGCAAGGCAAACTGGGTGCAGGCCTGAGCACACTGCCTGGCTTCAAAAATGCCCCTTGACCCCCACCCGCATGGCCAGGCCCTGCCTGGACTAGGCCTCAAAATGGCCCCCACCCACATGGGCAGGCCCGAACACCACCCCAAAAAGTCGAAAAAGACAGAAAAATCACCACAATCCAATGCCATCCATACCCTCAATGATGTTTACATTCAAGACACCCCACAGAAAGACTAGGTCCATGGACCACTGAGTACCCCTGGGCATAATGGTTGAAAGCGAGGAAAACTGGTTGCAGGCCTGAGCACACTGCCTGGCTTCAAAATGGCCCCTTGACCCCCACCATATGGCCAGGCCCTGCCGGGACCAGGCCTCAAAATGGCCCCCACCCACATGGTCAGGCCCCAACAGCACCCAAAAAGTCGAAAAACACAAAAATCACCACAATCCAATGCCATCCATGCACTCAATGATGTTTAAATTCAAGACACCCCACAGAAAGACTAGGTCCATGGACTACTGAGTACTCCTGGGCATAATGGTTGAAAGCAAGGCAAACTGGGTGCAGGCCTGAGCACACTGCCTGGTTTCAAAATGGCCCCTTGACCCCCACCCACATGGCCAGGCCCTGCCTGGACCAGGCCTCAAAATGGCCCCCACCCACATGGGCAGGCCCCAACACCACCCCAAAAAGTCGAAAAACACATAAAAATCACCACTATCCAATGCCATCCATGCCCTCAATGATGTTTACATTCAAGACACCCCACAGAAAGACTAGGTCCATGGACCACTGAGTACCCCTGGGCATAATGGTTGAAAGCAAGGCAAACTGGGTGTAGGCCTGAGCACACTGCCTGGCTTCAAAATGGCCCCTTGACCCCCACCACATGGCCAGGCCCTGCCGGGACCAGGCCTCAAAATGGCCCCCACCCACATGGTCAGGCCCCAACAGCACCCAAAAAGTCAAAAAACACACAAATATCACCACAATCCAATGCCATCCATGCCCTCAATGATGTTTAAATTCAAGACACCTCACAGAAAGACTAGGTCCATGGACCACTGAGTACTCCTGGGCATAATGGCTGAAAGCAAGGCAAACTGGGTGCAGGCCTGAGCACACTGCCTGGCTTCAAAATGGCCCCTTCACCCCCATCACATGGCCAGGCCCTGCCGGGACCAGGCCTCAAAATGGCCCCCACCCACATGGTCAGGCCCCAACAGCACCCAAAAAGTCGAAAAACACACAAAAATCACCACAATCCAATGCCATCCATGCCCTCAATGATGTTTAAATTCAAGACACCCCACAGAAAGACTAGGTCCATGGACCACTGAGTACCCCTGGGCATAATGGTTGAAAGCAAGGCAAACTGGGTGCAGGCCTGAGCACACTGCCTGGCTTCAAAATGGCCCCTTGACCCCCACCACATGACCAGGCCCTGCTTGGACCAGGCCTCAAAATGGCCCCCACCCACATGGTCAGGCCCAACAGCACCCAAAAAGTCATAAAACACACAAAAATCACCACAATCCAATGCCATCCATGCCCTCAATGATGTTTAAATTCAAGACACCCCACAGAAAGACTAGGTCCATGGACCACTGAGTACCCCTGGGCATAATGGTTGAAAGCAAGGCAAACCGGGTGCAGGCCTGAGCACACTGCCTGGCTTCAAAATGGCCCCTTGCCCCCACCACATGGCCAGGCCCTGCTTGGACCAGGCCTCAAAATGCCCCCCACCCACATGGCCAGGCCCCAACACCACCCCAAAAAGTTGAAAAACACACATAAATCACCACAATCCATTGCCATCCATGCCCTCAATGATGTTTAAATTCAAGACACCCCACAGAAAGACTTGGTCCATGCACCACTCTCTACCCCTGGGCCATCTGGCTAGTGAGGCTTTACAGGCACCCCAACATTAAAATAAAAAAATCCACATATAACAGTGAACTAAAATTCCATGACATAAATGAGATTTAGGTTAAAAGAAACTCACAGAAACAGTTGTATCATGCACCCATGGCTAAACCTGGGCCTACTGGATACTGTGGCTACCCACAATATATTTTATTTAAGTTGTGAACAAGCTTTTAAATTGTAGTTGCAGCAACTGCAATGCCCCAAACAAACAACACCAACTTACTTGTAAAATCTCAAATTCAAAAGTGATCCAAACTCCAAAGTCCAAAAAGTCCTCAAATACAAATATCCAGCAGCAGCCACAAAAAGTAATCCTTCCAGCTCCAGATCCAAATCAAAAGTGACCAGGACACGGACAAAGCACTGGGAGGAGCCTGCTGGACTGGAACAGGAAGTTGGACACTCTGGGGCACATCCTTCCTCCCACCCCCCCCCCAAAAAAATGGACTCCTTGCACCAAAAAGTGCAGCCAAATGTCAATCTGAGGAGTTATTCTGATCAAAATCAACATTTTCAGAAGGTTTATGCTGCCTGCGGTGGATTTCTTGTGCAGAATTGCAATTTTTGCAAGTTCGGGAAAGCGAGCTGTTCAAATTTCCTGCCGGAAGTCAGCTGCGCGTCGCATCTACGTGTTCGCAATTGTTTACTCCCGTGATGCGTGATCACGGGCCCTTATGATGTACTCGTGTTGTCAAACTCTCGCTGTGCAAGATGGCGGGCCGCGATGACGTAATCGCGGTCGAAAAACTCTCGTGCGATTATGCAGCAAGATCCAAAATGGCGGAGCACACGCAAACCGGGTGAAAAACAACTCGGCGAACACAGAATCACAGTAAGTCAACGCCGCGCGCGCGATATTGTATTTTTGAAGCGCGACCAAGCAAAAAAATCTGCAAGCTTGCGAATTTGTGGATTTTTGGTCAAATTCGCAGGATTCGCGGACCGCAAAATTGCCAAAAATCCGCAAATTCCGCGAATGGAACGGATTTTGCGCCCACGGTTAATCTACACCAACCCAGCCATCTCACCCTCCTCAGGAATCCTTGGTGTGGCAATTCTTTGAAATGAGGCTAGGTAGCAGGAAAGTTTCTGCAAAGTACGTTACCAGTAGACTTTGCAGCAAAGATTTCAGGTGGCGGAGCAATAATAAACAATATAGCATGGGTACTAAAGGGATATGGAGACACCTTAGGTCTATGTATCCATAAAGGCTTGCACGGCCAGAGTTAGCTCATTCTGTAGAGCTAGATAACTCTACAGGACCTTTGACATAATTTGCTCCCTGACATACTGTGCCTGTGCAGGTTTTAAGTGCACAGACCAATAAACATGCTTTTTTTTAATAAAGCGCTATTTTGCTTCTTTTGTAAGCAGATAATGTTTTAATCACAAACAAGCAGGTCCGCCCAGGAGAAGGTTGTCCAAGAGCACAAGTGGCCCCCTGGGTAGTAGTTTCTTTTTGTCTTGTTTTACAGGTTTTTGTAAGCTTTTCTTCTTTTAGTTTTTAAGGAGATGCTGTTGGTGTTCATTTCACACTTCAAGTTGCATGTTTTTGTCATACCCTTTAAAAAAAGTTTTAAAATGTAAATATAATTAAAAATGTAAGTAATCCCCGAAAAATGTTCTACTTGTCAATAATTGTTACTAATAATGGCTACTTTCGGAGTTTCCATATAGTTTCATGATCTATGTTGTTTCTACTATGTTTTCGTTTTTTTCCCATTTCCAAAGCTCTCAGGAGACTCTCACAAGAGCTAGGGAGGCAATCTGTAGTGTGCAGTCTGAGGGGGCAGTGCTTACTGGTTTCCTCTCACAAGCCTTTCACAAGATTTTACTTATTATAATGTACTTTGCATTTACACTGAATATATCCTGATGTAGTATTTATAATTTATAAACAGCAGAATAGTAACACTGTGTTTAGTTTAATGAAATGCAATTAATTATATAATTGTGTCGAAAAAGAAATCACTTAGATTTATGAAAACACCCACATGTTTTATCTCAATGAGATAAACAGTGGTACATAGCACACATTGATACTTATTAATTTAAGTCCAATTATTATTATTAGAAAAAGTTCAATCACTACTTTTTTTATGTTACCACCAGAGTCTTGCAAGATCATAAACTTATTGTAGAGAAAGAATTTGCACTTTCCTTTATTACAGTACTTATGCCTTATAGTCCCTATTAGTAGGGTGTGAAGAGAAAGTAGACTATCAAATGAGACCTTTTCACGGTATACCAACAATGCACAGAAGAGTATAAGGGGACACTGGATTCTCACTCACACCTTTTCACAGCTTAACAACTGTGTATAGTAGACTATGGAGAGAGACTGGCCTCTCCAGTGAGACCTTGCATGAAGGTAATCAGTGTGTAGATCTGGGTGTAAAGAGATACTGACTCTCCACTCATACCTTTCTGTAGGGTCAGCAGTCTGCATAATAGGGTGGGAAAGGTACACACCTCACGTGTAAGACCGTACTATTTCATACTAAGTCTAACAAGTACAGGTCTCTCCACTGAGTCCTCTCCCAAAGTGAAATAACCAAATATATGTTATAGTGTGGAAATGGATTTCTCTGTTCAGTCACAGCTCTCCCCAGCATGACAGACACGTGCATTAGTGTATAGGAAAACATTTTCTTCTCCAGTAACATGTATCTACAGGACAACATGGATATGCAGTTTGGTGTGGGCGAGCAATGGCCTCTGGACTGACACCTTTCCCTACAGCAACAGCAATATGCAGTGCTGTCTGGGAACAGAGTGAGCTGACACATCTTACCAGGGTGAGAGGTGTCTGTAGTAGGATTTGAGAAAAATGTATCTCTCTACTCATACCTCTTCCCACACTTGTAGATATGCATAGTAGATTGTGGGGAGGAAGTGTCCTGTTTGCTTACACATCTCTCTTGCATGATAAGTCTTCATAGTACAGTGTGGGGAGAGACTGACCCCTCTCCTGTGGCCTGTGTCTTGGAAGATAGGTGTGCAAATCTGGCCTCTCTGGTCACAGGTCTCCCCAGAATGACAGATGTACAAGGAAGGTCTGGGGCTGAAACTACCTCTATGCTTAGAAGTCTGTCTTGCATAGAAACGATATAGACTATGATGTGTAAACACACCACCCTATTAGCCGAGACATCTCCCCAGAGTAATATATGAGCAAAGTAGTCTGTGGGTTGTAGGGTATAGAAATGAAGTATCTTCTCTGCTGAGAACTGTGTCTTAGTTGGTTGGTGTGGATAGTTAAAAGTGGGGACACACTCACCTCTCCCTCAGACCTCTCCCCATGGGATTAATGAGGCATAGTAGGGTGTGCACAGAGACAGACATATCTACTTAAATGTCTCTCCAGAGACACAAGCATATGTAGTAACATGTGCAAAAGAACTGCCCTCTCCACTATCCCATCTCCAGTAACTAACAACAATTCATAGTAGAATATGAGGATGCACTGGCATCTGTGCTAACACTTCTAACTTGTATGACAGGTCTGTATAACACAGTGAGCACAAGGACTGATCTCTCTAGGAAGTCCTCACTGTTGCTTGAGAAGTCACCATAGTTTGGTATTCAAATAATTGGCTTCTTCATTAAAAAAAGCTCTATAGCATAAAAGATGCGCAAAGTACCATATAGATATACATGCATGCAGGAGCACTTCTGCACCCTCTGAAGATGGAACTGCAAGTTTTAATCAAAATTACAATACTGTATTAATATTCAAATCTATAACAACTATTAAGCTCACAAATCAGTAGTAACTCTAAACCTTTTTAATACAAAAAACAATTTAAAAACATTTAAAATCCTCAACAACAATAACTACTATATTAACATATAATACCAACAATTATAAAACAAAGAAAACAATCAACGTACTAATTTATACAGTCTTCATCACATTACGATGAGTAGGCATGTGCAGCTGCACCAATTCCGCCACCTCAGTCTGGCCAAGAGTCTTTGGTATGGCAGTTTTTTGTTTTGAGGTCAGTTAGCAAAAAAGCCTCAGCAAAGTTTTAGGTTCACAAAAACTAGCTCAGGCACAATTAGCTTGTGCTGCAGCACTGCAGCTCTTCATGTGCTGCCACATCTTTTCAACCTAGATACAATGTGCATGCTCAGGTACTCACTGTTAAACAAGACAATACTCCTGCTCCTCAGCACATTTTTACTGCTTATGTAAGCAGATAATTATTTCCGCAGAGATGAGTAGACCGATACGTTATAAGCTTGTGTAAGAAAACAAATGTCTCCTTATGCAATACAAACATTAACACTTTTCCAATAGTTTTTCCTCACTTTCCACAGGGTAATTATTTCCTGTTTTCTGAAAAGTGAACAACACTTCTTTTCTCCTCCATATGTTTTCATTCATAAATCATAAAATGTATTTACAATATGAATTAACCATCTACTCATCACAGTACTTATCTTTCCCACACTCCCTCTAAACAAAAGGCCACAATATGAATTCCTATTAATAGAATGTATTGAGAGCTCATCTACTCCTTTTTACGGTTCACAATCCCGCAAGTCCCACAAGATCATAAAAATTACTTATAAACAATATACATTTTCTATCTTCACAGTAGTTATCCCTTAGACACCTAGGGCCCGATGTAGGTAAATATTTTTTACCACTTCTTAAATACCGATTCATACCGAATCGGTATTTAAGAAGTGGTAAAAAAGAGGAGGGCAGATGTAGGTAATTGTATTTATAAAATTACCGAATCGGAAGGAATCGGTATTTACCGATTCGGTAAATACCAAATCGGTAATGCCCATTGATTCCTATGGGCATTGAAGCCCATAGGAATCAATGGGCATTACCGATTCGGTATTTACCGAATCGGTAAATACCGATTTTTGCAAGGGTGCAGGGGGTGTCACTTTGACACCCTCTGGCACCCCAATTACAGGCATGTGTGCCATGTGGCACACAGACATGCCCTAAGGGCATGTCTGTGTGCCACATGGCACAGGTGTGCATGCACAGATGTGCATGCACACCTGGATTCGGTATTTCACCACCCAATTGGATTGGGTGGTAAAATACCGACTCCTAAAGGCCTGTGGCACTGTTTGCAGTGCCACCTACATGTGGGATTTACCGAATCGGTAAAATTACCGATTCGGTATTTTACAGAATCTGTAAATTTACCGATTCTGTAAATGAGTTCCCCTACATCTCAATGTGCCATTTACCGGTCTGTAACGGCCGAATTCGGCCGTTACCGACCGGTAATGGCCACCTACATCGGGCCCTTACTCTCTAAATCTAGGGGTACAGCATGCCTTTCTGCTGCCCCCTTATATAGCTTATTTACTTCATTTCTACACCTCCAAATTTTACAGTCGACAGTAATGGCGTTCATTTAATTTCTAACATTCCAACAGCCAGCCAATCACAGCGCTCGAAAGACTTGCAGAAGCCTCTCATTCCCACAAGAGTGTGAAGGCTCATGGAAGAAACAGGCCTCTAGGCCAATCACAGGGCTCCATTTTTGATTTTCCCCCGCTCGCTGGATGCTCAGGGGACTCTTGCAAGCCCAACTGCCAATATATACAATTATTATTTACCCATAGTTTCTCGAAAACTACAGAATGGATTTACACCAAATCACAAAAAGTACAATTTGAATACCAAAATCTAGCTTCCTGTTAAATTTGTTGTCATTCTGTTAGGCAGTTTTTGCTGTAGCCCTGTCAAAAGAAGTCTATGAAAAATGCATGGGATTTTTGTGTTTTGGGACCCCACTTTTTTCTCGGTCTCTGCTTGACGGATCACTGCAAAACTCTCCATGCACAAACGACTTGAAAAGTAGCATCTTTTTTGGAAAGTTTCGTGAAGATTCAGCAAACAGTGCGAAAGTTATTACCAACACAAAAACGCATTTCTTGTAAAACAGCTGACTTAACTGTAACTACTTTACTAAATATTGAATGAACTAGTGAATCAAATGGGAATTTTTGCTGTACTTAGAGACCACACAGAATTCACTTCAATTAGAGGTAGAAATGGATCTTGTGAAACAGCTGACCTAACTGTAACTACTTTACTAAATATTGAATGAACTGGTGAATCAAATGGGAATTTTTGCTGTACTTAGAGGCCACACAGAATTCACTTCAATTAGAGGTAGAAATGGATAGCAGCTTATTGCCATGGGATGACCTTTGATAATCTTGCTCCTTCCTTTGTGACCCTGGTTTAAATTATATGAAGAGAAAGTGTAGGATAATGAATTCTAACCCTCCCTGAAAACTCCAGTTTTTTACCTTTCAGAAATTTGGTATTTGGACTTCTGTTTTCATGGCGAGCCTCCTAAGAGGAGTCCCACTGTAAGTTCTATTTTGTAGCTTCTACCTTTTAAAATAAGGTCATATGCCTGTGAACAGATAGAGTAAGGGTTTCTGGGTAGTTATGAGACATGAATGGAGAGTTCATGTACACTAGACAGGGCCTATTAACAAACTGTTTTATGTGGTATGTTAGTAGTACTATAGTAGAACTAGTGACATACTACAAAATGCTGCTCACATACCTGCATGTGGAGGGCTCTGCCCCCCGCCCATATTTTATGTGGGTTTAGTTTACTTAACAATGGCTAAGTAAAGTAAACTTATGCTTACTTATATACACTTACAGTCACAATATTTTGGATCTCGATTTTTTGTCCACAATACTCTGGTAGCACAATTTTATGAAGTTGGTATTAAGGTGTAATACCATCAGGTATCAATGAAGATAGTGCCCTATTCATCTCACTGAGGAGACAACTTACATGTTGAGTGATATCAGCTGGCTTCTGCCTGACACACAGGGAAAAAGCCCCAGCACAGCTAAGGAGCTAGTTCGACTAAAACCATTGTGACTGTAGGGAAATTGGGCATGATTGTCCCACCAAAGGGACAGGGGCACCTATGGCAAAGAAATAGACCTACTGAGGTGGCACATCAAGAGTAAAATGGAAAGCACTACTAGACATGGCCCACACAATTGCATTAAACTAAAACAACAGAATGGCAAAGGAGCACCCCATTGTGCCTTGCAAGACTTTTTAAAATGTGCATATTTGTTTCATGAAGCTCTCTGAGGGACAGGGAGAACTCACAAGTGGAATGTTGTGTGCTGGGGGCCACCAAGAGGAATAGTCATCCCCCATAAACTTTCCCACAAACAGGCAAAAAAGGTGTCACCTTCGACACCATCTCCCATCACATCTTGATCAATAGTCTACCACATTGGAATCCAGGGAGACACCCTCAAATGGATCGCCTCATACCTCTCGAGAAGGACATTGGAAATCCATCTACCACCATTTACCTCGGAACCCAAGAAGATGATCTGCGGCATCCCACAAGGATCGTCCCTCAGCCTTACCCTCTTCAACACATACATGACACCCTTGTCTGACACCATCAGATCACACAGACTCAACATCATCTCGTATGCTGACGACACCCAGCTCATCCTCTTGCTCTCAGAAGATCCCTCCACCACCAAAGCCAACTTCCACATATGTATGATGATCGTTGCCGACTGGATGCAAGACAACTGTCTCAAGCTGAACCTGGACAAGGCGAAAGTACTTATCTTTGTGAACAATAGCGCACCATGGAACAGCCCATGGTGACGCTGCTGAATTTGACCCACCTCCCGCCCGATATATTATGCCTGCAACCATGGCATCATCTTGGACAGCAAGCTATTTATGAAGAAACAGGTAAACACAGTCTTACCCGCCTCCTTCCACACCCTACCCATGTGCCGTAAGACTCTCAAGTGTCTCCCAGTCAAAAGCAGAAGGCCTGTCGTGCAGGCCCTCATCACCAGCAGGTTGGACTACGGGAACACACTCTACAGAAAAACTCATCCTGGAGAGACTACAGACAACACAACTCTACTGCAAAACTCATCCTCGTCCTCCCTAGAAGGTTCCACATCACACCCCAACTCAAGAAGCTACACTGGCTCCCAATCCAGAAGAGATGCCAGTTCAAGATGTTCACCCACACATACACAACAAATGACCAGCATACATCAACAAACGAAGACCATCCACCAACCGACCAGACACCTATCATCCACCTTCCTATTCCTCGCCGACACTCCCCAGATCCGATGAAGCAACAGCTCAGACCGGATGGCTAAAGCTTGAAATTACCTTCCCCTGCACCTCAGGACCACCTCATTGCTTCAACAATGCAGAAAAGCACTTAAGACCTGGTTGTTCAAATAAACAGATCACCACAAAGCATGTAGCAAACTTCACTGCATTGAGATCCTCACATGTGATTTGCCGTCCTCTATAAATCCTTGATCAGTGGAACTGTTCGGAATGCTCCCAGCAAATGTATTCTCATGTGAAAATGTGTGCTTTAGTGATGTATTTTTCGTAAAGTAGGCCATTGGATGACAAATATGGTTATGGGAAAGCCAATAAGCTTTTTATGCTATGTGTTGCCAAAGGCAGTAGGTCTCCAGTAATAATTGTACGCCGGCCTGGAAAAGTCTGTATACCTAATTATTCATTGTAAGTTCCTATTTAGGAAAGATTTTTAAAGCATTGCTTCGACTATGATTCGGTTACTGTTAGTATGCTGTTTGCCAACTGTATATTACAAATGTATTTGTGATTCGATGCATAGTATTTCTCTTTCTGTCCATTAAAGTTTGCTTCCTTTTTTAAAGTAAATGCATTGACTGGGCAATGATTTATTGAGTTTTATTATGTGTGTGGTACAGATGTATGAGGTTCCAATCGATCTCACCTCCCTAAGGGAGCTTTGGACTGCTCTGCCATTGGTACATAGAGCATCAGGCGCTGTAAGGGTGCTATTAGTTTTAAACTTAGGTTGGTAGGTTTGACAAAAGTATGGTGCACCAGTAGTAAACAATCTGTTATTACATTTGAGGCGCATTGCCGTACATACCATTGCATATACCCTCACAGAATAGCGGGTGGGTCCTAAGAGTGAGGTTTATTTTCTTTGGTTTCCACTTATTGCCCTTACCCTTGCCTATTAACAGCAAATAGGAAGTAGTTAAGGGATGAAGGTCGGGGAAAGGGTACAACTATGTGATGATGTAATCAGGGTCAAAGTGTGAGGAATGTCACTTTTGCTACTTCCTCCAATTTGGTGAAAGGATTGTGTGGTAAGATCGACTTTATTTTATTTTTTTGAATGACTATTGTCCTAGCCTTTTTACCCAAAGGGTCAACAATCACAAAACAGCTAAATTATGTCATACATGTGCTTGTCAATACCTTGAATGAGACATCCACTTAATCCGAATACCTTATGATGCCTTCTAGCAGAACTAAGGGAGTTCGATGACAGAAAGGAGAAAGAAAACACTGAAAGATTTTGTATCCTGGGGGTTTTCATGTAACCTTCAGTTTTGCTTTAAGAAGATGTTTTTGGAAGCACATTGAGAGATTTTGTTTTTTTGTGAAAATGCATTGAAATAAATATCACATTCGTTTTAAAAAATGATTCAAAAGTAATTTGAATGAAATATTACTGTACAAGTTAAAAATAATTAAGACATTAACCGTTGAGAATTTAATTTTAAAATAAGCAAATGGCTTACAGTCTACGGCTGAAAAAGTAAATGTGTAAACCATGAAATTAAATATAGATTTAAAGTTAAGATTGCTAAAGTTAGGAAGGATTTTGCAAGAAGTAAAAAGTACATACTCTCACTATGACAGAGAGGCAAAGAGGGAGTAGAAGGCATTCACACTTGAGCGGATTGACACAAGCACTGTGTCGTGGAGACACTGACACGGGAGAAGGGAAAGCGAAAGATAATCTGAAACAAAATGCTCACACGGGGTGATGGACATTTTTCTAATATGCCAAAGGTGAAACACTTCAGACAGACTGGGAGTAGTGTTAGTCCTAAAAGGATTTGGTTGCTCCTCAACTGGATCTTGTCAACAAAATTACTATGCAAACTGTAAAGCACATTAGGCTTTACAGTGAAAAAAAGACGAATATTGAAATGGATCTCAACTCGTGCTTCAGTATTTCATCAGGAAATTATTCAGGAATGATTTTTCAGCTTTTAATCAGTTCATGTTCACGGAGGCTCTTCACAGATGAACTGATAATGTGTCAAATCATCGTCTTCCTCATCTGATTGTTCAGTTTGCTGGGCATGAAATAAATAGGACCATTCAGGATTAAATACTTTCTTTTAGGCACTCTCAGTCTCTTTGGTCTTTTCACCTTTGGTTGTTCATCATCACTGTCACTTTGCTCTACTACAGTTCTTTATTCTGTCTTCAGTATTTGTTTCTATTTTCCTGCATCTTTTGGCCACCTTTCTTCATGATACAATGTTCCACTTCAAGTGCTTACAATCAACTCTGATTCACAGTGCTTACCTTCGTCTTTGACCACTGTTGGTAACCTAATTTGATTTGCCAAAGGTTGAGGACTATTTTGATTTGACCATCTTCGCCCTTACCAGAAACCCAAGGCTCACCATGATTCACCAGGGGTGAACTCTTGAGTATACTCACCTTGACTTTGCCCCTGTAGGGCTTGATTAGACTGTACCTACTGACACTCATCTTGCAAAAACTCAACTCATCCTTCTTCTCCTTCGAGATCCACACATCAGGCGGGGGTCTTACTTGGTGAATCAGTGGCTGTTGTCACCACTTCTTCATCAGTTTGTCTCACCTGCTTCATGTGTAACTCGTGAATCCACAGTGGCAATCTGGTAGACTTCACTGTTATGTTAGTGACAAGGCTCTCTTGGTGGAGGTTGTGGCACTGCTCCTGCCCCACTGGTGGTGCTGCCAAGTCAACCTGATGAGAGATAGAAAGCACCACATCAGCAATACTCAAGAACAATATCAGCTGCAGTGGCAGAAATAAATTTCATGTTTGTCTCTATCAGCATTTCATGGGGGTAAAGTCCTGTTCCTATATTTGGTATTCTTCAGGTGCTCATCTCAACAACTGGAGGTACATCGGGTCATTTGAGGGAGATATAGGTACAAACCTTTTCAATCCTTGACTACAATCTACTATTAAATTGTTCAACAACTCCTAATGCATCTGGTGTGTAATTAAAATGGAATTCCTGTTGATTCTCAAGGCTATACAGAGTAGCTCCATGATATTATTCTTAAAGTGTGGCCTGTAATCTGATTCTAAAGAAACCATCATGACAAATCTATGGATCAACTCTCTTAACAAACATTTGCCTACGGTAAAGATATCAGTCCTCCTAGTTGGGTATATCTCGTACCACCTGGTAAAAGAAAAACCACTGTACTACTAAAATATACATAGGCCTGTTACACACAGGCATTCATATGAAATCTAACTGCATCAGGCTTTCCTGTGTGACTCTAGGTCACAACTGTGTTTTTGCTGGCATTTAACTACTGACACGTAATGTATCACTGACACAAATATTCAGCCATGGACTAAAAAAGCGATTTGCTTAATATTTTTTAAATATGCAAATCATCCCAACCGTTCTAACATAAGTTGGGCCATGGTAGTGTCAGACCATTGTAGACAGTGTGGAATGTGGTAACACAGGCCTGCCATAATTTTAAACCCAGTTCTCACTTGCATCTTTGGTACATCCTACTCTTACCCACTGTCCTTTCTCATTCTCTGGTGCTTCATGTTGGTGTTCTCTGGGCTCATTCAATGTCTGAACTGTTGTCAAAAATGTCAAAAACCTACTGGTGACATGGTCACTGTTATTTTTACATGGTTTATCTACATTGAATGAGTTGAACTCAAGAGCATAATATTTTGCAACCTGATCAGCATATTGGTTGCCCGATGTGACCATGTCATTGCCACGTGTGTGTACAGTGCATTTCACAACAGAATTCTCTCTCGTTAACTTCAGTGCTTTCGAAGATTCAGAATGTATTTTCCATTATGTATTGGGGAACCATAGGATGTCATAAAATCCCTTTGTGACTTTAACTACCCAACTACACTGACCCCATACTGGCTGTAAGTGTAGATCATAACATTGGCCACATAACATGCTCTTGTTAAGGGGATCAATTTGGCTACTTGTGCTGAGATTATATTGCTGAAATTGTGCTTCCACTATACCAGATGTGGTGCAAACTGCATATGCTGCTTTCAATATTCCAAAAGGGTCTCTCAAACAAAAGCTATCTACAAATAATGACAAATGTGCCATTCTGAGTAGTACATCCAAAAGGTCTGGACTTGGTTTGTTGCATAACTCTGACATTCACACAATCATGGACTTGTCTTTCTCACCAGCATGACCTGGAAGTGGTAAACGAATTGCTGAAATCAGAACCTTGCATCTTCCCATGGAATTGGTTTCAGCTGCCAGAATTATTTGCAAGTTCTTTGTCAAAAGACTGTTTGTCATATGCTGAGTTTAAGTACAAGTCAGAAAACTCTTAACAGTAAGGAGCCATCACAAAAGGAATGTGACCCATGACAATTCAGTTATTCTGTTGGATCCCTGTACAGACTGCTATGATGGGTTCAGGCTACAAGGAAGTGCCACAGCCACTGGGTCCAGTGTGGCTGAAAAGTAGGCAGCTTGCCATTTCATTTCTCCATGGGTCTTGCCAGCACAGACAATGTGCAGACATTACATTAATGATATATGAGGAAAAATCCATCTCTTAGTCTGGTATTCTTAGGGCTGGTGCGCTACAGAGTTTTCATCTGAGCTCTCGGAAGGCACTTATGCATTTGTCATCCCAGGGTACTGTATCTCTCACATCATTGTGAGTAAGCCTCTGCTCTGTGGGGGCTTTGCCACTAGGGAAAAGTAAGGAATCCACTGATGACAATAGCAAACCATTTCCTGTCAGGATTTTACCATCCAACTATTAGCTAGTGCTTGAGAAAACCCTCTGGAGTCCTGCCTTTTACCTGATTAGAATTATATACCCTTCTACACCTTACATTCCCCGATCAACTACACATTCCATTCAAGGCTTCTGCATCACCTTCCTGATGCATCATGGTACTTTCTGTCTTTCCCATCATGCCCTGGTAGTGTAACTCCTGAATCCTACATCCTTTCTGACACTTTTATACATGCCTTCTGGACTTTTCACTTCCTTGGCTTTGACCCGTACTCCATCCCTGGCTTTCCTGTATGTTATCCTGGTTTTGCTGCTTGTTCCCTTTCCAAGTCCTAGTTCACCACTTGGTTAATTCTTTGTGCCTCTCTCTCTCCCTGTACCTGTGGTCCTCCCCTGCACCTCCTGCTATTTTTGCCTGATAATCCCAGAGTGCAGCTGCTTGCAACTGACTTTGCGGCTCTGTCTCCTGGTGCCCTGCTTGATCCTGATGCTATATTCCAGACTTGCCTTTTAATTTCTGTTTCCATTGTTATTTGATTCCATGATCCTGTTCTTAATAGTTATTTGAATATATGTTGCCTCTTTGTTCCTGTGTTCTCTTGTTCCTAGTTCTGACTGCATACATCCAGAACTAACTGTCTTCTATGTGCTGATTTCTTGACCTGTATTCTATGTTTCTTTCCAGACTGTATATTCCTGCCCTTTCCTAGTTAGTGTGCAGGTTTCCAGTACTCACAGTTCTGTGCATCCAGCCCTGTCACTGACCCTTATCCCAGTCCAGCTTTTCCCTAAGCCCAGTTCCTATTTCTGTGTACCACCACCATTCCCCTTTTATCTTCTTGTGTGTTTATATTATTATCCTGATTTCCATTGCGTTCAATGGTGCCAGTAATACACACCAATGCTTGTGCCTTTGGCACAGAGAAACACCCAACAGTCCTTCTCCATAGGAGCTGGAGGGTATCTCCCGAACTTATTAATTTGCTCCTTGCTTTCATGTAAGATATTTTTACCTCACAGAGAGAGAGATCATTATCCAAGGAGCTTAGAAACTCAAATGCATGATAGTTTGTCTATTGGTTTCTATGTATCTATCCCTTTTATGAACTATTAGGGTTATCTTACAGTTTTCCCTTTCCAAACTTTACCTTCGCAATTTTTCCAACCTGTTCTAGCCAGTAGCTTCCATCCTTCCTTCCTTTCCAGTTCTTAGGTATTAGGTATTTATGCATACCCCTCCTCTGGAAAGCCCTTTTCTTGCAAAGAGCATACCCCTCCCGGTGGCCAGTCTTGTTCCAAACCCATTCACAACCCATTCATTTACTTTGGCTTATCCAAAACTTGCTGGATCCCTGACAATGATTCAAAAGTAATTTGAATGAAATATTACTGTACAAGTTAAACATAATTAAGATATTAACCGTTGAGAATTTATTTTTAAAAATAAATTAAGCAAATGGCTTACAGTCTATGGTTGAAAAAGTAAATGTGTAAACTATGAAATTAAATATAGATTTAAAGTTAAGATTGCTAAAATTAGGAAGGATGTTGCTACCTCTCTTTGTGTACTGGGTGGTTTCATTCTCAGAAGGGAGATGCACGCTTTGGACACCTTTCTCCCTGCCTTCTCAATGTGGTGTCCCAAATATATGGCCTCTTTCTGACATTACTGGGTTTTATTAGGACACACCTTCTGCCCATTCTCTGAGTGATGATTTCACAATGCAATTGTGAATGATCTGCTGCTTTCCTTTGCCTTTAGACATAACCAATAGGTTGTCGATGTATTGTCCTAGTACTGACCCACAAGGAAACTGTAAAGTCACCAGATTTCTCTTCAATATCTTATTAAAGGTCGGGTTTCTATATGGACATCATTTGAGGCTATTAGGGATAGCATCTTCGACCTCTGACTTGCTCCCTGCTACTCCTGGCACTTCCTTTGTGCTCATGGCATCAGAGGAGGAAAAGGGGGTCAGGGCCACAAAGAAAGTGCCAGAAGTAGCAGGGAGCAAGTTAGAGGTGGCATGTGCGACCTCTAATAGCCTCAAATGACGTCCAAGGGTTTCTGTGTATCCTTGAGGATCTCTACACCAAACAAAAATTTCGTTTAAAAATTTTAATGCAAAAGAAAATGCCATTCCTCCTGTAGGGAACGGAGAAGAATGCTTTGCACAGGTCTATGACTTTGAACCACTTCTCATCTGATGGCATTTGGAAAAGGATAACAGAACAATTCAGTACCACAAAACCACATACGATTAAAATGTTGTTACATTTTTAAGGTGCTGCACTAGTCTCCATTTTTTAAATGCTTTTGCAGTCCAATACTAGGGAAATTACAAGGACTGCCCAACACCTCCATATAATTTGTTCAATGGCTGACGCCATTCCTGACACTGAGTCTAGATAATATTCGGGCATTCAGGGATAAACTGCATGTGGTTTAACTTTTATTATTACTGGCTCTGCAGATTTCATCACTCTAATTTATTTACCTGTACAATACCAAACTTCTCCCCGTACTGTAATTTAAAATTACGAGGTAAGTCTTCCTTTGTTAAAAGAGGGAATAAACAAACTTTTGACTCTTTTGATTCTATTTTGAAGTCAGCATCAACATATTTGATCTGAATTGCTACTCATCTGGTGTACAGAACATTGTGCAATTCATCTTCCACAAAAGATCCCCTCCCAATGAATTAGCAGGACTTGCCTTAAATATTAGAAATGTGAGGGTATTTTCAATAGGGTCATTCTTTATTTGGACATTTTCTGAGGCTTGCTTAGTTGTTTGTTTGTTAGAAATGCCTAAAACTTGGATCTCTAACCGAAAACAGTAGATTTGGAACCTCCATCAGACAAAATGTGGATGGGATAGCACCTGTATCAATCAAAAATTACACTGGGGGGGAGTGTTCACTTCACTTTTTACATATGGGCCACTCTGCTCTACCTTGAAGACCACCAGACATGCAATCCTGCCCCCCTCCACAGGCACTGTCATTACAATTGGTTATGGCCAAGTCCATTTGTTCTTTCAGATACGGTGAAACATAGGGGAAAACTGTCATCTATTAATAAAGGGTTATGCTGAAATTTAGGATGTTGCTGAAAATTAAATCCTTTGTTTTGCATGTTTTGCTGCATCATTGGGACTTTGGGCATTTTTTTATATGGTCTCTGATTCTGTGTGTTTTTCACAGAGGTCATTCAGGCAGGGGTAGCTGATTGCATTGTCCCATTTGGAGACATCACATTCACGTTTGGATACTACAAATTTATCTGAGCATAATTTTATACTCTTGTCAGGATTCTGCTTACACTCTCATTTCCAATGTTCTATCTCGTTACAATAGTGGCATGGTGTTCTCCTTTTCAAGGTGCTAATGCTCACACTCACATTATGATTAGCAACAAAACCTGTACCTCCTTGAAGAATAACATTCCCAGTTTGCACATTTTAAACACCACCTTCAACACCCCCTCCATGAAAACCCCTATTCATGCCTGAACCAGAAAGAGAATCATAACCTGAATCTGATCCAAAAGAACCTCTCTCCCTCTCCTCTGAGCCTTTTTCGTTTGTGCCATAATGTACTTCTCCTTGATCTTTCTTTGCTTTGCTTCATACTTGTCACTGCAATACTTCACATACTTCAATATCTCGCCAATGAATTTTGTCTGCCAACACCACATTCTGCTGTAGCTGAGAAATTAGTGTTGGGCACAAACCAAGAAAATCATTGAGGAAAATCTACTAAGGCTTTCGAGAGTTGGATCTACAGCTCTACTCTATTGTCTATTGATCTACATGAGCCCCTCTTAATACGCACAAACTGATTCCTTTGGGACTTTTGTTGCCCACATAATTTAAACAAATTCACCTCTTTTGGCAGAACACTCAATTCGAAATGCTCAATTACTACTTTATATTTGTTCATCACCTCTGGAGATGGACTATTATTTGGGACATCAGGGAGCGCAGTTGGGACTGCCCTGCCTGGTAGGTCCACCAACTGAGGTACCTGGTAGTCAGCAACCAGGAGTTACACACAATAACCTCCCACACCTGAACGCAACCAATGATGAGTGGCAAGGATCGTCAAGAGAGGCAAGACCACCAACCGTGGATTCAGACAGACAGTGGCCAGGAGACTCCCATAAAAACTTTTCACATCCAATTCATCAGAGGCACATGTCCCTGGGAGAAGGGGTACAATGGCGCTCCCCCGAAAATAAAAAGCCACCAGAAATACATGAGCTGCTGTTTACCCCTAGATATAAAGCCATAGGTTCCTTTGACATCCTGAACAGATCCAATATCGTTCGACTCTTCGGCCACATTGACTCCCTGGCACAAATCACCTCGGGGATGATCGAATGGGTGATGTTCAAGAGCCTGGAGATAGACACTCACGGTGACTCCACCATAGTCGGCTTTGGTAATCAGCAAGCCCAACATGCTGTCCTCCACGACGCAATACAACTGGCAGAATGGGGCATAGAAGTCACCGCCCCCAGGGCTCCAAAATACCCGCACGTCCTCAAACCTCACTATGGCCTTCAAGAACCTATCTCTGTCCTCAAAGGCACAAAATCCACCAGTCCAGACGGGGGGTTGAAATCAGGGAGGCCAAGAACCCCGCTAAAAATAAAAATCCTGCTAAAAGAAAAGCAGCGCAGTGTGCAGCGGCCTCAGCAAGGTCTGGCTCTCACAGAGGACACATGGAGACAGGGCTCCTAACCCCGCCCACACCTATGAAAACACCGTACGCGTAAATCCATCAAGGGGCCAAGATCGCAAGCTTACCATCATCTCATGGAATATTGCGGGGTTAAATAATATCCGCCAGGACACATCCACTCTTGATTATCTTGCACAGGGGGATATATTATGCATCCAGGAGACCTGGGCGAGGTCAACAACCCCAATAGCTGACTTTTACGAATATTTCAAATCAGCAACCAAAAGTACGATCTTTGGTCGCCCGTCAGGGGGTCTTTCCATCTTCGTAAGCCATGCCTGTAAACTTAACGTAAAGGAATTAGATCTGGAGTCACCTGACCTGCAAGCCATCACTATAGAAGGGCTGAGAGCGGATCAAACACCCCGCCCACTTTTACTAATCAACTGCTATCTCAACCCAGCAAAACTCCATTCCCCTCACATCTTGGAATCACTTACCATTGCCCTGGAAGACCTATTAATAAGCCGCTTGCACTACGACGTAATCATAGCCGGTGATTTTAATCTGAGAGGCCTGGATCTGATCCCTGTGGCACCCTCTAGCAAGAAGACAGCTCAACTGATTGACCTGCTAGCAAACTACAATCTGCAATCCACCCACGGGACACAAAAAATGAGCCACCCTGCATGGACCGCCTATCCGACCTTCAGGAATGTCTCTACTATAGATTACATTTTTATCAATGCAGGACTGGCTCACAAACTTTGCAATTTTACCGTGGATGACAGAGCCGAAAGCGACCACAGGCCCCTCCGTGCCACATTCAATCTGACACGAGAACAGGCGGACCCTTACGAAGTAATTGGTACGACTACAGGCGAAGAACACCATTTAGTCCTTAAAAGAATAAAATGGTCGACCAACCTTAGCCACAGACTCACGGCATTTGTAGCCAACAGGGCGGCAGTACTAAGGCCACAAGACAGTGAGAACACCGTACACCTATGGGAAATATTGACCAAGGATATATTGAAGTGCCTGGGCAACACTCATCAACCAAGAAGCAGTCAAAAAAACTTCAGGCCAGTTCGCCTAAGAACCCACAGCCTTAATCAGATCAAGCATGCACTCAACAAGGCAGTGAGGTAAAAAAGGAAAGGTATCCACCTGCTAGGGGGGCCCCCCATTGCCGTTTTGCGAGCCAATTACAAAAAGAAGATCTGGGAATTGAAAAGAAAGCGGACCGAACAGAACTGGCTGACAGTGTTTTCCTTAATCAAAGGAAAAGACAATAGCAAGCTCTGGCGCTACATCAACAGCTTGTCATCAGGAGGCGCATATAAGGCTAACAGTGTGGCAGGAAAAGTATGGGAACAGTATGCAAAGGGGCTGTATACCTGCGAGCCAAATCGGCCGTCTCACTGCAACACCGGGTGGTCCAAGGCGGCAGCTGCCACCATCAAAACTGAAAGCGCCCTGAACGAAAAATTAAGACCAACCCGACCCGGAAAATTCTCAGAGGCAGAGATAGTAAAGCACATCAAGGCCATCAGAACCGACGGCGCCCCTGGCCCAAACGGGATCCCCGCCCAGGTTTTCAAGACTGATCCAGCCTTCTTCGCATCCAAACTCACTCCTTTATTTAACCACTCATTCGCAACCGCAATCTTGCCACTTTCCTGGAAAGGCTCAATCCTTTTCCCTATTCATAAAAAAGGCGACCACTCGAACCCGGCTAATTACAGACTGATAGCACTTCTTGATATTGAAGCTAAGGTATACGCCCACCTTCTTCTAAAGGACCTGGAGACTTGGGTGGACAAGAACGGTATTCTTCCGCCCTCACAGACTGGCTCCAGGGCTAACTGTTCCACGCTGGACAACATCATAGCGCTTTCGTACCTCGCTAAGAAGGCCAACACGAGGAATAAGCTGCCCCTGTTCTGTTGCTTTATAGACTATTCAACGGCCTTCGACCGAGTGAACAGAAGCCGGCTCTGGGCAAAACTAGAGACCTGGGGGATCCCCAAAGATCTTCTAAAAGCCATAAAAGCACTTTATGAGGGGACCTGGGTCCAGGTGAAACTAAGCTTACAATTGCAACCACAAGAATTGCCACTAACTCTGGTTTAAAGCAGGGGTGTGTTTTGGCCTCCCTACTTTTTAATCTGTACACTGCGGACATGGGGCATGTCCTGAAAGATGCCAACCTAGCACCCCCCAGACTGGGTAAGCTGGTCCTGGGTACGCTCCAGTACGCAGATGATACAGTAATCATGGACCACACCAGGGTAGGCCTTCAAAGAGCCTTAAATAGTCTTGCCACCTACAACAAGGAGAACGAGCTACGTATCAATGTGAGCAAGACCAAGATAGTAATCTTTGGCAAATACCACCACAAATCAAAAGCCTCATGGTCCCTGGGTGAGCACCGAATCACCACGGCCCCATCCTATAACTATCTGGGTACATGGGTATCAGAGAGGGCCTCCGCAGTTAAACACCTGAAGGAGCTTAAACCAAAAATAGACAAAATAATTTCGTCTTTAAGACGTTTAAGCCAGGGCTTGGCCAGTCCCTCTGCAGATCCGATGTTGACAGTACTTAGGGCTAAATTGATCCCCGCCATCACGTACGGCCACATAGCCTACCCAGGGGCTTTTGAGAAAGTGGTCCAAGCAGCCCAGGTGAAAGCATATAAGATGGTGCTAGGGGCCCCCAGACAGGCACGGAACAACAGGCTCAGACTAGAAATAGGCCTGAAACGTCCTGAGCTGGCACTACTGGGGGACTTGGTCAAATATTACATTAGAGTTTTGAAATCGCCCGAAAACACCTTAAAGCACTCGCTAATAACCATCTTTGACGACGCAGGCTCCCCATGGCACTCCAAGGTGGAACTAGCCATTGAAGTTCTGAAGATCGAGGGAAGGAGCCTGCATCTTCACGAAATTCCATATTCCGCTTGGGCCCAAGCCGTTAAGCGCCAAGTCCAGTCTATTTCCTTTGAGTTTGACCTTTCCTCGCTCTGGCATAATCCACTAACGCTGGCACTGGACCAGTCCTATATCCCCGGTAAACCCCAACCACATACACCTGCAAGATCCACTATCAATCGAAGCAAGACAGAAAATTCTGTTTATGCGCCTTTTGGCCCTCAGGATTGCGGACTTCAACCCAATTTGGGCACGCACGGACGGAGCCACTGCCTGCCGACTGTGCAACTATCGCAGAGAATCCTGGCTACATCTGCTATGTTGCTGTACAAAGTTGGCCAGCGACCGACAGCGATTGTTGCATCCGGCATTACGAATTCTGGGCCATAGAACATGCAGAGAGGCCTCGGACTGGTGTTTCTCAGAATCCACGACCTGCTTATTAGCCAGGGTAGGCAAGTTCATCCATCAAGTTAAAATGGCACTCGATTCCCAACTAAAGGCTACTATTTCGATGGGTCCGGATAGTGGGCTCTGCGCTTTCCCCGTCGCCCCAAAGTTGGCAGCCCACAGGTAATTCAGGGAGACGCCGAAAAGAAATTGGTACCATCGGACTGTGGTATTTAACCCGGGTCGACTAAGGGTCGGATGAAGTCCGCAGTGCGACTGATGATGTCGAACTTTTATACGTCTCTCAGACTCTAGTAAGCGTGGTCTCATGGTGAATTTAAAACCCTTACTCTTTTAATAATGTATAATAGTAGTGAACACAGTTAGTCTTGGGACAATATAGCTGCACCAATAGTATTACCTGGTTTTGGCCAAGAAGGGAGGGGGGGGGGTATTTTAGTTTACTGTATTTTATTGAAGTTCATTGTATTTTATACTGTAATGATTTTAAGTAATCGCACAGTTTTCTAATAAACAATTACATATTTGGGACAACCCATGCCGGTTCTTCTGTTGGCCAATTCACAACCCCTTTACATTCCATCAAAAGGTCTTTGGGAGCCACAGTCTCAAACAAGACATCTTCCCAAAGTACTTTTGAAATAGTTGCAATGCTTTCTGCTTTTGGGTATCACTTACTGGGATTTTCCCTAAGCTTTGCATTCTTTTGGGATTGAAAGATCAGATCAACTCTAAGGCACAGGCACATATGTTCCTCCATGCACTTCTCTCAAAGGGAGTTCAGTAAGCTCTCTAGTATCTAATTCACTTGCACTAATATCCTACCATCTATACCTGCAGACATTTCCTTTTTCAATTAGCCCCTTCTTTCTTTGCCCTTATAGCCTTAAAATTCTTTAGTTCTCCCCATTCTTTTGTGTAATTTGTTGACTTCTTAATGCCACTGTCTGTACCAGAAACAAGGGGAGAAGCTGTGCCTACCTAGACCTTGCTGAACTGCTGGAGGACCACAAGCCCCATCAGCACATGCTCTGCTGCCTATGCGCTCAGAAGCTTGACGCAGTTCCACAGCGCAGGACAAACCCGGGCTGTCCATGCCCATCAGTGCCCCTCAAATGTATCGGGACTCGTGGAAAATGAATAGTTTGCCATGGGAAAAGCAGGATAAAGCAACCGGATGCAGGCAGAGAAATTATTACTACTCTTAATTCATTCCTGATCAGGACAGTAACATTTAACAAAGGAGATTGAGCTTACAGAGCGGCAACTATCTTTGGAAGAGGTAAGAAGTGGACAGGCCATTATTGAAAGCCCCTGAAGAAAGGGAAGCTGTAACACATCAGGGCTAGGGATACAGAGGGATGCCTCCCCCACCTCACCTGTCTTTCAGCCTGGACAATGTGGGCATGTTTCAATATACCCGATGCACCCACATGTAAAAAGGAAAAGGGGTGGGCTAAGGCAACAACAGGCCACCAAAGCTAAGAAACCGAAGAATGTGCCCGGAGAAGAAATCTTGACCCAGTCCCAGACCCAGGCATCTCAAATTGTAAATATAGATGAACTTTGCCGTAGACTGGAATGTGTAATTTCATCACATGTACAGCCTTTGATAACCGTGTTAGAGTCCATAGAACAGCACTTAATGCAATTAATTGAGCATACTGGGATATTATTAAAAACGTGTGTGCTAACTTTGGTTAATGTTACCAAGTCCAGGGATTGCAGAATCCCAGAAATCAACTCAGCCAAAAGGGACAGTCACCTCACAGCGGTCTTGAGGCTTGAGAGGGGAGGCTCAACTAATACAAACATAGACATCCATAATATGTCTGCAACCCCAACACAACCCCTTCCCACATTAGTCGCCATCCTGAATTCGGCCGCTCTGGGCACATCCGTTTATTCACCACCAGGGTTGTGAGAAGTGGGGAAGAATGAGATTTTCACGGGGGATGAGGGAACAGATGGCTCAGACACTGTGTCTCTCCCCCGCAGACAGCCCGTTTGTGCGTTTTTTGGTTAATGTCCCCGAGGTAAGATACTCACAGTCAAAGTCAATGGAACAACTTATTGGCAAAGTGTTGCATTGGCTGACCAAGTTTGCAAGGATGGTTTCTTATTTAAGTGGGTATATTCTTATGGCAAGAAGAACAGCGTGGGTTGTGCCAGTCTTGAAAAGCATTGCCGGTGATTGCATTGTGGCTAACTTTGGCAGTTCTGAAATCAGTGGGGATTTGCTATGGCAGCTCTCGATTGCTCCACCTCTAGGCTCTCAGAGATATGATCTCCCTTTAGGCTTCTTTTGCAAACCACAAGATATTCTTAGGTCAGAGGTAGGGAGAGAAAATAACCCTGTGCCCCCCCCCATTTCTGTAGCAAACCTTACAAGGGAACTGCTGAAATTCTGACCAGAAATAAGTTTGCCCCATTGGAGAACTTAGAGGAGTATGATTGACTGTCCTGTAGCGGAAATAAGACCGATGAGGATGGGGGGTGTAATGAATCACTAACAGTGATGAAGGAAAAGAAGGTGGGGTGGACAAAAGTAATCTAGATAGTAACCTGGAATATAGCGGGCTTTAGATGCAAGAGGGATGACAGAGACTGGATAGGAGAGATAATAAAATATGACATCATATGCCTCCAAGAAACATGGGAACTGGGTCCCATCTCCCTGGATGGCTTTTGCTCCTATCAAACCCCAGCATTACCTTCAAGAGGCATGGTAGAGCAATAGGTGGAATTCTTATATTGATCGCTAATACTCTCAGGATGAAATTCCGAAGTTTTTTAATGACTCACTCAAATTTAATTATTTGGTATGCGGGAGGCAAGGATATGGGGATATTACAATTATAAATAATTATAATAGCAACTTTGAGGGCAATTTGTCAGAGGTGGCAGAAGAATTGAAACAGGTGATTAACAATATGAGCAACCATCATCCTAAACCCCTAAAACTAATTTGGCTGGGAGGTTTTTATTGCCAGAAGCTGCCAAAAAGTAGGGAAGGCAGTTCGTGGGATAACGGATTGCAAAGGCGACACCATTATCCATTTCGACCATAGTAATTGTGGGAAGCATTAAATACGTTGTTGATTAAATGGGACCTTCATG
This sequence comes from Lissotriton helveticus, assembly GCF_964261635.1. NCBI lineage: Eukaryota > Metazoa > Chordata > Amphibia > Caudata > Salamandridae > Lissotriton > Lissotriton helveticus. Next base: position 1,411,255,861 of record NC_136061.1, read on the forward strand.
AGAGCAGATAAAGGGTCCACAATTGATTATATAATAGCTTTAGAAATTTCGAATGACAGACTATGCAGGTAAGCTTCTCAGGCTTCAGCTACTATGCCTCGCTCACGTGTGATTTGAACTGGAAGGGAAATAATAAAAATAGCACAGTGAATGTCCCAAAGCCAGTTTTAGCTAGAAACAATGGCTACATATTAAAATGGGATAAAGTGAATAAGGTAAACCTCTTATCAACGGTGCTCACATAACAACAAGCTGAGGTCATGACCTGTTGAGATGCAAGTGCTATCCCTGAGCAGGTAACCGGGGTATACGAGGAGGTTTTGGATGTAATTAGAGCACAGTTGACATGCCTATTTCCAACTAGAGAGCACCCTCCACAGCGATGGTTTGACAAAATTTGGTTTATCAAACTTGCATGACACTTTGGATATGGTTCCCAGAAACATTCACCCTCAGACACAGATCTGAGTTTAATCCATCGTATTTTGCTCACCACGCCACCCCAGTTCAGACATGGCCATATGCAAATCAGTCTTGACCCTGTGCCTCATGGGAACAGTCCAGCCCGAACTGCCAAGCCATGTATTTCCTGGACCGGAAACAAGCATCCTGGGACCGGTTTCTGGATAATCAGCCGTCATCAGCCAGGTTAGCTTGAATCCAGTGGCAAAGTGAGCAAGGGACCCCCGTCTGTTCATACCCTGCCAACGATGGATTAAACCCAGATCTGTGACTGGGGGTGAATATTTTGCCATTGTGCAACATTCCGTCCATTATCTTGTGTGTTTTGCTGTTCGCCCTATGTGGGAAGGGTATACCCAGAGGTGGGTCCCTTTGCTCACTACTCCACTGGAGTCAAGCTATCCTGGCTGATGACGGCTGATAGCCAGAAACCGGTCCTAGGATGCTTGCTTCCGGTCCAGGGAAGACATTTCAGGCTGGACTGTTCCCATGAGGCACAGGGTCAGACTGATTTGCATATGGCCATGTCTGAATTGGGGTGGTGCAGTGAGCTAAAGAATGATGCTGGATTAAACCCAGATCGGTTGACTGGGGTTGAGAGTTTGATTTGCTCCAACGCTCCGTCCAGCATCCCCTTTGGTGTCGCTCCATTCAAAAAAGTAGTTGTGGATCCCTCGTTGGACGTACACATTGAGGAAGATAGATGGGAGTCACAATTCCAAAATATTTTCCAAAGTAATAAAGGGACCATGAGTTACAGCCAGAACCATCTCAAGAAGAGAAATAAGACTTATTTAGTCTTTGAGGTGGTAGAAATAGAGCGAACCATTGATTAGTCTAGATCCCTAAAGGCATCTGGACTCAATAGTGTCCTGTAGATATCTTCTTTGAGACTAGGGCCTTATGAGCCCCCCCCCCTAATGATGAATGTTTTTAATGCTATAGTTAAGAAGGGCCCACTTAAAACGTGGAAACCTTCAATAATCTCTTCTTTATATAAAAAGGGGGAAAATCAAATCCCCCCAAAAAAGATAGACAAGCATCTTTAATCGATAGTACAGCTAAGTTGATGGGATGATTACTATTGAACAGACTAGAGGAATGGTTAGGTAATAAGAAAGCCCTGATGGAAGTACAGTACCGATTTAGAAAGGGCAAAGGGACCATTCATCAGTGCCTTAACCTGAGCATGCTGATCGCCAAGTACACCGTGGCCAAGAAAGAGCATCTTTTTATGGCATCATTTTATCTGAACCTCTTGGCTGCATTTGATTACGTGGTCCATGGTAAATTATGGGCAATTAAAGAGAGCATGGGAGTGTACCCACTTATTATTACATTTATTAGACAGATTTATTCAGGGGCAACTGCATGTGTCCATTACGGCAGGGAGAGGGAGTGTACAAAACCTTTTCAATATTAAAAGGGGCTTAAGACAGGGGTGCATCCTCCCACCATTCCTGTTTTCCCTTTATATTAATAGGGTGGATGCAATCCGGCATGGGAGTGTTAGGGACGTTCCTTATATTGAAGCAGCCCCTCTCCAGATACCCCTCTATGCAGACGATGCAGTGCTTTTAGCTTGGATTCCCCTAGCATTGTAGATACTCATAGAGGAGTATACCCGATTTATGGATAGCTTGGGCTTCCATGTGAATGAGTCAAACTCATGTGTTCTTATTGCAGGGACGTGCCCAAAGAAACTCCTAATATTCCATATAGCCCATAGGAGGGTAGAGGTTGTGGAAATATTGTCATACCTTGGGGTGTTATTTGATGGAAAGTTTTTATGGAAATACATGGTTTTAAACAGAGCTACTCTCTTAAAAAGAAGCATCACAGAAACATTACATTTCCGAAGAAATTGGAATCTAAGCCTATCCCCGAAATTTAAAATATATAAGTAGCCAACGCAAAGGCCATTGCCACATATGGGGGAGCAGTGTGAACCATGGCAAAAATAGAACCGCTGCAGCGTGTGGAGGACGCATTTGGCAAAAAAATGATTTCATTGCTCAGTAGCTGTGTAAACTATGTCACAGTGAGTTATGTCTACTGTATATTGGAGATTTGATTCGACTGGCTCCACTAATATTAGGGCACTCAATATGGAAAAGAGAGAGTGTAAAATTGAACCAAGCGGTGCTAAGGGATTTTCTGAAATTGGATCTCGCTAATAAGATTCTATGGCTCTACTTTGTAGAGTCCACCCTGTCCGCCTTGGGTCTACAAGCCTTCTTTGACTTCCCATCAACTTGTGTTAGCTTCCCTAGGGCTAAGCCCAAGAAGATTTTACTAACAAAGGCGTCTGGGGAAAAATGGGAGCAAAACAAAAATAAAAGCACGGTAAGATTATATTATACGGTGCCTCCGTGAAGCTGGATCTGTAGTCTTATTTGGTCTTTGTACAAAATCCCCAGCCCCATTTCATTTTGACAAGGTTTCTTTTAAATTATATTCCTCTAATGCTGGGTTTTCCAGCTAACACCCATTCCATGAATGAGCTGCTCCCTTGTCCTTGTGATGGAAGGTCCATTTAGTCAAATCTGCATATATTATTAAAAAGATTAATCGATCTCTTTTGTGCAAATATATTTTCACCCAATGTCAGCCAGCACTATCGCATGTTCAACAGCTTGATGACTGATTGGTGTGTTATGCAGTAGCAAAATTTTTCTGGGGTGTATTAAAATGCAGGCAATTGCATCAGGAGTTGTGATGTTGGAATTGGATTTGATAAAGCCAGTTTTAATTGTCATCCTGGCTGACACAACAAGAATGTTTTAACTCTCCCTTATGTATTATTGACTCAAAAAATATAATGTCAGGCCCGTTTGAAGACATAATTGAGCAAAATGATGAGTATATATCTTTTAACTGTAACTGGATTAAGGAGATTATTTGCTTGTTTTATAAAGAGTGAATAATAGTAAGTGGATCAAATCATGGAATAAATTGTTGATTTATGAATTTGCACATTCTTTATATATGGATTTCCACACGAAATGTTTTTAATTTGGAATTTTTTTATGGAATTTGGTTTTAATACATACTTTTTAATTGTCATGTATGTACATTTATGCATTAAAAAATGTGTGAAATAAATTTTTTCGAATGAATGACTCCTTAATGTGCAATCGCAACTTGGTGATCTAATTGTTTTGTCTCTTCCTCACTCATTACCCTTCTGAAATTCTTTCATACATTTTTATTTCTATTGAAGTCAATCTCATTCTCTTCAGCAACATTTTCCAAATTCGTATGTGCCTCGCTAGCCTGCCTAGCAATTTCTTTGCTAAAATATCTCAGTTCAGCCTCATTTTATACATTCAGTCTTTTTATGCCAAATATGCCCCTCAAAATCTCTTTCAATGCTGTCTTTCATCTCAATATGTCAATTTCTTTGATCACTGTCTCTCCAGAATGAGTTTGTGATTCAGCGTCTTTAACAGTAGTCGCAATAGGTGTGATTGTTGCATCAGTAGATGTGCCGGAAACACAGGAGGTATTTTTACTTCTGGTGTACTTGGCACAATGGATACACTTGAACCCTCAGTTACACCAGCTCCCAGTCTTCCAGTCTACCACTCCTCTGGTGCTGGCTTCTACAGAAAGGGGTCCAACATGCTATGGAGGTGGTCTTGATTGTCATAAATCATCTCTGCTGATCTATAATCTGACACTTTAAGCTGCTGTCTTTCAAGACTGAAGGGTAAACACCTACACCTTCAATCATACCTTCACACCTTGCCTGCTGTCTCGAACTCCATTTCGCATCCAACCGCTTGCTAACAGTATTTCTGATCTGAGACTTCATTCTTTAGTAATCTAGCTCATGTGCAACATGCTCCCATATATTTAATCCTTTCAAATTGGGCAAGTCTGCGGGTTCATATAATACATCATTTGTCTCAAATTCTTATGTGTTCTCAATTTAAAGGGACCATTCAGGGGTAATTGCATGTTCTTGTAGTCAGAACTAATCCTGTTCCAATTTTGTATCTATAGGCAAGTGTGTAAACCCTTGTTAAGTGCCACGTCATATGCAGGTGTACCTTAAAGCGCATTTTCTTCCCCTTACAAATGGTAACAGAAGGTTTCTTAAGCACGATTCCAATTATGCTAACATCTCGCACCGTTTGTAACACACACTTGGTGATAAATATGACGACACCAAACAACCAATCCTAGTGCGACACCCAATGATGCATTTAACAAATAACACCGCAACTCACAGCACTAATTGCAGCCCGTCCATTTCAAAGTGTATCCAGGCATAGGACGTCTCTGTGTGTCATCATACAAAAAGCAATCACAGAGCGACTTGCAATGTAGAAATATCTAAATTCTGCACTCCTGGGACTATAAAACAATTAACAAATCCTCATCAGCTTTACCTAGGGTGAAGAAAAGAAAAATCAACCTCGCTTGTGGACATAAAATAGCTCTAGCACCAACAAAGGTACTACCAATCACACTAAAATAGATTATCAACCAGCTGTAACCAGAATTGATCAGCGCAATTGCTCCTGAGCACTACAGAGTAAACAAACACCCATCTGGATTAACATGCATTCACAAGAAGACATTTAGTAAATCTCTATCATGGTGTGGATGTGGCGCCTCCCAATACACACCTAAATCTTAGAAGACAATTTTCAATAACAAGTATATATCTTGAGAACTTGGAATTCTGGTGAAATATGCCGAACTAAACCACAATTATAAACAATTTACAAATTATTCACAAAAAGCACATTCAATAAACATGAATGGACACCGAAAATTAAATTGCACATGTAAAGCCCTTTTGAAACTAATTTGTACACGTAAATCAAAAATAAGGCATAGCATCAAAATTACAATAACCAAAGCTTCTATTAGCCCAGAAATTAGAGCTGCATAACCAACAACCGTTTTTCCTGACACCGAAACTACAAATCCCACAATGCACTATCTCACATACAATGATACACGCTCAATGACACTCTCTACAATGATCAAAGTGAAACAAGGCTTAGGCGCACAGCGTTGAGTTGAAAGGGTGGTAGGTAGAAGGGCTGATGTTGGGCTCGGTAGGATGAAGGTGCTCCAACAGGTGACGCAACTGGCCAAATGCGTCCGTAGATGCTTAAGGTGAGTGTGTTACGCGGTGCGTAGACACATCCCTGTGTACTGGGCACACTTATGACAGTTCAGAAAAACTGACTCAAGGAGGAAGTTTAAGCGAAAGGGTTAACAAAGAGTCCACACGAAGGTTTCATCATATGGTTCGTTTTTAGTAGTTCATAAGTTCTTAAATTGGAAGCGTTACATCACGCCAAAATAATTATATACAATCCAGCACAGTTTTCGTAAAATGCCCCAATGCATTTCGGACTAATGAAAGTCCTTTGTCAAGGAGCCCTGCGGAAGGATACAAAAATGCAACTTAGATCAACGAAGAATAGACGGAAGGTAATCAACTGGCATGCTATCGGGTTCAACATGCATTAATGAAGAGGGTAGGTGAGTTTGACCGGAGAATGCCGGTACGTGCAGGAGGGAGTGATAGCGATCGGATCATGCTGAAGAATCTTAACAAGGGTGGGTGAGTGAGTGGCTAAAAATGGGAATAAAATAATGCGGGTGTGCTAGGAAGAAGCATGCAGGTGAACGCTACGTGAAAAACAATCGGTGACAATAAATAAAAAAGCGGCTCTCACGTTTACAACTTAGCGGGAGGCTCACGTCAGGTGCTGCAAAAGAGAGAGGGGATAGTGAGAGGTGGAGCTCACGTGAAGTGAGAGGTTCAAAAGCACTCAGAACATGCAAAAATAGATAACTTACTGTGGAGCGTTTTGAACAGTGAACCGGGTGCCGGGAACTTCGCGGAGTTACTGCGGAGTTCGTTAGAAGTGAGTGAGGTTAAAATAGACAAAGGACACCGTGGTGGGGAAAAAATATTAGAGCGGCCATCTTGTAGTGGAGTGCGAAGATTAGAGGGTGTGGTTGGTTAAGTCTGCAGAACAGAGGACACAGTATCAAACATAATATGACAGGTAAATCAATTACAGGTAACAACTAAGTTCTGTTCGGTTATTCAGGCCGAACGGTTTCAAAGACTGAAGTTTATAAATCCACGAGGTTTCTCGCTGAAGGAGGGTCTTATTATTGTCTCTGCCCTCCATGTGGGCAACGGTTTCAAGTACAAGATATTTCAGTTGTGCCACACTGTGGTGGGCTTCATTGAAATGAACAGCCACGTTGGATTTGGTGTTTTTGGTCCTGATATTGGACTTATGTTCATTAAGTCTAATTTTGATTTTTCTGCTCGTTTTTCCCACGTAGGACTTGCCACATGGGCATTTAAGCATATAGATAAGGTTGGCCGAGTCACATGTGGCATCTACCTTGAGATTGATGTTAAAACCTCTCATAGGGTGATTCAGGGTGTTACCTACAATGACGTTGTTGCAATTACTGCAGTGGTGGCACGGGCGGGTGCCCGTGTAAGTGGTTTTTGTGACAACTGGTTTTGATAGTATTTCTTTGATATTCATCGGTCTACTATACGCAAAAATGGGAGGTTCTTTGAACATGTCGCCAAAGTCTGGTTCCGATGATAATATGCGCCAATGCTTTAGGATGGTCTTCTTGTAAATCTTACTTGAGGTAGAGTACCTGGATACTAATGCCATTCTGGAGCTTGGATCCTTCTTTTTGCTTTTCAGGGTTTCTGACCGTGGGATCAATTTCACTTTGTCTTGGGCCTCTTTGATAATGTCATGTGGATATCCCCTGGTGGAGAATCTACTGGCCATTGATTTTAGTTGAGTGTCTCTTTTACCATCATTGGAAACAATCCGGGTCACTCTTAGCATCTGACTAAACGGTAAGTGCCTCTTCAAAGAGTCCTGGTGAAAGCTACTGTACAACAGGGTATTGTTACGGTCAGTTGGCTTCCGGTACAGGTCTGTTTCAATGCCCTCAGGGGTGATTTTTACCAGTACGTCTAAGAAAGTGATTTCTTTGTCAGAAATATTCCAAGTCAATTCGATCCGGTCATCTTTAGAGTTCAAGGTGTTTAATGCTGATTCCAGATGGTCTCTGGAGTCTTTCCAGATGAAGAATAAGTCATCTATATAACGTGCATATAGTTTCAGGTTGGCGTCCATTTTCGGACCATCCAGATCCTGTCTCTAACCTTCAAAATCCAGTCTCTAACCACCCTCTTCTGACATTTTTTCTTATATGTCTAGTTTAAAGCGCTTGTGACAGACCATGGCCGGTGTGGGAAACGGCCACTACAACGCGGCCGTTTCCACGAATACATTAACCACGCATGCATTACAACGCATGCGTGGTTAACACGAAAGCCTTTACCACGCATACCTTTACTACGAGGTATGTAGTAAAGGCATATGTGGTAAAGGTTCAAAATAAAAAAGGGGGCTTGGGGGGGTCTCCCCCCCCAAAAAAACCTCACCTGAAATCACGTCAGAATGTGCAGGCAATCGGCGTCGTTTAAGAGGAAACGGAAAGAAACTTCTGCTTCCTCTTAACGACGTACGACGTCAACACGCAAGAATTAGAGGAAAAGGATATGCGTTGAAAAACCATTCCGTTGTAACGCATGCGTGGTAAAGGCATGCGTTGCAACGGAATGAGTTGTAAGAATATACAACCGGCCGGTGTTAATCCACCAAGGATTTTATTGCTCCTCAACTGAATCTGATCAACAAAATTACAGTGCAAACTGTAAGCACATTAAGCTTTACAATGAAAGTGAGACATATGTTAAAATTAATCCATTGTTAAAAAGTTTACATTATAACAGAAGGCAAAAGAATGGTTAGTAGTCAGTACATGTGTCATTTAAATCATTTAAATCAAATGATAGCACGAAGCTCAGAAAAAATGCAAGAAATGAATAAACAGAGCCAGGTATAGTTCAGCTCTAAAGAATAAATCAAAGTTATAAACAAGAATCCAGATTAAAGTGTGCTGCTTCCTAAAAGTCAAGTGAGAATGAGCCCAATGACCTCAGGAAGGGGCTTCTTTTATAATGTGTTTTACAATGTGCAAGAGTCACACAGTTTATACCAATCAGGTTAAAGAAAAAGCAATACAGGTTCTGAAATCACATTATTCAGCACTATTCCACAGAGTCACATAATGCAGTTCCCATCCCTGGTACCCTTCAGACACCTAAATTGTTAAAACAAATGTTGCTACTTAATATACGGTGACAAGTTCTCATGAGAAATCACATTGTGGTCCTAATAGGTGAGTTTGCTGCAGGACTCTAAAGCAGCATTTTCCAAACTGTAGGTCACAAGCCAATTTTTGGTGGGTTGGGAAAGTCCAAGCAATAAATAAAGATGTCTCTAAATTCAGCATTTATCTTGTAACATTTGCTGTGCTTCGTAGACAGAGGTCAAATGTCAGGCAACGTCTTCTGCTGCTTATGTTTGTTAACATGGGGACTGGGGTTTACAAACTCTTCGAATTTTGCAGTCAGAGAAAAAAAAGTAAAGTGAACTATGTGACAGTCTTGCTGGGGTAGGTAAAATAGTGAAAGGAAAGAATGTAAAATGTAAGATTTTTGTAGCACACAACAAAGTGGAAATACCTGTAAATGAAATGTACTCATTCGGCAGTTAGGAAACCAGAAATTAATCATACTGTTTTGTCATTCTGAAGTGTGATGGAAACAAAGATTTAAATAGGATGAGAACATCACCAAGACACTTTACTTGGTGATGCAAAATAATAAATATTCACTGAAACATGATGTCCACACGTTATCATATCACTTGTGTGCAATATAGCTTTATTAGTAAAACTGTATGCATAAAAAAATCGCCTGCCTCATGTCCATTAAAGCTAGGTGGACCACAAACGTTTGTCGAACTTAAAAGTGGATCGTCTTCCTATACCTGTTGGGCAGCACTGCTCTAAAGATAAGAAACATAATTCTATATCTGGGAAAGTACAAATATTGTTTACAAATTTACTTGTGTATGAGTAATCTGTGTGAGGGCTAAAACAGAAATAAAAAGAATTACAAGCTGAAAGATGACAGCGGACTGCACCAACCATTTTGAAAACAAGGCCTTCATTAGCTAACGTTAGCATAAGCACAGTTCCCTCAGTAGGATATCTTTGTTCAAACTACGTGTTCATTTTCTTCTGTCTTGTAAATGCTATTGTGCATATAATTATAAAACCCTTCACCAGGAGCTTGCTCGCCTCTAGAAGAGCTAACTTGAGTTTCCTTATGCTTGTTCAGAATTCCACCAAAGAAAGAAAAATGCAGATATGTTACTCAGGAATATGAAATGCAAAATGCAAATGGGAGGAAAAACATTTTAAATTCTTACTTTCCTGGTGCTGTATTCCTCACCCAGCCATTCTAATAGGATCAGCACAGTAGTCTGTCATTTGGCTCCTCATATCCTTCTGTAATACCACAACCACTGCACCTGTTAAGTATTATATATTCACTGAAAAAAACATAGGTTTTAGGCACGTTATAGTTAGAAACTAGGGCGTGTTTGCACTCGTCACCTCAGACCTGCCCTCTCCCTTCACCACTGTGCAAACGTGCCCGTGGCTCGTTTTAAGTTGGGGATTAAGTCCCCTTGAATCCTGAGGGCCCCTGGGGCCCAACTAGCCCACCAGGTACCTACAATAAGCGCCACAGAGCTGTGGTGCAGAGAGTTGTAAAAGGAGGCGCAGCCTGGACCACCTCTCTGCAACGCAGACCTGTGGCGCTTTCTGGAGGTACCTGGTGGACTAGTTGGCCCCCAAGGACCCCCAGTATTGAAGGTTAACTAATTCCCCAATTTAAAACGTGCCACAGGGTGTGTTTGCAGAGTGTTTCTGTGAGGGGGCGGGCCTAGGCACAACCATGTGTCTTTTTTAAAAATACATTTGGGAAGGGGGCTGTGTGGCCCCCCTTCCTTTTACTTTTTTGGGGCCCTGGGGACCCCATCCCCCAGGGCCTGACCCCCCATTTAAAAAATATATATATAAACGGGAAGGGGGCTGTGTGGACCCCCTCCTGTGGCCCATTCAGGGCCCCGGGGACCCCATCCCTGGGGCATGGCCAAATCTTTTTATATTAATATGCAGGGGGCTGCATGGCCCCCTCCTCAGGCCACTTCTGGCCTCGGGGACCGCACCCCCGGGGCCTAGCCACCTTGTTGGGGACCGTGGGGGGAGCCCCAATCCCCACACGGTCCCGCCGGCTCCCCGCGTCCTGCGGGAGCCAGCGCAGCTTTTCCACAGTAAATGGTCAAAATATCGATTCCAAAATATAGACAAACCAAAATATCGAGTCCAAAATATAGAATGGACAAAATATCGAATGGACAGAATATAAATATCGTTTTGAAGGTAAGTAATGTAATATCAATTTTAAAAATATAGACAGTCATCACTCACTCGGATATAGGTTCCATTTTAATCTCCGATCATGCCCCGGTTTCACTTCAACTTGAGTTACTCCCTCCTAGTAAGGGGACTAAGCGATGGAGATTCAACAATTCCCTACTCCTCGGTACTTCATTCTCTACCTCCTTTCTTCAATTTGCCTCCCTTTTCTTTAAAGAGAATGAATCCCCTCAAACATCCCCTCAACTGGTATGGGACACATTTAAGGCTGCCTCTAGAGATTTCATCATTTCCTATGTTGCCAAGAAGAGACGTCTAAACACGCAATCTATCTCTAGGCTTACCTCTCGTATTAAACACTTGGAACAGGTATATTACTCATCCAAATCTCAATTTGATCTTAATAACCTTATTTCCGCCAAATTATCATTTAATAAGTTATCCACCGAATCCGCGAATTTAATTTTACTTAAATCCAGTGCTAAATATTACTCCTCTCAAAATAAAGCTGGTAATATGTTGGCAAATTATCTTAAAGTTAAGAAAGAGCGCACCAAGATTGAATCGATTGTTTCCTCCACTAATATCATTCTTCATAAAGAGGAAGATATTTTGGGTGAATTTTCTAATTTTTATCAGAATCTTTACACTCCTGAATCTCCCCCTTTGTCGTCAGACATTGATCATTACTTATCCTCTATTCCTTCTCCTTCAGTTTCTGATGTGGACTTTTCCTCTTTAGACAAAGACATTACGTCTATAGATATTTTAGAAGCCATTCGTGTCCTTAAGAGGGGGAAACAACCTCCGGGTCCGGATGGTTTCTCTATTGAATTTTACTCTCATTTTTCTGCTTTTCTTGTTCCTAAATTACTTCAATTATTTTCTTTCTTTATTTCTTCCCAAAAATCTGAAGGTTCTTTTCAGGAAGCATTAATTTGCCTTCTCCCCAAGGATGATAAGGATCATACTTTATGTAAAAATTATAGACCTATTTCTTTGATTAACCTTGATTATAACATTTTTGCAAAGATTTTAGCTTTACGTTTAGACAAAATTGTACCTCAACTTATTGGTAGGGAGCAATGTGGATTTATCAAAGGTCGACTTCTATCAGATAACACGCGTTTATTTTTTGATGTCCTTAGTAAATCACAAACTTCCCCTCATTCTCTGGCTGCTATAGCTTTAGATGCAGAAAAGGATTTTGACAGAGTTAATTGGCCCTTCCTTTTATCTTCTCTTAAATGGTTTGGTTTTGGGTCTCAATTTCTCTCTTATGTTTCTTTATTATATTCTTTTCCTAGGTCTTTTATTTTTGCTAATGGCCTTGTTTCCTCTTCTTTTCCTTTGTTCCGTGGAGTCCGTCAAGGCTGTCCTCTTTCACCCCTTCTTTTTATTCTTGCTTTAGAACCCTTCCTAACAAAAATTCGACTCAATGCAAATATTTCAGGTTTCTCTTATGGTGATAAGCAAATAAAGTTGTCCGCTTATGCTGATGACATTCTCCTTTTTATTTCTAACCTTCAAGTTTCTGTTCCTACATTCCTTTCTGAAGTCTCTGATTTTGCAGCCGTCTCAGGTTATAAACTGAATGTCGATAAATGCGAGATTCTTCCTCTTAATAAATTCTGTTTTCATGCGGATTTCTCGATATCTTCTTTTCATTGGAATCCCTCCAAAATTAAATATTTAGGCCTTTGGTTTGCTCCCTCCATTAAAGAAACAGTGACCTTAATATTAAGCACTTGCATACTACTCTCGCAGATTCTACGTCTCGATGGCATCCGCTATTTTTATCTTGGTGGGGGAGGTTGGACTCAATTAAAATGATGCTAGTTCCTATTATTTTATTTTTCCTTTCTAATCTCCCTATTAATATTCCAAAATCTTGTTATAAAACTATTTATTCTATTTTATCCCGTTTCTTATGGCAAAATAAGAGAGCTAGAATGTCGTTTTCTAAACTTAGCCGCCCCAAACACTTAGGAGGAGTTAATTTTCCCAATTTTTCCTCTTACCATACTTCCTTTTTTCTTTCTCACTCAGTTTCTTTGTTATCTCATACATTACTAGATGATACTTCTCTTCCCTTGTGGGTCGACATTGAATCCATCTTTTTTCATCCCTTTTCTTTTAAAGAGTTTGTTTCCTTGCCCCGTGTCCCAAAGCAGATGTCTTTACCTATTCTTAAGAATTCCAGGAAACTTTTTCTTCCATTATTTCAGACTAATCTTGATAGCCATTCACGATTTTTACAGTCTCCTCTTTGGTACAATCCTCTTATTAAGGTCAAAAATAGGACTCTTTTCTGGAAGGCGTGGTATGATCAAGGACTTTTTTGGGTGCATCAAATTTTTCAACATGGTGCTTGTATCCCTTTCCCTATTTTTCAACATCGTTTTTCTTTTCCTCTCTCCTTCCTTTCTAAATACACTCTTTTGACCGCTGCTGTTCAGATGGGCTATAACTCCCTTCCCCTCTCTATCTCTTGTCCTTCCTCTTCTTCTCCTCTTACCCTCTCTTTCCTCTTATCCTCGTCCTCTGCTTCACAGATTTATAAAAAATTACATGAATCGTCTCCTACCAGAGATAAATCAACCGTTGAACTAGCATGGGCATCGGATTTAGGTGAAACGTTCTCTCCCTCCTTGTGGCAAAATATATGGAATAAGATACGGAAATCCTCTAGAGCAGCCAACACTACCCAAACTTTATTTTTTCTTTATAATCGTCTTATGCTCACTCCTGCTCGATTACATAAAGTGGATTCCTCTATTCCCTCCTCTTGCTGGTCTTGTTTGGACCCACGATCGGATCTCAAACACATGCTTTTTCTCTGTCCTCTTGTTCGTACATTTTGGTCCAAGGTTTGGCAACAAATTAATAATATCTTTTCTACTAATTTTCCTTTTTCTTTTACAAATGTTTTCCTGGGTAGCCTCTCCGATATATGGTCCTCATCTCCCTTCAACACCTCTATTATTGATCTCCTTCTAGCGATAGCCTTCCAGCAAATTACCAAAGCATGGAAAGATACCTCATCCATATCATATCAGGCCTGGTGGTATGGTGTCTGTTTTAATCATAGATTAGATAGAGCTTATGTTTATCCTATTAAAATTGCTATCAAACGTGATTTATTGTGGTTACCTATCACCTCTTTCTTAGACTCCTCAGCTGCATCCTCTACACTTCATTCCCCTCGTACTGAGGAAGTACCCAAACCCCCATGATATGTTTCTTGCTTACTTTTTTATTACATTTTCAACTTGTGCATTTTTTCTTTATGGTTATCCATCTTTTTTCTAACATATGGCACGCTTATTTTATAATGATGTGATATGAATACTGAAATTGTATTTCCTTTGCTGAGTTTTTGCCTTCTCTCCTTTCTTTCTCTCCCCTCCTTTCTTTCTTTCCCTCTCCCTCTTTTTCTCTTTCTCGTTTTTCCTTTTCTTATATATTATATTGCTTGCTTACGGTGTTTCATATCAAATTTGTATTTCTTGTTCTTGCTGCATTCTTATACCCAATAAAAATTTTCTTTAAACTTAAATAAAAATATAGACAGTCAAAATATCGAAGTACATAATATAGTCTATTAAAAATATCGAATTTTTAATAATATCGAATTTTTTAAAGTGTTTTTATGTTAGTATGTGTGTGAAAAGTGTATATATTTTTGTAATTTATTTTAAGTAATTAATTTTATGTTATTTAATTATTGTGTAATTTAATTCTGTATCGGGTTGTGGGTTTATAGGGGAATAGGGTGGGAAGTAGTTTAATGATAATTAATTAAATATGTTAATTAATTAATTGGTATTTATTTAGAATTAATTGTTAATTAATTTTTAATTGGTAATTAATTAATTCTTAATTGATAATTATTTTTTATTAATTGATTAGTTGATAATTGTGTGAATTAAATTAATTTATTTTCTGTAGCGGGTTGTGGGTTTATAGGGGAATAGGGCGGGAAGTAATTTAATTATAATTAATTAAATATGTTAATTAATTGGTATTTAATTTGAACAAATTGTTAATGAATTTTTAATTGATAATTAATTAATTCTTAATTGATAAATAATTTTTCTTAATTGATTAATTGATAATTATGTGAATCATTTTAATTTATTTTCACTACAGTGGGAATAGTAAAATTTACCCCTTTGCTATCCAATGCTTTCCCTACTGTTGCACTCTCTGGAGTAGGAATAGTAATTTTTACCCCTACTCTATCCAACGCTTTCCCTAATTGTTGCACTCTCTGGATTAGGAATAGTAATTTTTACCCCTACGCTATCCAACGCTTTCCCTACTGTTGCACTCTCTGGAGTGGGAATAGTAATTTTTACCCCTACGCTATCCAACGCTTTCCCTACTGTTGCACTCTCTGGAGTGGGAATAGTAAATTTGACCCCTACGCTATCCAACGCTTTCCCTACTTTTGCACTCTCTGGAGTGGGAATAGTAATTTCTACCCCTACGCTATCCAACGCTTTCCCTACTGTTGCACTCTCTGGAGTGGGAATAGTAATTTTTACCTCTACGCTATCCAACGCTTTCCCTACTGTTGCACTCTCTGGAGTGGGAATAGTAAGTTTTACTCCTACGCTATCCAACGCTTTCCCTACTGTTGCACTCTCTGGAGTGGGAATAGTAATTTTTACCCCTACGCTATCCAACGCTTTCCCTACTGTTGCAATCTGTGGAGTGGGAATAGTAATTTTTACCCCTACGCTATCCAACGTTTTCCCTACTGTTGCACTCTCTGGAGTGGGAATAGTAATTTCTACCCCTACGCTATCCAACGCTTTCCCTACTGTTGCAATCTGTGGAGTGGGAATAGTAATTTTTACCCCTACGCTATCCAACGTTTTCCCTACTGTTGCACTCTCTGGAGTGGGAATAGTAATTTTTACCCCTGCGCTATCCAATGCTTTCCCTACTGTTGCACTCTCGGGAGTGGGAATAGTAATTTTTACCCCTACGCTATCCAACGCTTTCCCTACATTTGCACTCTCTGGAGTGGGAATAGTAATTTTTACCCCTACGCTATCCAACGATTTCCCTACTGTTTCACTCTCTGGAGTGGGAATAGTAATTTTTACCCCTGCGCTATCCAACGCTTTCCCTACTGTTGCACTCTCTGGAGTGGGAATAGTAATTTTTACCCCTACGCTATCCAACGCTTTCCCTACTGTTACACTCTCTAGAGTGGGAATAGTAATTTTTACTCCTACGCTATCCAACGGTTTCCCTCCTGTTGCACTCTCTGGAGTGGGAATAGTAATTTTTACCCCTACGCTATCCAACGCTTTCGCTACTGTTGCACTCTCTGGACTGGGAATAGTAATTTTTACCCCTACGCTATCCAACGCTTTCCCTACTGTTGCACTCTTTGGAGTGGGAATAGTAATTTTTACCCCTACGCTATCCAACGCTTTCCCTACCGTTGCATTTCCAGGAGTGGGAATAGTAATTTTTACACCTCCGCTATTCTACGGTAATATTATTGTGTACTTTTTATATTAATAATATGTTAATATATATGTATATGTTTTAACAGATATGATTGTATTTTTCTTTATAAGTTAAATTAGTTATTTAATACTTTTAAGGTAATTTAAGTATTTTTAAGTATACTTTAGCTATTTATTTTTTATATTTTTATAATTTTACATTAATTTAAAGAAATTCTATATTTTTATAATGTATATATATATATATAAACAATATTTTGGGGTCAATATTTTGGTACTTACCTGTTTGTAGATAGGAATTCGATATTTTGTCTGTCGATATTTTGGAATCTATATTTTGGGTAGTCTATATTTTGCCCCTTGATATTTAGTCAGTGATCCCTTTTCCACATGGGGAGCAGCTAACATGCTACTCCAAGTGTGGAAAAGCAATGTGGTTTGGATTTTGGAAGAGAGAGAAGGTTTCCTGCTCTGTCTTCCAAAACCTAAACCCCAGTTTGCTATGACAGGGCGGGAGTGCGATGCCCCCGCCCTGTCATAGCAAACAGCAGTTTCCCGGGTGTGGGAACCCCGGTACACTGCAGGAGCTGGCCCTAAGGGGTGGCGGTCCCCAGGGCCACCACAGGCTCCCTCTCATTGCATTTAGAGCCCCGGGGAGGTGGTGGTCCTCGGGGGTCCTGAACGGACCCCCAAATTTACATATTAGGGCCCCGGGGAGGTGGCGGTACCCGGGGAGCCCCCCCACACAGGTATTTATTGTGCAAAAAAGAAGCCCCGGGGGTGGCGGTCCCCGGGGGAGCAGGAGGCCATGTGCCCCCCAACAATAATTACTGAAAGCCCCAGGGGTGGTGGTCTCCGGGGCTTGGGGGGGCCTTTGAGCCGCCTATACATTTAAAAAAGAAGCCTCAGGGGGTGGCGTTCCCCCGGGCTGCGGGGGAGGGCTGTGTGCCCCCGCAAATATTTATATAAAGCCCCTGGGGGTGGCGGTCCCTGGGGCTGGGGGGGTCCCCCTGGGCCCCCGCTAATTATTTTTGAGATGCCCCCAGGACTTGGCCAACCCGGGGGCTTTTTAATAATGAAGCGTAGGAGCCCACGCTTCATTTTTTTAATTTTTTGCGGCCGGATCCAGGGATCCTCGCGCATCCCGTGATTTCTTTTTTTTTTTAATGCTTTTTTTTACCCTGGTGGTCCTTGTGGGACCCCCTGAGCAGGCCTAGGGGGTCAGGGTGTTTCTACCCTGCCCCCTTTTCTTGTTTTGCGCCTTTGTTTTTCTCTTTTCTTGCGCCTCGGTTCTACCGAGGCAGAAGATGGCTGCCAACACTTCCTGGTTTGAAGTGTTGACTGCCAATTAGAATTCAGCTCGTGATTCGGAGGGTGCACGGATGCACCGTGCCTCAAAATATCAAAACTTTTATTTTTTGATTTTCTCAGCAACTACTGAACTTGATTTACACCATTTAAAAGAGTGCTTTCTGAGCCAAGCACTACCTTTCTGCCAAATTTGGTGTCATTTCGTTCAGCAGTTCCAGCTGTAGCCGTGTCTAAAGTTTCCTATGGGAAACACTTTTTCTTGAATTTCTCAGGAACTACTGAACGGATTTACACCATTTAAGAAAAAGAGTGCTTTCTGAGCCATGTCTAAAGTTTCCTATGGGAATTAACATGTTTTGGGGCCCCCCTTTTTTCTCCCCCCCCCCTTTCCAAATCAGCCTGAAACTTTCAAGATAGGAGCGGACCGTGCTTTTGAAAATTTCCTGAAGATTCGTCAACCGGCGCCAAAGTTATTGGGAATAGAATGTTACAATTTTCCTATGGATTATTGGTCCTAACTATAACTACCTACTGCCGACCGCTAGTAGGTAATAATATAATATTCTTTATCACAGAATCTCTTCATTTTAAAATATGATCTGTGAGCACTCTCCCAAGTATCTTAAAAAAGTATTTCCAAAACGGTAATACCACCTAACCATAACCACCTAAATCAGTTCACCCACCACATGCCCGGCAGACACACCATGCATGTATCTACTAAGATGTGACTTCCACTACAAGTAAATTGTGCCTGATAATTTTCTGACACCAAAACATCTCGTCACTTCTAAAATAAAGCAAATTGCCATGGTCTTATTGGATGTGCTTTTCTTGCTATCATTTATGCCCTCACGGTCTCTGCCAAAGTTTTGAACAGTTTAACAATTTGAAAATAAAACAAAAGTAGCGCATTTTTTCAAACGATCACTGACACTTTTCTGTAGATTATATAATCTTATGGTGCCACAGTTAAACTAAGACATTTTGGACAGGGTGTCTGAAATGACACACACACCGAGGCAGAAGCACCAACAATAACAAAAAAGAACAAAGAAAGAGGGCAGTGGCCGCAGCATCCTAATTCCGGATCGGCGAGGACTGTGCCTACCATTACTTACTTCTAAGAATTTCTATTTTTGGGTCAATGATTTTGCCCGCACCTTTGCAGGAAGGTCTTATAGCTAGTCCAACTCTCGGCTTACAATGTGAAATCAGTAGCAACTTGCTTGTTTAATGGTGTTCTGCACGCCAGTCCTATCTTTCATATTCTCATTTATTTCAGTCCACAAAGCCTTACTTCCCTAACAGGCTACTAGAGTGGTGAATTTAGAAGATGAGACCGCTCACTCTTTCTACGATAATCTTTCATCCTTAACATTAAAAAAAATCTGACTTTTTCTCGCAAATCATGAAAAAAGAGCAAGTTAGAAAAAATAAAAACACCAATAGATTTTGGATACTCCCCTTAAAATAAGAGGCCTAATTCAGAGCAAGGGAGCCTGACCAGCAGGTGTAATGAACGTGCCACTTATGTGGATAAGTAGCCCGATGATGACCGTCACCCATCACCATCTCAGTCTTATTTGGCACATTATAACATAATATAGTGATGTGTAGGCCTGCCGAGTAAGAATAAGCTACGAAGTAGGGCTTCATTATGTCCCTTTCAGATTCCGACTTTATCTTGCTTAACGGCAGTGCTTGCTATGGGCTTTGGCATGATCTTATGTCATCTTCCATACTAATTGTGCTCTTTTGCGTGAATAGAAGATTATGCTCAAGTGACTCCATTTTCTTAGCTGTCATCATTTTCTGAGCTTCACTATGTGAGAGGGCATGTTTTCCTTTTCACTTGTTTTTCGCACTTTACTGACCAGAAAGAACTGGATCTTATCAGAGGTATGTGCTCGCTCTGCTCTGAAGCCATAACAGACGCTTGGCCAGCTGAAGCTGTGGCCTTGGTGCGGTGCAGTGGTGCGGTGTGGTACAGACTCTGATGGGAAAAGGGGGCGAGGCTTGCAAGGAGTTTCGTCTTACGTCTCCACTTGTACTAAAGGAGGTGTCTGGGTTCTGTTTGGTGGAAGTTCATCACAGGGCAGACTTGCAGCTGTGGCGGTGGGGCGTAGAGTGTTAATACTGTCTCCTAGCTCGGCCGAAAAGCCGACTCCCCTTTGGCCAAGTGGAGCGGAATGAAAAGACAGTTGGTGAGGTGTTCCACTATTTCTTATTTTCCTACTGTTCTTGCTTACCTATTTCTCCGTTTTCAGGTTCCATACATTTATATACATATATTTCTACATATGTTTACCTGATTGCGTTTAGTAATCGTCTTGTTAGTTGGCAGTTGGCTAGAAGTGATACAATTTGGCCTACCGTGTATCATGTACTAATAAATATATCCCAGATATACCATTTGGTCTCTTCCTTGTGGCAGGAGATTGTGTGTGAGTATGTGGTTTTTCCAGGTGAGTGTTCTGTTGTAGAGAGGATGTCAAATTCCCTCCTAGGCAGCGTGTGTCGTCAAAAAATTGTTATGAGCTCTCCTGGCCAGTGAAGTACAAGTATTAGTTATTTCGGTCTTGGGTAAGTATTGTAAGTGTTGTATTTTGGCCCAAGAGGAATGTGTCTGTAAGGTCTTCATTTTTTTGTGAAAAGCAGGTCATAACAGCAGGTCAAGAGGATTCACTGGAACTAGAGATGAGGTCAAATGAGGTGAACCATGTCCTTCAAGCTATCTTGTGTACAGCATCGAGCATACATTAACATATCCAAGTGGCATGCCGGAGTCCTGGAATCCACCACTAATGCGAAATGTGCCTGTTCTGCTGCTTATAAAACGATATTTCGCAAATGAGGGCGAATAAAAAGTCAGCTACACTGATTAATCATGCTCACTACATTGTTTGTACCTAATAAACACTCTGTTCTGTGGATGATATTCATGGTGCCAAACACTGTACACAAATATTTGCAAACTTTTCAATTCACCTTCGTAAAGATTGCTGCTCTTAAGTCCTACAATTTCACACAGGGCTACCGCAATTTCAACCTAGTAAGCCATATAGAGACCACTAGCGAAGCCAATGAGAGGATACTAGCAGGGTATAGGCAGATGATCTGTGTAATTCGTAAACTAAATGTTGAATGGAAGCCCACTAGCTAGAAATTGGATGACAAAGAATAATGGTTGTGGCGACTCAAGAAAGTTAAAGGCTGGCAAAGACAAATTGATGAGTGTACGTACCTCTGATGTCTTATGTCTCATCTAATGTACACTGAACTCTGACACACTAATTGCCATAAGTTCAATTGGCACTCTCTTATACTTAGTGACTTACTTATACTTAGTGACTAAAAATTATCCAAGTCTTCCTACACAGCAAATTGCTCTGAGGATGTCTCAAATGAAAGGTCAAATGAAAGGTCTGGAACACACCCTTCATGGGGTACTGGTGCCAATTAGGCCCCTTGGTGAGGAGGTATATGACCACACTTCATAGGGCATATCAAAATGAGTCATAAGGAGAGGTTCCTCCAAGGGCCTCAATACGAATCTAATGGGGCCATTAAAAGAGCTTCTGACCTTATTGATTATTACAAGGTACTCATAAAAATACTGGGGAAATGAGTTATTTACTAGAGAGTCTCTTTGGTATTCTTGATAAACCCCGTAACCCCTAATTTCTCAGCTAAACCTCAGGATTCCACTTGAAATTCAAATTAAATCCTCCCCCAAGTAGTTATTGGTGTGCCCGTTATGGATAGCTCATGCCGTATTTATCGGCAGATGTCAGGGAACTTCTAATGACTCCCTAAATAGGCAAACTAAGCAGTTGTCTAGTGAGCCAAGTTAGGTGGTGAGTCAATCAGATGGCATGCCTCTTTGAAGAAAGTATGAGCAGGCGGATTTGGTGCTATGCCGCTGACTAAAAAGGATATAACTTGTATTTCACTGGGAACCATGATGTGGTAAATTTGACTATAGAAGATTAAATATTTCCAGTCAGGCCGAATAGTTTCCAAGGAACATTATGCCCCCTTAGGGGCCTATTTATGAGGTCATTTGGGTTGCCCTTCCACCACGCAATGTGGTGCAAGAGCAATGAAACCTCAAGACAGATTTGCATGGCTCTGAGTGGCAAGGCAGCTCAAATCGTTGTGTTGCTTTACTCTGTGCTCGGGAGGTGTTCCATGGGTTTTGCAGTGGAAGTTCTCACGCATCACCAATGGATTTTGATGCTTCTCCAGATTTACAAGAGCATGTACATTTGGGGAAGCACCAACACCTTATGCCTCCTGAGGTGAGGTATAACAAGGAGAAATAACTTTGTTGCCTCTCTTTTATTCCTCTTTCCATGTGTGCTGCATTCTGCAACACATATAGAAAGAGGAAAACATCTCTCAAGATTGTTTTTGTGCAGGAAGTTTCCCCTTCCTTCACAAAAACAATACAGCTGACAACACAGGCACCCTTGCACCATGGTGTAAGAGTGCCTGCATTGGCGCTAGCCTGCCGAAATGGAGCTAGTGCTGGGGGAAAGGACAGGAATGAACTGTATTAGATAAATGCGGTGCCATCGTACCCTATGTCAAAACCCCATAAGTCATGGATTTTTTATGTAAGGCAGCTCAGCAAGTCACCTTGCTGCAATGCCCTGCGTCAAAGTGACAGGGCAGGAACAGGAGTCAAACAGGATGTAAAAGATCAAATTAAAAACAAAGAAAAGTAAAGGTTTGGTGGTGCCAATTGCATGTTTTGGCTATGGCACCAATTCGTGACCAGTAGTCTAGGGGGCATATTAGCAAGAACCTCGTTAAAATTATCGGCGTTTTAGAGGCAGGAAACAGCCGCTAAAAAGGCGATAATGGGCTTGCTAATACACGTTATAGAATTCCAATAGAAGCCCAGGTTAGATGTCCTGCACATCTAACCTGGGCTTCTATTGGAATTCTATAACGCATATTAGCAAGCCAATTATCGCCATTTTAGCGGCAGTTTCCTGCCACTAAAACAGCCATAATTTTAACGAGGTTCTTGCTAATATGCCCCTAGGTTCCTCCCTGTGTATCATCACCCTTAGACGTCCGAGAGAATATGGCATTGAGGGTCACAGACTACTACTTCTAATAAAAAGGTTATTTTAAAAAACTGTTTATGTTACACCCTTTCCTCAGCACATGCATGATTTTAATGATCTTGTGGGAGTTTCACCAGGCGAGGAATCATAGATAGTGCCTGATTTCAAAGTGGTAGAGCTGCTAGAATACAGCCACACACAAAACTCCTCTGCAAACCCTACAACTGCTGTTGAGTTTCACTACTTTCTGAGAAGTGGTGACAAATCGCTAGGTTGATAGTGGCAGGAGAGCCGCATCCCTTGGGGGAGCATGCTTATGACTCTTCCCGCATTGGTGAAAATAGAACTCCAAGAGTCATTGAAATCTGAAGTGTTTCCGAGACTGTTCTATTAAGGTACATTTCTGTTCAAGCCAGGAGTCACAGGACACCAGATGGATTGTAAAAATAAATGTAATGTTAAAAGATTAACATGAGTACAGAGACCCGAGAGTCATCACCCAGAACCTCTCATAACTGAACATCTAACAATCGCTCAAGGATGACCAATGATATGAGTGTGTCTCAAGGACAGAGCAAGATATACAATTGCTGGGCATATTTACAGTTGTTAAGAAAATGTGTTGCTCTGTGTTGTGTGAAATGGAGAGAGCATACATCACCTGAGATATGGTGCACTTCTACACCTTTCCATTCCTGGCAGATTGTGAGCTGCCTAGTGCCAATGCAGATACCCTTGCACCATGACCCAGAGGTGTCTGTGCTACAGGCAGGATTTTTGTGTGCAGGAAGGGACACATTCCTGCAAAAAACAATCCTTAGAGGAAAGTTTGCTTCTTGTATAGAAAAAAATAACAAGGAGAAATAAAGATATCTCTTGTTACGCCTCTTTATGGCAGATGCCCGTTTTTGGTCTAATCCCAGAATTACTGCACTTAGTAAATTTGGTATTGTATTAAATTTCATGGGCGGATGAACAGGAATGCCCATGTTCCACCCATGTTCCACCCATCGAACGCCTACCACTATGAAATGTAATGCAACACAGTGCAAGCCGCTACATTGCATTACATTGCTTTGCAAAGTTACACAAGGTGGTGCAAATCTCTCCCTGCATGGCTTTGTAAATCTTACTGAAGCATTTCTGTTGCGTTGCACAATGCAAAGATTTAGGGCATAATTGCGAGTACTTGCCATGGCAGTCCAACCATCACCACTAGTTCTGGTCCTCTTCAGAATTACAAGTGTGAAAGTCGGACCGCCACAGGACTGCAGCGTCCGCCAGAAGTCAGGATTCCGCAGTGGTGGTGCCTCAGTAAGGGGCAGGCAATGGTAGAAGTGGGCAGGGACGGAAGGGCACGGCGTGCACCTAATTCTAGAAATTATTCCAGTCCTTTCCCCTACTTCTTGCTTTCAAAAAAGCATCCCGGCACGGCAAGAATAGTTCTACCTAATAAAAACGATAACTTTTTTCTTTCAGCTTTCAGGGGCTGCTCGCACTTCTCTGTTGTACTCCAGAGGCTGCAGCAGCCCCCCCCCCTGAGCTCTCACAGGCTGATGGCAGGCCCATTGTCATTCCGATTGAGGCTGATTACCCCCTTTAGAATGACAATGCGCCCCCCTCTGCCTTTAGCATGTCATGTGCCACTGAGATTGGAGTTAGTGATTACAGAGGAGCTTTCCCTGAAAGAGCGCTTCGACGCCTCGTTGGGGGTAGTAAGCACTATATAAATGCAATTACAATACAATGATTATGTCATGTTATGTGAGAAGGCCTGAAAAAAATTATTTTCTGTGTATAGGGTTAATCACTTTTTTTCACTGATGTACTGAAATTTTTTGCACTGTTCCTCAGGAAGGCAACCCAGTACAATCTAAAGAGACTGAGAAAAACTATTTGTCTCAATCTCCTCGTAAAGGGCCTGTGTGCTGGGGAATCTCTCGTTGTGAAGCTACAGTGGCTCTGACAATATGATCCCCCTTGACACCCATACGACCAACTTTTCATGACCTTCCATCACTCACAGCACAATTGGGGCAGGGCTTTAAGTGGGATGAAAAAACTGGGGGGCTCTCAAAGGGACGTTGTCAATATAATTAAGGATGTGGCTTAAAACATTTATGCTAAAAATATGTGCCCAGCGTAATGTGCTGCCCGACTTGTATTTTGCTGCTTCTGTTATTGCCTCCACATATATAATACAACAAGTAACATTACACCTACAACCAGCCAGGACTATTGGCTTTGTCAAAGGTTGTTGGTTGGAAAAGATAAATATACTACATTCATACAACTATGGCTTTGTTGTATATAATATTGAAAATGCTTTAGTTTCCGATTGAAAATGCTTTAGTTTCCGATTGAGGCTGATTACCCCCTTTCGAAAAACAATGCCCCCGCCGTCTGCCTTTAGCATGTCATGTGCCAGTGAGATTGGAGTTAGTGATTATAGAGGAGCTTTCCCCAAACAGAGTACTGTGGGTAATTTGCCACCTTGTGTATCTTGTCAATGTTGTACACAGAGTGAACTGGGCAGGAGCAGTGACGGGACAGAAGAGGCGACAGGAAAGGAGAGGTAATAGGGCAGGAGAGGTGACTGGGCAGGAGAAGTAACGGGCAGGAGAAGTGACAGGGCAGGAGAAGTGACAGGCAGGAGAAGTGACAGGCAGGTGAAGTGGCGGGGCAGGAGAGGTGACGTGTCAGAATCAGTGATGGGACAGGAGAGGTGACAGGAAAGGAGAGGCGACGGGGCAGGAGAAGTGATGGGGCAGGAGAAGAGAAGGGGCAGTAGCGGTGATTAGGAATGGGCAGGAGCAGTGAACGGATAGGGGCAGTGAACGGACAAGAGCAGTGAACATGGCAGGAGTAGTGATGGGACAAGAGAAGTGATGGTGCTGGAGCGGTGATCGGGCAGGAGTGCTGACCGGACAGGAGCAGTGGACGAGCAGGAGCAGTGAACGGGCAGGAGCAGTGAACGGGCAGGAGCGGTGACGGGGCAGGAAATGTGACGAGGCAGGAAAAGTGACAGGCCAGAAGCAGTGACGGGGCACAAGAGGCAACAGGAAAGGAGAGGTGACTGGGCAGGAGAGGTAACTGGGCAGGAGAGGTGACTGGGCAGGAGAAGTGACAGGACAGGAGAGGTGACGGGGCAGGAGAGGTGACCGGGCAGGAGAGGTGACAAGGCAGGAGAGGTGACAGGGCAGGAGAGGTGACGGGGCAGGAGAGGTGAAAGGACAGGAGCAGTGAACGGGGCAGGAGCAGTGACTGGGCAAGAGCAGTGACGGGGCAGGAGCAGTGACGGGGCAGGAGCAGTGATGGGGCAGGAGAAGTGACAGGGCAGGAGAGGTGACAGGGCAGGAGAGGTGACAGGGCAGGAGAGGTGACTGGTAAGGAGAGGCAACAGGGCAGGAGAGGTGACTGGGCACAAGAAGTGACAGGCATGTGACATGACAGGTAGGTGATGTGATGGGCAGGAGAGGTGACGGGGCACGAGAAGTGACAAAGCATTAGAAATAATGGGGCAGGAGCGGTGATTACGCATGAGCCGGAGTGGTAACCGGGCAGGAGCGGTGAACGTACAGGAGCAGTGAACGGGGTAGGAGCAGTGAACGGGGCAGGTGCAGTGAACGGGGCAGGAGCAGTGAACGGGGCAGTAGGAGTGAACGGGGCAGTAGGAGTGAATGGGGCAGTAGGAGTGAATGGGGCTGTAGGAGTGAATGGGGCAGGAGCAGTGAATGGGGCAGGAGCAGTGAATGGGGCAGGAGCAGTGAACGGGGCAGAAGCAACGGTGCAGGAAAAGTGACGGGACAGGAGAAGTGACGGGCCCGGAGAAGTGACGGGCCAGGAGAAGTGATGGGACAGGAGAAGTGTCTGGGAATGAGAAGTGACGGGGAATGAGAAATGACAGGGAAGGAGAGGCAACAGGGCAGGTGAGGTGACCAGGCAGGAGAAGTGACCGGGCAGAAGAAGTGACGGGCAGGTGATGTGACAGGCAGGTGACATGACGGGCAGGTGACATGACGGGCAGTTGACGTGACATGGCAGGAGAGGAGAGGTGACCGGGCAGGAGGAGTGACGGGGCAGGAGAGGTGACGGGGCAGGAGAGGTGATGGGGCAGGAGAGGTGACGAAGCAGGAGAAGTGATGGGGCAGGAGATGTGATTAGGCATGAGCAAGAGCGGTAACCGGGCATGAGCGGTGAGCGGGGCAGGAGCAGTGAGCGGGGCAGGAGCAGTGAACGGGGCAGGAGCAGTGAACGGGGCAGGAGCAGTGAACGGGGCAGGAGCAGTGAACGGAGCAGGTGTAGTGAACGGGGCAGGTGTAGTGAACGGGGCAAGTGTAGTGAACAGGGCAGGTGTAGTGAACGGGGCAGGAGTAGTGAACGTGGCAGTGTGAGAAGTTGGCCTGATATATGATGTCTACTATTCTAGTGGGCACCTTGCACCAGTCCAAACAACCCTTATGGTGATAGTTGTAAACTCAACCTTATAGACCAGCTATCCTAGTGGTGATACAAAAGGGGATGATGGACGGAGCGTTTGAACAAATCAAACACTCACCCCCAGTCAACTGATCTGGGTTTAATCCATCACCATTCTTTAGTTCACTCAGCCACCCCAGTTCAGACATGGCTATATGCAAATCAGTCTGACCCTGTGCCTTATGGGAACAGTCCAGCCCGAACTGCCAAGCCATGTCTTCCCTGGACCGGAAACAAGCATCCTGGGACCGGTTTCGGATTCATAATCCTCATCAGTCAGGCTATCTTGAATCCAGTGGCCAAGTTAACAAGGGACTCACATCTGAGTATACCCTGCCACACTTAGGGCGAACAAAGCGATACAAAAGGGGATGATGGACGGAGCGTTTGAACAAATCAAACACTCACCCCCAGTCAACTGATCTGGGTTTAATCCATCACCATTCTTTAGTTCACTCAGCCACCCCAGTTCAGACATGGCTATATGCAAATCAGTCTGACCCTATTAGGCCTAATTGCATATTTGCATGACTGATTTGCATATAGCCATGTCTGAACTGGGGTGGCTGAGTGAACTAAAGAATGGTGATGGATTAAACCCAGATCAGTTGACTGGGGGTGAGTGTTTGATTTGTTCAAACGCTCCGTCCATCATCCCCTTTTGTATCGCTTTGTTCGCCCTAAGTGTGGCAGGGTATACTCAGACGTGAGTCCCTTGTTAACTTGGCCACTGGATTCAAGATAGCCTGACTGATGAGGATTATGAATCCGAAACCGGTCCCAGGATGCTTGTTTCCGGTCCAGGGAAGACATGGCTTGGCAGTACGGGCTGGACTGTTCCCATAAGGCACAGGGTCAGACTGATTTGCAAATAGCCATGTCTGAACTGGGGTGGCTGAGTGAACTAAAGAATGGTGATGGATTAAACCCAGATCAGTTGACTGGGGGTGAGTGTTTGATTTGTTCAAACGCTCCGTCCATCATCCCCTTTTGTATCGCTTTGTTCGCCCTAAGTGTGGCAGGGTATACTCAGACGTGAGTCCCTTGTTAACTTGGCCACTGGATTCAAGATAGCCTGACTGATGAGGATTATGAATCCGAAACCGGTCCCAGGATGCTTGTTTCCGGTCCAGGGAAGACATGGCTTGGCAGTTCGGGCTGGACTGTTCCTATAAGGCACAGGGTCAGACTGATTTGCATATAGCCATGTCTGAACTGGGGTGGCTGAGTGAACTAAAGAATGGTGATGGATTAAACCCAGATCAGTTGACTGGGGGTGAGTGTTTGATTTGTTCAAACGCTCCGTCCATCATCCCCTTTTGTATCGCTTTGTTCGCCCTAAGTGTGGCAGGGTATACTCAGACGTGAGTCCCTTGTTAACTTGGCCACTGGATTCAAGATAGCCTGACTGATGAGGATTATGAATCCGAAACCGGTCCCAGGATGCTTGTTTCCGGTCCAGGGAAGACACGGCGTGGCAGTTCGGGCTGGACTGTTCCCATAAGGCACAGGGTCAGACTGATTTGCAAATAGCCATGTCTGAACTGGGGTGGCTGAGTGAACTAAAGAATGGTGATGGATTAAACCCAGATCAGTTGACTGGGGGTGAGTGTTTGATTTGTTCAAACGCTCCGTCCATCATCCCCTTTTGTATCGCTTTGTTCGCCCTAAGTGTGGCAGGGTATACTCAGACGTGAGTCCCTTGTTAACTTGGCCACTGGATTCAAGATAGCCTGACTGATGAGGATTATGAATCCGAAACCGGTCCTAGGATGCTTGTTTCCGGTCCAGGGAAGACATGGCTTGGCAGTTCGGGCTGGACTGTTCCCATAAGGCACAGGGTCAGACTGATTTGCATATAGCAATGTCTGAACTGGGGTGGCTGAGTGAACTAAAGAATGGTGATGGATTAAACCCAGATCAGTTGACTGGGGGTGAGTGTTTGATTTGTTCAAACGCTCCGTCCATCATCCCCTTTTGTATCGCTTTGTTCGCCCTAAGTGTGGCAGGGTATACTCAGACGTGAGTCCCTTGTTAACTTGGCCACTGGATTCAAGATAGCCTGACTGATGAGGATTATGAATCCGAAACCGGTCCCAGGATGCTTGTTTCCGGTCCAGGGAAGACATGGCTTGGCAGTACGGGCTGGACTGTTCCCATAAGGCACAGGGTCAGACTGATTTGCAAATAGCCATGTCTGAACTGGGGTGGCTGAGTGAACTAAAGAATGGTGATGGATTAAACCCAGATCAGTTGACTGGGGGTGAGTGTTTGATTTGTTCAAACGCTCCGTCCATCATCCCCTTTTGTATCGCTTTGTTCGCCCTAAGTGTGGCAGGGTATACTCAGACGTGAGTCCCTTGTTAACTTGGCCACTGGATTCAAGATAGCCTGACTGATGAGGATTATGAATCCGAAACCGGTCCCAGGATGCTTGTTTCCGGTCCAGGGAAGACATGGCTTGGCAGTTCGGGCTGGACTGTTCCTATAAGGCACAGGGTCAGACTGATTTGCATATAGCCATGTCTGAACTGGGGTGGCTGAGTGAACTAAAGAATGGTGATGGATTAAACCCAGATCAGTTGACTGGGGGTGAGTGTTTGATTTGTTCAAACGCTCCGTCCATCATCCCCTTTTGTATCGCTTTGTTCGCCCTAAGTGTGGCAGGGTATACTCAGACGTGAGTCCCTTGTTAACTTGGCCACTGGATTCAAGATAGCCTGACTGATGAGGATTATGAATCCGAAACCGGTCCCAGGATGCTTGTTTCCGGTCCAGGGAAGACACGGCGTGGCAGTTCGGGCTGGACTGTTCCCATAAGGCACAGGGTCAGACTGATTTGCATATAGCCATGTCTGAACTGGGGTGGCTGAGTGAACTAAAGAATGGTGATGGATTAAACCCAGATCAGTTGACTGGGGGTGAGTGTTTGATTTGTTCAAACGCTCCGTCCATCATCCCCTTTTGTATCGCTTTGTTCGCCCTAAGTGTGGCAGGGTATACTCAGACGTGAGTCCCTTGTTAACTTGGCCACTGGATTCAAGATAGCCTGACTGATGAGGATTATGAATCCGAAACCGGTCCTAGGATGCTTGTTTCCGGTCCAGGGAAGACATGGCTTGGCAGTTCGGGCTGGACTGTTCCCATAAGGCACAGGGTCAGACTGATTTGCATATAGCAATGTCTGAACTGGGGTGGCTGAGTGAACTAAAGAATGGTGATGGATTAAACCCAGATCAGTTGACTGGGGGTGAGTGTTTGATTTGTTCAAACGCTCCGTCCATCATCCCCTTTTGTATCGCTTTGTTCGCCCTAAGTGTGGCAGGGTATACTCAGACGTGAGTCCCTTGTTAACTTGGCCACTGGATTCAAGATAGCCTGACTGATGAGGATTATGAATCCGAAACCGGTCCCAGGATGCTTGTTTCTGGTCCAGGGAAGACATGGCGTGGCAGTTCGGGCTGGACTGTTCCCATAAGGCACAGGGTCAGACTGATTTGCATATAGCCATGTCTGAACTGGGGTGGCTGAGTGAACTAAAGAATGGTGATGGATTAAACCCAGATCAGTTGACTGGGGGTGAGTGTTTGATTTGTTCAAACGCTCCGTCCATCATCCCCTTTTGTATCGCTTTGTTCGCCCTAAGTGTGGCAGGGTATACTCAGACGTGAGTCCCTTGTTAACTTGGCCACTGGATTCAAGATAGCCTGACTGATGAGGATTATGAATCCGAAACCGGTCCCAGGATGCTTGTTTCCGGTCCAGGGAAGACATGGCTTGGCAGTTCGGGCTGGACTGTTCCCATAAGGCACAGGGTCAGACTGATTTGCATATAGCCATGTCTGAACTGGGGTGGCTGAGTGAACTAAAGAATGGTGATGGATTAAACCCAGATCAGTTGACTGGGGGTGAGTGTTTGATTTGTTCAAACGCTCCGTCCAACATCCCCTTTTGTATCGCTGTGTTCGCCCTAAGTGTGGCAGGGTATACTCAGACGTGAGTCCCTTGTTAACTTGGCCACTGGATTCAAGATAGCCTGACTGATGAGGATTATGAATCCGAAACCGGTCCCAGGATGCTTGTTTCCGGTCCAGGGAAGACATGGCTTGGCAGTTCGGGCTGGACTGTTCCCATAAGGCACAGGGTCAGACTGATTTGCATATAGCCATGTCTGAACTGGGGTGGCTGAGTGAACTAAAGAAGGGTGATGGATTAAACCCAGATCAGTTGACTGGGGGTGAGTGTTTGATTTGTTCAAACGCTCCGTCCATCATCCCCTTTTGTATCGCTTTGTTCGCCCTAAGTGTGGCAGGGTATACTCAGACGTGAGTCCCTTGTTAACTTGGCCACTGGATTCAAGATAGCCTGACTGATGAGGATTATGAATCCGAAACCGGTCCCAGGATGCTTGTTTCCGGTCCAGGGAAGACATGACTTGGCAGTTCGGGCTGGACTGTTCCCATAAGGCACAGGGTCAGACTGATTTGCATATAGCCATGTCTGAACTGGGGTGGCTGAGTGAACTAAAGAATGGTAATGGATTAAACCCAGATCAGTTGACTGGGGGTGAGTGTTTGATTTGTTCAAACGCTCCGTCCATCATCCCCTTTTGTATCGCTTTGTTCGCCCTAAGTGTGGCAGGGTATACTCAGACGTGAGTCCCTTGTTAACTTGGCCACTGGATTCAAGATAGCCTGACTGATGAGGATTATGAATCCGAAACCGGTCCCAGGATGCTTGTTTCCGGTCCAGGGAAGACATGGCTTGGCAGTTCGGGCTGGACTGTTCCCATAAGGCACAGGGTCAGACTGATTTGCATATAGCCATGTCTGAACTGGGCTGGCTGAGTGAACTAAAGAATAGTGATGGATTAAACCCAGATCAGTTGACTGGGGGTAAGTGTTTGATTTGTTCAAACGCTCCGTCCATCATCCCCTTTTGTATCGCTTTGTTCGCCCTAAGTGTGGCAGGGTATACTCAGACGTGAGTCCCTTGTTAACTTGGCCACTGGATTCAAGATAGCCCGACTGATGAGGATTATGAATCCGAAACCGGTCCCAGGATGCTTGTTTCCGGTCCAGGGAAGACATGGCTTGGCAGTTCGGGCTGGACTGTTCCCATAAGGCACAGGGTCAGACTGATTTGCATATAGCCATGTCTGAACTGGGGTGGCTGAGTGAACTAAAGAATGGTGATGGATTAAACCCAGATCAGTTGACTGGGGGTGAGTGTTTGATTTGTTCAAACGCTCCGTCCATCATCCCCTTTTGTAGAGCTATCCTAGTGGTAGCATGGACAAAGCAGTTTTAGGCTAAAACTTCAGCGAGCATGTGAAGCCAGCTGTTTTACCATATATAATCCCTTGAATACCAAATGAAAGGACACCACACACGGTTTATATCAAATATATATGTATTTATTACTAACACAACCCCTCTGCACTCTTTATGAGGTCAGATTTCGAGATACAGCACAAGTTACTCAATAAGCATACTATAAGTTGCACAAATACAATTCTGCCCTAGGGGCCTCACGAACCATATACTGAATAAGTGGTATAAGAACCACTTCAGGAAAGGTGAGTAGGCCTAGGGCCTAGGAAATCGCTGGGGCTACGCTGAGCAACCAAGGGATTGGAAGTAGGAGGCCCACGGGAAGCGTGTGCAGTGTATAAACACACACGCAGGTTACCATAGAGTTTCAATGGGAACGTAAAAGTTACGAAGTAGTAGATTTTGGACACTTCCGGATGGACTACGGGAAAAGCCTGTTAAACTAGGACACTTGGATAGTTAATACCCACGGGAGCACTGGAGTACTCGAGTTACCTCACCCAGGGAAGCCGGGTGCATAGGTGTTCTTTCATGTCGGG
Organism: Lissotriton helveticus; assembly: GCF_964261635.1. Lineage (NCBI taxonomy): Eukaryota > Metazoa > Chordata > Amphibia > Caudata > Salamandridae > Lissotriton > Lissotriton helveticus. The sequence continues at coordinate 1,411,288,935 of NC_136061.1, forward strand.
TTTCATCGCTGTTTAATATGGAGAGCTGCAAGAAAGTGCTGCAGGCGACCAGGAGAAAAGTGTCCGGGTGGATCCAAGGGTAGATAGGAGTCGAGAAGAACCTGAAAGCAGAGGGGACAGAGTCTGGGTCACTAGCCAGTGACCAGGAAGGGACCAGGAAGGAACCAGGCGATGTCAAGATGCAATCAGGTGAAGAGGTGAAGCTTGTCTCTGCAGCCACGAGGACCAGGAGGCGTCAACGATGACCAGGAGCTGGAGTCGAGCTGTCCCATGACGGATCTAGCTGTTGGCGGTGTCGGTATCCAGATTGAACCCAACAAACCTTGGCAAATGCAATCCACGCAGGATGGGAAGATAGGCTTCAGTTCAGACCAGCAAGTCTGGGGAGCTTCTCCTTCACAGAGAAGCTGGAGCAAGCCCTGAGCAACCAGGCAAGCAGTGTAGTTTTACAAAGATGTCTTCAGAGGGCCTACTAGCCAATGGTCTAGCAACCGCAAAGACGCATTGAGCTGAAATACGGGCACAGGCCACACGCGGCACTCGTGGAGTGTGGAGGGCTGAGCTTCGGTGCAAATGCTGCTCGGGTTTGGGGCTTCTCAAACCCTAATGCACAACTTCAAGGGTACCTCAGAAGCTGCACAGGTAGCAAAAAGCAGGTAGTCCAGGATATCCGGTCCCACGTCTCTCGTGCCCGCCACGGGTCTCAGTTTTGCTGTGGAAGTAGGTCAGAGTCAGAGAAGTCTGGAAGTCCAGTTCCTGCATCGCTAAGTCTTCAGGTTCTAGCGGGAGCGTCAACAAAGCAAACCGGCAAGTTACTGTTGGTGCCTGTTTGCACAGGGTGGTCACCCTTTGACCACAAGGGAGATGCCTTCAGTCTTCCAGTCGATATGGAAAGTCGAAGGTCCAAGAGTTTCGTTTCAGAGTTTCTTTCCAGGATAAATCTAAAGTCTCTAGACACAGCTCCTAACTTTATACTAAACTAAGGGGCTGGATTACCTGCTAGGTCCCTCCTATGGGTGGAACCTGGGAAGGGGGTGGTTACACCCCTTTCCGTTTGTCCAGTTGCGCGCCAGAGTTGGGTCTGGAGTGCCCCAGCAACTGGTTTGAACCGGGCTATGCATGGAGCACCTTGTGTGCCGACGGCAGCAACCAAAGGGTTAAGGTAACATGTTGCTCCTGCTTATATTTCACACGCTTTACATGAACCTGTATTCTCTATAAGTGTTAGCTTTTTCCTGAATTAAACCTCAAATAAACATGTTTATCCATTGTTTTAATTAAATAACGTTATAAGCTGTAACTGGTCAGTGAAATGCTAAACGTACTAAAAATTGGTATGTTTTGCTATTTCTAGCCACACCCCTGACTCCGCCCACTGATTCAATCTTTGGTTATTCCTGCCCCCTGATTCTCCACCCACAGTTCCCCTACTTTTTATTTCCCACTTCGACCACTGGGGGCAGGAATAACCTGGCAGGGCGGCTGCGGCACTGCAGAGCATATTTCGGGTTGCTTTTCCACCACCCATTACATGGCGGGGAGCCAGCCATAAAAAGGTATGCAAAGATGCTTTTATGGGGACCCTAACAGAGCCTCCTGCCTCTTCTTAGTTTAGGGGTGCATGCGGGGGACACATGTTGTGCCCCCTTGGAATTGCACCCCATTTCCTGCACGATGTGGCATGCACGACATAGTGCATGCTACACTGTGCAGAAACGTTTTGCAGGTTCTGTTTCAGAGGCGGTCTGCTGTTAAGGCTCTCTTATGAGCCTAACACAGCTGCCGCCATGAGACCGCTGCAGCCACCCGCCCGACCAGGATTCAAATCAGAATCCAGTGGGTGCGTCAGAGGCTTGGCGGTCCTCCTGCAAACACAGCTGTGGCAGTTTTGCCGGAGGACCTCCAAATTCGTAATAAGGCCCTTAGTAAATCTGGGACAAAATAAACATGCAAAACTCTTAAACATACACAGAAATAACAGATAATTGATATGGACAACAGACATTCTAATAAAACAGTATGGTTTTGTCCAGTTTTTGTTTTACCACCACTCCCGTTTATTAGAATACCAATCAATAGGTGCCGACGGTCCCTCATTCTCAGTAGGACAAACCGAATTTTGAGTGAGAGGAGGAAACTCAAGTATTCAGAAAATTGGAATGTGCTTGTACGTGCCAAATGTGTACTTAGCATTTTCTAGGAAAATGCCAGCCCAGCTTAACAATGCTGAAATGACCCAGGAGAATTTTATTAAATCTTTGTTTCACTGCAGCATGTCATGCAGTTAAACTGGCAAAGTAAGGGCAGCTTATGCACCATGGATGGAATAAATTACAACTTCTTTCCAGTGAAATAAATAGAACACTTCTAACAGTATGCCTGTACTTAAACAATTTTAGCACCACGATGAAAGCTTTGGCTGCCATTTTTGCGAGCAACAGTAACTTGGGCTGTTCGATTAGTTAATTTTCAATGTCCTACAACAAACAAGCTATAATGCTGTATGAGGAACAAAGAAAAATTAAATGTGAACAGCAAATTTGAGGCAGTCTAACAATGGCTGGACTCCTTACGAGCAGTCTTCATCACACCAATTTCCCTTCCTTATCTTAGTATCTAAGTTAAGAAAAAAGTTCTTGACCTTTAAACTCAGTGTCACCCTGCTCAAGATTTGAACTTCTCTTTCAATAAATTCTTCACATAACCTTTGCCCCTACCATGTCCAGTGCTGCTGTCAATTCAAGTTCTAGCTAGTCCAGTAAACTCTAAATGGTAGAATTCTGTTTTTATCATTTTAGTCTAAAATGTTACGTTTTAACTGACATTTTCATGTAACTAAGGGGCCCATTAGCATGACGGGCGGCTCGCCACCGCCGGCCCGGCGGTGGTGATCCGACCACCAGATGGCCCCGTAACACACCCGACATGTTTGTATGGTATGGGGCCCTGCGGCTGACTGAAAGACCGTCCGTCGCTTTTCTACCAGTCGGACTCCCGACAGGACGGAAAAGGCCCTTAACATGGTGGGGGTGCCTTGCAGTCACTGCCTTCCATATTAGTATGTGGTTTTTCAATGCCTTTCCATGGCGGAGACTCTGCCTTGGAAAGGCATGCAGATTTCACTCCAGGGGCCGGTTGCGGCCCCCAGGGGGTGGCGTCTGCACTTAGGGGTTACCTATGGTACCCCCCAACATTGGCATGGACAAGGTGGCAGGCACTGCTTACAGCACCGCCCGCCACAATGCAATATATGCGGTTGCCACTATGGCGATGGCCTCCTGATTGCAATGGCGGGACCGTCGCACCTCCGGCGGCCGGTCCCGGGTACCGTTACGGTGGCAGGCGGACAAAGTCCGCCCGCCATCGTAATGGACCACTATAATATGACTTTAACCTTTGTATTTTTTTCAGTGCATTTTGAAGATTTGTTATGTAAATAAGACAATATTATCATAACTATAGCATAATTAAAACCTTTTTATTTTCCAAGAATGTCTAGGGTTTCTTTCTTGGAAAGTAAGATGTTATTACCATACCCAAGCCTCAGTGAGCAGTCAAAGACCCACAGCACACAGTTGTTGGCACAATTTTTTGTGTAACTCATTTTCCCAGTCCTTTGGAATTCACAAGAGACTTCATTGGGAGTCCCTCAGGAGTCAATCGAGACTCCCTCATGAGTTCCACGGGATTGCAATTTAAAAAAAAATTTGGGGTCTGTCACCAGGGCTAGGAGGTCAGTGTACCCCTTCCCTGCCCCTCTATGTCCTTTCTCAAAAACAATTCTTATGCCCTACAATAACTGCTGGAACATTGCACTTGCTCAGAAGATGCCCCATCAGCCAAACAGAAGGCATGCATTTTTTCTTATTTTAGCCCAACAGTCCGGATATCTACGATTACAATACGGCCCGTAAATAGCCCGACCTTTGGTCAGAGCCTTTAGGGCTGCATCATAATGGGCCGGTCAGTTCCCTTTCAGACCACCTCATTTTGATGAAGGCGGTTGGAAAGGAAACCGGCTGTTCATTCCGACAGGCTTCCGAAGGTCTTGGAGAGCCCGTCTCCCAGTCAGAATGCAGCCTGTTATCTCAAGGGCAGCTCTTTCCACCCTTAAGATTACAATGCACGCTTTCAGACATGGTTTCCATGCCAATCTTGCCTGACATGGTTTACCGTGTTTGGGGGTGCACAACAGGGCCTTTGGTGCTTGGCCTCCGGCTGGAGGCCGGAGGGGCCTGTTGATCCCTGCACATTGAGATGCCTTCCATGGGGTTCAGAGATGACCTGCACTTCCCATTTCACTATGGGAGCATGCACTATGGCTGTAAACAAGCCTTAATGCATGCTTCCATAGTGAAATATAGAAATGCGACCTAACAATATTCGGTTGCATCTTAATGGGATGTTCAGGTCGACCTCTGCACGTGTGTCAATCGTCCCATGACCGAGTCGGGCGTAAGTGATTCCACTCGACATCGTAATGAGCCTGTAAATCTGAAAAAGCAACATTTCAGGGTAATAAGGTAATCAGTGATGTCATTTGAGATGTCATCAGTGATGTCATCAGTGATGTCACTGACCATGTCATGAGTGATGCAAAATGTGTTAATTTCTCTGGTTTTGTATGAGTGAAATGTCAGCCTATCTATAATGTCCCTGTAACCTTTGTTTTTTTCAGTGGATTTCTATGGTGTTTTTAATTCTATTTCCTAACAATAATGTCCCTGTAACCTTTGTTTTTTTCAGTGAATTTCTCAGTTTTTTAAATTTTATTTCATAATTATAACGTCGCTACATTTTTTTTCTATATTTAGATATTGAACATTACATTTGCACGGTGCACCACTTACTGTTGTATTTGTCATCTATTTAAAAAAAAAGTTAATTAATCATCTAATTTCAAGATATTTTTGGTTTTTGTGACAACATCGCGACCTCTGAGGACACACAGCGAATGCCGCATGTTCTTCACCAATTGTAAAACTACATAGACATATTTCAAATACAGTTTCAGTGTAGCTGTTTAGTAAAGTTGAGATGGTTAGGCCCTCTTTGCAAGAGCCTTGGAACCCGGTGCCATTAAGTAGCACTGCGCACCTTAAAATCTGATACCAGCTTGCTGGTAGTATGCCCAGTTGTCAAGTATTTAGGCACGTTGAGGGCTATTCGAAGATCATTTCTGAAAACAACTGTTTGAGTATCTTAGGTGGAGGCTCATGGAGCTTATTGACCTTAATTTTTACCTGTTGGTTTTATCCTACATAGTTCATTATTTAACAAAATGTTATTCTAACTGATACGGAAAGCACTTTAACTTTATTGTACTGTATGCATTCACACTTTATATGTCTGGAGGACAGGGGGATCCTTGACGAGGCCAATGTAATTTTTACTTGGATACTTCTCTTACAGCACCTTTACAAAGTAATGGACAATAGAGTTATGCCAATTCAAGAGACTTTAACGAGCACTAGGTAGGAATGGCTTAATTAGGACATCTCTCACTACCTGGTCATGTTAGTATTTATATGTTGAACTTTTAATAGCACAGGGACCACATCTGGCCCCCTCAGGCTGCACAGCCACGTCTGTCCCAAATAAATCCAATAAATCGAGATTCTGTTTCATTTTCCTCTTATTCCATATTTTCTCCGTAATTTTTCACCTTTGGCTTTTCATTGTTATCAATTCATTTTCCTCATTCTTAACGTATTTCAAATTTGTTCATCAAAGACACAGGAGCGACAAATGTTTCCACATGTCACGATTTTATTTTAAAATCACCCAATGCATTTCGGAATGTACCCTTCATCAGGGGTATCTAAAATACAAACAAATAAATAAATAAACAACCATCAGCTTAGTTGTGTATTACACTAAATGAACTCAAAAACGTAATTTTTCCTCCCAATTCATAAAGATAGGTAACACTGCAGGATTGTATTTCAGCTGCTGTTTACTTAAAACAGTCGTTAAGAAAACCTATATCTTCTTTATAACAGTCCTATTCTCCAAGCCATAACAAATAACAAATATCTAATCCAACCCTCCCATGTGTCCCAAATATTCCCAACACCGTGTCCACACTCAGGAATAAAATTACTTCACGGACGTAACGGACGGTATTGTCAACGCGCTTACCGTGACATGTGTTCCTCCACTGATTAAATCAAAGAGCCATGCTCATTTTCGACTGGTTTCTGCAGCTATATTTCAAATTGCTCTCATAGTGTGCCCATGCACCTCTCTCCTTCTCAGTAATAACTGCCTGAATGCTTTCAAATTCTCTCCGACTATAATCATCTGTAATTCCCCAGGTGATCTATCACGTGTTTCTTGTGCACGCGCTAAACTCTGCAACGGATTTCATATGTTGCTCACTAACTATCAATCCCGCTGTCACCCTATGAATACTACATTTCCCAGAATGCTTTATGGCTTAGGTTCCAAGGTCTTTTAATTCTTCAAATACACGGCTGCACATTACTCTAATTAAACATGTAAACGTTTGAATGGATCAAACCTTTTGTTAAAGAGTCATATCAGCATAAAATGTTCTGTAAAACACAATTCTAATATCAATGGTGTTTTAACCCTGAGAGTCATCGTTCGTGATTAAGAAACATGTCTCCTGTGTTATCTATGCTTTTTCTCCAATTGAAGTTGTGTCCCAATTTTTCTTACTGTTCACTATTTCACTTTCCTCCTGGGTGCAAACTCGCCGATTCAGGACGAATCATATCATTAAATGTACATCAGTAGTGGCGGGATGCACACCTTTGTATATACCCAGTTTACTATACTCCATATTTTTATGCTCAATAGTTTCAAACTTCTATTGGCGTGCAAGCTTGTTTCGCGCTTCGTCCTGTTGCGCTGCAATGAACAATAAACACACAGGGACCACATCTGGCCCCCCTCAGGCTGCACAGCCACGTCTGTCCCAAATGAATCCAATAAATCGAGATTCTGTTTCATTTTCCTCTTATTCCATATTTTCTCCGTAATTTTTCACCTTTGGCTTTTCATTGTTATCAATTCATTTTACCCATTCTTAACGTATTTCAAATGTGTTCATCAAAGACACAGGAGCGGCAAATGTTTCCACATGTCACGATTTTATTTTAAAATCACCCAATGCATTTCGGGATGTACCCTTCATCAGGGGTATCTAAAATACAAACAAATAAATAAATAAACAACCATCAGCTTAGTTGTGTATTACACTAAATTAACTCAAAAACGTAATTTTTCATCCCAATTCATAAAGATAGGTAACACTGCAGGATTGTATTTCAGCTGCTGTTTACTTAAAACAGTCGTTAAGAAAACCTATACCTTCTTTATAACAGTCCTGTTCTCCCAGCCATAACAAATAATAAATATCTAATCCAACCCTCCCATGTGTCCCAAATATTCCCAACACCGTGTTCACACTGAGGAATAAAATTACTTCACGGACGTAACGGACGGTATTGTCAGCCACGTCTGTCCCAAATGAATCCAATAAATCGAGATTCTGTTTCATTTTCCTCTTATTCCATATTTTCTCCGTAATTTTTCACCTTTGGCTTTTCGGAGAGAATTTGAAAGCATTCAGGCAGTTATTACTGAGAAGGAGAGAGGTGCATGGGCACACTATGAGAGCAATTTGAAATATAGCTGCAGAAACCAGTCGAAAATGAGCATGGCTCTTTGATTTAATCAGTGGAGGACTGTTATAAAGAAGGTATAGGTTTTCTTAACAACTGTTTTAAGTAAACAGCAGCTGAAATACAATCCTGCAGTGTTACCTATCTTTATGAATTGGGAGGAAAAAATACGTTTTTGAGTTAATTTAGTGTAATACACAACTAAGCTGATGGTTGTTTATTTATTTATTTGTTTGTATTTTAGATACCCCTGATGAAGGGTACATCCCGAAATGCATTGGCTGATTTTAAAATAAAATCGTGACATGTGGAAACATTTGCCGCTCCTGTGTCTTTGATGAACAAATTTGAAATACGTTAAGAATGAGTAAAATGAATTGATAACAATGAAAAGCCAAAGGTGAAAAATTAAGGAGAAAATATGGAATAAGAGGAAAATGAAACAGAATCTCGATTTATTGGATTCATTTGGGACAGACGTGGCTGTGCAGCCTAAGGGGGGCCAGATGTGGTCCCTGTGTTTTTATTGTTCATTGCAGCGCAACAGGACGAAGCGTGAAACAAGCTTGCACGCCAATAGAAGTTTGAAACTATTGAGCATAAAAATATGGAGTATAGTAAACTGGGTATATACAAAGGTGGGCATCCCGCCACTACTGATGAACTTTTAATAGCAACATTGGTGTTCATTTGTACCCTTGCCATTTGTACACTAGTTTTTAAAGAGATATGTTGTTATCTATCAACTGTTCACCTTTCTACTTTTATATACTGGATAATGGAGCAAAATTGTGAATGTGGAAAACGTTTATGACATTTCAGCCAAAATAAAGTATGATGATGAGGATGATTTCAACAATGCATTTGACAAAAACAACCGTTTCAAACAATATCTACATCAGAACTCACAAATAGAACATAACTACCAAACAAAGAAATTTGATTGGTTTACACAGTTTTACATCTAAATTGGTGAAGTGTAGCATATGTGAAAACACTTTATCGTGGTGCACAGTAAAAACATTATCAAGTGGTGCATCAAGTATGTTGTACCACTTGACAACATACAACAATAAGCAACCTAAAGTTGCACAAAGAAAAAATGGAGAGGGATCATCAGTCTCCAGCCCGTGCTCCTGGTGACAAAGTTCCACCTGAAGTGGAGAGAAGATGCAGTGAAATGTCACCAGGACTAAAGCATTTTGCTACCTTCTACATGAACTATAACACCATTGTAACAGCTGGGAAGCAGTCTGTGGATGTAATTTTGCAGCATGTGAAAAAACATATTTGTTCATTTGTATTTTTCATTTATTACAGCAGTCCAAGCATTGTGAAAAAATGTAAACAAAGAAAAATGTATTAGGATTTCATTTTGAAAATTAGGCAACCAAAACAAGATACAATGGTGACTTCTCAGATGCAACTTAAGGAACAAAGTTGTCCGTTTTATGTACAGATTCCCCAAAGATGTCAGACCCCTCTGTACTCATCTAGATGTTACTTAATTTTGGAACACCAGTGGAAGGATCCCTGAAACCGTCGTAGGAGTATATGTTGTCACCCTTGGAATACTGGCTGCCCATTTAGCCTTGAGCCAAACCGTGTATGCTGAGTTTAGGACCATGAACCTCAATAGTCTTAGCTAGAAAACCTTTAGCTTCATGTCCCAATATCAATTCATAAATAGAAGGGGTCTCTGCAAGGTTCAACCCTCCCGGGTTGTCCGTGAGCAAAATGCTTATGTGTTGTATCATACAAGCCCAGTAATAGAAGGTCAAGCTGGGAACTGCTGGGAACTGCCCCTGCTCCCTTGTCAAGATCATTTGTTGCATTGCCCTTCTGGGATTCCAATAAGCCATGGAAATATAGAGCACATTCTCTCTAGGGTAGATAGCCATACTTAATTGATTTCTAGATGAATCGTCCTGGAAATATAAATTATCTTTGGTAAGATGGTCATTTTCAGTATGTTGTTTCTACCAAACAGAGATAGATCTAGTTGTTCCATTGGGTTCAGATTGCATTTTATATTACCCAATTAAGGAGCCAAATTCAGTACTACTATCTTGTCTACAGTTGCTGTGAGTCTTCAAAACCACTTGAGGATCATCTAATCCTATTCCCTCTATACAAATAATTTGTGTTTTACATTCATTTAACTTATACCTCAAGCATATTACAAACTGTCTAGCTAAAGCCTTAACCTCAGGAAGTGCGTAAGATGGGTCAGTCGTGAGGACTGCTATATCATCTGCATAAGCAAGGGCCCTGTATTCCACTTGATTAGTGACCACAGATTTAATAGGCAGATTGTTCTCTAACTTTTCCGAAAATGGATCTATATAAAGAGAAATTAAGCGCAGGGTGCATGGGCAACCTTGTCTAATATCCCTTGAAATTGTAATGCTTTCAGATTCCTCATGACTCAAATAGCTCCACATTTCAAGACCGCCATATATCTGGCCCAAAAGCTAGAATTATCAGTGGGAGGAAGACCTTCACAAAGTGCATGTTCCCTGCTTCTGAAACTACAGATTTTCCACAAAAAGAAACGAGCTACAGAGCCTTCTCGTGCATAGCCCGTGATTTGGAACTCTCTGCCACCTGATGTCTGTCGAATCTTATATTCTGCCTCACTCAAAAAGGAAGTGAAAACAATACTAATGCCCTAAAATACATTGGTTCGATTGTTTACTTACCTGCCCTCTATCCTGATGCCTCGTTTGACCACTACATTGGTGTGCAATTGTGAACTCCAGCTTTACCATGCTATTCCCATATATGTAACAAATGTTCTTTTCCTACAACTGCATTCTACCTACCCAATAATGTGAAGCGCTCTGATACCCCCCAGGGTCATGTTTGCGCTATACAAAACTTTATAAATAAAATAAATGATATAAAATTCCAGTCATCTTATCCGAATAATAGTCCTTGGTGTTTTATACAAAGCCCTAATGACTTGAATAAATGTATCCCCAAAACCCTTCCACTGTAAAACCGCCCACAGAAACTGCCAAAATACGTGTTAACATGTCTTCCTGGCATCTAATAAAGCAAGACCCTGTGGCTTGGGCAATATCGAATAACGTGATCACCCTCAGAACATGAAATACTCTACTTTTTCCTAGAATGAAACCATGTTGGCGAGGTGACACTAAAGGAGCAATGACTTTGCCTAATCTATTAGATAGAACCTTCGCATAAGTGTTGCCATCACAATTAATTTGGGAAATTGGCCTATATGATCCTGGTAGCACAGCAGATTTCCAATTTTTCTTAAAAACAACACTGCTATCAAATTCCCACAAAATTGGAACTATCCCAGTTGGAGTCTGCAAAACAGTCATTAGCATATTTTGTTTAATTTATTTAAAAAAGAGTCTGTAAAATTCTGCTGGGATATCATCAGGACCAGGCACCTTCCCTGCTGCTAGAGAGCACATTGCTTCCCACAGCTCTTCCTATGTGTTTGGGGGTTCTGACATGACTTCTTCCTCCTTTTTGACCTTGGCTGTTTCTAAATCCCGAAAAAACTCCCTACAGTCACCCACCAAAGGGTCTGCCTCCTTAGTGTACAACTGCTCATAAAATTCCTTAAAAATCTTAAGAACATCCAGTGGGGACTCAAACACCTGTCCTGCCTGATCTTTTATAGGCAATATTTGATTAGCAACCTCCTACTGTCGAATTCGTTTAGAGAAGAGCTATCCTGTATTTTCACCAAATTCATAACATTCTGACTTATATTGCTGAAATTTGGTGGGTACTTCAGACCCAAAGTACCGTTTGATCTTAGATTTTGAAATTGATATGTGCTTCTGGGAGTTCTGAGCATTCAACCCTCTGGTAACCTTTCCTTTGAGCTCGACTTCACCCAAAGTCAACTGATCATACAGCCCCCAACCATATCGCCTTTTTTTGCTGATAAAGAGAGAAACTAAGAGTTTCCCCTCTAAAACTGGCTTTAAAAGAGTACCAGACTGAACCGACCATAGCTGTCCCCCTATTGATATCAAAGAACTCCATAATCCATTTAGTCAGATGATCCTTATATGATGGATCCTGTAAAAGCTTCCTCTCAACAGTCCAGGACTTATTATTCATAATACCAGCAGCTGAAACCTCTAGCACAAGGGATTGTGATCCGACATTGCCCTAGGGTAGCTTTCGATCCCCACCTGTCCCATCAGTGCAGTTGAAACAAAAAAAGAATCTAGCCTAACTAACTTGTGTAGAGAGGAATAGAAAGTAAATCCTGGATTAGGAGCCCTGAGTTTAGCCAACACATCTATCAAGCCATGATCTTGCACTATTCATTTTAATGCCCTATAGACAATTGGTTTCTTCCCTGAATAGTTGATTACCACTGAGGTCGTCGTATATATCCACATAGATATTCAGATCCCCACAGAGGATAAGGGGATGGGGCCCTAAAGTTATGTCTTTGTTTAAATAATCAAACACCCCAGCCTCGTAAATATTAGATCCATATGTTGAACACACCATAAACTGGGTCTTCCCAGACAAACAGTTGACAATAACCCACCGGACAAATTTATCTTCCTTAATCCATTTACAAGTGGAGTAGTGTGGCTCACTGGTTAGAGGCGGCAGGCCTGAGAGCAGAAGTCAGCCTGGGACCAGGGTTCCATTCCCGACGCGGCAGGGTCGTGGACCTTGGTCAGCGGACTCGATAATTCTCGCTTCGGTGCTTACTATAATCAGGGGTTCCACTCGGCAACTCTGGGCATTAGCTTGCCTAATCTCCACAACGGCCCCACCAATTCCAGGGATGCCTGGCTCCACCTTGGGGACTCCCAGCAAGGGACCATCCCACAGGGAAAGCCAGGACGGGTTCCCCAGAGTTATACAGCGCCGGGACGCCCCGTTGCTGGGGCAGCTGTGCGCTTTACAAGTATACTACATTTACATTTACATTTACATTTACAAGGACCAATAGTTGTATTTGCTAATATCGCAACTTCCCTTGATGTTACCCCTTGTCAAGTGCATGCCAATGATGATAGACCCAATCTTTCAGCCACCCTCGCTTATCACATAGGATATGAGTCTTCTGTAAACATACAAGATCTGCTTTCATAAACCTCAAACCCAGGACAATTCTTCTCGTCTTATTCCTATCATTAAGGCCACATATATTAATCAAGCTTATACGTATTTTACTCCCCATTATTTTGAAAAAAGAAATGCATTTGCTAATAACTGCTGCTGTAAAAAAATCTTGTCAATCAAAACTTGCAATTTTCTACATAGCAAAACTTGTCTGCTGTGATATTTATCAAAATCAAAAAGGAAAATCCTTATTTTTTGTAACCCCCAATTGCCCCTCCTCCTCACCTCCTCCCTTCCCCAAACACCCAGCTACCCTCTCGCTACCCTCCTGTCCCCCTTTCCCCCTGCCTCTTCATTAAAGCAATGGGACCAAATAGGTTCTGCAATGGAATACTATCCCCCTAACAATGTACCAAGCCCTCCTCACCTCCATATACCATTACTGTCCTGTTCTCCATCCAAAAAAAAGAAATAATAGAGAATATCACCCTCTGTACAATATCCCAGAATATCCCAGCAGAGAGGCAGAGCACCCCACCCAGACCTAGCGCAATATACAATTGACATGTATGTGGGAGGGCATTGCTAATTTCAACTCAGGTTATCCAGAAATTCTGTTGCTTTGATCTCAGATGAGAAAAAGTACAATTTTCCCACCAGATCACCTTCAGGTTACTGGGTTCATTGCCTGATACAGTAAAAAAATTCCCCACATAAATTAGTATCACTCTAGGTCTAGCTCCTTTCCGAGACGACTGTAAATTCTGTTCAAAGGGAAACCTGTGGTCCTGCTGCACCTCCTAATCCTAATTACAGCATGTTAGCTGTGGAAAAGCTCCTTTAAAAAGGCAAACCACATATTTACGAGCATCATCCCCCTCTTGTGCCTCTAGAATACCCAAGACCCTCAGGTAATTCGTTTTAACCTAATCTCAAAGTTCTCCAATTTCCATTGGGTATCTGCCATTTCGCCTTCCAGAGTTTCAGTTGCCTTTTTCTGACTCAAAGCTTCACTCTCCAGAGTCACAAACCTTTCTTCAACTACCCCCATTCTTGATGCAAATTCTGTACATGTTTTAGCACCCATTCGGATAGCACTCTACTTCCTCCTACAAGCTGATTGAGTACTATGACTCTCAGTGCTTGTTTCTTCCCTATGTATCATTATCCTCTAGTATATCGCCTCAAGTTAATCTACTTTTGAATGTTGAGACACCACACTCATGCCACCCTGTTACGTTTGCGGAGGAATGGGCAGGAGTCGCGTTTTCGTTACTAAGGGCTTTATTGAGGCAAACAGATAGTCAGTGCAAGTTTTTCTAGAATGCAGAGTTCTGCGTGGGGATCGGCTCCGGCTTCTCCTATGGGTTTTGGACTTGGGAGTCTCGACACGTCTGTACCGCTCTGGGCTCCTCCTCGCTGGGGGCTTGTCCACGTCCGTGGTGGCTCACGATCCGGATGAAACCCAAAAATAAAGAAAAGGAGGTATCAGGGGGGTGTGTCTGGATAGCCAGTAGTGGAAAGGAAGGGGGTGTGAGGAGGTTCCAATGTGCAGCACTCAGGACTCTCGCTCTGTGAGGGAAGTGCTCAGGGATAGGGGTGCCTGGACGGAGGGGGATCCCAATCACACGTCCGCCCACCCTTTTCCCGACCCAACCTGCAACTCTCCGTCGTACCTGTGCTAGCCACACATGTGTGGAGAAGTGTGGCTCAGGGGTTAGAGGCAGCAGACCCGGAAGCTGAGATCGGTCCTGGACCAGGGTTCAATTCCCCGCCTCGGCGGGTCTTGTGCTAAAAATTCCACGGACTCGATAATTCTCGCCCCGGTGCCTCCTCGACTCACGGGTTCACACTCTGCGACTCTGGGCAATAGCTTGCTTAATCTCCACAACGGCCCCTCACGGCGGGATGCCTGACTTTCACCTTGTGGATACCCTGCTATCTCACAGGGGAATACCAGGAAGGGTTCCCTAAGCAAGCGCCGGGAAACCCACTGCGGGTAGCTGTGCGCTATATAAGCTCAACTACACAATACACACACACACACACACACCTCCCCCGGGTGTGTGGCTGGGCGACGCGTGGGGAAGGTGGCCTCCTGGCTTCCACACCGACGATGGTATGGTCTCTCCTTCCGGTCTTCCTTTCTCCGCCTCGATATCCTCTTCTCCCGACTCTCTCTCCGAACTCCCACCTCTCGCCTCTCTCTCCACTCTCCAACCTCCGGTGTACAAGCACCCCTTCTCCTTCCGTACGTCCGCCTTTAGCTCCGCTGCATCAGCCGCGTCATCAGGAGGACACGCCCACTCTTCCGATTGTTGCTTCAGGTTAAAGGGCCAGGCCTCCTCAAAATCCTCGGATGCCCCGGTGATGTCGAGGTCAGCTGAAGGGAGAGTCTGTGTCGGGGAATAAATAGGGGGGGTTTGACAAAGGTTCTCTCGTCTGGGTCCAATACCCGTACTTGGTGTAGGCGGGGGGGCACCACCCCGCTACACACCCTGAGCTCCTTCTAAGGACAATGAGAACGAATAGTGCCAGAAACGTTTCTTTGATTCCATCTTAGGCTTCTCCTATTGGATTGCCTTCTTCCTCTTGACTGTGGCGACATCTCCCTGATGTTCATCTTGGCTTCTTACATTACTCAAAATGCTGGGGCTCTCTTCATCTGACCATTCAGAATTGTCTGATGATGAAAAAAACGTGTCCCCTGAGTCGATATCTCAACCAAGTTTAGTACTCACCACAATGGGGCTCTGTTGTGATTGAAATAGTGTATTATCCTCTTGAATAATCCCCTTAGCAATAAAGTCTGCTGTTGCAACTCGGGATTCCTCTTCTCTTTCCACCAAAACAGAAACATCTCTCCCAGTTGCCACAGTTAACATTGTACCTTGAATATGGGAGAGTTCCATTTGCTCCTCAGAGCTGCCAGCCGACATGCTTTGTTGATTTTCACCCTCCAGGAGAACCTTCTCCGCATTCTCCTGTCTGGTCGAATTCTCCCTTCCCTGGGGAGCTGAGGCCGCCAAAGCTTCCCGAGCACTCGTGAGAGATACAACCGCTTTAATGGCTACGGTTTGTAGGAACTTTTTAAACATGCTTGCCCCAGATCCTACATTTCCTTCAGTCCCAGATTCCATCATCGCACCATCCTGATCAGGTACAGGTTCTTCCTCTCCGCAGAGGTTTTGGCTTTAGGCTGTTCTTATTTATGAATTGCGTTCTACAGTTTTGAAGCGCCGCTGTGGCTCTTCACAGCTGTCATCTTCTTTGGCAGGGGCATCCTCTTCTTCACCCAGTATATCAGGTCAAGAGGTCTGGTGCAGCCCTTTTTCCGCCACCTTCCGCAAGCTTAAGGTTGGAGTGCCACAGGGCTCAGCAGGGTTGCCCAAATACCTGATAGACAGGCTGCAGTTAGTTCAGAACGCAGAAGCACGTACCATCTTAAGGCTCCCATGCCACTCACATGTCTACGGCCTCCTTCATATCCTACACTGCCTTCCAGTTAGGAAGAGGATCACTTTTTTGTGTAAATCTGTTTTATTATTGCAGAGATACCAAAAGGAAGATCTACTCTGACACAGCATAAGGCCCACATCCCTATGCAGGGTCGGCCGCGTTGTAAAGGAAAGCATGGGGAGACTTTGGTGATGGAGATCTTGTAAGCATTACACAGCAAGTTGCCTACAAACCACGTTGGGCCGGCCGCGATTTACAATGTGTACCGCATAGAGTTGCACTGTAGAAGCATTTCAGGACCCTTGGTCAACATGTGTAATTCCATAACAAGAAAAGAGGAAAGAGATAGAGGCAAAGAGCCTGTAGTCGAGAACAGAGGGAGGTTAAGGATTTAAAGAGTGGTGAGAAGACAAAGAGAAAACCAGAGGAGAAAGGAGGACTAAGACAAGGGGCTTGAATATATAGAAATATTGCTTATAATTCCGATCAGTGTGGATCAAGGCTGATGCAGAATAAAGGAGGGAGGTGGGCTGGGGCGGAGGGTTGGAGGGGGAGCAATGGCGTGTAGTGAGCTAGTTGCTAACTGCAGCATATCATGTAGGACCAGGGGTGGTATCAATGTGATTATGCAGTTAATCTGTAAGGCTCAGGTGGGAGCACAGCATCCTTGAAGAGGCATAAGGCCCGGAGCTTCGGGGTGGAAGATGCACGTGCTCTATTTTACAGAGGTAATTGATCAGTGGTTGCCATATTTTAGTGAATCAAGTGTCGGGGGACTGCAAGCGCACAATGAAGAGTTCCATAGTCACTGTGTGCCACAAGCATGTGAACCAGATGTTGATTGGGGGGGTCTCTGCTTTTTTCCCGTACAAAGCAATGAGCTGTTTAGCGGCCCCTAGCATGTGGAGAGCAATATGCCAATCAGTACAGGTGAGCGCTCGCAGGCTGTCGGGCTTAAAACCTAGCAGAATTACGACTGGAGATTCAGGCAGGAGGAAACCAAGCACTACTTTAATATGACTAAGTTCCTCTTTGCAGAAGAGGGTCAGGAGCGGGCAAGTCCACCAAATGTGAATAAAGTCACCCTGCGAGCTTGAACATCTCCAGCACATCGGAGAGGACGCAGGGAACATCTTATGCAGCCGAGAAGGTGAGTAATACCATTGCGTCATGATCTTGTATGCAGTTTCCCGCTGCCATACACTGCGAAAGACCTTCGGAATATCCCGACACAGACAACACCATTGGGCGGGTGCAATGTCAGTGGGCGATGCTGACTGTCATTGCCGTTGGTATGAGTGATTGGCTACTAGTGGGGGGTGCTGTAAGATCTGATATGTCTGAGATATGAGTCCCTTCGAGTCCTCAAAGGAGCGTAGTAGGCGTTCAAAGGAGGTGAATGCTCGAGTGGAGGCTTGCTTTACAGCTGGCGTGGATTGCTAGTTGTGGAGCTGTGTGTATTGAAGCCTGGCTCCCTCTGGGAGTCGGAACTCCTCCTTACATTGAGTGAAGGTCTTGAATGTGTCCTCCGTGTACAAATCTCGTATCGTCCTGCAGTCTCCCTCCAGCTGACTAGCAAACACCTTCGAATTTAGAGCCTGTGAAAATAGCAAATTGCCTGCAATGGGGGTGATTTGTCAAGGCTGGGGTCAAGATTGGGCATCTTCTCTTCACAATATGCAATATTTACGCACCCAACCAGGCGCAGGACTGCTATCTCCGGGCGACCCTGCGGGAACATCTACCACAGGCAGACCCCTCCATAATCATGGGGGGAGATTTTAACATGGTGTGGGACGCTACAATGGATCGCATCGATGCCTCCTTCCAAGAGACAGGAGCTATGTCCTCGGCCCTCAAGAGTCAGCTGTCGGATCTTGGTCTACTGGACTCTTGGTGCTACCACTCCCCTGACACGAGTGAGTATTCGTATTACTCACACGTGAAGTTCTCATACTCGCGCATCGACCACATTTTTATCACCCATGCTCTAATCAGCGAGTCGCTATCAGCGTCCATGTCTGACATCTCAATCTCAGACCAAGCCCATCTTGAACTTCTTATCAAGGACCCATCCACCTGATCCCCAGACCCTCCCGCTGGCACTTACCACCGCACATTCTTCAGGACCGCACCGATGTTGCGAGCCTACGAGCCGCCAACGACTCTTACTTCGAAACAAATGACATCCCAAAAACACCCATCCCTGTAGTGTGGGATGCATTCAAGGCCACGATCAGTTGTCATATTACATCTCTTGCAATCGCACAGGTGCGCAAGGCGGACCTCATGGAGGACAACCTTTCCAGGGATATCAGGGCCCTGGAGGGGCAGGATCAGGAGCGGCCCTCACTTACACTCAAATGCCACCTTCCGAACCTTCGTGGGCAACTTAGCACTCTTCGCATGAACAAGGCAGAGAGAGCACTCCTAATGTTGTTCAGTGCTACTCTGAGGGGGAGACAAGGTGGGGGCGGTCTTGGCTAGACGCCTACGGGTACATGCGGCTAAAGCACACATAGCCAATGTTCAGACTGACAATGGTAAATGGACCACCACTGAGACGGCCAAATGCGAAGCCTTCCACGCGTACTTCTCGGCACTCTACGCGGCGGACGAGCCATCTCCGGGCATGGTAAACGATAACCTAGACAAATGCCCCTGGACTCCAATCAGTTCCTACCACGCTAAGCAGCTGGAGGAACCCCTCGCCCAGGAGGAGCTCGAGAGTGGGTTGAAAGACCTGCCCCTTGGGAAATCGCTGGGCCTGGACGGCCTGCCTCTATCCTTCTATTGCATGTTCCTGCCACAACTCCAGCCATATCTCCTGGGACTGTTTAACTCCTTCACCAAAATGGAGGGACCATCCCCTTCCATGGAATTGGCTGAGATTGCCCTCATCCCTAAACCGGGAAAGGACCCCACTCTGTGCTCTTCATTCCGTCCCATAGCCCTTACAGATCTTAAAATCTACACTAAAATATTGGCCAAGAGACTCGACCCGCACCTACCCGGGCTTATTGAACCAGACCAGGTTGACTTCATTCGACATTGTCAGGGAGCAGACAAGGTTCGTAGAATTGCACACCTCGTAGGGAAGGTGCAACACTGGAGCATACCGGCATGTCTGCTATCGCTCAATGCAGAAAAGGCGTTTGACCGGGTCTACTGGACCGCCATATTTGATGTCGCTTATTGGGGGAATTAAGGCCCTTCACATTAAGGGACAGGGTTTTCAGGTGAGGGGCGACAGCCATAATTTAATTAAAGTCCGGTCTAGTCCGTCATGCCACTGCAGGAAGCAGGGTGGAGCGCCAGTGGAGATGAGCAGGGAGACGTCGCTCCCATTGAAGGGTGAAGATCGCCTCGAGGGTTTGTGCCCCCACCCACCATAGGGAGGGATACAGACAAGACAGAGGGAGAAAAGAGAGAGACAAACAACCAAAACATATGCAACCAACATTAGCCTACAAGGCCAGAGCGTCCTGTTCCAGTCATGATTCAGTCGTGGCCCGAGGGCACAAATGATCCCAGAGAAGTCACTCTCCCAGGAACAGGGAGGGGTGGGTCTCCAGCCGTAGGGGGTGTCTTCCCAGTGCGTGGTCTCGCACCTTCAAAACTGCAAATGGGGAGCTGGGGGACGAGTCGCCATGACCTCTGGGTCATGAGACAAATACAGAATTTAGTGTCTTCCGCCACCTGCGAAGATGAGATTCAAGTCTGTCAGGGGGTCGAAGGTTGGGAGCTGGCTGTAGAGTGTTCTCCTTCTATGGAGCATATGTTCTGGATGATCTCATTCTTGGCTTGGGAAGACGTCTGCTCTCCAGGGTGCGAGAGGCGCCGGTTGTGGCATATCGTAGACTAGGATGGTTTGGCAAGGGCTCAAGTAAGAGGTGGAAGTCATGCTGGGCTAGATGACGGTGACTGGGAGATGTGGAGAAGTTGTGCCACCTCTTGGAAGGACCTCACCATCCAATGTCTGGACTCCCACTGGAAGATGAGAGCAAATGGGTGGCCTCACTGGTATTGGATATTTAGACTTTTCAGCTTGCCGTCACAGGACGAAAATCTCGGCATCTCCGGAGTGTAGTGGGCACAAGGTCATGGAAGATCTGTATTTTAGCTCCATTACAGATAAGGTTTGCGCATGCCGCTTTCAGAATTGCCTCCTTCTAGGTGAAAAAGTGGACTCTGGTCAGGATATCAGGCAGGAGGCCCGGTCGACCGGGGGGGCCAGAGATTTGATGGGATTGGTCCAAAGCCGAGAGGGAAGAGTCGTCATCTCCCCGGACCCCATGCAGGAGCTGTGCCACATAGGTCATGATGTCTGTCCCCTCGGACTCCAAAGTGACCCCCCGGATCCGGAAGTTATTCCTTCGGCTCTGGTTCTCCAAGTCCTCCTGGTTTAGTTGCAGGTTTATGTGTTGCTCCTCAAGGGTGGTGAAGCGCTGCCAGAGTTGTTCTTGGTCCTCTGTTCGTGCATCTACCATCTTCTTGAGGCCATCCACTCACTCTCCGAGGTCAATGATCTTCTTCCTGAGCTCTTGAACACAGGAGTGGACCTCGCTGCGTAAGGACTCGATATCAGTTTTGAGCTTTGACATGAATCCAGCCATGAAAGCCTGGGTGTCAGGTGGTGAGTCCCCTCCATTCTGTGAGGCCATGTCCCCAGGGGCAACTGTGCCTGCTTTGCCCCACAACGCGGCAACAGGGTTGTCTTTCGGGGGTGCCGTTGCGTCCTTAGTTGTTTTGGTGCGTGTCATCTCCCGGCAGGAGCCAGTATCCACCAGTACCAGGAGTGTTAGTCAGGAGCGGTCGTGGGGCTGTGGAAAATGTGGTGAGAGCTGCAGCTGTGCCCGCTTCAGTCCAGATGCCTAGGTCAGCGGTGTGTCAGGTGGGGACCCACAATCAATATCCAGTAGTGATTCAGAGAACTAAGGAGCATCCAGGCCCTCACCGTTAGTGCGATCGTACTTCGATTGCTGGATCGCTTAGTCCAAGGCCTCTCCAGGGCGTGCCACCAGCACCGCACAGTCAGGTTAGTCACGGCCTCCAACAGCAAGGGCCAGCTCGGGGCCTTTGGGACCAAGGCGCTGTGGGAGGTGTAGGGGAGATCGTAGGGAGGGCCTGTCCGCACGTGCCTTTCCGCAGTTTCATGGGCGCACGCGGCCGACAGCGGTGATGCTTCTCTACTCGGCTGTACAGGAGCAGTGCCTTACTTGTTGCTCATCTCACTGATGCCGCCTAGTCCAGGGCCCTGTCTGTCAATTTCAGGGAACTGCAAGCCACCACAAGGCCCTAAAGGCTACTGAGGAAGATCAGAGGACCACCAGGGTCTAGGCAGTGTAGGGCAGTAGTCTCGGTGCTTCAGGCCAGCAGCACATCCCGAGCCTGAGCGGTCTAATACCAGAGCGAGTCCCCTCCGTAGGGGAGAGTGCACCGGGGTCGGGCCAGTCTCCTCACAGGCCCGACCCCGTGGTCCGGTGCATCATGGCCCGGTGTGGCTAGTACAGGCCGGGATGGCCTCAGGTGGGCCCCCTCGCAAGAGCATCTTTGGGCTGCTTCAGGAAGGTGGCTGGGTAATCAGCATGGCACCGATGAGATCCGGGAGGCAAAGGGTATCGCTTGCTGGCCCTATGGGAAGTCCAAGCCTGGAATCCACAAGATGGCGGCCGCCACACTTAGTGCTTGGGGGCCGGTGCAAGTCGGGCGTTCCACAGCAGCATGTCAGTCCTCAACGTCATCAGCTCGGCAGGAAGGAAGGCCTCTCACCCTCCACCATGGGTGCACCCCAAAAAGCGGCACCAATTGAGCCCCAGTTCAGCTTTAATAGCTTATGAAGGCAGCGATCTGCCGGAGCTCCCGCTGCGTGCGTCTCCATTTGCAGTGAGACCACGCCCCCCAGGAGGCGTGGTCTCACTGCAAATGGAGACGCACGCCCCCCAGGATCACTTTTAAAATATTGCTTTTGACCCAGAAAGCACTTTACGGGACAGGTCCTGAGTATTTCCAAAACAAAATCAAGCCCTACATGCCCTTCGCTCCAGAAATCTGTCTGGCCATAGTCCCTTGGATTAAGTAGGCGAGGGTGGGTGGGGTAGATCCTTCTCGTTTCTAGGCTTCTCTCTCTGGAATGAGCTGCCACTGACACTCAGGACCATAAAAAGAATACTGATCTTCTGGAAAAAACGTCAGACTTGCCTCTTCTCCTCAGCTTAGACTCTTCTCTTTTCCTGCCTGCAGTCAGCTTCTTTGCCATAGGGCCAGGACACTCCTCGGAGTAACAGCTGTGCTGTAAAAATCACCCACATACATAAAATCACCTACATATATGTTAGTTGCAGCCGCCTAGCGTGTGACTCGCAAGATGAGTAACTGCCAAATGCGGTAAGCTGCAAAGAAATCCTTAGAGAAAGAGAGCCAAAGAGCCAGCCTCATCCCCTGCCACCGCATGTTTAGGAAACACCATTCAGAACAGTGGGTTGGACAGAGTCAGCCGCGCTTAATCGGCCACCATCTTGCTTTCCACCTCCTTTAATTCCTACGTATTAGAGCCATCCAATATATTTTGATTGAAAGAATAAGCAGATAACATTTTATATTGAATAGATTTGAAAAAACTTTGGCTTGGCCATGAAGTGAAGTTTATGATTAAAGGAGCCACTCTCTTTTGCAAGACTTAGGGGGCCATTTAGATTCTTTTGGGCAACACGCTGCCCCTCTGCATCATCAGAGGCCCTTTTCTCCACCCTAACCGACCAGCAAAGGACAACTCCATCCCAGAGTGAAAACTGAACTGATTAGGAAATCTGAACCTATGATTGGTAAAAGTGAGGGAATATGTTTCATAATA
The DNA here is from genome assembly GCF_964261635.1 of Lissotriton helveticus. Lineage (NCBI taxonomy): Eukaryota > Metazoa > Chordata > Amphibia > Caudata > Salamandridae > Lissotriton > Lissotriton helveticus. The sequence continues at coordinate 1,411,311,978 of NC_136061.1, forward strand.
TGTAATATGTTATATGCAGTCTAAGAGATGCAGCTCTCAAAACTGAGATGAACTGAATGTGGGAATGTAATTCGGTATGTTCAGTGAAACATCTTAAAGGTATCTTTGAAAGATGTGCAGTTTGTTTATTTGTGATGTGGCGGAGATTGCGTTTTTACCTACTTGAACTAATGTATTATATAGTACTTCTATAGTGCTTTTCAATTCACTTGCAAGACCTAAAGTGCTTTCTGAGTGGTCAAGTAGGTAGCTACTCTGTTTGTTGTGCATGTTGCCAGTGTGTTTATTTTTAAAGTTAGCTACAGCAGAGAATTTCTGGTGTTGTGAGTAAGATTCTGAGGAGTGTGGTGAATACACTTGTCACTGTCAATGGGTAGCTAAACTGAAGCATGACATGTTGAGTGGGGGATAGAATCTCATTAGCACCTACCCACTATAACCCACCTCATTACATTTACATCAATTGAATGCATTGATATGAGGATCAAGGCTAGCTTCTATCAGGGTAATCAGGGGAGCACTCCAAGAATGGTAGTTGACACCCTGGTAGTGGGTCTAAATGATCCACCCAAAAGAGGTTAAGATGCGATCCCCATTTTGTGCCCTTGAAAAAAAGAATGGAGAGTCCTGGGGGACCTTCATGCCTCTCTCCTCCATCAAAGAAAAAAAACAGACAGCACAACAGTGTGTCCATGGGTTCACCCAGAAGCAGAGAAGATGCATTGTAGGAACAGTCTGAGACATCGCAGTAGTCGATCTATGGGGCTGATGCAGCGTTTCTTCGGAAATAATTTCTAAATCCATGTCACCTTTCCCTGAAGTATAACTTCTAACATATTCTCATCAGTGGGGCCCATAACACTGCAAATCACTCTTAAACACTTACACTCTACTTCATGGATCAGTGAAATTCAAAGGAAAGCTGCTGTATCATAGTGGAGTATCTAAAACTAAAATTGAATATTTGTACTATTTACACCTGCAGTTTAAATGCGTTTACCATGGTTTTCATTAAATACAACATTTTATTTAGACACACCACCATCGAGATCAATGGATCTGCTAGTAAAAAAGTAGGCGTAGGAAAAATCAAGACCAGCTTAATTCTCCATTTATCTAATTTTTATTAAAAGCAAATTCAACATGTCTAAGATTATTCACTTTATTTATTTCTTTATTTCAAAAAGACGACATTTAAAGAATAAGGGTTTAAATTCAAGATAGCTAGATTCATTTATTTAAGAAAACTCGAAGCTAGACAATTTCATTTTATTTTATAAAGCAAGAATTAGCAAAAGACATATAGTTCCCAAATAATCACTTATTCTCCTGACATCCCTAGCTAAGCTCTCAGCTAGAGTGCATCTCCCTGTGAAAGGAAATTGAAAAATTATTCAAAGCCTTACGTCTCAGGAAAATCAGCATTCCAGCAGCATCTCTGGTAGAAATCGAAGAGAAGTTTTTTCTTCAATAAAATCAGCACTTTTTATACCTTTTTCATTAGCTCTATCTATCTAAAAGTGTAAGTTTCAGCCTAAATTCGAGTTCTGATTGGACAATTTTGGTGTGGATGAACATCATCTTGTCATCATAATATTACATTTTCCTTCTCTCCGCAATTTTCTAATGGGTCCTTTGTTTGGCCCAAGTCCGGCCTAGTCCTGTTCTCTACTCGCAACTTTAGCATGTATTCCCACGTTCTGTACCATAGTGCTCATCATTTTGGCAGCCATCTATATTTCCAGGCCATCATGTACTTGAACCGTAGTCACTCCAGGCACAAGCAGCTCGCATTCAGACTTTGCTCGCGCATGCGTATTTCTTTTGTGACCACAATAATCGAGTGACTCCATTTTCTTTTAGGCCTCACGAGTCAAAATGGGAACTATCATAGAAACAAACACAAACGAACATTAATTTTTAAGTAATTTGACCCTTCTGTTTACCGCCCCTCTTTCTAAAGTTTTCCCTATTAGTAATTACCTAGCAAATAGCCACATTTAAGCGTAATATACTCACTTATCCTCGCGTTTTGCCACGATAATCCAGAAACAAAAGCACATTTATGCTGCATTCCATTATTTTAAAGCTGCTCATTAGTTTATGACATGACAAAATCACATAATTAATTAATTATGATTGCAATATAAGCAAAATTAGTTCCAACGTGTATTCGTGTAGGTGCATTTCTTATTCTAAGTTGATTAGTCACGTATATCATTCCATTAATACCAATTATGGTTATGGAAGTGTGACTTTGCAAGGGGTACGCAAAATGTTGCTACTCCACCTCGCTCCATCAGGGCCAACTCAAAAGCAGAAGAGGCACAACCGAAGAATAGCCAAAGATACCACACTGGTGAGTGGTGGGGGCCTTCAAAAACTGTCAAAGATACCACAGCAGAAAGTGTATGGAATTAACACAGGAAAAAAAGTAGAACAAACAAAAAAATTGGAAAATAAATACCACAGTAGTGAGTCAATGAGTTCCACCCAGAAGTGAAAATGGCAGAATCCAAAAAATAGGCCGAGACACCATGATAGTATGTCTATGGGACTTACTCAGAGGCAGAGAGGGTGTATCTCAAAAATAGTCGGGCACACCATAGTAGTGGACCTAAGAAATCAGCCCTGAAGTGGAGAAAACGCAAATCACAATTGGGTCTACTTTGTCTCTGCAGAAGCAGAAAAAGTACAATCCAAGAATAGGAAAACACACCACACTAATGGGGCCCTGGTACACAGCCAGGTGTGGTAGTGGTTTAACCCAGATATCTCTACAGACACCACAGTAGTGTGACTGTAGGCCAGACCTAGCAGAGACTTATCAGATGTCATACACTGGTACCAAACAGCAAACATATGATACGTTTATATGAAGCAAAATCTTGGCCAGGATCATATTAACCATGTTTATGAGCGATGCTGCTCTGTACCAAAAGATTTTTTTCAGGGCCTTATTAGGTTTGTGGCCGATTATTAGAGAAGATGTCTGTGTTAAATGATCATGCATATTTTGCAATTACAATGGTGTGGAATTCATCCTTTATTATGACGATGCTGCTCTGCTATTTAAGGGTTTGTTCTCTTGCATAATGTGTGGTCTTATTCTCTTGCATAATTGTGTGGTCTTGTTTTCTTGCGTAATTGTGTGGTCTTGTTCTCTTACATAATTGTGTGGTCTGTTTTTCTTTATATTGAGCAACAGCGGGTGGCTAGCTTTTCTGCTCGACATTTACTGCTGGGGTATTCCACTGGATTTTCGGTATGTGTTTGCAGAACAGTCGATGCAAGTTTGTGTGTGGGTGTCATGTTTCGCTATAATCGGGAGGTATGTATTGATTTAACTCCTCCCCACCCTCTCTCTGGGTCCCAATTACACGAAAAAAGTCATTCAAGGCTAGCTATGCAAGTAAGTTACACCTGATCCCCACTAAGTAAATTCCATACCCACTGCATCGCTTAAAGACGACTCCTAAAAACCAACCCACCGTGTCTCAGGATGTTCTGGTATCTTTCAATGTTAATTTCATCATAGACCAATTTATTATTTCATCTTTAAGCTAATTGAAGCATCATTTCTTTATCTTAGAATTTCACAGGCCTTCAATTGCATCATTAGTCTCATTGAGCTTTTTTACGTCCATGTTCAATATGTCGTAATAGTTCAGAGCATGGTACAGGACACCATTAGCAAACTCTATGGGCTATTGTTTGGAGGAAACTACAACCAGTAGCGATTGTCCCTGCAAAGCAAGCAGCCTTCTTAACTAGCTCATGGGCAGAAAGCATCCTTGACTTCCGACGTCTTTCCTCCAGCAACACTACCCACCGGAGCATGCGCATCAGAATCCACGCTGCATTGGGTACAGTTTTTTTTAAAAAAATACAGTTTCAGAAGGAATGTTTGATGACTTGGATTAAAAAAACACATTTCTAAAAGGAAGAACATGTATCTTGCATAGCTCTCCACTCCCAAGTCGAACACAACTATTCATCCTCAGCTTGGTGTGGTATCTCGGTTGGAATCTTAGTGTTGTGCAGTGGTTTGAAATTGACTAACACCAAGATTCCAGTGGGGAAAGTTGGCCCAGGCTTCCTCTGGAAAGGACCACTATCAATCTTATCTGCACTAAACATAGATGGAACTTACTTCAAGGCATGCAGACTCATCTTTAATAAGGAGAACGTAACACTGGTGATGAGTGCTACAGAGTAAAGTATGGGGCCAAGAAGACAATTGCAGAAATTTCGGATTGACCATGAGGTGGCAGATTTCAAAGGCGTGAAGTGTCTCATGTATGGAGACTATGGGGTCCATTAGGATGCCGCCACCCTAGCGGCAATCGGGACCGCCCGCCTAAAGGGCGAGGGGTCCCGACATTACAATTAGGATGCGCCCGCCACAGTGGCAGGCGCATCTCACGATTTAACATTGTGGCGGGCGGTGCTCACTGCACCGCCCGCCACAATTAAAAAAAAAAAAACAGCATGCCTTTGCACAATAGAAGCGGCAGGCACCGCGCGATGCCTGCCTCTTCTATTATGCAAAGGCAGGGGGATACCACAGGTACCCCCCTGTGTGCCACCCCCCTTTGGCCTTCACTCTGGGGGCCCACAGGGGGCCCCCAGAGTGAACACTTCCTGCCTCTCCGTGGCGGCATTGAAGTATGCCCATTGTAATATGGCGGGCGGTGTCTTACAGACACCGCCACCATATTACTCGTTTTCCGCCCCGGCCGCAAGGCGACCGGGGCGGAAAACAGGCGGGCGGTGTTTTGCACCGCCGTGGTCCACCCGCCTTTGTAATATGGCGGGGGGAATGGGCAGTGGATGTCGTGCGGATTGCCTCCGCCAGGCCGGCAGTGGCTACCGCCAGCCTGGCGGAGGCAATCCGCACGACATCCTAATGGACCCCTATGTGTTGAGGATTCCACTATTCCTGAACCAGGATCTGTGTTTGGCGTAGTGTATATGGTGTACCAGAATCGGATTTTCATGGCACAAATCGTGTGGCACACTCATTGAGTAATTGAGCCGGCTCACAGAGAGTTGACATCAGGAGAGCCGTCAGCAACGTCAACAGAGCATCGAGCAGAGTTGTATCCAGGCAACAGGAGCTGCCCAGAATTACCAAGAACAAACTGAGCATCCTCACAGCTGTCAGGAAGAATGTCCAATGCAAAGCATCAACATATCCAGTCAAAAGTATCCTGGAAACAAGAGTTGCACTGAAATGTGGGATGCGGTGCAGGTGTACACGGCAACACATTGCCAACTCAGCGGTCACTAAGGAGTGGTACAGCAATACTGTTCGCTATTCAACAATATTATATTTACTTCTGATAGGTTATAGGCACACCCCCTGTCTATATACTTGGCACTCCAGTGACAGGCACAAAATTCAAGGTATTATCTTCATATATACACTTCACGTGAACACTGTACATGGTAATTCACACACCAATATTTTGAAGTGTTTTATATTTATAGATTAACATGTATTGATTTTCTGCCACACCATAATTTTTAAGTGAATGTGGAGAACCTGTATTAGATTGGTACCAGTGGAAATATGGTTGTGAGGCATATTTAGAAGATATTTGAGGCGATGTATTTACAGACAGACTTTAATTTAAAGTGCTAAAACATTGTTTAGGAGCAGAAGGTAGACATGTTTTGAACCATTCACCTCCATTAAATGCAGGGGATGAAGAAGAAGATGAAGAAAAATGGTATGCATACGACACAGTCATTAAACAACTTAGACATGCACTATAAAAAAAAGGGTAAATTAAGAAGGTGCTTATCATAAATTCTTGGGGAAAAGTCAATTACCTAATGAGTCAACTGATGCATTTGTTAATGATCTTAGAATTCTCTCTGTGAAGTGTAATTATTGTGTGATTGGGGACCAAATGATTTGTGATCAAATGGTGCATAAAACTTTGGATCACAATCTACAAGAGAAATTATTTTTGGCTTATGACTTAACTTTAGATAAAGCTAACGATATTGCTCAACAATATGAAGAAATGAAACATGGTATGAAACAATTAGCTCATAGCAATACGGAGGCTATACAGGTAGTCAGAAAAAAAGAATTCACTAAAGGTAATCTGACTACTGCTGGAGATATAAAAGGGTTAGGTAGTAATGCGGAAAAAGAGAATACCCTTGTTTTAAATGTGTTCACCAGTCATTCAGTTGATGACAAGTCATGCCCTGCCATTGGTCAAATGTGTAGGTATTGTAAAGTTAAGGGACATTTTGCAAGAGTGCGGAGGGGAAGAGGTGCAACAAAGAATAGAATGGGCAGATTGGATAATATATTGGTCAGTGTAGTCAAATATGAAGGTGAAAATAATGATGCAGAAGAATTTTTGGGGGGAGTGTGTGAGATATATCAAATAAGAGAGGAGGCTCTTTATTGTGATGTATTGATTGGTGACAAGAGTGTAAAAGCCATGGCCGAATCTGGTGCCAGACACACATTGATTGGGGATGACTTACTAACGCTATTCCAAAATGCAAAACTGATACCACCAGACATAAAGTTAGTGAGATATGGCAATAAACCTATTGATGTATTATGGTGTTTTGAGTCTACTCTTAGTTACAAAGGTAAATGTATTGATACTAAGGTTTACGTGGCTAAAGAAGGTTCATTTCTTTTAGGTTGGCCACAACAATGAGACTTACTGATATCCTTGGTTCCTTATCTTCCTGACCAAGTTTTGGTGTACAATGATCTAGAATCACAAGTAGTGATCAAAAAGCATTGAATTGGGCAGAACCATTTCCAGAAGTTTTTCTTCTGATTTGGGCTTACTAAAATTATCGCAAAATTATTCTACAAAAGAAGGTAATTCCCAAAGTTAATAATGTCTGCAATGTGCCACTATCTATGAGGGTGGCACTAAAATAAGAGACTCTATGATTTGGATATAATTGAGGAAATTGAATCTTCTGATTGGTTATGCCCAGTTGTAGTGGTACACAAACCTAATGGAAAAACTAGACTTTGCATAGATTTGAGGGCTCTAAATGAGTGTGTGTGGGTAGATCTCTATCCCCTGGCCAATATTACTGAGATGTTTTCAATGGTGGGAGGTGCAACGGTATTCTCAACATAAGATGTATGGAATGCCTATCACCAAATAGCTTTGCCTAATGAGAGTAAACATTGCACTAATTCATAACATCAGAGGGCGCGTACCAATATAAAAGGATGCCCTTTGGACTGATTTCGGCATTCACTGTGTTGTAAAGAGTGAGGCATAGGTTATTTTAGAAAGAAGAAAAAAAGGTCTAGTATTTCCACAGTGATATATTGGTGTGGGGAAAAATATAGAAGAAGCATATAGACACATTACATAGAGTTCTTTCAATTTTGGAAAAGAATGGTCTAAACTTAAGTATAGATAAATGTCGATTTGAGATAGATTTTCTTAATTATCTGGAACATAACATCAGTAAAAAAGGTATTTCTCCCAAACACAGCCTTGTCAGAGCAATTGAAGATGCTCTGCAGCCTATAGATAAAGATCAGGTCAGGTAATTTTTAGGGCTTGTAGAGAATTATGCAAAATGTATTCCTTTATTCTCTGACAGAACATAGCATATGATAGAATAGACTTAAAAAGAATTGCGTGGAATGAAAAATACATAGAACACAACAATTTAAAGAAAGCAATTGCCAAAGCTCCCTCTTTAGCACCATTTGACACTAAGTATAAATCTATAATTATGACAGATGCAAGTAATGTCGGTATTGGAGCAATTTTATTGCAAGATCATGATTGTAAATTGGCAATTGTTGCTTATGCATCAAGACCATTGAGGAATGCAGAGTTAAAATATTCTACTTTAGAAAAAGAAACACTGGCATGTTGATGGGGAATAGTATACTTTAGAAAGTATGTATATGGAACATCATTCACCGTCATGACTGATCACAAGTGTTTTTGGTTTATTTACTTAAAAGGGTTGTAAAGGGGCCACGCCTAGAGTTGCTAGATGGTAATTTAAACCTCGGGAATTCCACTTTCATGTTAAATATGTGCCAGGAACCAAAAATGTATTCGCTAATTGCTTATCTCGCCTACCTGCTGTGGAATTGAATGAGACAAGTATTATAGATGACAACTTGAAGAGAGAGTAGTTACGATTTGTTAAGTTTCTCAAAGATGCGTATCTGCACTACAGAGCAAAATGCATGTTTGGAAGACGGGTCCATGCAAAAGGTGCTGGGGTACATCAAAGCCAAGTGGCCTGAAAAAAAAGATATTTATGAATGTGTGTTATCATACTTTCGAGTAGCTGAAGAATTGTTGGACTTGAGAGGTGTCTTGTTGTGTTGAGAGCACATGGTGGTCATGGAGAATTTAAGGCAAGCGGTTTTGAATATGGCACATGAAGGACACCTAGGTATGTGTACAATGAAAAGGAAGATAATGAGTGATTATTGGTGGCCTGGAGTTAATAGGAATATAGAAGACAAAGTGTGATCTGGTATGGAGTTTGCCGGAAGTGACAAAGCCCAAAAGAAGATTATTTATGTAAAGAACCCCATGTCTAGACCCAGTAGAACTTGGGAGCAGATTTTATTGGACATAGCAGGATCCATATGCCTATCAAATTGTCAGATGTACGGTGTTGTGTTGATTGATCAAATGTTCCAATGGCCTGAAGTGAAGTTTGTCAGACAGGTGACCTCCAAGTGTGTAATTGATTTCATGAAACATGTGTTTAAAAGGTAAGGTTTCCCAAAAGCTTGATGACAGATAAGAGTGTTCAATCAACATCCAGAGAAATGAATACATTTTTATCAGGTCATGACATAGAGCATATCAGAACATCTGTTTACTACTTAAGGAAGGTTTGCAATTGGCCATTATTAACAGGAAAAATTGCTGATCAACTATTCATGATCTTTTATGGAGTTATCGCACCACACCCAAGCTACCAGGACAGAGATCATCTGTTGACAAAATGAGAGGGAAACTACCTCTGTGTAATTTGAGACATCCTTGGATGCTGGATATTAAAGATGAAGTAAGAAGTCCTGTAATTCTGATAAGAGATTTTCTCAAGTAGAGCAACATGTGTGTGATAATGACAAATCCAGCAACAAAGAAACTGATTTCAAAGTAGGAGAGTGGGCACGGGTTAAGAAAGAAAGATTTGTTAAAACTGGTGAGTTTAAGTTTTTGGAACCATTGGAAATTATAAGAATTGGGATCGAGTGGTAGAATTATGAGATGCAAATAATTGTTTTATGAGCAAAGTCCTCTCAAGCCAAACGGTGTGTAACTGTTTCAAAGAGGGCACAATAGTTGTCCACAGAAAAAACAAGAAGTGGAAGTGGGAACAGGAGAAACCTAGGTCTAAACCCCACAGACTAGAGGCAAGTGTAGTGTAGTTCCTATCATCCCAATAGGCTCTGCGCATTGGAATAATACCTACAATAGTAAAGGCCTAGACCAGACGTTAACTAGGTCTACTACTGTCGATACTAGACTTAAAGTTTTGGGTTTGCCAGCTTAGCTCAGAGTTCACTAGAAACTTTCTCGAATGTTCAAGGAGGACTTAACTTCCCTGATTAGACAAGAAGGGATTTAGTTTCTGACAACCATAGAACATGACAACTTTGCTCTCCCCTAATCAAGAGTATATCTCGAGAGTCGTGTGAACAAAAGGCAATTTATTTTACTCAGTCAGTACGTGCATTCTTAGTCTCATCAGAATGTAGAGAAAAGGAAGAGACGGGCGTGTTCAATAAAAAGGTGTTATTTATTGATCAGTCTCTTTTCTCATACAAGAGAAATGGATCGATATTATTGCAATACTTATAGTTAAGTAAAGTGCACACATTAAAAGCAATAGTGTAAAATAATACTGTAAAAACATTGATATGGTTTCTAAGCCATATGATGTTTTAAAATGAATAAAATATATTACATACACATATACATTTGACTAAACGTACTCAACTGGTGTTTCTAAATACGCCTACCCCGTGTACCTGACCTAAGCCTAATACGTGGGCGGGAAAAGAAAGTTACAGTTTAAGTTAAGTTTGTTTTTGCCAAGTGAATAACTAAAGAATTCTCTGTGAGGGGTTATTCAGTTCTGTACCTGGAAGTTAGGATGAGTGAGGGATGGTATCTCTCTCTCTGGTCTCGATATTCCAGGCTGCCTGCGAGGGCTGCCCAGAAATGCCGGGGCTGGAATTCTCGGCAGGAGAAAGCAGCGCGTCTCAGCGCGTCAGGAAGGCGGGGCTGCGCCAGCGGGGTCTGCTCTGCTCTTCGCTTCGGCAAGTATGGCTGCTCCGTCTCGTCACCACGCGTGTGTTTGCATAGGGCAATATCGGTAATATTTATACCTTTAAGGTGCCGAGATTGACGTAAGGATGGACATAGATACGTAAATAAGGATGTCATACGACTTGCTCGTTAGCACATTCTTTTACTGAAGTTCTCGGTGAAATCAAAACAATGGCCGCAGGGTTTTGCCCAGGTTGTCATAGGTTTGATTTGTTATGAGAACTCCGTATGCCTTATCAGGGGCTGGAGGAATATCGCTTGTCTAATTAGATCGCAAGCGTTATGACCTAATCAGATAACACGTTCCTGTGCCGTAGTGTGACTGCGTCAGATAACGGTATCTGCATCATGGGGGTTTTCTGCCTCATGGGCTGACTGCTAGTTAACTTGTTGGTTTGTTTAACCAGAATAGGGTCAGGAATAGGGGGATCGATTCAGAACCTATAGGAATACATCACACCCACTCCACGCTAACTATGGTCATATTTACTAATCTATGCATAGTATAACATAGTACAACATACTATAGAGTATAGTGTATACCTTACCACCCCAAAATACATAAATGCATTTTGAAATTTTCAAATATACGGAAAAATTGCAGTCATATGTATTGTATGCACTCAAGCTGTAGAAAAATGCCAAAGTAATCACATTTGTATACATTATTGCTATTTTGTATATGAGAATTACACATGAAATGGCTCTTAATACAGAAGAAAAGTTCGAGACCATTTCATCACAGAATAAAATATTTAAAATATTTATGAACATACCAGCGGGCAGCTAATGTCTATAAGCTATGTCTATAAGCTATCTAAAATTTAGAAACCTTAGTTCTTTAAGAATAGTTCTTACTTTAAGCAGACGATAGTGTCCCGAAAAATATGCAAAAATATTTTGGGGCTGCTGAAAAATTGCTGTCCGTGAACTGGAGGGAAAATTGTTCATGTGACTTTATTTTTAAAGTTGAAGGCCGAATTCAGGGAACGCCGTGTGCGAGCTTGCTCAAAAGTCTCTATTTCTGCTCTGGTGAGAACATCATATCATTTAGGCTTTCGAAAAAACTGTCAACAGCTTCCTGGGAAAGTTCCACTAACTCGGAAATAGGTGTAATCATGCATTCGTGCGCATGATAGTCTCCATTGACATTCTGATTCGCATTGCTGACAGAAGGTCGTACCTGTTCGATGCTGCTTTCATCTTGAACTTCACTACCCATCAATCGTAGTGGTGAAGCTTCCACGAATGCCGTCATCAGGATTGGTAGCCTTTGAGGGCAGCACAAAGCATGAACCTTGATCGGGCTCAACAATGTTTCTGCATCCATTGGCGCATCCGATTGTAGCGTCAGACAGGTGTCTAACACGCATTCTTCTCCGCATAGCAGACACCTTAATACAGGTAAAACACATCTTTGCCACATTGGTCGAAATGATAGAAACCAAGTCATATTTAGGTCTCTAAGCCGGGAGAGTCCCAGGATTTTTGATATCCGGTCCCGGTATCCAATGGCTAGGATTGTTTCTTCCCTTGTCGCAAGAGTTTTGTCTGTGACATGGGTTGCCATAACGAAAAATAAGGACTAAGAATAGGATTCCTGCAATTAGTCCCAGGATCAGGGGAAGTCCGCCAAAAATCGAATGGACGAAATCTGGAAAAATACCCAGTATGGCTTTGAATGGTGTTAATGCCATCGAAAATACTGTCTTAAATACCTTTGAGATCCCATTGGTATCAGAAATATTTAAGATTTCATTTAGAATTTCCGCGAAATGTATGGGGGAATTAGTTGATAACAATGAATGTATCTCTGCAGTCGTCCTTGCGACTTGTAGATCATATGTTTCTTTTGATGACGTGAGCCTTGTAGGCGTGTGAAGAAGCACTGTTTTCATTCTGCTTAAAGTATCTATTCGAATAGAAGTAATTTTCAAATTGGGCCATGCCCTTGCCTCCCTGTCTGGAAAGGAGCTGGGGAACAATGAGCGTCCACAGCACTTGACCTTCGCAGTCGTAGTTACTAGATAAGGAGTCCCGGGCATAAGACTACAACATCTGCGGTCTACAATTAGAATGTAACTCCCATTATAGAGTCTTTGAAAGAATGGTTCTATTTCTGTTGCAGGTGCGCCTTGCTGGTGACATGAAAGGTTGTATGAATTCCCTTCACAGGCTCCATGCAAACTAATTCCGTTACACAGAAGTGTGCCACTTAGTGACATCGCACAATTGTTGCCACTAAGAAACACTTTCTGTCCTTTATTACTGACACATGCATGTGAATAGGGCAGGTTCCATGTTGTTTTAAGGTACCCCTTTCCCAATTTCTCGTACATGCCAGCCTGTATATATTTTTGGCAGTATTGAAACCTGAAGGTTGAAATTGGAATATTAATTATCCCATGTATTATCCATTCACTGACAGGTCGTTCTGACATTGTCATTGGTAATCTCTCAAGTTTCTCAATGCTCAGGATTGTATAATCAGCACCCTTCTGGGCCATACTGATTTGTCTATCAGTAAGGTTAAAGATTTGGAATAGTGACGTTGTGTTGATTAAACGCCAAGGCACATAGCCTGAACGCAGATTTTGTAACGTCCAGCCAAGCTGTACAATAGAACGCAATTGTGACTGACCGTGTTGTAATAACAGTAAGTCTTGCGATAATATGTCGATTGCTGAAGACACAATGCTGTCCAAAGAAAAAATTCTGGAGGACAGAGTCATTAACCCATTGTCCACTACAGAAAGTGATTTTTCCAAATTAATACGGTCAATTTCCCGTATTCTCTCTGCTGTTTCAATTTGAGTAACCTTCCAGGCTCATTGTATGCTGCATATACAGAGGCTGCTATGAAACGTTTTTGACGCTGTTTGCGTAGTCCCATTATGAAATCACGCAAGTCAGCACCATCAGTAAGTAAAGTTAGGTGTTGCTTAATTTCTGCCAGTGTGGAAGTTTGCAGCCATTGAAGGCATAATTTGCCCACACTGTAGGTGGTTATTATCCCTGGGTGATGTCTTTGGGGATATCTAGGGTCTGGCCTGGTCATTTTGAACCCCTGTGTTTTATTCAGGAATCTGTCTTGACAGTTATTAGTATCTGTGGGCCAGATCAACCACTGTTTCCAATCAGGATGTGTTCTGTTTTGGTTTAATATATGGTTTACGTCTATCTCTTCATCTGTAGAAGTGTTGCTAAACATTGTTGGTTTTGGAATAGACGGTTTAATTAAATCTTTGATTTTGGCTAGGCCAAGACAGGTGGTTTGTTGAACAGTGTCATTTTAAAATATCATTTGTTCTGGGATCATGCAGGCTCTAAACAAAGCTTCTATACCCTGTACTTGCCAATCTTTTGTACCCCAAACACTTTTCAATTCAACATTTGTGTCCCAATAATCAAAACCAAAGGTATTCATTTTTTCAAAAAATGAGTCTGAATAAATCAATTTTGTGTTGGTTATCATGGTCTTGGTTCCTGTCTTGTTTGACAATTTAAAATAGAATGCTTCAGCATTACTTGTGTTAAAACCTGAAAAGTATGAATATTTGTCATAGAAGGTCCTTGAGCTTCCTTTTGGAGGGGTTGCACAATGTTCCCATTGATTATAATTTAAAACATTTCTAGGCTGTGCAGATTTATGTAGAAAATGGTTACCATAATGGTTATAACAGTACATACTATCATAATTTGTAGAACCCTGCAAATAATCATGTTTGGTAAATTTAGCAGACATTACTAAGTCAGACATCATATTATTAATGCTTTCGAAGTCCCAATCATCAGGAAATGAGCTTGGTTTTGCAAAGTCACTCAATGAGATCTTGATTTGGTGTGGATATTTCAGGATTTCGACCGGACCATAAATTTCATAGTCAGTGTTGTCCCAGGCTACCCCACCAGGTATCGGATTGGCTGTGAAGTTGGCTGAAGAAAGTTCTCTTTTCTCGACGTGTGAAGATGTGTGTGGTTTGAGGATCAAGTTGATTTTCTGACTTGCTGTGTCCATTTTAGCATATTTTCCCTCAATGAAGCGTCCCAAAGTCAGTACCATGATGAGCCAAAGTATGAGGATAAATGCACCAAAACCCACCCAAAATTCAATCCATGGAGAAATCAGATATGTTTCTTTCAGTTGTTTCAAAAGTTCTTTAGCTTTATCTTTAAAGGTTTTTGATGATGGCTGTGTTTTTGATTCACTGAAGCCTTCAGAGGAATCATCGAAGTTTATGAAGTAGCCGGATGCAGTTCTGTCAATTGTTCCAATTGGTTCAGGATTTCTGTTTCTTGCATTTTCACTTGGTACTTCATTATAGATTGGTGTGTCACTGCTAAATGTTTTTATTTGGGTTTTCAGAGGTCTGAGTTCTATTGCATTGTTGCATAGTCCTTGTTGTTCTTCTGTAGGCGTTTCGAATGTGATGAGCCTCTTCGTTAGGACCTCTGTACTGGTAGCAAACCTAGGTGTTCTGCTACTTATTGGGAGTCCACTTGGCCTACTGTTTGTTATCGGCCACATGTTGTGGTTTTACCAGGTCGATTGATACAACTCGGTTCTCCTTTTTTCCAGCAAGTGGCGGTAGTACAACTGATCTTGTCCCGTTGACAGACAAGACAGGAACTGCTTTTCTGTAAGAAGGCCCAAATTCCTTCTTTACCGCGATCTTTTCCCTGACTAGATCCCCGACTTTTGGAATCCAGACAGGTCTTGCTGGGACAGGTGGTGGTTCTTCAGTGGTTGTTGGCTGTTGTTTCAACTTTATGTTGCTCAGGTCTTTTCTTGTTTTGTTTAAGTCCTGCAAAATAGCCAAACAGTCTTTGATATCAAAGCTTTTTTCTTTCACCACTGAAGTCTGACTATCAATGTCAGAGATCATCATCCTAGTTCCAAATAATAATTCGTACGCACTGAATCCCTTCAGAGAATTTCTTGGCAAGTTATTTAGACTACGTTGGACACTTATTAGATGTTTGACCCACCCAGCTCCCGAACCTAATACCCTTCCCGCTATAGATTGCTTTATGCCTTGGTTTTTTCTTTACACCATCCCGTACCCTCAGGAAGGAAGTGAGAAGATTCCCGCTGGACTATGCTCATTTGGTCATGTTTCCCCTCAGGCTGGAGTGCTAGAGTGAAGACAATGGTCAAACGTAGCATGCTCTTAGCGTATATGCCATTTAGACTCGCAAATCTTTGTATAACAGTCTGGACGTCAGCCGAGTGCTGGTGATCTACATTATAAGTGGAAACTAGCCTGTATATGTTAATCGCAACCCTTCCTTTTTACTCTTGATTTTTTCCGGAGTAAAACGATGAGGTACTAAACTGTTTCTCTCCCCACTGCGATCTCTGTTGCAGTTTGGGCAGATTTTTGCAAACATGGTGTGACGCAGACTCATGCCTGGCCACCAGTACCGTGATTGTAATTCTTTCAGAGAATCTTTTAGTTGGAGGTGTCTGAGACCCTCTCCCATATGTGCGTCTGCGATTAACAAGTTTCTCCTGTCCATGTTTGGAATCACCCTATCCCCCACTCCAGGGATTCGAGCAAAAGGGACGGAGTTTGCATCGATTATGTATGTATAGTTGAGTGGATAATTGATCGGTAACGCTGAGCAGTCGCCTTTTGATGACGTTTTCACTGCCAGCACTGTTTCACCGTCAATGTATTTTAATGTACGCTTTTTTCGAACTACGGGAGCCGATTTAGTGGCTGCCGCTGTGGCTGTTTCAGCCAATGAATTCCCTGCAACGTGAACGCCATCACGCTGATGACTCAGTGAGTGTGTCACGTGAGTCTTTGGTAGTTCTTTTTGTAAAAGAGCTATTTGTTCCCAGAGCAGTTTCTGCTTTATTGGTGCATCTGTGTCATCTTTGTAACCGTTTTGAATCCATGTTTGCAAATCCTTGTTATATGATTTGACGCAGTAATATGAATCTGACACTATAAGTGTCGGGAATTCGCGATCCGCATTATCTAGCGCCATTTTCAAAGCTATTATCTCAGTTTGTTGTTCTGAATTAGTTTCTACTGAGTGTGTTTTTGTTAATAGAGGTTTTAGTTTACCTCCGCGCCACACTTCTTTTGTAATCCCACATGTGGGGTTGTATGCTTGTTCTCCCCAAACGGGAGGTTGAGCATGTCCGTCTGTATAAATTACACAGGCGTAATGTCGTAAAGGCAGAATGTCGATTGGCAGAGGGAATATTCTTTCATATTCTAGATTTTTCAACTCTTCTAGTTCTGGATCAAGGTAATAGTATACTTTGTCCGTTGTGATTGAATTCACCCATTGTATCCACTTTGGATTCAATGTTGTTGTTGGTAAATTACACGGTGTTGTTAGTGCCTCAAAGGCTGATTCTGCTGTTCTGACTGTGATATGTCTACCGTCAGCTTGATCTTTTTCTCTAGCTATTGCGGTTTGAACTGCATGAACAATTCTTTCTGTACTGCTGAACTTCTTTTCAGCTTCTGTGTACAAGTGTGATTTGAATGCAATTGGTACCTTTTCTCCCTCATTAGAGGTCAGGTATGTGAATCCGCATCTCCCTGGGATGACTCGAATCACAAGATTGCGTGTGTTATCACGTGTTTCTAATTTTGTTTTAATTAGCATGTCTGTTTGTAAGGATCTCAGAATTTCTGTGTGTATTTGAGTCCAATCGGTTCTTTTAAAATCGGGTTTTATTTGATCATAAAGGGGTTTCACCCTTTCTGCGTAATTTGCAATGTATGTTCTTCCGAAATTTAGGAAGCCTAGAATTGACTGTAGGTTTTTTAGTGTTCTAGGTGCTTGGAGTACGGCACATTTTTCTAGAAAATTGTCAGCCAGGCTTTTGCCTTCACTTGATAGCTCATATCCTAAGAATAGGACTGTCAGATGGGCAATTCTGGATTTTTTAAAGTTGAATTTGTAACCCTCTGCTGCGAACCCAAGTATTATGGTGTTCACTCTCTTCAAGTGAGTCTCCAAGTCATCATCTGTTAAGTAAATGTCATCGACATAAGATAATGCTTCATCATCGTATAATTGTAGTAATTCTGTTACTCTCGCTGAGAATACCCCCGGGCTGTTCTTGTACCCCTGGGCTAACCGACAGAATTGTTTTTGAGTGCCATTTATTGAGAACGCAGTTAAATATCTGCTCTCTGGTGCTATGTTTTGACAAAAGAATCCATTAGAGATGTCCAAGGTTGTTTTGTATTTTTTGCGCATTATGTTATTCATTAGTGCAGCACTGTGTGAGTTTTGCACTGCAAAAGTTTTGCAACATGTGTTAAGGTGTCGGTAATCCAAAACTAGACTATATAAATTGTCTGGTTTGGAGACCGGAAACAAAGGGTTGTTCATTTGTGAGGTGCAAGTTTCAATCACCCCCTGGTATTCTAGCTGATCTAGTATTTCATTTACCTGTTTTTTAGCTTCTTGCTTAATTGGGTACTGTCTTTGTGCAGTAGGTTGTGATTTTAACTGGATTTTGTGAGGAGGAGAGTCCTCATCCCATCCCACGTGATTTTTATATAAAGCAGGAGCTAGAGCCACTGCCCACTTTCTGGCAAGTGTGTATTTTTTATGAATTGGGATATGATTTGAGAAGGCAGGCATAATTACTTCTTCGCCATGAGGGCACCCCCTGACAAACTCTGGTGGCCAGTCTTTTTCAGCTAGAAGGATATCATAGCCCTTGGAGAGATTATCCCAAAGTAGTCCCCTAATTTTTCTAGTCTTATCCCCCTCTATACGCAATGTTATTTCGTATATTTTATGAGGTTTGCTAACTCTGGTGTCCGCAGTTTCCACTTGAAGATATTCATTCGTGTCCACTGTCTCCAGATGATTCATAAGGACTTTGCGAGCTATGCTCACTTCTGCTGCGCTGTCTAGCATTGTCTGAGCCCATTCCCCGTTTTTCAGTTGTGTCCTCAGTATTCTCGGCATTGTTAACTACCTTGATACTGGCTACCTTCTTTTTTGGAAATTGTAATTTCTTTTTTAGCTGAGCAGGTTCCTTGTCTTTGGACTTGGCGTGCTCTTCTCTTTGTTCTGATCGTCCTCTTCTCTCCGATTTCTGCGAGGAAGTCTGAAAAGATTGAGAGGGACGTGTATCAATGTCTTGATATCTATCAGGCTTTTTTATATTATCCCTATTTCTAAGGTTATATCTATTCCCAGAGGGGTCACTTTGTGGTGACCTGTGTCTCTGGTTCGGAGATTTTTCTCTTCGCCTAGGAGACCTTCCTCTGGACTGGAATTTCTTTTCTTTAGGATTGGATTGTTTGTTTCCATCCCAGTTCTTTTTTGGTGATGTAGATTTATTATTATAAAATATTTTTTCAGGACTTTCAATCAGTTGTGGTTTTACTGGTA